>NC_133174.1:115253212-115878212 GCF_040802235.1 Manis javanica
GTTCTAGGTTTTATATACATATTTTATACAATTCATTAAATTTGGTCACAACATTTGGTAAGATGGCAACTTTTAAAAATGCAAAATAGGGCGACTATGTTTGTAATAGTTTACATCACCCAAATTGATGATAAAGCAAAATATATTGCTGTCACCTGGCATTACAACCAAGAAATGCCATATGCTCACGGTTTTACTTCCACTGTGTTGCTTCAATAGAAAACCCTAATTTCATATATTTGTTATTGTTTTTCAGATTATCTATTCTTATAGAGGCATGAGGTAGGGACATACAAAGGCAATACTTGATTCAAAATATGAAAAGCATTTCAAGCTCTTTACAAAACTATATGGAAAACAACTACTGTCAAAGTTATATTTTTAGTCTTCTTAATTAGGGAGTTTTCCTAGTATAGAACTCACCAAAAGCACAACTTTATTGCACACATTTGGTTTACATTTCCCATTTTAGATAGGCAGTAATATAACTTAACAGTCAATTGGATTATGTGTAACAGTATTCACAGATTTCAATGAAAAATGAGAGAAAATAATAAAATGGTAGGCCATTAATATTTTTTTCTGGGTTTCTGTAGTGTAGACTATGACTTCAAATACAAAGACAGAGACAGCACAGTTAGAATGAAACAAGATCCTCAGTGGCTTTTATAACAGTCATATCATTTGATCTAATTTCCTGTACATTTTAGAATTTATCTTTAAAATAATGTAGAAAATATATATGAACAAGGCTTTTTACAATGGGAATATAAAAAATACATGAAATTTAAAATGTTAAATATACTAGTTTTGGATTTTAAAGAAATTTTGGTGCTTATATGGGCTATAACATAAATATAAAGTTGAAGAATATTTACTGATAGGAAAAAATGTTTACCATGTCTTATTAAGTGAAAATTAACAGAAATCAACTCTTACATTAAGATATCGATTACATGAATGGATACTTACATAAGTACACAATATAAAACTGAAAATATATAGCTGTTTGAGACATTGTTAGTACTCTTTATCAGTACTATTCTCCTTCTAGGTATAACACTACACCTCTGTCCCCATGAAGTGTACTTGGCCATATAACTTAATTTGGCCAATGGGGTGCACAGGAATAACATTTCCTGTTACTAGGCAGAAATATTCTATGTCCCTGAATGAATACTTTAGGCATAGGCTCACTAAAGTTCTTTTACATTTACCATGAGAAAAAAATGAATATTGCTGCTTTAAATGATTTATTTTTACAGCTTGTTTGTTATTGCAAAATAATCTAGCACATCTTTACTGTTACACAGTACTAAATATTTTTGGTGACTCTAAGACGTGAACCCTTTTTTCCTTCTGTATTTTTTTCTTTTTTCCAAATTCAGGGTGAGCATAAATTATTTATGAAATAATAAGATTTAACATTAATAAAGTAAATGAAAACATTAATGAGTTCTGCTTTTGACGTTTATATAAAATTTCCTTTAATAGGCAACCAACAATCTCTTTATTAAAGGGAATATTTCCAAAAAGAGTTTTATATGTCATTCAAGAAAATATAATCATAGAATCTTGATAAGGATTCTTATGGATTACTGATATATTTAGTACCAAATTCTTATATAATATTTTATCCTGCTTAGGTACTAAACTTTGGACCTTAATTGGGAAAATCAGAAACCATTTGAGAAGCCAAGATGGTGGCATCAGTAGGGCAGAGGAAATCTCCTCCCAAAACCATATATATTTTTGAAAATACAACAAATACAATTATTCCTAAAAGAGAGACCAGGGGATACAGTACAATAGCCAGGCTATATCTACATCTGAGAGAACTCATCATCTCACAAAAGGGGTAAGATACAAGCCATGGCAGGGCAGGACCTGAGCACTTCCCCCACCCCAGCTCCTGGGTGGGAAAAAAGGAGTCCGAGCAGGGAGGGAGTGGGAACCCAGGACTGCTAAATATCCAGCTCTAATAATATGCCCCAGGAGCACAGACACAGAGTGCATGGTGCACTGGATATTAGGGAAATGGAAAAGTAAAATCTGTGAGTGGACCCCCCACCAAGCCAGCTCCCCTGGGAGAAAAGAAAAGCGAGTGCTTTTTGAAAGTCTTAAAGGGACAGGGGACTCACAGCTGGATGAAATCGTCCTGGCACACTCGGCCCAGCAGGCTAGGAATACTGAGGAACTCCAGGTGCCCCAGGCCCCAGGGAGGAAACACAGCTCTGAATCCCCTCACAGTGATAAGCAGCCTGCCATTCATTCCCCCTCCAGTGCAGACTGGCTACAGCAGCCGAGCAGCATGAAAGCGGCCGTGCCCACAGCAGCCACCCAAAGTCTCCTCCTGGCATGGAGCTGCCCAGGCCAGTCCCAGGGCCATTGTGAGCAGCTGCCCAGCACAGACAGAGGAAGCTGGGACAGAGTGCTAAGGGGCACTGTTCTCCAGGAGAGCACACGTGGCATGCCTACCCCTCCCTGCAGGGCTCTGAGCTTCACCGAGGGCTGCTCCTGGTGTGCAAGGAACTGACACAGGCAGCAGAGAGGGGCAGGGCAACCAACAAGCAGGAAGGGACTTTGTTATCCCAGATAACACACATGCAACCTGCCTACAACTACCTCTATCACCATGAAAATGCAGAAGAATTTGGTCCAGTCCAGAATTACATGGACAACACTTGAGAGAGCACACAGGGAGATAGATTTAACCAATCTTCCTGAAAAAGAATTCAAATAAAGGTCATAACCACACTGATGGTCCTGCAGGGAAATATGCAAGAGTTAAAGAATCAAGTTGGGAGGGAGAATACAGAGATAAAACATTCTCTGGAAGGATGTAAGAGCAGTCTGGATGAGGTGCAAGAGGCCATAAATGGAATAGAAATCAGAGAACAGGAACACAGAGAAGCTGATGCAGAGAGAGACAAAAGTATCTCCAGGAATGAAAGAATATTAAGAGATCTGTGTGACCAATCCAAACGGAACAGTATTCATATTATAGGGCTACAAGAAGAAGAAGAGAGAAAAAGGGATAGAAAGTGTCTTTGAAGAAATAATAGCTGACAAATTCCACAAACTGGGGGAGGAAATAGTCGCTCAGACCATGGAGGCCCACAGAACTCCCAACACAAGAGACCCAAGGAGGACAACACCAAGCCACATAATAATTAAAATAGCAAATATCAATGACAAGGACAGAGTATTAAAGGGAGCCAGAGAAAGAAAAAAGGTCATCTACATAGGAAAATCCATCATGCTATCATCAGACTTCTCAACAGAAACATTACAGGCCAGAAGAGAATAGCATGATATATTTAATACAATGAAACAGAAGGGCCTTGAATTGAAAATACTGTATCCAGCACGATTATCATTTAAATGTGAAGGAAGGATTAAACAATTTCCAGACAAGCAAAAGCTGAGGGAATTTGTCTCCCACAAACCACCTCTACAGGGTATTTTAGAGGGACTGCTCTAGATGGAAGCACTCCTAAGGCTAAATAAATGTCACCAGAGAAAATAAAATCACAGCAAAGAAAGCAGAACAACCAAATACTAACTAAGGGCAAAAAATAAAATCAATTACTCACAAAAGCAGTCAAAGGAAACACAGAAGAACACAGAATAAAACACCTAACATATACAGAATGGAGGAGGAGGAATAAGAAAGGAGAGAAAAAAAGAACCATCAGACTGTGTTTATAATAGCTTAATAAATGAGTTAAGGTAGACAGATAGTCAAGAAGATAACCGTGAACCATTGGAAACCATGAATCTAAAGCCTGCATTGGCAATAAGAACATATCTCTCAATAAACACCCTAAATATAAACGGACTGAATGTATCAATCAGAAGACACAGAGTAAAAGAATGGATAAAAAAGCAAGAACCATCTATATGCTGCTTACAAGAGACTCACCTCAAACCCAAAGACATGCACAGACTTAAAGTGAAGGGATGGAAAAAGATATTTCATGCAAACAATAGGGAGAAAAAAGCAGGTGTAGCAGTACTGCTATCAGAAAAAATAGACTTCAAAACAAAGAAAGTAAAAAGAGATAAAGAAGGACATTACATAATGATAAAGGGATCAGCCCAATAAGAGGATATAAACATTATAAATATATATGCACCCAATACAGGAGCACCAACATATGTGAAACAAATACTAACAGAATTAAAGGAGGAAATAGAATGCAAACCATTCATTCTAGGACACTTCAACACACCACTCACTCCAAAGGACAAATCCACCAGACAGAAAATAAGTAAGGACACAGAGGCACTGAAAAACACACTAGAACAGATGGACCTAATAGACATTTACAGAACTCTACACCCAAAAGCAGCAGGATACACATTCTTCTCAAGTGCACATAAATTGTACAAAGAAAACAAAAAGGCTCACAAACACATGGAGGCTTAACAACATGCTCCTAAATAATCAATGGATCAATGACCAAATTAAAACAGAGATCAAGCAATATATGGAGACTAATGACACCGACAGCATAAAGCCCCAACTTCTGTGGAATGCAGCGAAACCAGTTCTAAGAGGAAAGTATATAGCAATCCAGACCTATCTAAAGAAGGAAGAGCATTCCCAAATGAATAATCGAAAGTCACAATTATTGAAACTGGAAAAAGAACAAATGAGGCCCAAAGTCAGCAGAAGGAGGGACATAATAAAGATCAGAGAAGAAATAAATAAAATTGAGAAGAACAAAAACAATAGAAATAATCTATTAAACCAAGAGCTGATTCTTTGAGAAAATAAACAAAATAGATAAGCCACTAGCCAGACTTATTAAGAGAAAAAGAGAATCTACACATATCAACAGTATCTGAAATGAGAATGGGAAAATCACAGTGAACTGCACAGAAATACAAAAAATTATTGAGAATACTATGAAAATCTATATGCTAACAAGCTGAAAAACCTAGAAGAAATGGACAAATTCCTAGAAAAATACAACCTTCCAAGACTGACCAAGGAAGAAACAGAAAATCTGAACAGACCAATTACCAGTGAAAAAAATTGAATGGGTAATCAAAAAACTACCCAAGAACAAAAACCCTGAGCCAGATGGATTCATACTGAATTTTATCAGAAATATAGAGAAGACATAATACCCATTCTGCTTGAAATTTTCCAAAAAATAGTAGAGGAGGTAATACTTGCAAACCCATTCTATGAAGCCAGCATCACTCTAATACCAAAATCAGGCAAAGATCCCACCAAAAAAGAAAATTACAGACCAATATTCCTGATGAACATAGTTGCAAAAATACTCAAAAAAATATTAGCAAACTGAATTAAAAATACATCAAGAGGATCATACAGCATGACCAAGTGGGATTCATCTCAGGGATTCAAGATGGTATAACATTCAAAAATCCATCAACATCATCCACCACATTAACAAAAAGAAGGAAGGAAACCACATGACTATTTCCATAGATGCTGACAAAGCATTTGACAAATTTCAACATCCATTAATGATAAAAACTCTCTGCTAAATGGGTATATAGGGCAAGTACCTCAACATAATGAAAGCCATATATGACAAACCCACAGCTAACATCATACTTAACAGCGAGAAGCTGAAAGCTTTTCCTCTGTGATCAGGAAAAAGACAATGATGCCCACTCTCCCCACTGCTATTCAATATAGTACTGGAGGTTCTAGCCACAGCAATCAGACAAAACAAATAAATAAAAGACATCCAGATTGGTAAAAAGGATGTCAAACTGTCACTATTTCCAGATGACATGACATTGTATATAAAAAACCCTAAAGACTCCATTCCAAAACTACTAGAACTAATACCTGAATTCAGCAAAGTTGCAGGACACAAAATTAATACATACAAATCAGATGTTTTCCTATAGACTAATGATGAATTAACAGAAATAGAAATCAGGAAAAAAATCCATTCACAATTGCATCAAAAAGAATAAAATACCTAGGAATAAACCTAACCAAGGATGTGAAAGTCCTATATCCTGAAAACTCCAAGGCACTCTAAAGAGAAATTAAAGAGGACACTAATAAATGGAAACTGATCCTATTCTCTTGGCTAGGAAGAAATAATATGGACAAAATGGCCATCCTACCTAAAGGAATCTACAGATTCGATGCAATCCCTATCAAAGTACCAACAGCATTCTTCAATGAACTGGAACAAATAGTTTTAAAATTCATATGGAACCACAGAAGACCCTGAATAGCCAAAGCAATCCTGAGAAGGAAGAATAAATCAGGGGATATCTCTCTTTCCAACTTCAAGCTGTACTACAAAGCCACAGTAATCAAGACAATTTGAAACTGGCACAAGAAGAGAGCCACAGACGAGTGGAACAGAATAGAGAGTCCAGATATTAACCCAAACATATTCGATCAATTAATATATGATAAAGGAGTCATGGACATACAATGGGGAAATGACAGCTTCTTCAACAACTGGTGTTGGCAAAACTGGACAACTACATGTAAGAGAATGAAACTGGATCACTGTCTAATCCCATACACAAAAGTAAATTTGAAATGGTTCAAAGACCTGAATGTAAGTCATGAAACCATAAAACTCTTAGAAAAAAACAAAGGCAAAAATCTCTTGGACATAAACATGAATGACTTCTTCATGAACATATCTCCCTGGGCAATGGAAACAAAAGCAAAAATGAACAAGTGGGACTATATCAAGCTGAAAAGCTTCTATACAGCAAAGGACACCACCAAAGAACAAAAAGGCATCCTACATTATGGGAGAATATATTCATAAGTGGTGGATCTGATAATGGGTTGACACCCAAAATATATAAAGAGCTCATGCACCTTAACAAACAAAAAGCAAATAATCCAATTAAAAAATGAGCAGAGGAGCTGAACAGACAATTCTCCAAAGAAGAAATTCAGATGGCCAACAGCCACATGAAAAGATGTTCCACATCGCTAGTCATCAGAGAAATGCAAATTAAAATCACAATGAGATATCACCTCACACCAATAAGGATCGCCACCATCCAAAAGACAAACCACAACAAGTGTTGGTGAGGTTGTGGAGAAATGGGAACTCTCCTACACTGCTGGTGGGAATGTAAATTAGTTCAACCATTGTGGAAAGCAGTATGGAGGTTCCTCATAAAACTCAAAATAGAAATACCATTTGACCCAGGAATTCCACTCCTAGGAATTTACCCTAAGAATGCAGGAGCCCAATTTGAAAAAGACATTCCCACCCCTATGTTGTCCATCAGTAGATGAATGGATAAAGAAGATGTGGTACATATACACAATGGAATATTATTCAGGCATAAGAATAAAACAAATCCTACCATTTGCAACAACATGGATGGAGCTAGAGGGTACTATGCTCAGTGAAATAAGCCAGGTGGAGAAAAACAAGTACCAAATGATTTCACTCATATGTGGAGTATAAGAACAAAGTAAAAACTGAGGGAACAAAACAACAGCAGAATCACAGAACCCAAGAATGGACTAACAATTACCAAAGGGAAAGGGACTGGGGAGGATGGGTGGGAAGGGAGGGATAAGGGGGGGGAGAGAAAAAGGGGGCATTATGATTAGGAGACATAATGTGGGGGGACACCAGGAGGGCTGTACTACACAGAGAAGAAAAGTAGTGATACTACAGCATCTTACTACGCTGAAGGACAGTGACTGTGTAGGGGTACATGGGGGGGAGTTGGTGTTGGGAGAGTCTAGTAAACGTAATATTCATCATGTAATTGTATATTAATGATACCAAAATAAAAAATAAAATATAAATAAATAGAATAAAAAAGGAAAGAAAACTGCAGCATAATATCTCTCATGTACTTATTTGCATACTCAACAAAATATCATAAAATCAAATCAATCAATGTATAAAAAGAATTATCTACCACAGCCAAGTAGGATTTATCCCAGGTATGAAAGGTTGTTTCAACATTCAAAAGTCAATTAATGTAACTCATCACATCAATAGGCTAAAGAAGAAAAATCACATGATCAAATCAACAGATGTAGAAAAAGCATTTCATGAAATCCAACACTTCTTTATAATAATGAAAAACTGTCAGGAAACTAGGAATATAGGGTAACTTCTTCAACTAGGCAACCAATTTTCTATGGGTAACCTATAGCCAATGTCATATTTAATGGTGTAAACTAGAAACTTTCCAAAGACAATGTCCCCTCTCACCACTCCTTTTAAACATCATACTAGAAGTCCCAGCTAATGCAAAAATACAGGAAAGGGATCAAAGTATACAGATTGGGAAGGAAGAAATAAAAGTCTTTGTCTGCAGAAGACATGATCATCTATATAAAAAATCCAAAAGAAGAGAGGCGGAGCCAAGATGGCGGCGTGAGTAGAGCAGAGGAACTCTCCTCCCAAAACCACATAGAATTATGAAAATATAACAAAGACAACTTCCTAAAATAGAGACCAGAGGACACAGGATAACATGCAGACCACATCCACACCTGCGAGAATCCAGTGCCTCACGAAGGGGGTAACATACAAGCCCCGGCCCGGCGGGACGCATGCGCCCCTCCCCCCGGCTCCCGGTGGGTGGAAAGAAACCAGAGCGGTTTTTTTCTTTTTTTTGGCGAGTGCTTTTTGGAAGCCTTAAAGGAACAGGGACCCCAATACCAGGGAAACAGAGCAGTAAGGCAAGTGAACAGGTGCCTGAGACCGGCGCCTGAGGACAAAGAAAATTGCGCATTTTTCCCTTTTTTATTGGCGAGTGCTTTTTGGAAGCCTAAAAGGGACAGGGACCCCAATACTAGGGAAACAAGGCAGCAAGACCGGTGAGCAGATGCCTGAGACCGGCGCCTGAGGACAAACAATATCACGCATTTCTTCCTTTTCTTTTTTTTCTTTGGCGAGTGCTTTTTGGAAGCCTTAAAGGGACAGGGACCCCAATACTAGGGAAACAAGGCAGCAAGACCGGTGAGCGGGTGCCTGACACCGGCACCTGAGGACAAAGTAAATCAAGCATTTTTTCCTTTTTTTTTTTTTTCCTCTTTCGTTGTTGCTGTTGTTGTTTTGGTTTGGAGAGTGCTTTTTGGAAGTCTTAAAGGAGCCGGACAGGACACGTAGCCCAGAGGCAGGGAATCTGGGGATCTCTACGCACTCTAACCCCCTGGGCAACAGGGAACACAGAAGCCCATTACGGAGATAAATAACCTCCCAGCCGCTCCCCCTCCAACGGGGTTCCATCATTTTGGAGGAGCAGCCCCAGCCAGGCCACGCCCACAGGCACAGTGGAGGTAAAGTCCATAGCAACCGGGCAGGTTGCAGAAGCCCTGTTTGCGCACAGCTGACAAGCATAAGCCACTAGAGGTCGCTATTCTCCCAGGAGAGGAAGGCCACAAACAAACAAGAAGGAAAGCTCTTCCAGCTGTCACTCATACCAGCTGTGCAAACGATCTCTATCACCATGAAAAGGCAAAACTACAGGCAGACAAAGATCACAGAGACAACAACTGAGAAGGAGACAGACCTAACCAGTCCTCCTGAAAAAGAATTCAAAATAAAAATCATGAACATGCTGACGGAGATGCAGAGAAAAATGCAAGAGCAATGGGATGAGATACAGAGAAAAATGCAAGAGCAATGGGATGAAATCTGGAGGGAGATCACAGATGTCAGGAAGGAGATCATAGAAGTGAAACAAACCCTGGAAGGATTTATAAGCAGAATGGATAAGATGAAAGAGGCCATTGAAGGAATAGAAGCCAGAGAACAGGAACGTATAGAAGCTGACATAGAGAGAGAAAAAAGGATCTCCAGGAACGAAAAAGCACTAAGAGAACTATGTGACCAATCAAAAAGGAATAATATTCGTATTATAGGGGTACCAGAAGCAGAAGAAAGACAAAAAGGGATAGAAAGTCTCTTTGAAGAAATAATTGCTGAAAACTTCCCCAAACTGTAGGAGGAAATAATCAAACAGACCACGGAAATACACAGAACCACCAAAAGAAAGGATCCAAGGAGGACAACACCAAGACACATAATAATTAAAATGGCAAGGATCAAGGACAAGGAAAGTGTTTTAAAGGCAGCTAGAGAGAAAAAGGTCACCTATAAAGGAAAACCCATCAGGCTAACATCAGACTTCTTGACAGAAACTCTACAGGCCAGAAGAGAATGGCATGATATATTTAATGCAATAAAACAGAAGGGCCTTGAA
Source organism: Manis javanica (assembly GCF_040802235.1). NCBI lineage: Eukaryota > Metazoa > Chordata > Mammalia > Pholidota > Manidae > Manis > Manis javanica. The sequence goes on from NC_133174.1 coordinate 115,263,425, forward strand.
CCAAGGATACTGTATCCAGCACGACTATCATTTAAATATGATGGCGGGATTAAACAATTCCCAGACAAGCAAAAGCTGAGGGAATTTGCTTGCCACAAACGACCTCTGCAGGGCATCTTACAGGGACTGCTCTAGATGGGAGAACTCCTAAAAAGAGCACAGAACAAAACACACAACATATGACGAATGGAGGAGGAGGAATAAGAAGGGAGAGAAGAAAAAAATCTCCAGACATTGTATATAAAAGCTCAATAAGCAAGCTAAGTTAGGTAGTAAGATACTAAAGAGGCTAACCTTGAACCTTTGGTAACCATGAACCTAAGCCTGCAATGGCAATAAGTACATATCTCTCAATAGTCACCCTAAATGTAAATGGACTTAATGCACTAATCAAAAGACACAGAGTAATAGCATGGATAAAAAGCAAGACCAATCTATATGCTGCTAAACCTAGAGCTGGTTCTTTGAGAAAATAAACAAAATAGATAAGCCTCTGGCCAAACTTATTAAGAGAAAAAGAGAATCAACACAAATCAGAAGAATCAGAAATGAGAATGGAAAAATCACGACAGACCCCTCAGAATTACAAAGAATTATTAAAGACTACTATGAAAACCTATATGCCAACAAGCTGGAAAACCTAGAAGAAATGGACAACTTCCTAGAAAAATACAACTTCCCAAGACTGACCACGGAAGAAACACAAAAGTTAAACAAACCAATTACGAGCAAAGAAATTGAAACGGGAATCAAGAAACTACCCAAGAACAAAACCTCGGGGCCGGACGGATTTACCTCGGAATTTTATCAGACACACAGAGAAGACATAATACCCATTCTCCTTAAAATGTTCCAAAAAATAAAAGAGGAGGGAATACTCCCAAACTCATTCTATTAAGCCAACATCATGCTAATACGAAAACCAGGCAAAGACCCCACCAAAAAAGAAAATTACAGACCAATATCCCTGATGAATGTAGATGTAAAAATACTCAATAAAATATTAGCAAACAGAATTCAACAGTCTATCAAAAGGATCATACACCATGACCAAGTGGGATTCATCCCAGGGATGTAAGGATGGTACAACATTCGAAAATCCATCAACATCATCCACCACATCAACAAAAAGAAAGACAAAAACCACATGATCATCTCAAGAGATGCTGAAGAAGAATTTGACAAAATTCAACATCCATTCATGATAAAAACTCTCAGCAAAATGGGAATAGAGGGCAAGTACCTCAACATAATAAAGGCCATATATGATGAACCCACAGCCAGCATTATACTGAACAGCGAGAAGCTGAAAGCATTTCCTCTGAAATCGGGAACAAGACAGGGATGCCGACTATCCCCACTGTTATTTAACATATTACTGGAGGTCCTAGCCACAGCAATCAGACAAAACAAAGAAATACAAGTAATGCAGATCGGTAAAGAAGAAGTTAAACTGTCACTATTTGCAGATGATATGATATTGTACATAAAAAACCCTAAAGACTCCTCTCCAAAACTACTAGAACTGATATCGGAATACAGCAAAGTTGCAGGATACAAAATTAACACACAGAAATCAGTGGCTTTCCTATACACTAACAATGAACCAATAGAAAGAGAAATCAGGAAAACAATTCCTTTCACAATTGCATCAAAAATAATAAAATACCTAGGAATGAACCTAACCAAAGAAGTGAAAGACTTATACTCTGAAAACTACAAGTCACTCTTAAGAGAAATTAAAGGGGACACTAACTAATGGAAACTCATCCCCTGCTCATGGCTAGGAAGAATTAATATCGTCAAAATGGCCATCCTGCCTAAAGCAATCTACAGATTTGATGCAATCCCTATCAAATTACCAGGAACATTCTTCAATGAATTGGAACAAATAATTCAAAAATTCATATGGAAACACGAAAGACCCCGAATAGCCAAAGCAATCCTGAGAAAGAAGAATAAAGTATTGGGGATCTCACTCCCTGACTTCAAGCTCTACTACAAAGCCATAGTAATCGAGAGAATTTGGTACTGGCACAAAAACAGAGCCACAGACCAGTGGAACAGATTAGAGACTCCAGACATTAACCCAAACATATATGGTCAATTAATATTTGATACAGGAGCCATGGACATACAATGGCAAGATGACAGTCTCTTCCACAGATGGTGCTGGCAAAACTGGACAGCTACATGTAGGAGAATGAAACTGGACCTTTGTCTAACCCCATATACAAAGGAAAACTCAAAATGGATCAAAGACCTGAATGTATGTCATGAAACCATTAAACTCTTGGAAAAAAATATAGGCAAAACCTCTTAGACATAAACATGAGTACCTCTTCTTGAACATATCTCCCTGGGCAAGGAAAACAAGAGCAAAAATGAGCAAGTGGGACTATATCAAGCTGAAAAGTTTCTGTACAGTGAAAGGCACCATCAATGGAACAAAAAGGAACCCTACAGTATGGGAGAATATATTTGAAAATGACAGATCCGATAAAGGCTTGACGTCCAGAATATATAAAGAGCTCGCATACCTCAACAAAGAAAAAGCAAATAACCCAATTAAAAAATGGGCAGAAGAACTGAACAGACAGTTCTCCAAAAAAGAAATACAGATGGTCAACAGACACATGAAAAGATGCTCCAGATCGCTAATTATCAGAGAAATGCAAATTAAAACTACAATGAGGTATCAGCTCACACCAGTAAGCATAGCTGCCATCCAAAAGACAAACAACAACAAATGTTGGCGAGGCTGTGGAGAAAGGGGAACCCTCCTACACTGCTCGTGGGAATGTAAATTTGTTCAACCATTGTGGAAAGCAGTATAGAGGTTCATCAAAATGCTCAAAACAGACCTACCATTTGACCCAGGAATTCCACTCCTAGGAATTTACCCTAAGAACACAGCAATCAAGTTTGAGAAAGACACATGCACCCCTATGTTTATCGCAGCACTATTTACAATAGCCAAGAATCGGAAGCAACCTAAATGTCCATTGGTAGATGAATGGATAAAGAAGATGTGGTACATATACACAATGTAATACTACTCATCCATAAGAAGAGGGAAAACCCTACCATTTGCAGCAACATGGATGGAGCTGGAGAGTATTATGCTCAGTGAAATAAGCCAAGCGGAGAAAGAGAAATGCCAAATGATTTCACTCATCTGAGGAGTATAAGAACAAAGGAAAAACTGAAGGAACAAAACAGCAGCGGAATTACAGAACCCAAAAATGGACTAACAGGTACCAAAGGGAAAGGAACTGGGGAGGATGGGTGGGCAGGGAGGGATAAGGGGGGGGAAGAAGAAGGGGGTTATCAAGATTAGCATGCATAGTGGAGGGAGGGAGAAAGGGGAGGAGGGCTGTACAACACAGAGAGGACTAGTAGTGATTCTACATTTTGCTATGCTGATGGACAGTGACCGTATTGTGGTTTTTAGGGGGGACCTGATATAGGGGAGAGCATAGTAAACATAGTATTCTTCATGTAAGTGTAGATTTAAGATTAAAAAAAAATCATTTCCTATGTGCTGACCTCCAATGAGTTCTACACAGTGGTACAGAGGGCATGTCAAAGTGTGGGCAAAGGGCCTGTTTGTTTCTATGCAGAAGATCAAGGCCTAGCTTGGCTACCCAGAAAATGAACTAAGATACGATATGAGGAGGAGCTTCCCGCATCAGCACTCTCTGGAAGACTCGTGCCGGGGGATGAACATCAAAAAGCCTCCACAGGGATCCGGGCGATGCTGCGGATGCAGCTGCATCCACCCCACCGTTTCCTGGACTTGCCACTGGAATGAGAAGGGAGATGTCTAGGCTGGCATGTGAATACAGTGAGACAACGAATTTGACCAGATCTGTACTGTTGGAACTCAATCAGGAGTTGGGAGGGGTGCAAGTTGTAGCGCTCCAAAATCTTACGACTATAGACTATATACGGTTAAAAGAACATATGGGATGTGAACAGATCCCAGAAATGGGTTGCTTTAATTTGTCTGATTTCTCTCAGACTGTTCAAGTACAGTTGGACAATATCCATCATATCATAGACTAATTTTCACAAATGCCTAGGGTGCCTAAATGGTTTTCTTGGCTTCACTGGAGATGGCTGGCAATTATAGATTTGCTTTGTTTATGTCACCATATTCCTATTATGTTAATATGTGTGCACAAGTTAGTTAGTAGTTTAAAACTTATACATACTTAAGGTACTCTACAGGAAGATATGTCAAAGAAATATGCAATCCTCCCATGTTTTCTTCCATATGCTACCTCTATAGCTTTTCTTCTTCCTTCCTAATTACAACCCTTAAATAGAATTCGTGCCTCATATCGAATTTACCGAGTATCATAATTCCTCCAGGTGGTAAAGATACCTCGAGACAAGTGCTGGGCATAGAAGCCACAGGGCATAAATCTGCAAAGAAGTAAAAAGCTAACCTTTTCAAACAATATGGCTTCTCTCTCACTTACCAACTTTACATTTCCCTGTATGGCCCTGGAAGATGACTGGTTAGCCAGAGACGGGTAAGGTTCCTCAAGGGAGGAAAAACCTAAGACAGGCACAGTCGCAGGGGGGCCATCAGGTGAGAAATTGGAGAACAACAGTGGTGAAGCTTAGAACCTCACCCACCCCACCCCCCCATGTTGAAAGAAAGCTTCTGCATCCATGGATGTTTTATTGCCCTTGTCTAGCTCGGATTAGCACATAGTCCACAGGCACACACCTGATCATCTACACTTGTTCTCTTACAACACTAAACTATGTTTTCTACCTTTATCTTGCATCTACCTGCCACTTCAGTAGTTTATTAAAAATAAAAATAATAATAAAGGGAGAAATGTGGGATCCACATATAAATCAATTATAAAAATCAAATGAATATTCATATTTGACCTGATTGTTTATAGTTCATAATGCGTGATCAAAACCGAAAGTTTCTGTGATGACTGCCCTTGCACTGTTCACCATGTAAGAACTTATTCACTATGTAAGAATTCGTTCTCCATGTAAGAACTTGTTCGTTATGCTTCAGAAGATTGGAGACTGAAGAGAACTAGGCTTGAGATGGATTAATGACTATGCATTGAGCATTGACCCCCCCTATACAGAATTTTATTGTTGTTAACAACCATTTGATCAATAAATATGAGACATGCCCTCTCAAAAAAAAAAACACATCAGTTCTTTGTTCGTTATGCTTCAGAAGATTTGAGACTGATGAAAATTAGGCTTGGGATGGCTTAATGATTATACATTGAGCATTGAGACCCCTATACAGAATTTTATTGTTGTTAACAACCGTTTAATCAAAAAAGATAGGAGAGATGCCCTCACAAAAAAAAAAGTACACACTTCCAACTGTAAAATAAATAAGTAACCGTGATGTAATGTATAGCATAAGGAATATAGTCAAAATATTGTAACAACTTGGTATGGTGATAGCTGGTACCTAGAATTATCATGTATATAAGTGTTCAATCACTGTGCTGTACACCTGAAACTAATGTAATACTGTGTGTCAACTACCCTTCAATAAAAAATAATTATTTAAAAAAAAAATCCAAAAGAAGTGACCAAAAATAAACTCCTGGTAGTAACAATTGATTAAAGTAAGGTTGCAGGACATGGTTAATATACAAAAGTCTATCAGTTCCCTATATACCAGGAATAAACAAGTGGAATTTGAAATTAATAACACAATGCCATTTACATTAGCACTCTCAAAAGTGAAATACTGAGGTATAATTCTAACAAAATATGTACAAGATCTACAGGAGAAAACTACAAAGCTCTGATGAATTTAACCAAAGAAGAACTCAATAAATGAAAAGATATTCCATGATCATAGTTAGAAACACTCAATATTCTCAACACATCAGTTCTTTCCAACTTGATCTACAGATTTAATGCAATCCCAATCAAAATCACAGGAACTTAATTTGTGGATTAATAAATTGGCCTAAAGTTGATATAGAGAGGCAAAAGCTCCAAAATAGCCAATAGAATATTGAAATAAATGAAAAAATTTGAAAGACTTACACTATCCAACTTCAAGATTTACTATAAAGCTACAGTAATTAGGACAGTGTAGTATTGGTCAAGACATGACAAATGTATCAATGGAACAGAAGAGAGGTCCCAGGAATAGACTCAGATAAATATAGTCAAATGATCCTCAAAAGGAGTACAAGCAATACAATGGAGTAGAAATAGTCTTTTCAACAAATGTTTCTAGAACAATTAGACTTCCACATGCAAAAAATAAATCACACTTCACAAAAACTAAAAATGAAATATAGACAAAAATGTTAAACCCAGAACTATAAAACTTATAGGGGATAACAAGAAAATCTAGATGACTTTGGGTATGGGAATGACTTTTTAAATAAAACACCAAAAGCACAATCCATGAAGGAAATCATTGGTAAGATGGAATTCATTAAATTTAAAAACTTATGCTCTGTGAAAGTCAATGTCAAGAGCATGAGAAGGCAAGCCACAGACTTGGAGAAAATATTTGCAAAAGACATTACCTGATAAAGCACTGTTATCTAAAATACACAAAGAAACCTTGAAACTCAATAGTAAGAAAACCGACATCCCTATTTAAAAAATGGGCCAAAGGCCTTAATAGATACTACAAATGGCAAATAAGCATATGAAAAGATGACCCACACCATCTGTCATCAGGGAAATTTAAACTCCTGCACACCTATCATAATGACCAAAATCCAGAACATTGACAACACCAAATACTAGTTGAGGATATGGAGCAATAGGCACTCTCATTCATTGCTGTTGGAAATACAAAAGAGTATAAACCCCTTTGGAAGAAAATTTGGTGATGTGCTACAAAATTAAACCTACTCTTATCATATTTGCCAAAAATTATGCTTATTGGTATTTACATAAAGGAGTTGAATATTTATGTCCACACAAAAACGTTAAATGGGCAGATGGTTAAAGTGTTTACAACAGTTTCATTCATAACTACAAGAACTTGTAAACAACAAAGATGTCCTTCTGTTAGTGAATAGATTAATAAACTGTGGTATATCCAAACAATGAAATACTCTCCAGCACAGAAAATAATGGTGCTGAATGTATAATGGTACTGTCAATTTGGAAAGTAGTGTAGTTCCTCAAAATTTAGACATAGAGGTACAGTATGTCCCAGGAATCACTGTTAGGTATATAATCAAGAAAACTGAAAACATACCTACACAGTTTATTATTCATAATTGCCATAAAGCAGAAACAACTCAAATGTCCAAATGATGAATAAATAAAATGCAGTTTCTTGATAAAATGCATTATTATTCAGCCATAAATCGAATGAAGTACTGATACATTTTACATTATGGATGAACCTTGAAAACATTATGCTAATTCAAAGAAACTAGTCACAAAAAAACACATGTGGTAAGATTCCAGTTTTATATGAAATGTCCAGAATAGGTATATTCATAAAACAGAAAGCAGATAAGTGGTTTCCAAGGGCTGGAGATGGAGAATGAGAATTCACTGCAAGTGAGCCCACTTTTTGACTCTCCTCCAGTTTTCAATTGACTCTTCTTTTAGCAATATAAAAACACTTTTTAAAAATTTTGGTATCATTAATCTATAATTACATGAGCAACATTAGAGTTACTAGACTCCCACCACCATTATGTCCCCCACACATACCCCATTATAGTCACTGTCCATCAGCATAGTAAGATGCTATAGAATCACTACTTGCCTTATCCATGTTATATTGCCTTCCCCATGTACCCCCGCCTACATTATACATGCTAATCATAATGCCCCTTTTTCCCCCTTATCCTTCTCTTCCCACCAATACTCTCCAGTCCCTTACCCTTTGGTAACTGTTAGTCCATTATTGGGTTCTGTGATTCTGCTGCTATTTTGTTCCTTCAGTTTTTTCTTTGTTTTTATACTCCACATATGAGTGAACTCATTTGGTACTTGTCTTTTTCCACCTGTCTTATTTCACGGAGCATAATACCCTCTAGCTCCATCCATGTTGTTGCAAATGGTAAGATTTGTTTTCTTCTTATGGCTGAATAGTATTCCATTGTGTATATGTACCACATCTTCTTTATCCATTCATCTATGGATGGACACTTAGGTTGCTTCCATTTCTTGGCTATTATAAATAGTGCTGCAATATACATAGGAGTGCATATGTCTTTTTCAAACTGGGCTGCTGAATTCTTAGGGTAAATTCCTAGGAGTGGAATTCTCGGGTCAAATGGCATTTCTAGTTTTAGTGTTTTGAGGAACCTCCATACTGCTCTCCACAATGGTTGAACTAATTTACATCCCCACCAGCAGTGTAGGAGGGTTGCCCTTTCTCCACAACCTCACCAACATCTGTTGTTGTTTGTCTTTTGGATGGTGGCCATCCTTACTGGTGTGACGTGATATCTCATTGTGGTTTTAATTTGCATTTCTCTGATGACTAGTGATGTGGAGCATCTTTTCATATATCTGTTGGCCATCTGAATTTCTTCTTTGGAGAACTGTCTGTTCAGCTCCTCTGCTCAGTTTTTTAATTGGATTATTTGCTTTTTGGTTGTTGAGGTGTGTGAGCTCTTCATATATTTTTTATATCAACCCTTTATCAGATATGTAATTTATGAATATATTCTTCCATACTGAAGGACACCTTTTTGTTCTACTGGTGGTGTCCTTGGCTGGACAGAAGCTTTTCAGCTTGATATAGCCTCACTTATTCATTTTCTCTTTTGTTTCCCTTGCCCGGGGAGATATGTTCATGAAGATGTTGCTCATGTTTATGTCCAAGAGATTTTTGCCTATGTTTTTTTCTAAGATTTTTATGGTTTCATGACTTACCTTCAGGTCTTTGACCTATTTTAAATTTACTTTTGTGTATGAGTTAGACAATGATCCAGTTTTATTCTCTTAAATGAAGCTGTCCAGTTTTGCCAACACCAGCTGTTGAAAAGGCTATCATTTCCCCATTGTATATCCATGACTCATTTACCAGATACTAATTGACCATATATGTTTGGGTTAGTATCTGGACTCTCTGTTCTGTTCCACTGGTATGTGGATCTGTTCTTGTGTCAGTACCAAATTGTCTTGATTACCATGGCTTTGTAGTAGAGCTTGAAGTTGAGAAGTGAGATATCCCCTGCTTTATTCTTCCTTCTCAGGATTGCTTTGGCTATTTGGTGTCCTTTGTGGTTGCATATGAATTTTAGAACTACTTGTTCCAGTTCATTGAAGAATGCTGTTGGTATTTTGATAGGGATTGCATTGAATCTGTAGATTCCTTTAGGTAGGATGGCCATTTTGAAAATATTAATTCTTCCTAGCCAAGAGAATGGGATCAGTTTCCATTTATTAGTGTCCTCTTTAATTTCTCTTTAGAGTACCTTGGAGTTTTCAGGTTACAGGACTTTCACTTCCTTGGTTAGGTTTATTCCTAGGTATTTTATTCTTTTTGATGCAATTGTGAATGGATTGTTTTCCTGATTTCTCTTTCTGTTAATTCATCATTAGTGTATAGGAAAGCAATAGATTTCTGTGTATTAATTTTGTATCCTGCAATTTTGCTGAATTCAGATATTAGTTCTTGTAGGTTGGAGTGGAGTCTTGAGGGTTTTTTATGTACAATATCAAGTCATCTGCAAATAGGGACAGTTTGACTTCATCTTTGCCAATCTGGATGCCTTTTATTTCTTTGTTTTGTCATACTGACATGACTAGGACTTACAATATTATGTTGAATACCAATGGGGAGAGAGGGCATACCTGTCTTGTTCCCTGACTTAAGTGAAAAGCTTTCAGCTTCTCGCTGTTAAGTATAATGTTCACTGTGGGTTTGTCATATATGGCCTTTATTATGTTGAGGTACTTGCCCTCTATATCCATTTTGTTGAGAGTTTTTATCACCAATGGATGTTGAATTTTGTTCAATCCTTTTTCAGCATCTTCATTTCTCCATATCCTCTTATGTCTCTGCCTCAGATTCTCTGTATTCCTGTTCTCTGATTTCTATTCCATTAACAGTCTCTTGCACCTCATCCAATCTGCTCTTAAGAGTTTCTATTGACTGTTTCATTTCTGTATTCTCCCTCCCTACTTGCTCCTTTAGCTATTGCATATTTCTCTGCAGGTCTATCAACATGGTTATGACTTTTATTTTGAATTCTTTTTCAGGAAGTATGGTTATATCTATCTCACCAGGCCCTCTCTCTGGTGTTGTCTGAGTGATTTTGACCTGACCAGATTCTTCTGCCTTTTCATGGTGATAGATGTAGTCGTAGGCCAGTGGTGCATGTGTCAGCTGGGATAACAAAGTCCCTTCCTGCTTGTTGGTCACCTTGCCCTTCTCTGATGCCTGTACCATCTACCTGCACATGGGGAGCAGTCTCTGGGATAATCTCCTGTGATGTCATGGGTGGGGCAGGCTTTGGGATAGCCTAGCATACATACTCCAGGGGGTCACAGCCACACTGGGTGTGTTCTCCTGTGGGAACAATGTCCCTTCATTTCTTCTGACCTTGTTCTGGCTTCCACTACCTGTGCTGTGTACCCACATACTGGAAGCATTCTCTGGGATAATCTCCTGAGCTCCTGTGGGTGGGATAGCCCTTGGGATAGCCTAGAACACTGTAGGGTGTAGCAGCTGCACCGGGAAAGTTCTCCTGCAAGAACGGTGCCCCTTCGTGCCCTCCGGACCTTGCTCCAGCTTCTGCTGCCTGTGCCGGTTACCTGCACACCAGGAGCAGACTCTGTGTGGAGGTGTGGGTGAGGCCATTCTCAGGCTGCTGTGCAGCTGTGGTGGGTCAGCCAGTTTGCTTGCAGCGCTGGCTGGGGGGAATGTATGGCAGGCTGCTTATTGCTGTGAGGGGCTTCAGAGCTTCATTACCCTTCTGGGGGTTAGGGTTTCTGAAGTCCCTCAAGATTCCCAGCCTGCTGGGCTGAGTGTGCTGGGATGATTTTGTTCAGCTGTTGAGCCCTTGTCCCTTTAAGACTTTTGAAAAGTCCCTGCTTTTCTTTTGTCCCAGGGGAGCCGACTGTGGGGCCCCACTAGCAGTCTCCATCTCAGATTTTACTTTTCCATTTCTCTAATATCCAGTACAGTGTGCAATGTGTGTCTGTGCTCCTGGTGCAGATTACCAGAGTTGGTTATTTAGCAGTCCTAGGCTTCCATTCCCTCCCCACTCTGATTCTTTTCCTCCCTCTGGTGAGCTGTGGTGGGGTGAGTGCTCAGGTCCCACCGATTCATGGCTTTGTATCTTACCCTTTTCATGAGATGCTGAGTTCTCACAGATGTAGATGTAGCCAGGCTTTTGTACTGTATCTTCTTGTCTCTCTTTTATGAATAGTTCTTTTTGTTTTGTTTTCAAAAATATATATGGTTTTGGGAGGAGATTTGTGCTGTCCTACTCATGCTGACATCTTGAGCCTCCTCCTAAAAATACTTTTAAGATGTGTTTAACTCAGCAGGAGACCATTTACCAAAATTTACTACATACTTACAGGAGCAGAAACAACACCCCTTTGTTGTTCTTCTTGTGGGAAAGGCTTGTATATTGGAAGAGGTCATCAAGAGGACCTTACCACCCAATGACCCATAAGCTGAACTCAGGCAATCAGAGGCTCCTCACCACCTCCCCATTGTTGGAATATATATTCCTATACTAGAAACAGCTTCAAAGACACAGCATTGAGAAAGTAAGGTGTTGAGACCATCTGGATGGTATACATAATTGAAAACAGGTAAAGATTCTAAAAATACTTTTAAGATTATGGCATGAAGATGTGACAAACTCCTTAGCTTGCAGCTGCCCAAGAAAAGCCTAAGATCCCTTGCTTATTAAACCTGCCACCTATCAACCTGGAGTAGATTGGCTCTTTCTTTGGCCTTTCCTTGCCCTCCATGTATGGAGGCCAATTTCAGATCTCACCCAGGGACTCCCAAGGTTGCAAACCAACATTGTGACAGTGACAAAGAAGAGTCTTCTGGGAGCACTGATGAATATACTTTGATTTTCGGAACACCAGATATGAGCATGAAGAAACTTCCTTTTTTGCCAGCTAAAACCAGTGAAACAAAATAATCACCCTCCTCTATACCCTTATGCAAAAAATAGTATTGAGACATTTCATCTACCAACAACTGTTAAATGAGCCCCAGTCATGCTCTAATACAGGAAATGGTGTCACTATTATGATTTAATAAAGATGTAGTCACTACAAACCACCCTAGGATCACTGGTTTTCACAAACCTAACTTCATTTCTTGTTGATGAAGATGAAGATGATGATGATGATGAAGTTACTGATGTCATCATGTCATTAATCTCCCAAGAAAAACTGCTGGAAAGCATATATTTTTGTTCTACCAGCATTAACAAAGTTTCATATGATACTAATGGCAGTGAAATCATAGAATAGTATAAAGCACTCAGGCATTGGAAAATGAACATTTGAATACTGAAATAGAATTATTAGTTGTGTGACTCTGAGGATGTTAAATAACTCCTCTTCAATTTCATTATCTGTTCATTGGTGACAGTGATGCTTCTCTTAAAGTTTGTTATGCTGATTAAATTAAACAACATATTAAAATACCTGGCATTTATTCTAGCACATACAAGATGCTCAATAAAAAAACAATTTCTATTGAAAGGTAATATGGCATACTAGGAATTTGAAAGACTCAAGGAGGCATCACTAAAAGATGAACAGCTCTAGAAAACTTAGTTAATTTTGTAAAAATCAATTTAGAGGATAGCCTTGAATTGTGTAATAAATTGTTACATTTAGATTAAAACTCTATTTCAAACTATAAACACATTAAAAGAAAATAAAGGTCAATTCTTGTAGGAGAATATGAGGGAGGATTTCCTATTTAATCCATTAAGGATATCCAAAAAATGCGTATTTCATTACAGTGAAATGGAAACATTTTCAATGCAAAACAGCCAAAATAAAATAAAATTATAATCAATAAGTCTGTAAAAGTTCTATGAAAAAGGCAACATGAATATTGGAATCATGGTTGCTTTCTTTTTGTTTTATATAATTTTCTGTATTTTTTGTTTTTCAACAGTGAGTGCTATTTAAAATTATAACCAGAGAAAATGTACAAACAAACACACACAGAGATCAAGTGTGTAGACTTTGTGACTTGGGTTCAGGTCTGGTTTTTATCACTTAATTCTGTGTAATCTTTATTTGGCAAGTTGTTTAACTTCTCTGAGCCTTAGTTTCTTCATCTCTAAAACGTGGAATAATCTCTTCAAGACTGTTTTGAGGATTATAAAATGAATATGAACTTCCTAATAAAGTGTGAAGTCTCACTATTTTTCACTATTTATATGCCGTTCAACAAAATGCAGTGTATTTGTTAGGCTCTTTTGGGTTAGTTGAGAGTTAGGATATCTTGCTTGAAGGGTGTTTATTTGAAGTACAGATGGGAAAGTAAAAAAAAAAAAATCCCAGACAATATCTCAACACTTTTGCAAGGATGCCTTAGAGAGAGTTGGAAAAATATTTCATCATCATTCACATTAAACAAGTAGCTTCTGTTAACCAATTATAGCTCTGGTAACACTCTCACTTTGTCAACCTCTTAAAAGTATGTACCTCTTGCTGCCTACACCAGTGACTTTAACCAAACTCATAATTCAACTTCTATCTATTCTCTTTTTATCCTACTATCTATCTTTCTTTGTCCTTCACTCCACCTATGTCCTACATCAACTCACACATTGAAAACACCTTGAGATAAATGTTCAGATTGAGCTAGTTAGTCACAATTGATAGGAATTTCCCTATATAGACAGAGTTTTTAAATAAGGCTGATTTAGGGTCTACTGGTCTTCCTGATGAAAAAGGGCCTACAATACTAACAATTCATTTCTTAAAAGTTTTTAGAGCTAAGCAAACTATGCATGGCTCACAAGTTACTGTGTTGAGAAAGCTGCTATAGATAATTACCATTAGTTATAGAGCCTGTTCTTGGTTCACTTACTTATAAAAGATAAAACACATGGCACATATTTTATTAAAATATTGATATAGAATATTATTTTGGTTTCAAATACACAAAAGACTGGTTCAACATGTACCCATATCAAGTCCTCACCCCCTACAGTGCAGTCACTGTCCATCAACGTAGTATGATGTTACCAAATTACTCACTGTATTCTCCTTGCCATACTACCATCCTTGTGACCAACCTATATTGTGATTGCAAATTATTGCACCCTTAATCTTCTTCCTCCTCCTCCCAACCAGCTCAAACCGTCCCCATTGGTAACCACTAATCGTTTCTCAGTGTCTATGAATCTGCTTCCATTTTCTTCCTATTTTTTATTATGGTATCATTAATATATAATCACAAGAGCAACATTATGGTTATTAGATTCCCCCCATTATCAATTCCCCACCATATACCCCATATACAGTCACAGTCCATCAGCATAATAAGATGCCATACAGAAACTACTTATCTTCTCTGGGCAATACTGCCTTCCCCATGCCCCCCCCCTACATTATGTGTGTAAATCATAATGTCCCTACATCCCCTTATCCCTACCTTCTGCCTCACCGTTCCCAGTCTCTTTCCCTTTAGTAACTGTTAATCCATTATTGGATTCTGTGAGTCTGCTGCTATTTTTTTTTAAGTTTTATTTCATCTTTTTTTTTTTGAAAGGGCATCTCATATTTATTGATCAAATGGTTGTTAACAACAATAAAATTCTGTATAGGGGACTCAATGCACAATCATTAATCAACCACAAGCCTAGTTCTCTACAGTCTCCAATCTTCTGAAGCATAAAGAACATGTTCTTACATGTTGAAAAATTCTTACATAGTGGATAAGTTCTTACATGGTGAACAGTGCAAGGGCAGTCATCACAGAAACTTTCGGTTTTGATCACGCATTATGAACTATAAACAATCAGGTCAAATATGAATAATTGTTTGATTTTTACACTTGATTTATATGTGAATCCCACATTTCTCCCTTATTGTTATTATTATTAATATTTTTAATAAAATGTTGAAGTGTTAGGTAGATGCAAGATAAAGGTAGAAAACAGTTTAGTGCTGTAAGAGGGGAAATGTAGATGATCAGGTGTGTGCCTCCACACCAAGTACTAATCCAAGCTAGACAAGGGCAACAAAACATCCACGGATGCAGAAGATTTCTCTCAAAACAGGGGGGATGAGGTTCTAAGCCTCACTTCTGTTGATCCCCAATTTCTCACCTGATGGCCCCCCTGGGACTGTGCCTGTCTTAGGTTGTTCCTCCCTTGAGGAATCTTACCCGTCTCTGGCTAACCAGTCATCTTCCGGGGCCATACAGGGAAATGTAAAGTTGGTAAGTGAGAGAGAAGCAATATTGCTTGAAAAGGTTAGCTTTTTGCTTCTTTGCAGATTTATTCCCTGTGGCTTCTATGCCCAGCATTTATCTTGAGGTATCTTTACCACTTGGAAGAATTATGATACTTGGTAATTTCGATATGAGGCATGAATTCTACTTAAGGGTTGTAAATAGGAAAGAAGAAGAAAAACTATAGAAGGAGCAGATGGAAGAAAACATGGGAAGATTGATTATTTCTTTGACATACCTTCTTATAGTGTAACATAAGTATGTATAGGTTTTAATCTACTAATTAAATTGCGTGCACATATTAACATAATAGGAATACAGCTACATAACCAAAGCAGACCTAAAATTACCACCCATATCCAGTGAAACCAAAAAAACCAGTTAGGCACCCAAGGCATTTGTGAAAACTTATCAATGATATGATGGATATTGTCTAACTGAATTTGAATAGTTTGAGAAAAATCAGATAAATTAAAAAAAAACACATTCCTGGGAACTGTTCACATCTCATATGTTCTTTTAACAGTAGATAGTCTATAGTCACAAGATTTTGGAGCACAGCAACTTGCATTTCTCCTAATTCTTGGTTGAGTTCTGACAGTATAGATCCAGTCAAATTTGTTGTTTTACTGTATGCACAGGCCAGCTTAGATATCTCCTTCTTCATTCCAATGGCAAGTCCAGGAACCGGTGGGATGAATGCAGCTACAACTGCAGCATCGCCTGGATCTTTGCTAAAGTTTTTTGATGATCATCTTCTGGAACGACTCTTCCAGAGGATGTTGATATTGGAAGTTCTTCTTCATATTGTATCTTAATTCATTTTCTGGGTAGCCAAATTAGGCTTTGATCCTCTGTATAAACAAAAACAAACCCTTTTCCCACACTTTCATATGCCCTTTATACCATTGAGAAGAACTTATTGGAGATCAACACACAGGAACTGCTTTTTTTTCTTCTTTTTTTAAGAGAAAGGAGTATTATCAGAAAATGTATTTCCATAGCTGATCATCTGACACCCTTGAAATGATTCAAATTAAGGATAATTAAAGCATGCATTAATCATTGATTTACAGTTAGTTTTAAACTATCAGGGAGTAATCCCCCTTTTCTTTTTTTTTCTGCTATCATTAATCTATAATTATGTGAAGAATAATATGTTTATTAGGCTCTCCCCTATACCAGGTCCCCCCACAAACCTCTTTACAGTCACTGTCCATCAGCACATCAAAATGTTATAGAATCACTACTTGTCTTCTCTGTGTTGTACAGCTCTCCCCTTCTTCCCCCCCCCATTATGCATGCTAATCATAATACTCCCTTTCTTCTACCACCACCTTATACCTCCTTACCCATCCATGCTCCAGAATTCCTTTCCCTTTGGTACCTGTTAGGCCATTCTTGGGTTCTGTGATCCTGGTGCTGCTTTGTTCCTTTAGTTTTTCCTTTGTTCTTATACTCCTCAGATGAGTGAAATCACTTGGTATTTCTCTTTCTCTGCTTGGCTTATTTCACTGAGCATAATACCCTCTAGCTCCATCGATGTTGTTGCAAATGGTAGGATTTGTTTTCTTCCTATGGCTGAGTAATATTCCATTGTGTATATGTACCACATCTTCTTTATCCATTCATCTACTGATGGACACTTAGGTTGCTTCCAATTCATGGCTATTGTAAATAGTGCTGCGATAAACATAGGGGTGCATCTGTCTTTTTCAAAATTGAGTGCTGCGTTCTTAGGGTAAATTCCTAGGAGTGGTATTCCTGGGTCAAATGGTAGGACTATTTTGAGCATTTTGAGGAACCTCTATACTGCTTTCCACAATGGTTGAACTAATTTACATTCCCACCAGCAGTGTAGGAGGGTTACCCTTTCTCCACAACCTCGCCAACATTTGTTGTTGTTTGTCTTTTGGATGGCAGCCATCCTAACTGGTGTGAGGTGATACCTCATTGTGGTTTTAATTTGTATTTCTCTGATAATTAGCGATGTGGAGCATCTTTTCATGTGTCTGTTGGCCATCCATATTTCTTTTTTGGAGAACTGTCTGTTCAGTTCCTCTGCCCATTTTTTAATTGGATTACTTGTTTTCGGTTTGTTGAGGTCTGTGAGCTCTTTATATATTTTGGACATCAAGCCTTTATCGGATCTGCCATTTACAAATATATTCTCCCATACTGTAGGGTTCCTTTTTGTTCTATTGATGGTGTATTTTGCTGTACAGAAGCTTTTCAGCTTGATATAGTCCCACTTGTTCATTTTTGCTTTTGTTTTCCTTGCCCGGGGAGATACGTTCATGAAGAGGTCACTCATGTTTAGGTCTAAGAGGTTTTTGCCTATGTTTTTTCCCAAGACTTTTATGGTTTCATGACTTACATTCACGTCTTTGATCCATTTTAAGTTTACTTCTGTATATGGGGTTAGACAATGGTCCAGTTTCATTCTCCTACATGTAGCTGTCCAGTTTTGCCAGCACCATCTGTTGAAGAGACTGTCATTTCGCCATTGTATGTCCATGACTCCTTTATCAAATATTAATTGACCATATATGTTAATGGGTTAATTTCTGGAGTCTCTAATCTGTTTCACTGGTCTGTGACTCTGTTCTTGTGCCAGTACCAAATTGTCTTGATTACTATGGCTTTGTAGTAGAGCCTGAAGTTGGAGAGTGAGCTCCCCCCTACTTTATTCTTCTTTTTCAGGATTGCTTTGGCTGTTCAGGGTCTTTGGTGTTTCCATATGAATTTTTGAATTATTTGTTCCAGTTCATTGAAGAATATTGCTGGTAGTTTGATAGGGATTGCATCAAATCTGTATATTGTTTTGGGCAGGATGGCCATTTTGACGATATTAATTCTTCCTAGCCAGGAGCATGGGATGAGTTTCCATTTATTACTGACCTCTTTAATTTCTCTTAAGAGTGTCTTGTAGTTTTCGGGGTATAGGTCTTTAACTTCCTTGGTTAGGTTTATTCCTAGGTATTTTATTCTTTGTGATGCTATTGTGAATGGAATTGTTTTCCTGGTTTCTCTTTCTATTAGTTTATTGTTAGTATATAGGAAAGCCACAGATTTCTGCATGTTAATTTTGTATCCTGCAACTTTGCTGAATTCCGATATTAGCTCTAGTAGTTTTGGAGTGGAGTCTTAAGGGTTTTTTATGTAAAATGTCATGTCATCTGCAAATAGTGACAGTTTGACCTCTTCTTTACCAGTCTGGATTCCTTGTATTTCTTTGTTTTGTCTGATTGCTGTGGCTAGGACCTCCAGTACTATGTTAAATAACAGTGGGGAGAGTGGGCATCCCTGTCCAGCCCGGGGGTTTTGTTTTTCGGTAGTTTGTTGATTTTTGTTTTAATTTCTTTACTCATAATTGGTTTGTTTAACTTTTGTGTTTCTTCCTTGTTCAGTCTTGGAAGGTTGTATTTTTCTAGGAAGTTGTCCATTTCTTCTAGGTTTTCCAGTTTGTTGGCATTACGTTTACATAGTAGTCTTTAATAATTCTTTGTACTTCGGTGAGTCTGTCGTGATTTTTCCATTCTCATTTCTGATTCTGTTGATTTGTGTTGATTCTCTCTTTCTCTTAATAAGTTTGGCTAGAGACTTATGTATTTTGTTTATTTTCTCAAAGTAACACCTCTTGGTTTCATTGACTTTTGCTATTGTTTTATTCTTCTCAGTTTTGTTTCTTACTTCTATGATCTTTATTATGTCACTCCTTCTGCTGAATTTAGGCCTCATTTGTTCTTCTTTTTCCAGTTTCAATAATAGTGATGTTAGACTATTCATTTGGGATTGTTCTTCCTTCTTCAAGTGTCCCTGGTTCTATATATACTTTCCTCTTGATACTGCTCTCACTACATCCCACAGAAGTTGGGGCTTGGTGTTGTTGTTGTCATTTGTTTCCGTATATTACTTGATCTCTATTTTAATTTGTTTTTTGATCCATTGATTATTTAGGAGCATGTTGTTAAGGCTCCATGTGTTCATGAGTTTTTTGTTTTCTTGCAGAATTTATTTCTAGTTTTATACCTTCGTGGACTGAAAAATTGGTTGGGAGAATTTCAATATTTTTGAATTTACAGAGGCTCCTTTTGTGGGCTAGTATGTGTTCTATTCTGGAGAATGTTCCCTGTGCACTTGAGAAGAATGTATATCTTGTTGCTCTTGGATGTAAATTTCTATAGATGTCTATTAGGTCCATATGTTCTACTGTGTGGTTCATTGCCTCCGTGTCCTTACTTATTTTCTACCCTGTGGATCTATCCTATGGCGTCACTGGCGTATTGAAGTTTCCTAAAATGAATGCATTGCAGTCTATTTCCCCCCTTTAGTTCTGTTAGTATTTGTTTCAGATATGCTTGTGCTCCTGTGCTGGGTACATATATATTTAGAATGGTTATATCCTCTTGTTGGACTGAGCCCTTTATCATTATGTAGTGTCCTTCATTATCTCTTGTCACTTTCTTTGTTTTGAAGTCTATTTTGTCTGATATTAGTACTGCAATCCCTGCTTTCTTCTTGCCGTTGTTTGCCTGAAATATGTTTTTCCATCCCTTGACTTTTAGTCTGTGCATGTCTTTGGGTTTGAGGTGAGTTTCTTGTAAGCAGCATATAGATGGGTCTTGTTTTTTTATCCATTCTATTACTCTGTGTCTTTTGATTGGTGCATTAAGTCCATTTACATTTAGGGTGACTATAGAAAGATATGTACTTATTGCCATTGCAGGCTTTAAATTCGTGGTTACCAAAGGTTCAAGGTTAACCTCTTTAGTATCTTACTGCCTAACTTAGCTCGCTTATTGAGCTGTTATATACACTGTCTGGAGATTCTTTTCTTCTCTCCCTTCTTACTCCTCCTCCTCCATGCTTCATATGTTGTGTGTTTTGTTCTGTGCTCTTTTTAGGAGTGCTCCCATCTAGAGCAGTCCCTGTAAGATGCCCTGTAGAGGTGGTTTGTGGGAGGAAAATTCCCTGAACTTTTGCTTGTGTGGAAACTGCTTGATCCATCCTTCATATTTAAATGATAATCATGCTGGATACACTATCCTTGGTTCAAGGCCCTTCTGTTTCATTGCATTAAATATATCATGCCATTCTCTTCTGGCCTGTAAGATTTCCGTTGAGAAGTCTGATGATAGCCTGGAGGGTTTTCCTTTATAGGTGACCTTTTTCTCTCTAGCTGCCTTTAAAACTCTTTCCTTGTCCTTGATCTTTGCCATTTTAATTATTATGTGTCGTGGTGTTCTCCTCCTTATATCCTTTGTGTTGGGAGTTCTGTGTATTTCTGTGGTCTGTTCGATTATTTCCTCCCCCAGTTTGGGGATGTTTTCAGCAATTATTTCTTCAAAGGTACTTTCTATCCCTTTTTCTCTCTCTTCTTCTTCTGGTACCTCTATAATATGGATATTGTTCCTATTGGATTGGTCACACAGTTCACTTAATATTGCTTCATTCCTGGAGATCCTTTTATCTCTCTCTATGTCAGCTTCTATGCATTCCTGTTCTCTGGTTTCTATTCCATCAATGGCCTCTTGCATCTTATCCATTCTGCTTATAAATCCTTCCAGAGTTTCTTTCACTTCTGTAATCTCCTTCCTGGCATCTGTGATCTCCCTCTGGACTTCATCCCTTAGCTCTTGTATATTTCTCTGCATCTCTGTCAGCATGTTTATGATTTTTATTTTGAATTCTTTTTCAGGAAGACTGGTGAAGTGTGTCTCCTTTTTCTGGTGTTGTCTCTGTGATCTTGGTTTGCCTGTAATTTTACCTTTTCATGGTGGTAGAAATAGTTTGCAGAGGTGGGATGAGTGACGGTTGGAAGAATTTTCCTTCTTGTTGGTTTGTGACCTTCCTCTCCTTGGAGAACAGCGACCTCTAGTGGCTTGTGCTGGGCAGCTGTGCACAGACAGGGCTTCTGGTTCTTGCCTGGCTGCTATGGAGTTTATCTCCTCTGTTGCTGTGGGCATGGCCTGCCTCGGGCTGCTGCTCCAAAATGGTGGAGCTGCATTGGAGGGGGAGCAGCCAGGACTCTATTTATCTCTGTGAGGGCCCTCCATGCTCCCTGCTGCCCAGTGGGTTAGAGTTCCCAGAGATCCCCAGATTCCCTGCCTGTGGACTACGTGTCCCACCCTATCACTTTAAGACCTCCAAAAAGCACTTGCCAAAACAAAAAAAAAGAAAGAAAAAAGAAAATTAAAAAAAATAATTGAATAATTAAAAAAAAAAAGCTCCTCGCTTTTCTTTGTCCTCAGGTGCCAGCCTCAGGGTTCCGCTCTCCAGTCTTGCTACCCTGTTTCCCTAGTATCCAGGATCCCCACATGCACTGTGTCTGTGCTCCAATGTTGATGGCTGTGGCTGGGTGTTCAGGAGTCCTGTGATACCTTTCCCTCCCCACTCCAACTCCTCTCCTCCAGTCAGGAGATGGGGAAAAAGGCGCTCAGGTCCCACTGGGCCAGGGCTTGTATCTTACCCCCTTTGCGAGGTGCTGGGTTCTCACAGGTGTGGAAGTGTTCTGAATGTTGTCCTGTGTCCTCTGGTCTTTATTCTAGGAAGAGTTGTCTTTGTTATATTTTCATAAATATATGTGGTTTTGGGAGGAGATTTCCGCTGCTCTACTCACGCCACCATCTGGGCTCCACGGCGAGTCTGCTACTATTTTGTTCCTTCAGTTTTTGCTTTGTTGTTATACTTCACATATGAGTGAAATCATTTGGTACCTGTCTTTCTCCACCTGGCTTATTTCACTGAACATAATACCCTCTAGCTCCATCCATGTTGTTGCAAATGGGAGGATTTGTTTTCTTCTTATGGCTGAATTATATTCCATTGTGTATGTGTACCACCTCTTCTTATCCACTTATCTGTTGATGGACACTAATGTTGCTTCCATGTCTTGGCTATTTCAAATAGTGTGGCAATAAACATAGGGGTGCATCTATCTTTTCAATTCATGAATTTTGTTTTATTTGGATAAATCCCTAGAAGTGCAATTACTGGGTCAAATGCTATTTCAATTTTTAGTGTTTTGAAGAACCTCCACTTTGCTTTCCACAATGGTTGCTCCAGTTTACATTCCCACCAATATTTTAGGAGGGTACCCATTTCTCTGCATCCTCACCAACACTTGCCATTTCTTGTTTTCTGCATAGTGGCCATCCTAACTGGTGTGAGGTGATGTCTCATTGTGGTTTTAATTTGCATTTCTCTGATTATTAGTGATGTGGAACATCTTTTCATGTGCCTGCTGGTCATGTATACTTCTATGGAGAAGTGTCTGTTCAGGTCCTCTGCCCATTTTTTTATCAGGTTATTTGTTTCTTGGTGTTGAAGCATGTGAGCTCTTTATATATTTTGGATGTTAACCCTTTATTGGATAAATCATTTATGAATATATTCTCGCATGATATAGGATGCCTTTTTGTTCTGCTGATGGTGTTCTTTGCTGTACAGAAACTTTTTAGTTTGATGTAGTCCCATTTGTTCACTTTTTATTTTGTTTCCCTTGCCCAAGTAGATGTGTCCAGGAAAACACTGCTCATGTTTATATTCAAGAGATTTTTTTAATGCATGGCATATTTTTGCAAAGTATAAAGGCAGATATTTAGTCTCTTCAACTCCTCTCCAGAACAGAGGGCAAGCAGGAGGATGGTCTCTGGTGGTATTTAATATGGCTCTGTCCTTACCCATGTCAGTAAAGATTCTATAGGTGACATCAATGATGACATAAAGGAAACCCTATTAAATTTTCCAAGAATAGACAACTGAAATGCACAGCTATAAGAGAGTTATGATTCAAAATGTCCTTTTTAGACAGAGGTGATTAATAAAAATGATTCAGTTCTGTTTATGGAGACACACATACAAATATACACACTTGAAAATGTATGGTGCACAAAATAACCTGAGGATTTGTAAGTTTGGATTCAATATGAGGTCAGTTTTCCAATAATCATAACATTTTCACAAATAGATTGATTTATCTTTTAGATAGCAAGTTCCTTTCCTAAATTTTTCAAGCCACTAAACAATGACCATATATCAGGGATGTCATAGAAAGGATTTCCAAAAAGAGATAGAGAATGTACAAGTAACCAACTGGGGCCTTTAGGGCTCAATGTATTTGATACTATGTTCTTAAAAAATTTATTTCCTTCTTCATTCTAGTCATCTCTTCTTCAAAAAATAACTAAATTATTTGCTTAAGGTTTTTCCCAAAGTTACAAGTCCACCAGTTCAGAACTGGTCTGAGAACAAACAGGAGCTCATTTAAGTGCCCGACCAATGCTCTTTCCACTACCATACCGCTGCTTCACTTGGCACTTTCATGGGGAGATACCCCTCCAAAAAGGAAAATTACACACCAATATCCCTGAAGAAAGAAGATGCAAAAATACTCAATAAAATATTAGCAACACAAACTCAAAAATTTATCAAAAGGATGATAGACCATGAGCAAGTGGGATTCATACCAGGGATTCAAGGATGGTACAACATTCAAAAGTCCATCAAAATCATCCACCACATCAACAAAAAGAAAGACAAAAACCACATGATCATCTCCATAGGTGCTGAAAAAGCTTTTGACAAAATTCAACATACATTCATGATAAAAACTCTCAGTAAAATGGGAATAGAGGGCAAGTACCTCAACATAATACAGGCCATATATGATAAACCCACAGCAAACATTATACTGAGAAGCGATAAGCGGAAAGCATTTCTTCTGAGAAAGGGAACAAGACAGGGATGCCCACTCTTCCCACTGTTATTTTACATAGTACTGGAGGTCCTAGCCACGGCAATCAGACAAAACAAAGAAAAACAAGGAATCCAGATTGGTAAAGAAGAAGTTAAACTGTCACTATTTACAGATGTCATGATGTTGTACATAAAAAACCCTAAATGATCCATTCCAAAACTACTAGAACTGATACCGGAATACAGCAATGTCGCAGGATACAAAATTAACACACAGAATTCTGGGGCTTTCCTATATACTAACTATGAACCAATAGAAAGAGAAATCAGGAAAACAACTCCATTCCCAATTGCATCAAAAAGAATAAAATACCTAGGAATAAACCTAACCAAAGAAGTGAAAGACCTACACCCTGAAAACTATGTCACTCTTAAGAGAACTTAAAGGGGACACTAACAAATGGACACTCATCCCAGGCTCATGGCTAGGAAGAATTAATACGTCAAAATGGCCATCCTTCCCAAAGTAATATACAGGTTTAATGCAATCCCTATCAAACTACCAGCAACATTATTCAACGAACTGGAACAAATAGTTAAAAAATTCATATGGAAATACCAAAGAACCCGAATAGCCAAAGCAATCCTGAGAAAGAAGAAAAAAGTATTGGGGATCTCACTCCCCAACTTCAAGCTATATTACAAAGCCATAGTAATCAGGACAACTTGGTACTGGAATAAGAACAGAGCCACAGACCAGTGGAACAGACTAGAGACTCCAGACATTTACCCAGACATATATGGTCAATTAATATTTGATAAAGGTGCCATGGACATACAATGGCGAAATGACAGTCTCTTCAACAGATGGTGTTGGCAAAACAGGACAGCTACATGTAGGAGAATGAAAATGGACCATTGTCTAACCCCATACACAAAAGTAAATTCAAAAGGGATCAAAGACCTGAATGTAAGTCATGAGAAAATAAAACTCTTAGAAAAAAAACATAGGCAAAAACATCTTAGACATAAACATGAGTGACCTCTTCTTGAACATATTTCCCCGGGCAAGGGAAACAACAGCAAAAATGAACAAGTGGGACTATATTAAGCTGAAAAGCTTCTATACAGCAAAAGACACCATTAATAGAACGAAAAGGTACCCTACAGTATGGGAGAATATATTTGAAAACGACAGATCCAATAAAGGCTTGACGTCCAAAATATATAAAGAGCTCACACACTTCAACAAACAAAAAAACAAATAATCCAATTAAAAAATGGGCAGAGGAACTGAACAGACAGTTCTCCAAAAAAGAAATACAGATGGTCAATTGTCACATGAAAAGATGCTCCACATCGCTAATTATCAGAGAAATGCAAATTAAAACTGCAATGAGGTATCACCTTACACCAGTAAGGATGGCTCCCATCCAAAAGACAAACAACAAATGTTGGCAAGGTTATGGAGAAAGGGGAATCCTCCTACACTGCTTTTGGGAATGTAAATTAGTTCAACCATTGTGGAAAGCAGTATGGTGGTTCTTCAAAATGCTCAAAATAGACTTACCATTTGACCCAGGAATTCCACCCCTAGGAATTTACCCTAAGAATGCAGCACTCAACTTTGAAAAAGACAGATGCACCCCTATGTTTATCGCACCACTATTTACAATAGCCAAGAATTGGAAGCAACCTAAGTGTCCATTTATAGATGAATAGATAAAGAAGATGTGTTACATATACACAATGAATACTACTCAGCCATAACTAGAGGGCAAATCCTACCATTTGCAGCAACATGGATGGAGCTGGAGGGTATTATGCTCAGTGAAATAAGCCAAACAGAGAAAGAGAAATACCAAATGATTTCACTCATCTGTGGAGTATAAGAACAAAGGAAAAACTGAATGAACAAAACAGCAGCGGAATCACAGAACCCAAGAATGGACTAACAGGTACCAAAGAGAAAGGGACTGGGGAGGATGGGTGGGTAGGGAGGGATAAGGGTTGGAGAAGAAAGGGGGTATTATGATTAGCATGCATAATGAGGGTTTGGGAGAAAGGGGAGGGCTGTACAACACAGAGAAGACAAGTAGAGATTCTACAACATTTTGCTATGCTAGACAATGAATGTAAAGGGGTTTGTTAGGGGGACCTGGTATAAGAGAGAGCCTAGTAAATATAATATTCTTCACGTAATTGTAGATTAATGATAAAAAAAAAAAGAAAGGAAAGGGGGATTACTCCCTGTTAGGATAAAACTAACTGTAAATCAATGATTAATGCATGCTTTAAATATCCTTAATTTTGATCATTTAAAGGGTGTCAGATGATCAGCAATGGAAACACATTTTTCTGATAATATTCCTTTCTGTTAAAAAAAAATGCAGTTCCTGTGTGGTGATCTCCAGACGTTCTTCACAATGGTGTAAAGGGCATATCAAAGTGTGGGCAAAGGGTTTGTTTGTGCTTATACATAGGATCAAAGCCTAACTTGGCTACCCAGGAAACGAATTAAGATACGATATGAAGAAGAACTTCCAACATCGACATTCTCTGGAAGAGTCATTCCAGAAGATGATCATCAAAAAACTTCAACAAGAAGGCGGAGCGAACATGGCAGCATGAGTAGGAACGTGGGAATCTCCTCCCAAAAACATATATATTTTTGAAAATACAACCAATACAACTAATCCTAAAAGAGAGACCAGAAGACACAGGACAACAGCCAGACAACATCCACATGTGCGAGAGCCCAGCATCTGATGAAAGGGGTAAAATACAAGACCCGGCCAGTCGGGAATGGAGCACACCTCACCCCAGCTCCTGGCAGGAGGAGAGGTGACAGAGCAGGGAGGACGAGTGAGCCCAGGAATGCTAAACACCCAGCCCCAGCCATCTGCACCAGAGCGCAGACACAGTGTATGTGTGGGGTCCTGGATACTAGGGAAACAGGGCAGCAGGACCGGTGAGTGGATCCCGAAGCTGATGCCCCTGTGACAAAGAAAAGCGAGTGCTTTTTGAAAGTCTTAAAGGGACAGGGACGCAACAGCTGGACGGAAACAACACAGGTCGCAGTCCAGTAGCTGGAAATTACAGGGAAAATTGGGTGTACTAACTCCCTGGGCAACAGCTCTGAGACCCCTCACAGAGGTAAACAGCCAAACAGCCCCCTGTACATTACCCCTCTGGGGCCCGGCCATAACAGAGAAGCAGCCTGAGGCTGGCCACGCTCTCAGCAATGGAGCTTCTTCCATACCAGCTGGGCAAGACACAAAGACCCACTCTACACGCAATTACCCAACACAAGCCACTAGGAGTCGCAGTTGTCCCAGTAAAGAAAGGCCAGTAGCAAGTGGAAAGTTTTGCCTCCCAGCTGACAGTCAATAGCACCTATCAACATGAAAGGGCAAAAAAATGTGATCCAGACAAGGCTAACCCAGACAGCTTCAGCATCTGGAACATCTTCCCCTGAGAAGGAACCTGGGGAGATAGATTTAACCAGTCTTCCTGAAATACAATTCAAAAAAAAAGTCATAACCATCCTGATGGACTTACAGAGAAATATGCAAGAACTAAGGAAGGAGAATACAGAAATAAAACAAGCTCTGGAAGGAATTCAAAACAGAATGGACGAGATGCAAGAGACCATTAATGGACTAGAAAACAGAGAACAGGAATGCAAAGAAGCTGATGCAGACAGAGATAAAAGGATCTCCAGGAAAGAAAGAATTCTAAGAGAGGTAAGTGAACAATTGAAATGGAACAATATCCACATTATAGGGGTACCAGAAGAAAAAGAGAGAGAAAAAGGGATAGAAAGTGTCTTTGAAGAAATAATTGCTGAAAACTTCCCCAAACTAGGGGAGGAAATGGCCTCTCAGACAACAGAGGTACACAGAACTCCCATGACTAGGGATCCAAGGAGGGCAACACCAAGACACATAATAATTAAAATGGCAATAATCAAAGACAAGGACAAAGTATTAAAGGCAGCCAGAGAGAAAAAAAAGTTTACCTTCAAAGGAAAACCCATCAGGCTATCATCAGACTTCTCAAAAGAAACCCTACAGGCCAGAAGAGAATGGCATGATATACTCAATGCAATGAAACAGAAGGGCCTCGAACAAAGACTACTGTATCCAGCACGATTATCATTTAAATATGAAGGAGGGATTAGACAAGCAAAAGTTGAGAGAATTTGCCTCCCACAAAACACCTCTACAGGGCATCTTACAGGGACTGCTCTAGATGGGAGCACTCCTAAAAAGAGCACAGAACAAAACACCCAACCTATGAAGAAGGGAGGAGGAGGAATAAGAAGGGAGAGAAATAAAGAATCATCAGACCGTGTTTATAATAGCTCAACAAGCCAGATAAGTTAGACTGTAAGATAGTAAAGAAGCTAACCCTGAACCTTTGGTAACCACAAACTTAAAGTCTGCAATGGCAATAAGTACATACTTTTCAATAATCACCCTAAATATAAATGGACTAAATGCACCAATCAAAACACAGAGAGTAATAGAATGAATAAAAAAGCAAGATGCATCCATATGCTGCTTCCAAGAGACTCACCTCAAACCCAAAGACATGCACAGACTTAAAGTCAAGGGATGGAAAAAGATATTTCATGCAAAAAATGTAGAGAAGAAAGCAGGTGTTGCAATACTAGTATCAGATAAAAAAGACTTCAAAAAAAAGAAAGTAACAAAAGATAAAGAAGGACATTACATAATGATAAAGGGCTCAGTCCAACAAGAGGATATAACCATTATAAATATATATGCACCCAATACAGGAGCACCAACATATCTGAAACAAATACTAATGGAACTAAAGGAGGAAATAGAATGCAGTGCATTCATTCTGGGAGACTTCAACACACCACTCACTCCAAAGGACAGATCCACCAGACAGAAAATAAGCAAGGACACAGAGGCACTGAACAACACACTAGAACAGATGGAGCTAATAGACATCTACAGAACTCTACATCCAAAAGCAACAGGATACACATTATTCTCAAGTGCACATGGAACATTCTCCAGAATAGACAACATACTACGCCACAAAAAGAGCCTCAGAAAATTCCAAAAGATTGAAATCCTACCAACCAACTTTCAGACTACAAAGGCATAAAACTAGAAATAAACTGTACAAAGACAGCAAAAAGGCTCACAAACACATGGAGGCTTAACAACACGCTCCTAAATAATCAATGGATCAATGACCAATTCAAAATGGTGATCCAGCAATATATGGAAACAAACAACAATAACAACACAAAGCCCCAACTACTGTGGGATACAGAAAAGCAGTCTTAAGAGGAAAGTATATAGCAATCTAGGCATATTTAAAGAAGAAAGAACAATTCCAAATGAATGGTCTAATGTCACAATTATCGAAATTGGAAAAAGAAGAACAAATGGGGTCTAAGGTCAGCATAAGGAGGGACATAATAAAGATCAGAGAAGAAATAAATAAAATTGAGAAGAATAAAACAATAGCAAAAATCAATGAAACCAAGAGTTGGTTCTTTGAGAAAATACACAAAATAGATAAGCCTCTAGCCAGACTTATTAAGAGGAAAAGAGAGTCAACACAAATCACGACGGACCCCACAGAAATACAAAGAATTATTAGAGAGTACTATGAAAACATATATGCTAACAAGCTGGGAAACCAAGGAGAAATGGACAACTTCCTAGAAAAATACAACCTTCCAAGACTGACCCAGAAAGAAACAGAAAATCTAAACAGACCAATTACCAGCAAGGAAATTGAAGCGGTAATCAAAAATCTACCAAAGAACAAAACCCCTGGGCCAGATGGATTCACCTTGGAATTTTATCAGACATACAGAGAAGACATAATACCCATTCTCCTTAAAGTTTTCCAAAATATAGAAGAGGAGGGAATACTCCCAAACACATTCTATGAAGCCAACATCACCCTAATACCAAAACCAGGGAAAGACCCCACCAAAAAAGAAAACTACAGACCAATATCCCTGATGAACATAGATGCAAAAATACTCAACAAAATATTAGCAAACCGAATTCAAAAATACGTCAAAGGGATCATACACCATGACCAAGTGGGATTCATCCCAGGGATGCAAGGATGGTACAACATTCGAAAATCCATCAACATCATCCAGCACATCAACAAAAAGAAAGACAAAAACCACATGATCATCTCCATAGATGCGGAAAAACATTTGACCAAATTCAACATCCATTCATGATAAAAACTCTCAGCAAAATGGTAATAGAGGGCAAGTAACTCAACATAATAAAGGCCATTTATGACAAACCCACAGCCAACATTATACTGAACAGTGAGAAGCTGAAAGCTTTTCCTCTGAGATCAGGAAATAGACAGGGATGCCCACTCTCCCCACTGTTATTTAACATAGTACTGGAGGTCCTAGCCACGGCAATCAGAAAAAACAAAGAAATACAAGGAATCCAGACTGGTAAAGAAGAAGTTAAACTGTCACTATTTGCAGATGACATGATGTTGTACATAAAAAAACCCTAAAGGCTCCTTTCCAAAACTACTAGAACTGATACCGGAATACAGCAATGTTGCAGGATACAAAATTAACACACAGAAACCTTGGCTTTCCTATATACTATGAACCAATAGAAAGAGAAATCACGAAAACAACTCCATTCACAATTGCATCACAAAGAATAAAATACCTAGGAATAAACTTAACCAAAGAAGTGAAAGACTTATACCCTGAAAACCACACGTCACTCTTAAGAGAAATTAAAGGGGACACTAATAAATGGAAACTCATCCAATGCTCGTGGCTAGGAAGAATCAATATCGTCAAAATGGCCATCCTGCCCAAAGCAATATACAGATTTGATGCAATCCCTATCAAAATACCAGCAACATTCTTCAACGAAATGGAACAAATAGTTCAAAAATTCATATGGAAACACCAAAGACCCCAAATAGCCAAAGCAATCCTGAGAATGAACAATGAAGTAGGGGGGGATCTCACTCCCCAACTTCAAACTCTACTACAAAGCCATAGTAATCAAGACAATTTGGTACTGGCACAAGAATAGAGACACAGACCAGTGGAACAGACTAGAGACTCCAGACATTAACCCAGACATATATGGTCAATTAATATTTGATAAAGGAGCCATGGACATACAATGGCGAAATGACTGTCTCTTCAACAGATGGTGCTGGCAAAACTGGACAGCTACATGTAGGAGAATGAACTGGACCATTGTCTAACCCCATACACAAAAGTAAACTCAAAATGGATCAAAGACCTGAATCTAAGTCATGAAACCATAAATCTCTTGGAAAAAAACATAGGCAAAAAAACATATATCTACCTCTTAGACATAAACATGAGTGACCTCTTCTTTAACATATCTCCCCGGGCAAGGAAAACAACAGCAAAAATGAACAAGTGGGACTATATCAAGCTGAAAAGCTTCTGTACAGCAAAAGACACCATCAATAGAATGAAAAGGTACCCTACAGTATGGGAGAATATATTTGAAAATGACAGATCCGATAAAGGCTTGATGTCCAAAATATATAACGAGCTCACATGCCTCAATAAACAAAAAACAAATAACCCAATTGAAAAATGGGCAGAGGAACTGAACAGACAGTTCTCTAAAAAAGAATTACTGATGGCCAACAGACACATGAAAAGATGCTCCACATTGCTAATTATCAGAGAAATGCAAATTAAAACCACAATGAGGTATCACCTCACACCAGTAAGGATGGCTGCCATCCAAAAAACAAACAACAACAAATGTTGGCGAGGCTGTGGAGAAAGGGGATCCTTCCTACACTGCTGGTGGGAATGTAAATTAGTTCAACCATTGTGGAAAGCAGTATGGAGGTTCATCAAAATGCACAAAACAGACTTACCATTTGACCCAGGAATTCCACACCTAGGAATTTACCCTAAGAACGCAGCAATCAAGTTTGAGAAAGACAGATGCACCCCTATGTTTATCGCAGCACTATTTACAATAGCCAAGAATTGGAAGCAACCTAAGTGTCCATTTATAGATGAATGGATAAAGAAGAGTGGTACATATAAACAATGGAATACTACTCAGGCATAAGAAGAGGGCAAATCCTACCATTTGCAGCAACATGGATGGAGCTGGAGGGTATTATGCTCAGTGAAATAAGCCAAGCAGAGAAAGAGAAATACCAAATGATTTCACTCATCTGTGGAGTATAAGAACAAAGGAAAAACTGAAGGAACAAAACAGCAGTGGAATCACAGAAACCAAGAATGGACTAACAATTCCCAAAGGGAAAGAAACTGGAGAGGATGGGTGGGTAGGGAGGGAGAATGGTGGGAATAAGAAGGGGGGTATTAAGATTAGCATGCATAATGCAGGGGTGTGAGAAAAGGGAGGGCTGTACAACACAGAGAAGACAAGTAGTGACTCTACAACATTTTGCTATGCTGATGGACAGTGACTGTAAAGGGGTTTATACATTGTCCTGGTATAGGGGAGAGCCTAGTAAACATAATATTCTTCATGTAAGTGTAGATTAATGATAATAAAAAAAAGAAATGAATAAAAGGGGGATTACTCCTTGATAGGATAAAACTAACTGTAAATAAACAATTAAAGCATGCTTTAAATATCCTTAATTTTGATCACTTAAAGGGTGTCAGATGATCGGCTATGGAGGTACATTTTTCTGATAATATTCCTTTCTCTTAAAAAGAAAAAAAAAAAGCAGTTCCTGTGTGGTGACCTCCAATGAGTTCTACACAATGGTATAAAGGGCATATCAAGGTGTGGGCAAAGGGTCTGTTTGTGTTTATACAGAGGATCAAAGCCTACTTTGGCTACCCAGAAAATGAACTAAGATACGATATGAAGAAGAACTTCCAACATCAGCACTCTCTGGAAGACTCATACCAGAAGATGATCATCAAAAAACCTCCACAAAGATCCAGGCGATGCTGCAGTTGTAGCTGCATCCATCCCACCGTTTCCTGGACTTGCCATTGGAATGAAGACGGAGATATCTAAGCTGGCCTGTGCATACAGTAAACAACAAATTTGACTGGATCTATACTGTTGGAACTCAACCAAGAATTAGGAGAAATGCAAGTTGTAGCACTCCAAAATCTTACAACTACAGACTATGTACTGTTAAAAGAATATAGGGGATGTGAACAGTTCCCAGAAATGGGTTGTTTTAATTTGTCTGATTTCTCTCAGACTGTTCAAGTACAGTTGGACAATATCCATCATATCATAGATAAATTTTCACAATGCCTAGGATGCCTATTTACACTGGAGATGTAATTTTTCTTGGTTTCACTGGAGATGGCTGGTAATTATAGATCTGCTTTGGTTATGTAGCTGTATTCCTATTATGTTAATGTGTGTGCACAATTTAATTAGTAGTTTAAAACCTATACATGCTTAAGGTCCTCTACAAGAAGATATGTCAAAGAAATAATCAATCTTCCCATGTTTTCTTCCACCTGCTACCTCTATAGCTTTTCTTCTTCCTTCCTAATTACAACCCTTAAATAGAATTCGTGCTCATATTGAATTTACCGAGTATCATAATTCCTCCAAGTGGTAAAGATACCTCAAGACAAATGGTGGGCATAGAAGCCACAGGGCATAAATCTGCAAAGACGTAAAAAGCTAACCTTTTCAAACAATATGGCCTCTCTCTCACTTAACAACTTTACATTTCTCTATATGGCCCCAGAAGATGACTGGTTAGCCAGAGACGGGTAAGATTCCTCAAGGGAGGAACAACCTAAGACGGGCACAGTCGCTGGGGGGTCATCAGGTGAGAAATTGGGGATCAACAGAGGTGAGGTTTAGAACCTCACCTCCCCCTGTTTTGAGAGAAATCTTCTGCATCCATGGATGTTTTATTGCCCTTGTCCAGCTTGGATTAACACATAGTCTACAGGCACACACCTGATGATCTACATTTGCTCTCTTACAACACTAAACTATGTTTTCTACCTTTATCTCGCATCTACCCACCACTTTAGCATTTTATTTAAAAATAATAATAATAATAATAAAGGGAGAAATGTGGGATCCACGTATAAATCAAGTATAAAAATCAAACGAATATTCATATTTGACCTGATTGTTTATAGTTCATAATGCGTGATCAAAACCGAAAGTTTCTGTGATGACTGCCCTTGTACTGTTCACCATGTAAGAACTTATTCACTATGTAAGAATTCATTCACCATGTAAGAACTTGTTCGTTATGCTTCAGAAGATTGGAGACTGATGAAAATTAGGCTTGGGGTGGATTAATGATTGTGCATTGAGCATTGACTCCCCTAAACAGAATTTTATTGTTCTTAACAACCATTTGATCAATAAATATGAGAGATTCCCTCTAAAAAAAAAAAGAAGAAACAGCCTCTACATTTTCACTATGTAAGCTGTCTTATAAAGATTTACCTCTGATCCTCACTCCTCTGTTGGTTTCAGGGCACCCAGTGTGAAAGCTGTTCTTATATGCATGATAAACTTTTACAAAATATTATTTCATTGATCTGGTAGTTTTAATTTTGCTATTTCTGGAGTTCTGATGATACAATGAAACATTATTAAGCCTTAAAAAGGAAGGAAGGTCTGGCACATG
Organism: Manis javanica; assembly: GCF_040802235.1. NCBI lineage: Eukaryota > Metazoa > Chordata > Mammalia > Pholidota > Manidae > Manis > Manis javanica. The sequence goes on from NC_133174.1 coordinate 115,298,190, forward strand.
CTACAGCATGGATGAAACACGAGGACATTATGTTAAGTCAAATAACCCAGTAATAAAATGACAAAATTACTGTATGATCCCACTTACATGAGGCACCTAGAGAAGTCAGATTCATAAACACAGAAATTAGAAGGGTGGCTACAAGAGGCTGGAGAGAAAGTGGAACAAGGAGTCATTTGGTGGATACAGAATTTGAGTTTTATGAGATGGATAGAATTCTGGAAATTGGTTGCATAACAATATGAATGTACTTACTACTGCTGATGTATACACTCAAAATGGTTAAGATGGTCAATTTTATGTTATGTGCATTCTACCACAATTAAAAGAAATTAAGAGGAAAAAAATCAAACAAAAAAAAAAACTTCAACAAAGATCCACGCGCTGCTACAGGTGTAGATGTACTCATCCCACCGGTTCCTGGACTTGGCATGGGAATGAAGAAGGAGACATCTAAGCTGGACTGTGCATACAGCAAAACAATAAATTTGACTGGATCTATACTGTTGGAACTCAACCAAGAATTAGGAGAAGTGCAAGTTGCAGCACTCCAAAATCTTGCGACTATAGACTATCTACTGTTAAAAGAACATATGGGATGTGAACAGTTCCCAGGAATGTGTTGTTTTAATTTGTCTGATTTTTCTCAAACTATTCAAATTCAGTTAGACAATATCCATCATATCATTGATAAGTTTTCACAAATGCCTTGGGTGCCTAATTGGTTTTCTTGGTTTCACTGGAGATGACTGGTAATTGTAGGTCTGCTATGGTTATGTAGCTGTATTCCTATTATGTTAATGTGTGTACACAATTTAATTAGTAGTTTAAAACCTATACATGCTTATGTTACTCTACAAGAAGATATGTCAAAGAAATAATCAATCTTCCCATGTTTTCTTCTGTCTGCTACTTCTATAGCTTTTCTTCTTCCTTCCTAATTACAACCCTTAAGTAGAATTCGTACCTCATATCGAAATTAGCGAGTATCATAATTCTTCCAAGTGGTAAAGATACCTCAAGACAAATGCTGGGCATAGAAGCCACAGGGCATAAATCTGCAAAGAAGTAAAAAGCTAACCTTTTCAAACAATATTGCTTCTCTCTCACTTACCAACTTTACATTTCCCTGTATGGCCCCGGAAGATGACTGGTTAGCCAGAGACGGGTAAGATTCCTCAAGGGAGGAACAACCTAAGACAGGCACAGTCGCAGGGGGGCCATCAGGTGAGAAATTGGGGATCAACAGAGGTGAGGCTTAGAACCTCACCCCCCGTTTTGACAGAAATCTTCTGCATCCGTGGATGTTTTGTTGCCCTTGTCTAGCTTGGATTAATACTTAGTCTATAGGCAGACACCTGATCATCTACATTTGCCCTCTTACAGCACTAAACTATGTTTTCTACCTTTATCTTGCATCTATCTACCACTTCAGCACTTTATTGAAAAAATAATAATAATAATAATAAAAATAAGGGAGAAATGTGGGATTCACATATAAATCAAGTATAAAAATTAAATGAATATTCATATTTGACCTGATTGTTTATAGGTCATAATGCGTGATCAAAACCGAAAGTTTCTGTGATGACTGCCCTTGCACTGTTCACTATGTAAGAACTTATTCACTATGTAAGAATTTGTTCCCCATGGAAAAACTTGTTCGTTATGCTTCAGAAGATCGGAGACTGTTGAAAATTAGGCTTGGGGTTGATTAATGATTGTGCTGTGAGTCCCCTATACAGAATTTTATTGTTCTTAAAAATCATTTGATCAATAAATATGAGAGATGCCCTCTCAAAAAAAAATAATAAAAAGAAAAATATATATATATATCTTTCTTTTTTGTACCAGAAAGTATAAGTAATAGGAAATTGCTTCCAAAGCCTTTACATTCATATATACATTTTTACATTAAGGGCTGGCATAACCTGGCATTTGCTGAATTTTTGGTATTCATATAATTGCTTGTAGACATTTGAATACCTCCTATTGAGATAAGTTTGGATTGGTCAGATTCTACTGAATTGCATATGCAAATACCAAAGAACAGCCATTTCTTGCTATGCCAGGCAAAATGACATTAAAGTAGCTTATCCTATGTTTACATTGTGCATGTGCAGTACAGCCATGTTATTTCAGAGCTATGTGCTCATAAAGCAATGGAGAACTCTGATGCTTAAACATGTTGGCCACTATAAAAGAATAGGGAGAAATGCCTTGCACTTTATGTGTAACTCTTAAGAGTGATATTTAGCAGTTCACTTTAGTATAATTATTGTAATAACCAATAATGTTTTGTTTTGAGAGACTCACATACTCCTGACACTTGTGTACAAATATTTTTGAAGCTTAAGTGGCCACCATTCCATATCTCCACCTATGCCATGCTTAAAAAAATAACATACCTTGCATTAACTTTGAAGTTACCCTTTAGCCCCTGATCCCATCTTCCAAACATCAAGTTCTGCACTAGGAAGAAACAGCCAAGGAGGTAGGATGGGGAAGCTGTTTCAGTATAGCTCTTTTTCATGCTCTTCCTTCTGACCATCTCTGTGACTCTCTCCACGGTGTTTACATCTCACTGACCTTTCTTTTGATGTCTCTGAAGACTATGTTTCCCCAGAATGACAGATTGGCCCTGTCAGATTCCCATAAGAAATACATAAATACATAAAACAATGAAGTGTGGAATTAATAACTATAATCACCTCAACAAGAAAACCTATAATGTTGACTTTCCTCCTCCTCTTTCTATTATTTGTATCTAGATAGGGAGAAAAATAACCCCTTTACAAATACATTTCAGCTGATTTTGTTTATAGTCTTGCCAAGAGAGCCAAACCTAGTCTCTAAGGACCCCTTGGTTCCAAACCTTTAACCGCTGTCCATCGTATTTATCACAATCAATATTACTATCAAAACAACAGGCAAAGCTGCTATCTTCACACTATACTGGATGATAGCCCAAAGGAAAGGAGCTGAAATTTGTTCAGCCCTTTATTTCCAACTGTTTCCAGTTTATGGTGTTCAGTCCTTCTGAGAGTTGCTTTCTCCTACTTGGGTTATTTCTAGATAAGTGACTCTGATTGACCCAATATTGCAAATATGCTAAAGAATGAGCCTGGCTTCAGGTTTCATGCCTCCCAGAAGAGCATGGCATCTTTCAGGCACTTTGGTAAATAGGTGGGAGAGCTCTATTTTTTAATATAATCTCTTCAAAGCAAGCACACCAACATATATACCCTCTTCTTTTGCGCAGGCATAGGAATACTCCTGCTTCTTTTCAAAAAAAAAAAAAAGGTGTACATCTGGTATTGTGTTTGCCAAAATGTCTATTTCTGTAGCATTTATATTTGACAGCAATATGGCTATCATCAACTAATCTTATCTTTTTTGTTTAGTAGTACTTTTCCCACACTTTTGGGAATCTTCGGTACTCCCTCTTATTCTGCCTTGATCAGCACACAACAGAGCACCTTCAAAAGGTTTCAATAACTGAATCTTCAAAAATGTTTGGGTCTTAATTTTTTAAGGTCAGCTTATCAACATTTCTCCAGCAAAAATCAAGTTGTTTTTCCAAATACCCTGCTTTATAGCGATATGTAAAACACCCAGACTGATAATTCATACTGCAAAATGATAGATACAAGAGAGGTTATCTATAAACTGGAAGTTTCCCTAGTCTATTTCACTTTTGCTATAATTGAGTTATACTCAATTTTACCACAGTGAGGCTACTTTGTGCAGTGGTAAAAAGTACAAGTCTTTCAGTCAAATGTAAAGAAATTCAAACTCTGGCTTTTCCTCTTACTAGGTGTAAGATAAGTATGTTAGTTACTCCTCCACACCTCAGTTTACTTTTCTGTAAAATGGGAATAACATATAAAAGAGTTGATGTTATGATTTACTTAGTACAGGGTTTTGCAGTAAATATTCAATAAATGGCAGCTTAATAACAAAAACAAAAGAACAAGGCGGTTGCACATATAAAGCAGGCTTGAAATATGTACTTTTCTAGTGCACACACACACAAAACTAATAAAAAAAGCAACCTCTTTACTAGCACATATATTCCACAAATAACTATCAATGGATCACTAAGAAGGGAGCACAGTGTTTATCTTCCTCTCTTCAAACCTTGTCCTTTCTCCCTTTGAGTGGTTTTAAGAGAGATTTATGATTTGAATTATCATTTGATAAACTGCCATTGCTTTTAAGCAAAGAAATTATCAGCGGTGTTTGTGTGATCCCACAAAGTGAACAGAAATGGAAATGTGTCATAGGCTTGTGCTCTACCTAAAGTCCTTGAGAAAGGAGTGCTTTAACTGCTTCATACTCTCACCACTATCTTGGGAAGGATTGGGAGGTGATGAAGTCCTTGTGCAAAAAAAAAACCCCTGATGCTACAAGTCAGTCAGGATTTCTCACTAGTCTTCTGAGAACTAGAATGCTAAGTGCCACAGTTAAAGCAACAAAAAGGCTTAGAAATTCAGCTGAAAAAGTTCATCTCAGCTTTCTTGAAAATCTAGGTATGACCTTCATGGCACTTCAGGTTTTTGTTAAGGTCATAAAGCTGTTAAGTACACACATTCTCCTATGTTTGCTATACTTTTCAAGGAACATAAGGACTCAATAAAAATGAGGGATTGTATATGATCATGTACACATTTATTAGACTGCCTAGAAGTGAGGTAAGGGAAGTTGGAGAAGGCTGATTGAATCTACTTCTGGAAAGGATATGAGCACTGGAATGCAAAAAAAAAAAAATAGTGAAAACCAAATACCAATATTTTCATACTACTACGTTAGAGTGAGAAGAAACTACACTTCTTCACAGTGAGGAAAACAAAGACTAAAAATAAATCAATAGATTGCCATTAAAAATAAATACTGTGTTGTTAGTTGGTCAAGGGACGGTAGTGAAGCATAGAGAGAATAGTCAGTGATCTGGAACATCTATGTTGACAGATAGTAACTTCACTAGAGGGGGTGAGGATTTACTAATATGGGTGACCGTTGAACCACTGTGTTGTAGATTTGAAACCAACATAACACTGCATACCAACTATAGTTCAATAAAAAATAATAATAAGTTAATGAATTAAAATTGCATGGTGATGCATGACAAGCAGACTTTTGGTGGTGATCAATTTGTAGTGTATATGGATGTCAAATTATAATGTTGTACACCTGAAACTTATATAGTTATATGCTGATTTTAACTCAATAAAAATAAATAAATAGATTAGCATTGATTGTGCTCCCACTCTGCTGCGGTTACAGTGTATCATAGTTGGTGCATAGTAGGTGGGTAATAACTGTGATGAATGAATAAAAGTTTCAATAATTTGCATGGTCTAGTTTAGAGATGGTTTATGGAAAATCAGTTCAACCTAGTATGTATAGTCAGATGAGGGATAAAATTGTAACTCACAGGACCCAATCACCAAGGACTCACAATCTAGGATAATTAGTCAAAATCTCACTTACTGGTACATGATGTTTTCTCTTTGTAAACCTGCCAAGGTTTCTTAAAATAGAGAAAAATTTTAAGGTGTGCTGATAGTGTTTACAAGAATATCTGAACAAGAAAGATTCTCTGACCAGACTGTCACTGTGCTAGACATTTCCAAAACTACCACTAATCCTAAAGGAACCATGTTTTTTTTTCATTTTTTACAGCAATATGCTATTTGGGAAAGGTAAACATTATCAGGACTAAGTTTACCAGACAAATCCATTACCTTCTAATTATAGTCTGATAAAGGGAAAACAGTGTATATACATTTTGATTTTGAGAAAGTTGAGAATCATAAGATGCCAGAGCTGAAAAAGTCTTCACGTATTTAATCCAACAGTGTAATTTTATAGAAGTGGATACTAAGATCCTAAAAGACTGAGTCAAAAATGAATTAGGAAGAAACACAAGATTTGAACTCAGACCATCTTTCTTCTATTCTTATCATCCTGCAGGAGACATTGAGATCCATATTTTATTCAAATGCAAGAAAGGTGCAAGAGTTGTCAGAGATCAACTTATATACCTAAGCATTTTGTCCAGAGATGGCTTTGTAAATGATGACCTCATGGGCCAACTCTTGTCACAAATGTGTCTGACCTACACATTAGACTGTTTTTGCATTATTTGCCAGCATTTTTAAATTAAGGATTTCACATAAAAATCCAGCTTAGAGGACTTTCTTGAAAAATGAAAAAAGATCTTGAAACACTAGGTCCTCATCCTCACATGACAAAAATCGATTGAAGCTGCATAGGAGATTCTACCATTAAACAGAAGAGTATGCTTCAATTTATCAGTTTCCACTCATCTCTGTCGGATCACTTACATTTACATACCACATCTTCCTCTGTTGCCCTAGGGTTTTGAGTTTGTGACTTCTGAAATCAACTCTGAATAGATTTCAAGTTTGAATGTCTCATGGCTTCAAAGCTCTTTGGGATATCAGAAACCTGAAATGTCTAACACTACGGAAAGATGGTTAAAAACTTATTGTGCTGTTACTGTAAACATTTCTACACTGAGGTCCCTTAATTCCTTCACTAGTTAACAAAGGTGATTTGAAGTTTAAAAAAAGAAGTAAATATATTGAATAAGATGCCCAGTAATGAAATAATTTACTGTGATACATCTACATATTTAGCAAAGAAGAATTAGGGAAATTTCACATATTGAAAAAATGTGTGCTTTGGTTGCAAAGGTACAATGTATGAAACATTTCAGCTAAACAATGGTGCAACAAAGAATGAGGAAATGGTAATCATTGTTTCAGGATTCCAAGTTACTTACTTCTGGCATCACATTTTAATATAGTGTTGATAAAACCTAATGGATAGCAGGTAACTAACCAATTATTGGAAGTATATGAGTACAGGCAGAGATGGCTACATCATAATCTAATTCCAAGACCACCGCCTAAAAAAGATAAACACATTAACCATTTCTTTTGTCTACACTGGCTTGACTACTTTGAAAAATTATTTGTCTGAAATGACCCAATTATTTGGAATTATATATGTAGACCACTACAGACTTATTATTTGATCAGAAATGAAAGATATTTTTTATTTTATATTTGTTTTTGATCTTTTAGGCCAAATAATTTAAAAAGGAATCATTGTTTCATGTTTTTGGTTTTAGTGTGTCATCATTCCCTGACCTCTGCTGAAAATCTGCTTCTACATCCCTGCTTTTCTCATAATGAACTCTCCTTCCACTTCCTTCCTCATTCAACATATATAGACTATTTCAAACATAAAGAGAATGATGGTCAAATCAACTATGCATGGTGAAATCAAATCTCCTAGTAATAAAAATAGACTATGTACGGTAAAATCAAATCTCCTAGTACAAAATACATTCTTTCCTCCATAAGTAATACATAATTATCATCAGAATGAAATATATAGGTTAAATCTCTATTTTCCCACAGATCCTCCTGTGGACCTGCAGTAAGTACAGCCTGAGAACCATTATCCCCTCAAAAAAATATTTGGAGCCACAAGAAACTTCCAAAGAGACACTTGAATAGTTTTCCTCCTTACAGTTATAAGGTCTTGTCTAAGGTTGCACTTAAAGCATAGAATTATTTTCTGTTCAAAGTAACCCCACATTGAGTCTGACAATGTTTTGTTGTTGTTGTTGTTGTTTTCCATAGAGTCCTTGAAAATTACTTTTGAAGTTGGTTTGGAAATTCTTCAATTGCCCACTGGAGGGCCCTTGAGTTAACTGGAGTATCTCAACCGTGATGGATCTTTGTTCAAGTTCTGGAAAGTCAGACAAGAGAAACTGTAGAAAATTTGCAAAAGTTCAAAACTAGATATTTTTGATATGTTGTTTTACTTTCCACTTTCCTCTTTAAAATTACCTTTGCTTTTCCCAACATTTTCTTTGTAAACCTCATTATGACCTAGCTCCAGTAAAAGACCCTACAATAAGAAAGTGTTATAAATGGCTAATGTTTAATAGCTTTAACCTCCCTCTATCCATTTTCTATGCAGCAACTGAATAATAAATTTACCTATACTAGAACCATAGACATTGAGTGTACATCACTGAATCTTCAAATTAAACTTACTTTCTAAGTGGTTAACAGTATTTGGAGAATTATGGTGGTATAAGTGATTCGTTCCATACTAAAGAGATGATATTAACATAAAAATAAAAATTTATCCTAACATATTCTCAATATTTCCCAAAATCATGCCTGATATATAATGATGATGACTATTTCTTAATGATGTTTTGTGATTTGATTCTTTTTTTATGACCATATTTATGGCCAGATGACAGTCAACAAGCATCATTTGCCATTACTATGTGGAAAGACTTGGATACTGAAGAAAGTATTTCTGCTTTCATAAAATTTAGATTCTTACTGGAATGTTTAGATTCACATGAATGGATGCACATATACATAAAATTAAGTAGTATCATAGTATGAAGAATAATTCTCCAAAGTTTAAATTTTTATTATAGCATCACTGAGGTATGATAATTCAGTCTAATGGATAATTCCAAAAGAGAAGAGCTTACCATCTCATGCGATAGCTCACATCTTTGTAATTTTTTGAAGGATATATGTCTCTTATGCTAAATTTTTAATGTAATGTAGGATTCCCAGCACTTAACAGTGAATGGAACATGGTATATACTCACTAAAATTTGTTGTATTAATGTACTTTTTTATTTACCTCTGTGTTTTCCTTTCCCAGTACTACCCAGATTTACCCTCTGGATAAATATAGAAAAAGCCTGGTATCTTTCACATGATAGAACTTTAAATATTTTAGGCCAGTTCTTAAAATTATAGAGTTCCAAAACTGAAAGCGGTCCTTTATTTTCAAATTAGAGTAGTCAGCCACCAGGATATGTGCCAGGGCATAGGAAAAACCATGAGAGAAATATGGCCATACTGTTTTTATATCTACTGAAAAATTGCTTCAGCAAAATATTTTTATATTAAAATACAAGTACATGGTGAACTGGTATGGAAAATACACATGAATTTGTCAAATAAAATAAGAACTTTCAAAGAAACTTTGAGGAAAGCGTCTGCTATACACCCTGGTCTCGAGAGAAATCATAGCTATTTTCCTTACCTGTTATGGGCCTATTGGTGGACATTTTTGAAAAGATAGTTTTTGCTGACCTCTGCATTCGATCAGTGAGGAAGGTGACATCCAGAGAGAAGTAACTTCACGGGTGTCAAGATGTATATTAATGGTAAATCCCTGACTAGTATCTATATATATAACATTACTCATATTCAGTAAATTTCTTCAATTGTGTATGTGTGACATATTTCAAGATTCTTCATTCTCCAAATTTTCCTCCTGCCTATATCTCTAAAAATGTAATGCCTAAGTTATCCTTTAAATTGCCAACAGAGACTTCTTTCTAAAAGATACATCAATATATGAAACTCTCCTCTTGAAAAACATCCAGTACTAAAAAGTATTGGTGATAACTCAAACTATAAAATGAGCATGCATGAGTCCATAAATGACTGAATAAATAAATGATGGAGACACATCTTCATTACAGAAGAATTCCAAATAATATGTACAGATACACCACCCTCGAAAAGGTAGAGATTAACTGCCTCCTTGAAAGTAATCTAGATATGGTGACTTACTTTCATAGAATAGAGAAGCCATTCAAACATCACTTTAAACAAGAGATGAAGGTTAATACCACCACTAGCATCATACAGTTATTATATACCCTCTTATACTGTGTGATGAGGCCAATTCACTTCTGTAGTATTTTCCCAAAACCTATTACCTCAGTAGTATTATTATAAAAGCATCAAATTGAAGATGTTACACAAAATACCTGACCAGTATTCCTCAAAACTGTCAAGGTATTCAAAAATAAGAAAAAATCTGAGAAACTGTCACAAAGAAGAGATGATTAAGGAGACATGATGACTAAATGTAATTTGATATCTTTGATGGAATCCTGGATGTGGATAAAGTGAAGTTCCTGTGGCCATGATTCTCACCTGGCCCTGGTCTTCTACTTCACTACACACGTGTGGGCAATACATTGTTATTGACTCTATCTAAAGAGCTCCACCCAGTGCTCTGAGTGACAAGGTGGCAGGGCTGCAGGGCTTCAAGGCTGCAGAAGAGCAGAGTAGAGGCTGGAGTGGTGGCAGCGCTGAGGACAGAGGCCCAGTGGATGGCTGAGCGGGCAGAGAGGCCCAGAGGCAGAGACCAGCTTGCTGCATGCAGACTAACTCTGAGTGGATGGGATTCTAGTGATTGACCTGCCACTGTGGAAATAAAGTTGGATTTAAACCCTTTCACCCCAAGAATGCTCTACTGTCATTTCTTTGGTCTCACTGAATCCATAGTGAACTTTTCCAGGGTTGAAACCCATTGGCAGGACAATGGGATAAAAAGAGAACAGTAGTTCTGGTGAGTGATACTGACAATTGGGAAGGCTATGTATGTGGACAGGCAGGAGGTACATGGGAAATCTGTGTGTGTGCCTTCCTGCCAATTTTGTTGTAAACCTAAAACTGCTCTTTTAAACTCTTTTTTAAAAAAGAAGGCTGTAGGAAAAGGAAAAGAGTGGTAAACTCCAAAATGTGTGTAATTTAATTAATAGTAATATACCGATGCCAAGTTGTTAATTTTGACAATGTTAACAGTAAGAGAAACCAGATGAAGTATACATGGGAATTCTTTGTACCAGCTGGTCAGCTTTTCTATGAATCTAAAATTTTTTAAAATATTTATTAAAAACTAAAACAACAACAAACTACATGAGAGTGACATCAGCAAAAACGGCAGACTATAGAATTCCTCCAGCTTGTCCCTCCATAGAAACATCAAGGAAAGTGAACAAAAACCTGTCAGAATCAAATTTTCAGAACTCTGGGAAATAGTCAAAGGTTTAAAGGAAACAATGACTGTTCAATTAAGAAAAAGGTAACCTAAATGTGGTAGGAGAGCTATGTTACGTTTTAACTTAGCCTTGCCCACCTCCCTCAACAGCATGAGGGTGATTTTGGAGAAACCATCCCTGCTCCTGTTCTAGTTACATGGCTTTGGCAGTATCAGAACAGACCTTTTCCCAAGGAATTCTGTTTCTCTGTTTTGATCTGTTTGGAATTTCCCTAAAGAACTGAAAGACAACACTTGCCCTTGTTTCTCCTAACTTGGAACTCTCTTAGGGCAGAAAAGTGGCTAAGCATAGAGCATTCCTCAAAAGCATGAAAAGGTGCTGCTTACAGTAGCAAAGGATTGCAGCTGGAACAAACCATAGGCTAGCCCAAGTGTGGGAGGTTAAGTAGAAGCTGGAAAGAGTTGCTTTGCAGAGTAAAGAGCTTTGAGAAGCACCTACATTTAATAGGGAATCTAGAAAGCCAGGCGCATGCCCAGGGAGAGACACACGTTCAGCAAAGACCTGAGAAAACCTTAAGCCTTTACCTCCAGCAGATTTTTAGGTTCAGTGACAGCAGAAAGTGAAAGTTACAGCAGTGTTGCAAATCACCTGGCTAACCTCTGAAGCACTCCCCCAACACACAATCTGCAAAGACTGGTAATGTATTTTCTTCTCTTCTTTTTTTCTTCTCTATTTTTTATTTATTTCTATATACTTTATCTATTTCTCTATTAATTTATTTCTTTTGGCTCCATGCATTTCAGAATATCTCTGCAAACAACTAGCTGACCACAAGCTAATGAAAAAGAGACTGCAGGGACCACACACACACACACACACACACACACACTCAGAATAGTGTTGAAAAAAGTTTTGAAAAATCATTAGACAAATAAACAATTGTAAGTCATAGGGAAAGAATCTGATTTCCAGAGTGACCATATTATAATATCCAAAACTGTCCAGTTTTCAACAAAAATTTATAAGACATACTAAGAAACAAGGAAGTATGATCCATTCAAAGGGGAAAAAAAGAAAAAAGGAATTAACAGAAACTCAGAAACTGACCCTGTCAATGCAGAGACATTATAGTTATTAGGAAAAGTCTTTAAATTAACTGTTGCAAGTATGCTCAAGGACCTAAAGAAAACTTTGGATGAAGAACTAAAGAAAACCATGAGAAAGCTTCCTCAATAGAAAGAGAATAACAGTAAAGATAGAGAAATTACAAAAGAGAACCAAATAGAAATCTGACACTGAAAACTATAATGACTGCAGTAAAAATAAATCACTAAATGGTTTCTACAAGTATTTGAGTAAGCAGAACAAAGAATCAATGAACTTGAAGGTAGGTCAATTGCAGTTATTCAACCTGAGAAACAGAAAGAAAAAAATAATGAAGAAAAATGAACAAAGCCCAAGATACCTGTGGGATACTAACAAGCATACCAACATACACTTGATGGGAGTCCTGGAAGGAGAGGAGAGAACAGAACAGAGCAATATTTGAAGAATTTAAAGCCAAATACTTCCTAGATTTTATAAAGATATAAACCTACACATCCAAGAAGCTCAACATACTTCAGGTACAATAAACATAAAGAGATCTACATGAGACATATACATTATAATCAAATGGTCTAAAGTTAAAGAGCAAATCTTGAAGGTCAAGAGAGCGAATCAACTTCTCATGTACAAGGCATCTTCAATAAGATTAACAATTTCTCATCAGACATGAACAATTTCTCATCTTTGGGTTCAAGAATGCACTGTGATGACATTCTTAAAGTGCTGAAACAAAAAAAGATTCAAAGAATTATATTTCTGGCAAAATGATCCTTCAATCGTGAGGGTGAAATTAAGGCATTCCTAGATAAGCAATAGCTGAGAATTTGTGGCCAGGAAAACTTTCCTACAAGTCCTTTAGGCAGAAATGACAAAATATTAGATAGTAACTCAAAAAAAATTCAAGTAACTACTTAGGTAAATATAGGAGACAGTACTATTGTATTTCTGGTTTGGAATTCCTCATTTTTTTCCTATGTGGTTTAGAAGTCCAATGAATTAAACAATAATTGTTAATCTAATGGGCACACTATGAAAATGTAATTGGTGACAATAACAACACAATGCAGGAAGAGAGATGAACCTGAATAAGTTTTTATATATTACTAAAGCTGAGTTAGTATTCATTAAAACTAGATTGTCATTAAGTTTAAGATGTTAATTGTAAGCCCCAGAATAATGACTAAAAAATACAAAAAAAAAATATACAAAAAAAGGAATTGAGAAAGGTATCAAGATGGTAAACTTCAAGAAAAATCAAATAAATACAAAAGAATTCTTCTACACAAGACCTAGGAACCAAAAATTATAGAATGTATAGAAAACAAACAGGAAAATGGTAGAAGTCCTTCCTTACCAGTAATCAATTTAAATGTCAATGAATTAAACACTAATTAAAAGACAGAGATTGGCAGAATGGGTAAAATAACATGATCCAATTATATGCTGTATACATGGTGTTCACTTTATATCCAAAGTTAAAAGTAAGTTGAAAGTGAAAAACAGAAAAATATATTCCATGCAAATTGTGTCCAAGGGAACCTCCCAATAATGCAAAAAGCAGGAGAAGATGGCCTCACTGGTAATATTTCTACGAAGTATTTAAAAAAGAATGAACCCATAACCCTTCTAAAAATTTACCAAAAAATACAGAAGGAGGTAACACGACCTATTTATTCTATGAGGCCATCATTACCCTGATATCAAAGCTGGACAAAGACAAAACAAAAAAAATAAAGACCAGTATCCCTTATGAAAATACATGTAAAATCCTCTACTAAATATGAACAGAGTCCTGCAGCATACTAAAAGAACTATGTATCATGATAAAGTGGGGTTTATCCCACAACTGTAAGAGCGATACAACATCTGAAAATCAATGTAATATACCACATTAACAGAATGAAGGAGAAAAAAGCACTATGATCTCAATTGATGGGAAAAAAAAACATTTGACAAAATCCAACACTCGTATTATAAAAACACTAAAAAAAACTAGAAATAGAAGGGACTTTTCTCAACATGATAAAGGCATTCATATAAAACACACAACTAATATTACATTAAATAGTGAAAAACTAAAAGCTTTTCCCCTAATATCAGGAACAACACTAGGAAACCAACTGTCATCCTGTCATTCAACATAGTATTGGAAGTTCTAGCCACAGAAGTTGGGCAAGAAGAAGAAATAGAAGTATCTACATTAGAAAGGAAGAATGGAAACTAAATCTATCCACAGAGAAATGATATTATATATGGAAAACTCTAAGGAATTCACACCCTCCATAAAAAATATTAGCACTAAAAACCAAATCAGTAAAATTGCAGGATACAAGATGAAGATACACAAATCAGTTGTATTTTATACAATACCAATAAACAATCAGAAAATGAATTTAAGAAAACAATTCAATTTACTATAGGATCAAAAAGAATAAAATACTTAGGAATCAATGTACAATAAGTTTACAATGAAAACTATAAAGTATTGTTGAAATACATTAAAAGTACCTAAATAAGTGGAAAGATATTCTGCATTCATAAATAGGAAGACTTACTACTGTAAAGGTGTCAATGCTACCCAGAGCAGTCTATAGAGTTAGTGCATTTCCTATCAAAATTGAAACTGCATTTTTTGCAGATATGGAAATGTCGATCCTTAAATTCATGTGGAATTGCAGGGAACCCCAAATAGCTAAAACGATCTTGTAAAAGAAGAACAAAGGTGGAGGATTCACACTTCCTGATTTCACTATTTACCAAAAAGCTACAGTAATTATAACAGTATAGTAGTGTCATAAGGATAAGGCATATCAATCAATAGAATTTAGAATCCAAAAATAAACCCAAACATATATGTTCAATTGATTTTCAAGAAGGATGCCAAGATCATTCAATAGGGAAAGAGTAGTCTGTTCAACAGTGGTGCTGGAACAAAAGGATGTACACATGAACAAGAATGAAGTGTGCTCCCTACATCACACCATATGCAAAAAATCACTCAAAATAGATTAAAGACATAAACATATGAGCTAAAATTCTTAGAAGAAAACAGAGGTAAATTTTCATGTTTTCAGTTTGGGGAACAGATTCTTAGATATGACACCAAAAGCATAAGAAACAAAAGAAAAAACATAACCTGGGCTTCATTGATATTAAAAACTTGTACAAATGATACTATCAAGAAAGTGAAACCAACCTATAATAGTGAATTAAATAAACTTCCTGCTATCTGTTCATAGCACTTTGCAGTATGTCTGTTAATGATTTAATTCTACCTTGCATGATGATGGTACCCCTTATTGTTTTTTTACTCTTCACCACTGTCAACTGAGTAGCTTGCATATACAAGTGAACAATGAAGTTTTTTTTGAATTAACTATTGAATGAAGACCAATTTATCCTCAGCTTCCCTAATATTTGCCATCATTTAAGAACACATGAAAACACTGGCTTGATAATGAAAAAATAATTCTAAGTGCTTCCATGAAGCTGCATCTGGGGAGGTCTCTCCCTGCACACCAGGTAAAACCTCAATCTGGACAGGGGAGGGTTCTTGACTCTGAACAAGAAAGAATTCTCATGCAGGTCAAACAAGTGTAGATAAGGAAAGAATTCATTAAAGTGAGATCAGCAGGGAATGGCAGCTGCCTTGTAGGCAGCAGAGAACTGGGAAGTACAGAAGAAAAGAGGGAAAGTTCTTGGCCTAAGGCAGATTCCCTTGCCAACTCTTACAGCCAGGGTCACCTGGTGTCCTGTGTCCACTTGCATCTGCCGGCTTGGGGACTAGCCCATACCACCCCAGGATTTGGGGGAGCCGCAGAACATGGAATGGAATGAGATTATGTTCTGAGAACTTCCCATAGAAATATTTTCAGGCAGCCTCTTGAAGCTGCAGTTCCGTCTGGGTTACCCAGGTGACAGGAACTTGCAGGCCCACATCTGAGCTCTTAGCATCCCCTTCCTACTTTAAGAAGTAAAGCAGAGACAGAGTGAAGACTTGGAAATAAAATGAAATAGCAAAGAGACAAAACACATTAATTTGAGCAGTAAGAAAGTTTTTATTTGAAAGTATGCACTTAAAGAAAGGAAAGTGCGGGTGTCCTCAGAGAGGAGGCATGCTGAAGGGCTGGGGATTCTGTCTTTTAAGCCTTCCAAGAATGCGGCAAAGGGTGGAGGTGGGGTTGTTGGGCATAGGTTTGACTTGTGGTCTCAAGATGTTCATCTCTGGTGAGAGACACCATGTCTCCTCTCCTCTACTATCAGTCCTCCAGCTAATTCTACTAAATGAACTCAACACAAGGGATTCACAGATCCTGTTCTCCAAGATAGTGGCCACCCTCAAGCACTGGGGACACATCACTCAGGCCACCTGCTCTGCCCTTAAGGTAGGCTATTGGCCTATTACCAGACAATATGCCAGGAATCTTACTTCTCAGTTCTCTGTTTCTAGAATGGAATCTGTGCCTCAAGGAGTCCCTCTTATTGTTTTTACTATGCTATTTATATCTAGCAGTTTTAGGAAAATTAATCATTATGCTTGTCTCCTGTCTCTGCCCTCCATCATAAGGAAGTATAGAATAAAGGAGTGATTAGCCTGAATTTGGTATAAGGAAAACATCCTGGGCAAGTAAATTTTAAGCCAAATTTTGAAAGAAGTAAGGAAATACTTCACCGGAGGTTAGTGAAAATCAATTTCTAGAGGTGTGGTTGGGAAAATAATGGAATCAATAAGGACAAGGCAGATACTAGTATCATTGGTATGAAATGGGGTGACAAATAAATGAGATTTCATGCAGTGCATGGGCTATGATTAGGAATAATACAAAACTCATGGTTATGAGTAACAAACAAGAGGGATTGTATTATTTGTTATTTATCTATAACTTATTTAAATGTGATTTAAGTGGGATGTCACTGCCTCTTAGTCAAACCAGAGGAGGTAGACTATTTTTGTTCTAACATCTTATATATCAAAGTGTTTTGACAGGGTACCATCTCTCTCATGGTGCCATATCAAACTTACTGTTTGAAATATGAGTAAATACATATCATTAATATATTACACTGATCCTATGAAACGAAGCAATCCATGCCATGTGGCAATATCTCACAGTTTAACTGAACAAGTGAGGTGTGAGGATGTGGATTGGTTTAAGAATCTATCTAATTACTGGGAGGTTATAGATTATCCCAAAGCCTCAGTATTCACTTCATAATAAAAATAAATCATTCGTACATCTCACTAATGCTATGCTCTTATGTGGCCAGCAAAATAGCCTGTAGTAAGGCAAAATCAGTCATTATAATTTGATGAGACTATTTTATGTGTGTATGTGATCAATATACATTGCTACAAGCATGTTTATTTAAGTTTATTGATTATGAAACATGCTTTAGCACTCTGTACCAATTGGTGTTTTTCATGATGCGGTCTGGTGTTTGACAAATGTTGACTTTTGTTGTTTTGTATTTGTGTACAAGCAGAGTCTTACCAGATCTCAATTTCTTTATCAACTAAGTAGAGTCACTAGTACTGTCCAGGGAAACCTCCCTCCTCTGCCAAAAATGATTGTACAAAGACACGCTGGAGCTAGATTGCTCAGGGTTTCTTCCAGACAGCCTGGATGACAAGGTAAAATTCACAACAGACTCTTATTACTACAGAATAACCTACAAGTGTATTAAATATTTCCTTTATCCACTTAAGTACTTTTAAAGCCCTTTTAACTTTGGCAAGCACAAAGGAAAAAATCTTGACAATGATCAAGATTGGAAAAACATACATGCAATTTGGTTGCCTGCCAAGTAAATGAAGGGCACACTAAATAACCCCTCCATGTCATTAGAAAGGATGATACAACTTGAAAAGAAGTCCAATAGTATCTGAGTTTGAGTGTATTTACTTAATCGTGGATTGAATCTTCAGGCTTCAAAAAAAGAAAGATGTTTTTGCTTGATGTATGGAAAGCTGTGGGATCCTCCCATTATTTTGTACCTTGAACCTACCTTTCTCATATGGCAGGAGTCATTCTTCATCCCCCAAGCCTCCCCAAAAACCTGCAACCCAGAAGACAACAAAAACTTTCTGTCTAGACTTAAGATAATTATCTCAAATCTCATTAAAAGGAAAACATTTTAAAAAGTTAAACACACACACAAATCTACATCCAAAATCAACACACTTGTTTTAATGTATATGAATACATTTGCCCTGATTCATTTGCATTTAGATAGTATAGTGCGGTTTGCAACGAACTTTTAAATAAACTACCTCATTTTGCACCAACACACAAATCTTCTGAAGTTGGGCATGGAATAGGAAATGTTAGTGTTCTCATATTATGAGGAGACAGTGAGATGAAGCAACTCAAGATAACACAACTAGGAATTGGTAAATCTAGAACCATAATTAAGATCTCCTGATTCCAAATCTTATTCTCCTTTGTTTCCCCCATTGTGAAACACCACCTGCCTCATAGTAACATCTTACATTTGTACAGAAGTCTTGTTAGAGTTTCTTACTTTCACATATATTAGGTGGAACCACATAAAATTGTCCTTATCCTTCCATTTTTGACTAACTACTTTGGCAATTTCATTCAGTTCAAACAAACACTGACTTTTTCAGTTTCACAAGGTTTCTCATTCCCCTCCTACCTTCCTGTAGGCACCACCTCTCACATCACCTTCACTGTTGCCAAGTGCTTTCAATTTAGAAAGAGACACATGCTGTGAACTTTCAATTACTCCCTCCTTCCTAATTTATTCTCTCCTTGCCCTCTTCCATCTAGATTCTCTAAGTGACTGATAAATGACTTTTCACAAGAGTTCTAATGACTGAGATGAGCAACATGTTATGTCTCAGCAAAGCACTTGCCCTAGTCATTGCAGGTCATTAATTCAACAGAAATAAATTTCTAATGAGTTTCCAAACTGGTATTCCAATACAAAAGTACTGATCCTTACAATGCTGTCACTCACTGCTTTCCCAAAGAAGCTAATGTTTATGAATTGTAGACTTCCAAGCAGATTACTCTCTCCCTCCCTTCCATCCTTACCATTTTCCTCTCTCATTCTCTCTTCGATCTTGTCACCACTATCATTCTACCCAACAGCTTTTCTTCCCTTCTTCCCTCTCCCTCCTTCTCCAGAGTACCTTTTCCCTATTTCAGGCCTTCTATCTCACTACCTATAAAACACTCTGGTCTGTTAGTTTTCATAGAGCAACACTTAGAGCCTCTCATTTTCCTCTGTCCTAAATAAGTAACTGTCTTTAAATTAAAAAGTATTCAGAGCACGAGCAGGGATCCTGCGGATCCATCTCTAACTTCAACAGTGGTTGAGAGGAACAGACAGATTCAGTAGATATCCCTTCTTCCAGCCTTCCACCCCCTCCAACCTCTTTCCCACTCGCAATCTGCCGAACCATCTTCTCAGCTATTTCCTGCCACCAGAACCAAACAACATTTTTTTTCTTAGGCTTCTTACTACTGACCAATCAAGAGTTTCAAGAGTCGTCAAGAATCATTCCACCAAGGCGGAGGCAGCCGTCAACAAGCTGGTCAACCTGCCTCTGCAGGCGTCCCTCACCTACCTTCTCTCTGGGCTTCTATTTCAACCGATATGTGGTTCTGGAGCACGTGGGCCACCTATTCTGCGAGATGGTCCAGTGTCTCTTGAAGCTGCAAAAGCAGCTCTGCGGCCATGCCCTCTTCCACGACGTGCAGAAGCCATCGCAAAATGAGGGGAGCAAAACACTGGACTCCCTGGCAGCCGCCACAGCCCTGAAGGAGAACCTGAAACAGGCCCTTTCGAGTCTGCATTCTCCACATTCTACCTGAACTCGGCTCTGGGACTTACTGGAGAGCCGCTTCCGAGAGGAGGAGGTGAAACTCGTCAACAAGATGGTAACCACCTGACCAACTGCAGGTTTGCCCGCTCCCAGGCTGTGCTGGGTGAGTAGCTCTTCAAAAAGCGTACTCACACACAACTAGAGCTCCTGGAGGCGGGAGGGCTTGGAGGGACCCCTCTGCATCCCCTGATGTCAGGGATTTTGCCTGAGCCTCTCCTCGCAGCCACTAGGCAAGCTTTCTAACCACCCTGGGGTCCTTTCCCAAGCTGTGGACCAAATGGAAACAGTAAAGCTTTTTGCAGCAAAAGAAAAGAAAAAAAAAAACGTTTTCAGCTACCTTCTCTGTGGAGTAAATATTGACTATTTTCTATATGCAGGCACTGAGTTGGTTACTGTGCCAGGCCGTTTAACACTTATAGGTCATTAGTCCTGATACTTATCATTCTACATGCATTCATGCTTTAATTTACTTTTTCTTTTGAGATGCTTGTAGATTCACATACAACTCACAGTTGTAAGAAATTGATTGCATGTGTACCCTTTACACATTTTCCCAAATGGTAACACCTGCCAAAGCTATAGTACAGAATCACAACCAAGGTATTACCATTAATATGGTCAAGGTACAGAACATTCCCATCATCACAGGCAACCCTCTTTTCATAGCCACACCCACACTCCTCCCAAACCCTCTGCAGAGTCCCTGGCCCCTGGTAATCATTAGTCAGTTCTCCATTTCCATAATTTTATAATTTTGAGAATTTATATAAATTGAATCATATAGTATAGTATGTAAGGTTTTAGTATCAGCTTTTTTTCACTAAGCATAATTCTCTGGAGATTCACTCAGGTTGTTACTTGTATCAATATTCCATTCCTTTTTATTCCTGGTATGGATGTACCATGGTTTATTTAAACATTCATCCACTGAAGGGCATTGGGCTTATTTCCAGTTTGGAGCTATTACAAAAAAATTTGCTATAAATATTCATGTGCAAGTTTTTGTTTGAATGTAAGTTTTCATCTTTCTGAGATAAATGCCTAGCAGTATAATTGCTAGGTTCTATGCTCAGCTGAAGTTTAGTTTTTTTTTTCAAGAAACTGACCAACTGTTTTCCAGAGTTGTACCATTTCACATTTCACTGTCAATGTATGAGCAATCCAGTTCTTCTGCATCCTTGCCACCATTTGGTAGTGTCACTATTTTAATAGTGTATATATTTTATATAGCATATATTTAACCATTCTGATAAGTGTAGTAATATCTCATAATAGTTTTCCTTTGCACTTCCTTTGCATTTCCTGGTTAATATGTTGAATGTGTTTTTTCAAGTTCTTATTTGCCATCTGTATGTCCTCTTTTGTGAATTGTCTCTTCATATGTTTTGCCCATCCTTCTGGCTAGATAGAGCAGGCTTTTTTTTTTAAATGTCTATACCTCTTGATACTGCTGGCTTGCTGATTTGTTCAGGACCCAGGCTAGGAGGGAAAACAAAACGAAAGCCAAGGGAGGTCCTTCTTCAAGTTCATAGTTCATTAGCTGATCTGCCTTCTAACCATCTTTCAGTCTTCTTATATGTTTCATATACCATGTCGAGGATTTTTAATTGTACCTACCAAAATTAGGGAAATGTATGTCTACTCAATCTTCTTGAAAGTCGAAGTTGTCCAATAATGTTATTTTAACTTCAACCCAAAAGGTTAATGCTATTATGATTCTCATTTTATACTTCAAAAAATCTGAGACCCATAGAAGTTAATTGCCTAAGGTTACTAACAATTGATGAAATCAAAATTAAAACGCAGCTATGTGTGATTCCAAAGCTCACATAATTAGCTGATATACTGGCTCACATTAAACAAGAAAATCATTGTCCCTGCCCACCAGGAGTCCTTAATGTATTGTGCTGTTGAATATGGTAGCCACTAGCCATCTATGGATAACTAAATTTGTATGAATTAAATATAATTTAGAATTCAGTTCCTTGGTCACACTAGATGCATTTCAAATGTTCAATAGCCAATATGGTTAATAGATTCTACACTGAACAGATCATTATAGAATGTTACCATCATAATAGAATATTCTATTAGATAATATTGGTCTAGAAAGTATGCACACAATCAAATATAAGCTGTAATGGATGCTATAATGCTTTAGTATTCCAAAGTGTTACATTGGAATACTAATGAGTGATTCTAACTGGTGTAATCTAAAAAACAGTAGTGGAAGATATTTTGAGAGCTTTAGACACATTTAGGGCAATTGGACAATATGGATTTTATTTGTGTTGTTTCCTGATACATCTCCAACACCTAGAACAGGACTTGGCACATACTAGGTACTTAATGAATAGTTCTAATGAATGCCTGAATTAATAAGAGGGCACTGTTAATAAGTATTTATAAAAAATAAAATAAGTAATACTTCTGAGCAAAAATCTAGAGAAGGGAATTAGCAGGGAGTTTTTCAGGAAACAATGAGTATGGGCAGCATAGCACTTGGGAAAAGATATAGTGGGAGATGAGACTGGAAAGCAAAATGGGAGCCAGATCATGGAGGACCCCATATGCCTTAGTAAAAGATCATCTCCAAACCTCACCTGCCCAAACTCCAACTAGTCCTCTTTCTCGCCAGTGCATTCTTTCTTCTGTCTATACTCCCTATGTCTCATACCAGTTAGAGTTATCAAAATCAGAAATATGAAGATAATCTTAGACCCTATTCCTCTCATCCCATCCTGCCTCCAATCCATCCCCAGGTCATTTCATTTCTACTTCCTAAATCTCAAATGAATCTGCCACTTCCTCTCTGTCACACCACTGGAACCAAAATTCAGGTCTTTATTGTTTCTTGACTGAATGACTGCACAGCTTCCTAGTCTTTTTCCTGCCCCCATCCTTTTCTAATCTTAAGATTTATCAATTTGAAAAGACAAATCTATGCACAGAAGGACCCAGCTTAAACCCTTGGTATCATATTTCAATCCCTTCATGATCTAGACCTACTTCCCCAGATTTAGCACCAATCACCTCTTCACTGAATCCTTTTTCCTTTGAGACAACAGAACCAATTGCATTTCTCAACTGTCTCAAGCCTTTTGTAACAGCAGACTTTGTTGCTGCACAGGACAGTTTCATTGCCAGTAATAAATGAACTTTCCAACTTGTCTTGAGAAAACCTATAGACTTAACATGACCCAGCTCTGCTATCTGCAATGCCTTGAAGATCTATCTTATCCCTGACTCATATTCCTCCCATTGCTAGCCCCAGATGATATGAAATTCTCTCTCCTCTGTGGTCACATAGCCTCCCATGTCTATTTCCTCAAGAATTTACTCTAAGATGAACTAACTTTACTTTGTATGCAATTCTGAGTTATGGAAGGGTTTGAACAGGGTTATGACATCATAACTGTGCTTCAGGAATATTATCCTGGTAGTGGAGAATGAGTATGGTGAAAGAGTTAGCTGCCTAAGAGTAACTATATTAACAGCCCCTTAGATGAGCATGAAAACAACTTTGCTTCAAAATGAGCTTCTCTATTATCAATAACAGCTTTTCTTTTCTTTTTATATATAATTACCCTGTTAAAGACAAGGAGAATTTAAAGTCATATTCTTATGAATGCTTTTCAGATATAGCATCTGGTAAGTACAAAATCATGATGAACAGTGTATACAATTTGCTTCTAAGAAGGAGTGCCCAGTTGTTGTAAAGGCAGGGGATCTCCTAGAGGTCAGAGAGAGAGATCAAAGGGAATAGTACCACCTTAAGATTCTGAAGCAGTAACTTACCAGTTAGCATCCCACAAACACATACCCCACATATAGACACACCCACATGGAAATAAAAGAAATAATAGAGTCTGCCAAGAAGATAATCTATAATTATAAGATAATTATGCCCAAGGGAATAATCAGTTTGTAGTGTTTGTGATACTCCTGAACCCTGTGAGGCAGTCCTGACACTGATCTGGGTATGAAAGGTGTGGGAATTACAAAGGTCTCAGCAGCTTGAGGTGAACTACTGTGCTTAGAAAAGTGCATTTAGTGTGAATGTTTATTCAGGGGAAAGGACAGAGAGAGGGATGCTGTTGATTTTGTTATTTTTGCTTGCACATGAATGAGCTTTGTTCCCTGGGACATCTGATGATGTAGGCTTTTGTGAACAGATCTATTAAGTATGCAAAGGAAGGGACATACACTGGAATTTAGGGCTTAATATATGTAATATGCTATGTATTCAGGATGAAGAATGTTTTTTAAAAATGTTTTATATATAAGTGTGTATTTTGATATGTGTCTTATACTCCATACTGAAACATATGTGTTTTTAGTTTAATAGAAATTAAAAATTATTTCCTCCAAGAACTTTACTTATATTATTTTTAATGCACAGGATAAATACAGGATGTTAAAAGTTTTCAGACATGAACTGTAATTCCTTTGCCCCATACCTTAGCTCTGTAGGCATTACTTCTGGAACCCCTCTTGATTAAAGCACTAGTTTACCTCTATACCATAGGAATAGCTTACTCTGAAACGCTGGACTCTTACAGGAGGATTTTTGAAAATGTCTCTTTATATTTAGTTAACCAAAATTAAATCCACTTCCAAGTGCTTTTTAGTGTTTGAACTCTAGGGCTGATAATTCTTCTGATGGGAGAAAAAAGTAAGAAGAAGCTGACAGGGCCCATTCCTTATGATCTTTGCACCGGCCTCCTACAGCACAGAACATTGCAAAGGTGAACTTTTAACAAAGTAA
Organism: Manis javanica; assembly: GCF_040802235.1. Lineage (NCBI taxonomy): Eukaryota > Metazoa > Chordata > Mammalia > Pholidota > Manidae > Manis > Manis javanica. Next base: position 115,322,796 of record NC_133174.1, read on the forward strand.
ACACTTGGTCCTCAAGCCAGTAAATCCTCTTGAAGTTTTAATTGAAGTGAATACTTTATGTTTAAGCTGAGTTTTATGAACATTTGGTAAATTCTCTGATCACAGTTTAACCCTTTTTTTGCCATCCAGATTGGCTCGTGTGCTCCAGTCTGACGAATGCTCTTGCAGAGGAAAAGCTGTGGCAATGTGTCCAGGAGAAGCCTCTTTATTTGCCCTTGGTTATCTCAACTGCAAAATGGGACTGACAATTATTGTTTGGCTCTGTGGCAGGTTTTTTTTAAAAGAGTTAAGCCAAGACTCATTTAAAAGGCAAAAATGTACCCTTGTATCTATACACTGCTATAATAATTCTCACTAATAATGCTTGGTTAGTGCATATGAGCATAATACATGGTAGAGACAATTTTGAATTATATTAATAATTTAGAATTTCAGCACCGAGTAGAACCATCTGTCCATTCTGCACAACCCACTGACCTAGTCTCTGGAATCCAGCAGAGCTGTAAACTTGTTTTAACAACAAACAGGATCCAAGAGTTAGTAGCTTGCCATGCTCTTTTTGAATCTTCCTCCCTAAATCCAGTTATTCCAAAGGCATTGTCAAGGTGCTAAATCACCTTATTTTTCTTCCCTCCTGCCTACTTTGTAAGGTGCTGAGTAGTTCTGAGCCCTCAGATTAGGCAGCCAAATACTGAAACAAACTACAGCCACTTAAAAATAAAAACTTGTTAATTGGCCTTCAGATAATAAAGAGCTGATAGAAAATTTAGATCTATTGATACCCATTGAGTTTTAATGTAACTACACAATTCTTGTTTTGTAGTTATCAATCCATACAGAAAAGAAATTAGCTTTCAGACTAGAGAACTAAATGGAAAGGCAGCTTTGCTTAGGAGAATATTTTTCCTTATTGTCTTCTAATATAATGCTTATCAAAACTACCCTCAAATGAAGTGAAATCCCTTGGATCATTATGAAAATTAATGATGAATTAAATGAGTTCAAATAAAAACCATAATGCTTTATAAGAAAGTTCTGCATAAATATGAAGTTTTATATCCATCCATTAGAGAAGCAACACTTATTTTTTCAATCTTATAATATATATATAAATATATATGTGTTAATATATATTTACAATTAACATTTAAATAATGATAATAAAGGTTATAGAACCAATTCCAGTGTGTGTTCGGGAGGGAAGTCCCCCACACTATCAAGCAAGTCTCCAAGCAATGTTATCTATCCAGAAATAGCATCAGATTCCACAGGTTAAGGGCTAATGTCCACAAGACTGCCCTCTACTTCCGATGCCAATCACAAGCCCAGGTTGTTATATGTGCATCTGACTGACCTGCTACAGATTGGAGATTACCACTACCCCCTCCTTGGGTTTCATTAATTTGCTAGAGCAGCTCACAGAACTCAGAGAAACATTTTACTTACTAAATTTCCAGTTTATTACAAAAAGATATAACTCAGGAACAGCCAGATGGGAGAGATGTATAGGGAAAAGAATAGGGAAACTGTGGAGAGTTCCTTGCCCTCTCTAGATACACCACCCTCCCCAAGTCTCCATGTGTTCACCAACTAGGAAGCTCTCTGAATCCAATTCTTTTAGGTTTTTATGGAAGCTGCATTGACACAGGCATTACTGATTAAATCATTTGACATTGTCTATCAATTCAACCTTCAGCCCCTCTTCTCTGCCTGGAGGTCAGTGGTTGGGACAAACCTTCTAATACATGGTTGCTTCTTCTGACAACTAGTCCCCATCCTTTAGTGCTCTCCAAAAGGTACCTCATTAACATAAACCCAGTGGTGGTGGAAAGGGGCTTGTTATGAACTTTTACTAATTTCACCTTTATGGCTTGAAAGCTATTCCAGGAACTGAAGACAACAAACCAAATATTATACCAAAAAATGCTCTCATTACTCTTATCACTCAGGAAATTCCAAGTGTTTGGGGAGCTGCGAGCCATGAACCATGGATGAAGACCAAATATATATGAGAAATATATTTTGGTCATCTGAATAACCAAATATTTATTTCTTATAAATCAATATCCCAGATAATGATAACTCATAATAGGTTATTTAAATTGAAAGAGCTTAAAAGTATAAAATTTTCCTTTATGACATTTGCCATGTATACCACAACTTTCATTGTAGAAAATTTTAAAAGTTTTATATCTATTTATAGATACTTTATGGCCTAAATACCCATAAAAGTTACATGTACATAGATTTATAGTAATAAATGGTAAGTATATATTAAATATTAATAATAATTTATTTCTTAAAATATATCTTTCAATGATAAGGAAATAGTTTAGGATTGTGGAAACCAGAGAACTGAATAATCCCTGATTTTCCCAGAGTCATGTCTCTGAGGCTATGAAAAATGAAGCCAGCAGACAAGAGTATAGAGAAACCAGCAAAGTTTTTAATGAGGAACAAAAAGGGAATAACTCTTTTATTATAAAATAAAATAACTCTTCCCTCTAAAAGAGAAGCCCTCCCCAGGGAGCGCTCCAAGAGAGAGTACCCTTGAGGTGGCCAAGTCTGGGGGGTTATAAGCTTCTAGGAAGGAGGGAGTCCACACCCTACAGATCTAATAGATAAATGAACTGATGACATCACAACTCACTCCTGATTGGCTGAAAGTATGATCCTCCATTTACATAGGGCACCATCAGTCAGGGCTGAGGTTTATCTACCTAAGTGTACTTTCAAATGGCTGGGTTGGATTGAGCTTTTTGGAGGAAGAAGCCCCCGTGCTTAACTGGGAATTGCTTCCAGTGCCGAGACAGGGATGGGAAGACCTTCCATCTTGCAGGCTGAATTTTCCAGGAAGCGTTTATTTGTTCACTGTGAAGCCCTGATCATAGTTCCCCGGGGTCATGAGTTTTATCTGCCTGCGTTCCACTAACTCTTGCTCACATACTCAACGTACATTCAAAGCCCTATACAAATTAGCAGCAAACTAACTTTGAAGTTTATTTTCCTTAATAAATCTACTTCAACTTCAATTAAGTTTATTCTCACTCATTCATTTATTCAATAATTACACATTAATATCTTTCTAGAAATCAAATACCATGTTACACACTTGGAATAAAAATATAATAAGACAGATATCTGGCTCTCAAGGACTCTAAGTTCTAGAGGGACAAAGAGACAGAATCTCATAATTACAAGACAGTGTGAAAGTGCAACCATTGAGAGACGGGTAGGATATTGGGAAACCACAGAAGATATGAAACAAAACATGAAGATAGGGATGGGCTTTAAGAAAGGATTTTTGGAGGAAATGATCTTTGGGTGAAGTCTTTAAAGATAAGTAGGACTTAATTCAGTAAATAGAGATATGGGCTGGACAAATAGGGCAAATTAGGCAAAGAAACATGAGCAGAAGCATAGAAATGAGTAGCATGAGTAGTAGTGTGGTATGGACAAAGGGCTGTAAGTAGTTCGGTATTGCTGAAGTGTAAAACATGAAACGGGGTGGTAGGAAATGAAGCTGGAAAATTAAACAGGCTAAATCGTGAAAGGCACATAATATTATCTTTTATGTTGTTGGTAGGCTTTGAAAGGTTAAGCAATGGTCTTAAAGCAGTTTTTATTTTATATTCATCTTAGTGGTCATCTAATAAATATCCAGTGAATGAATGAGTGAACTTCAGCAGATTTGTAAGAAATTGAATGACTAAAATATTCAAAGTAGTGAAATTCATTAGAAAGACAATGCAATAGTTTATAGTTACGAAGACTGAAACTATTCCAATATTATCATAGATGAAGAGGAGGACATGGCTTTAAGGAATATTTGACAAAATGTTGTTAAAATACATGGTTAACTGAATTTGGTCATGAGCTTCCACTTCTAGCAACAAAGCAGATGAGAAAATGTGAAAAACCTATACTGTAAATATCAAGAAAAGCTAACTAAAATATGTAATATGAAAACACATTAGGAGAGAATTCTATGAATGACTTTATGCCAACAAATTATATGAAATAGACTATTTCCTAAAAAAATAACTTTCTATAACTGACACACTATAAAATGGAAAAGTGAATAGAATTATAACCCATAAAGTACCTGAATCAGTAGTTTACATTCTAACACAGCTGTGTGCACATGTGCATACACGCACACACACACACACACACACACACACACACACACACACACACACCAGTCCCAGATGGTTTTATAGGCAAGATCTGTAAAGCCTCTTACATATTACTTTCAATTATTTTGTGATACAATTCATATACTAGAAAATCTACCACTTTAAATTGTGGAACCCAGCATTAATTAGTATACTCTTAGAGTTGTGCAGCCATCATCTATATTTAATTCCAGAATATTATTATCACTAAAAGAAGCTCCATACCTATTAGCAGTCACTCTTCATGCTCTCCTACCCCTAGTTACCATCAACCACTAATCTGTTTTCTATCTCTATTGGATTTGACTATTCAGGATATTTCATATGAATGGATTTGTACAATATGTGGTTTTATTGTGACTGACTTCTTTCACTTAACAAGATGTTTTCAAGGTTTATACATGCTGTAGTATGAGTCAGTACTCCATTACTTTTGATGACTGAATAACATTCTATTGCATGGTTGTATACCATTTTTGCTCCCCCACAATAACAACTTCAGGGATACAAAGATCAATACAAAAACTCATCTATGTTCCTATGCACTGTAGAAGAGGAAAAATAGTTTTCCTCCTATGCTTCTAAGTTCTTGGCTGAGGCCCCCCTGTAATAAACAGATTAATAAAAGAAAAACAAACAAAAGGTTAAAAACATGTATGCCTTCAGTATGCATGGGAGAAACCAGGAAAACTGAGTCACACTCCAAAATGGCCCAAGCCATCACCATAAATACCATCTCTAGCTAAAGACAAAAGAAAATTGTTGGGGGTGGGGGACACAATTATGAGAGGTTATCAAAGCATTGATAAAAAAGGATAAAAAGTATAAGGTTGTTACACAGATTTGAATCCATGCTTTCTATGCTGATAAGAGTTTCTAGAGTTTTAGTCATCTTCTTCATGGTACAGAGAGGGAGACCCTGTTACAAATGGAGATTTCTCATTTATGTAAATAAATGTCTCTTACAAAGGTAACTTCTTCTCCATTGTTTCTCCTCTGTTTGCTATTTCTTAAAAATAATCAGCTCAAAATAATCCTCATGCCAAAGAGGCATGTTTTTGTGTGGTGATATTTTGCTCCCCTTCAGCACCAAGAATAAACAATAAAAAATTAATCTAATAATGGAAACCAAAAAATACAGTGCATGGGAATAACACTAACAAAATGGGCAAAATATTTTTGTAGAAATTATAAACACATAGTAAAAATTATAAAATAAACTTAATTTAATAGAGTGATATATTATGGTCTTTAAAAGGAAGACAATATGGCATATATGACAATAATTCCTTAATTAATCCATAAATTCAACAAAATACCCTCAAAATCCTTAAAAGATATTTGTCATGAAAATTGATAAAATTTATAAGGATATACAAGATAGCAAGAATAGACAATATTATTTCAAAAACAAGGAGTAAGCATGCTGTATAATATATCAAGACATAAATATTTGATAAGAAATGCATTATTATGATAAAGATAGACATTCTTCCAGGTGCACAATATGAGTTTAGACATATATAAGGACATGATGTAAGTACAGAAAAATGTGGATGTCTGAATAAATGGTACTTGGACAATTAGTTATACTTATGAAAATGTATTTATTCCATATTTTACACTGTAAGTAAACATGAATCTCGACTGAGTAAAGATTTAAATATGAAAAGCAAAACTCCAAAACTTTTACAAAGAAGATAATATATCTTTGATTTCAGCGTAGGAATAGATTTTGTATGTAGAACATGAAGGGTCCCCACCAGTAAGATGGCAAACTTCCGGCTTCTCTTCGGGGTCCTCGGTTCCCGCCGGCGCCACCTGAAGCCCAATCACCTCTCGCCCCCCTCCCAATCCCAGCACCTAGCCAACAGCCACCAGCCCCGTAGAAGTAACACCACAATCACCCCATGCCCCTTCCTATATAACCCAGCACCTTTCCCTAATAAAGTGGAATTCTCTGGTGAATTGCTGCTGTGTGTCGCTCCTTTCCTTTCATTGGTGCCGAAACCCGGGAGACGGGACACCCCAACTGGGCCCCGTCTTCCCACCGACACCAGCAGCAGCTTGCCCTCGTCCTCTTTTTCCGGCACACTCAACACTCCTCTCTGGCCTTTAGGTAAGTTTTCCCCGCAGAGTGGGCCACTCTTCCCCGAGCTATCGCAGTGCCATTGACCGTGATCATCCGGCAAGGCCCTGATGCTCGGGGATGAGGAGGGAATTCCCCCCACCTCAGGCCTTCACGGTTGCGGCGGACCCTCAGGCCCCTCCTCCGACAGTCATAAATCCCCGCCTCAGGCCTTCATGGCTGCGGCGGACGCTCAGGCCCCCCTCCAACAGCCATAAACAAGGTGACTCCTTTGCGGATGAGAACGCTTCCTCCCCCCTCCTCCTTCTGTTCCATCCACGGAAATCTGTTCTGTCTGCCGAAAATTCCTAGTGCTAGGTACCTCGTGACTCCGGCAAACTGCCTTCTTAGGGAAGTCTGGGTGATGACCCACACTTCCTAAGAAATTCCGATTCGTATACAAGTTTCCACAGACCACCAAGGAACATCGGGGACACCCTTTGTCCCCTTGCGGTCTGCTTCCAGTCCGAGGATCTCCGTTCGTCTTCCCCTGTTTGTCTCCTTCTCTGTCCTTTAGCCATGGGAGCCTCCTCATCCCTCCCTGAAAGTTCACCTCTTGAATGCCTGCTTAAGCATCTGGCTACCCTCTCCCTGACGCCTGATATAAAACCAAAACTTCTCCGTAAATATTGCTCCCAAGATTGGCCGACATACCCCCTAGACAATAACAACCAATGGCCCACAGGGGGAACTCTTGATCCTAACATAACTCGTGATCTCTTTAACTACTGCCAGCACCTGAAAAAATGGAAGGAGATTCCCTATATAGAAGCTTTTCGCCTCCTAGCTCAAAATCCCAGCCTCTGCACCACCTGCTCCCCGCCCCAAGTTCTCCTAGCTTGCAAGCCGTCTCCCTCCACTCCCCACACTCCCAGTCCCTCTTTGATTACCTTTGACCCAGCTGATGAGCCTCTGCCATACAGGCTTCTCCCTTCGGCCCCTCCCCCTCCTACAACCCCTCCACCCTCCACCACCGCTGCTGCCTCTTTCCCCGCGGAAGCCTCCCGTCCTCTCCCTTCCCCTTCTTCCCCTCCAACAGCCCCTCCCCCTTCCTCTACCTCCATCACCGCTGCTGCCTCCACCCCGGCAGAAGCCTCCCATCATCTCCCTTCCCCCTCCTGCCCTCCCTCCACCACTACCTCCTCCCCCACATTACCCCCTCCTCCTCTGTCCCCCTCACCTCCCCCACTCCCGCAGATCAAGCCTGAGCCTTTCAGCCCCCCTCTAACTAAGTTCCAGGAGCCTCCTCTGTCTTTGCCCCCTCAGACTCGGTCCTGAGGGCCTCCCAAGATTATCACAGCTATGCCACCATCACCTGTTTCCCCCGCACAGACTGAGCCAGAACCCTTCAGTCCCCTCAGACCCAGTCCCGAGGGCCTCCCAAAATTATTGCCCCCCTCTGGGAAGTAGCAGGATCTGAAGGCATCGTGCGTATTCACGTCCCTTTCTCCTTAGATTTAGCCCAACTAGAGAAACACCTAGGTTCCTTTTCCACTGATCCCACGACATACGTCAGGGAGTTTCAATGGACCCTCCAGTCTCACAGCCTCACACATCATGACATTTTCATGCTCCTGGCCAATACTCTCCTCCCTGAAGAGCGTAGACGAGTTTGGGACTTCACCCAAATGCATGCTACTGAAACCCACAGGACTGACCCACCTATTCCCCTGACCCCACTGCTGTCCCCGAACAAGACCCACACTGGGATTATATCACCGCCATGGGTCTCCGCTCTCGAGATATTTTTGCCTCCTGCTTAATAGCAGGTCTGAAAAAGGCAGCTTGTAAAGTAATCAATTTTCAAAAGCTCCAAGACATAATTCAAAAGAGAGACGAAACCCCCTCCAAGTTCTTAGACAGACTCACTCCAGCCCTATTACAGTATACCAACCTGGACCCAGAAACACCTGAAGGAAGACATGTCCTTATGACATACTTCATAGCTCAAAGCTACCCTGACATTAAAGCTAAACTCAAAAAGTTAGAACAGGGCCCCGCTACCCCACAGACTGAGATCCTAACAGTGGCCTTTAAAGTCTTCCATAACCGGGAGGAGGAGAAAGAACGCCATGAACAAAAGGCTAATCAGGCCAATTTCCAGATGTTGGTCCAGCTGATAAAACCACAACCTAGGCACCCCTCTACAAACAAGCCCCCCCCCCCAGGAGCTTGTTTCAAGTGCGATAAAGAGGGACATTTGTCAAGGGCATGCCCCTCCCCCAGATCTCCTACCACCCCATGCCCCAGATGCCACAAAAAGGGCCACTGGGGGTCTTATTGCCCAACCACCCGAAGGGGAGGCTGGACGAACAACCCCCATCCTAAGCCCGCTGTAGTGGGGCTGGCAGAAGAAGATTGATGGGGCCCGGGGGCTTCTCGCCTGACCATTTCCATCACCAAACAGGAGCCCAGGGTTACTTTAACAGTAGACAGTCGCCCCATCTCCTTCCCCCTAGATACAGGAGCCACCTTCTCAGCCTTGCGAGAATACCAGGGCCCTACCATGCCTGCCATTACTCCTATAGTCGGGGTAGGAGGTAAACAGATTTTCCCATTAAACCCCCCCCTTTTATGCACAATCCAAGACAATCCCATACCTTTCTCCCACTCCTTCCTGGTTATGCCCCAGTGTCCTATCCCTTTACTAGGACGGGACATCCTTTCTCTCCTCCACGTTTCCATAACTATATCCACTCCCACAACCCCCAGTACTCCCTTTCTGATGGCCCTCATAGCTGATGACCCCCCTCTACCCAATGAAAGCTCCGGTTCCGCCCTCATACACCCTGTAAATCCCAAAGTTTGGGACATTACAAGCCCCTCTGTGGCTCTATGTCCTCCTGCCTCTATCAAATTACGTGACCCCTCTCAGTATATCTGTCAGGCCCAATACCCCCTAACCACTTCAGCCCTCATAGGCCTCCAACCCATCATTCAAGATCTCTTAAACAAAAATTACCTCAGACCCACTCACTCCCCATTTAATACCCCCATATTAGCTGTTAAAAAAACCAACAGATCTTTCCGCCTTGTCCAAGACCTTCGCCTCATCAACATGGCCGTTGTCCCTATCCATCCCTTAGTTCCAAATCCGTGCACCCTTTAATCGCAGATCCCTGCCTTGGCCTCCCACTTCTCAGTCCTAGATCTCAAAGATGCATTTTTCTATCCCTCTGGACCCCTCCTCCCAAGATTTTTTCGCCTTCACCTGGATAGACCCATACACAAGACATTCTGAACAACTCACTTGGACAGTTTTGCCACAAAGCTTCTGAGATAGTCCCCATATTTTTAGACAGGTCCTAGCTCAGGACCTCAAACAGTTTCATCATGATCACTCCAAGTCCACCTGATTACAATACGTGGACAATCTTCTACTCTACAGTCCCTTGTGGGAACAGTCTCAATTTGATACTGCCTCCCTACTTAACCTTCTAGCTTCCAGAGGTTACTGAGTATTCCCTGTCAAAGCTCAAATCTCTTCCCCTCCTGTCACTTTCCTCAGATTCCTTCTATCTCAACAAAGAAAGTCCACTACCTTAGACAGAAAATGGCTCCTCTCTGACCTGCCCATTCCCAAAACCAAGACAGAAATCCTTTCCTTTCTAGGCCTGGCTAGATATTTTAGAGCGTAGATCCCTAACTTCTCCCTGTTGGCCAGACCAGTATATGACCTCAGCAAGGGCCCCCCAAAAGAACCATTATCCTCCTCATCCCGACACTCCTTCATTAAGCTCCGTCAAGCCCTTGTGGAAGCCCCAGCTCTCCATCTTCCTGATTTGTCGAAGCCCTTCTCATTATACATTCATGAGAAGTCCAGTCAAGCTCTAGGAGTCCTAGGCCAATATCATGGCCCATCCTTTGCCCCAGTAGCTTATCTCTCCAAGCAATTAGACCCCACAGTTTGGGGATGGGCCCCCTGACTACGAGCATTAGCCGCTAGACAGCTCTTGCAGAAGGAAGCTCATAAACTGACATTCAGGGTGCCCCTTACCACTCTGTTCCCACATCATCTAAAAGATCTCTTAACGTACAAAAGATTACAGACTCTCCCTCCCTCCAGACTCCTGACCTTACTGTCCTCTTTCCTCCAAAATCCCATTCACCTCCTTTGCCATCCATACCTGAATCATGACTTTTTCCTCCTTTACTGCTCTCTCGCTTTCTTTCCTCATTCCTATTGTCTTCCCCACCACCCCAGCCTCCTTTGTATGGTGATTCAAAGTCAGACAGACTTACACACAGCATCAAACAAAAGTTACTGCCCTCATTGCCACACCAGACTGCCCTCTGAAAAGCTGCTCTGAGCCTTTATACCTCCACTTTCCTCCCTCCACCGAAGTGTTCACTAGCAGCTACCCTTATTCTCCCTACCTCTGCTTCCTCTATGACCAAAAACAAGCCTATTGCAAGTGATGGCCAGACACCTACAGGAGATGTCCCTACTGGTCTTGCACCATTCACTACATGGGTGACTTCCAGTACCCACAGTATTACTCCTCCAACCGTTTCATGAAATATCCCAATGGCTCATTCTCCTTATCAATCCCAGATCCCTGGGACTCTCGATGTGCCGCCGGAGTCACAGCCTCAGTTTACTACAGGGGGTCCTTGACCCCCCACGGTACCCTTCATATCTCTTGAGAGTATGTTCCCTCTCACTCCCAGATCTCTCAAATTGCATCAGATATCAGACATTCTGAAAAAGTCATTATCCAAACTCTTGATGGCGCCTCTTCATCTTCTTATTCCTCCTACTCTTGGTTACAGCTCATTCAAGACACCACCATCTTTCTCAACCACACCCACAACACCACCAATTGTTTCTTGTGTGCATCACTACAGCGCCCACTGCTGGCCGCCGTGCCCCTTAATATTTCCAACTACTCCTTCCATGCAGAAGGACAACCCCTCCACCCCCTGGCAGACATACCCCTATGGGAACCAGAATACGCAGATAATCTCACCATCCACCACTGTGTAGGCCCAACTCCACCCCCCTCCAGCGCACTTCACTGCCTCTCTATTTACACCCCTACCTCCGGCTCTAAGACTTTTACGCAACCGGGACACTTCTTTTGGTGTAATGGCAGTCTTTTCAACTCACTGCCTCTCAACTCTGATACACCCTGCATTCTCGTCACACTAATTCCACAGCTTACACTTTACAGCATGGCAGAATTTCTTGAGCTCCAACCTCCCTTGCCCTTGCGCACAAAAAGGGCTGCTTTCCTTCCCATCATGGTCGGTATCTCTTTGATCACCTCAGCCATTGGGGCAGGGTTTTCGGGAGGAGCCTTGGGTCACTATCTATGGGCAGTTAGAGATCTCAACGCCAAACTTGAGGGAGCCCTGACATCCACTGCCGATTCCCTAGCCTCTCTCCAAAGACAGGTCACTTCGCTAGCTAAAGTCACGCTTCAAAACCAGCGGGCCCTAGATCTGCTTACAGCCGTGAAGGGTGGCACCTGCGTCTTCCTCCGGGAAGAGTGCTGCTATTACATCAACGAATCCAGCATTGTAGAAACTGACATCACCAAACTCACGGACCTTGCCTCCAGTCTCCACTCTGCTTCCAATTCCAACCCATTCTCTTCAATACTAACAAACCCCCTCCTTACCTGGGTCTGGCCCATTGCAGGCCCCATAATAGTCATTATTCTCGTCTGTCTCTTCTTACCCTGTATAATAAAGTTCATCAAATCCCAAGTTGGAAAAATCTCTAATCAAGCTTTCAACCAGCTTTTACTCAGGAACTACCAGCTTCTGACCACAGAAGATCCCTCACCCTCACGTGACCTCCTCACCACACGCTGAGATGGACCCCTCTCTCCACTGGAAACTGTTCCTGGAAACAATGGCCGCAAATGCCTGGCTCCTGACACCCATATCCTCTTGGCACCATTGGAATCAACAGGTCCTTGACCTATGGTTACAGGGAACCTTCATTGATTTCCAACCTGAAGAAGTCCACATCTACTCATCCTTACTGTGGGGAATCCTATCAACCCTTTCCTCCCAATCCTCAAGCCCTCACTCCCTTCTCCGCCCCTGTTCAGCAGGAAGCAGTCAGAGAGAAAGCAATGTCCACATCCCCATAGAGGAGAAAGGGGGGAATGAAGGGTCCCCACCAGTAAGATGGCAAACTTCCGGCTTCTCTTCGGGGTCCTCGGTTCCCGCGGGCACCACCTGAAGCCCAATCACCTCTCGCCCCCCTCCCAATCCCAGCACCTAGCCAACAGCCACCAGCCCCGTAGAATTAACACCACAATCACCCCATACCCCTTCCTATATAACCCAGCACCTTTCCCTAATAAAGCGGAATTCTCCGGTGAATTGCTGCTGTGTGTCGCTCCTTTCCTTTCAGAACACATACCGAAAACATCTTCAATCTTAAAAAAAATAATACATTTAGCTATAAAAAACTATGAACAAAATTAGAATATACCTCATATTGGGATAATTCTTTGCAGTAAATTTATCTGACAAACAATTATATCTAGAGTGATCAATATGTGTGTGTGTGTTATATATATCATAAAGGAATAAGAAAAATATAAAATCCCGAAATGAAAGACCAAAGAATGTACACAGGTAATTTTACAAAAGAAGGAACTTAGATGGATAATGCATATATGAAAATATTTTCAAGTACACTAGAAATCAAGAAATATGCATTTAAAAAAATTAGAATTTCATATGCTTCACATAAAAAAATAAGTAAAATCCAACATTAGGTATTTATGAGGTTGTAAAACAATAAGAATTTTACATGCTGCTGGTAGATGTATACATGGGTGAAACTACTTTGTATAAGTAGGTGATAATAGCTAGTAATGATAATGATGAACATACCAAGCAATTGCACAACAAGTTATTCCTTAGAAAATCTACCATACATGTGCACATGGAGACATTTTAAGAGTAAAAATTGTAGCTCTGGTAGTAAAAGAAAAAAGAACTTAAATTTCAATTAAGAAAGTGGATCATACTAGGCTCCTACAATACAGTACTATAAAGCAATTAATAATGAATCAAAGCCCATGAATATCCAATTACAAAGTTGAACAAAAATATCAAATTGTAAATGTATATAGGCAGAATTATCCTATTTATATAAAGTTTAAATCATGTATATATTCAGTATATATATCATTTAAAAACAAAAATTCAACTGAGTAAATTTGAGCACCCAGTTGGTTTTATTAAGTGATTCATGATTTAGGCAGTATCCCAACTAACAAATAGACAAATTATCTGAAGAGCTACAAAATGGACGGGTTTTTAAAGGAAGGAGGGTAGGGCAAGACATGATTAGCAGAAGAAAAGAAGGGGTATTTCAGACAAAGTCACTTTCGCTTCGGTGGAAGAGTAAGGGGTCTCGTGCAGATTACCTCACTAGCGATCAGGAAATTCCATACTGATTGATTTAAAATTTGACTTCTGGGAGAGGCTGAAACTGCAGTTAGGTTTAGCTATCAAGTCTTAATTCGACTTAACATAAGTGACTCCTTTTGGGACATGTTTCTTTTTAACAGCATGGATATATATGTTTGTGGATACATCAATCTCTTAAAAAAGTGCAAAAATGTTCTTGGAAATCATGAATATCAAATTCAAAATAGCGATCACTTTTAGAGAAAGAGGAGAAAAATGATTCTGTGGAGATGTGTGTCTATATAAATAGCTCCAAGAATTAGTTTATTTAAAATAAGGACAATTCAAGATGTTAGATTCTATCTAAAATGACTAGGAGGTGTGGTGTTGACATTAGTCAAGGTAGCAAACACAGTAAAGCATGTTTTGAAGGTAAGATGGTGAATTTAATTTTGATCATGTTGTATTTGGGAAGGCTTGGAAAATCTAGCAAGAGAACTCCTAGCACTTAATAAATATGCCTGAATATATTGTCAGTGCAGTGATTGAAGCTAGAGATATATATTTGATGTTCATAGTCCATATGTCTTTGATAAAACCACGTGCTTTTATGAGAATCCTGGGGAGAATGCATAGAGTGAGGCAGTCAGTGTTTTAAGAGCAGAGATATAGGCAAATTAATTTTTAAGGAATGTACAGAGGAAATATTACTGTCAGAGTTACTAGGAGAACCCAGAGATCATTGCTTCCCAAAAGTCAGTGGAGCAGAGAGTGTTAAGAACAAGGAATCAGTCTATTCTCAATTAACATAGATGGCCAGGCAAATAGCAACTATTTTTTGTGTGTAGGCACATGGCAGTCCTCTAAAGTAGGTAATACTGTTACTTCTATTTTAAAGGTGAGGAAACTAACAAGAACTTAGGTGATTTATCTAACATAATGCTGACATTAAACACTTAGTCAGAATTCAAACTCAGGTCTGAGGACCTCCAGTACCTAAGCATTGATAAGACTCATCATTTTATCTTTGTATCTTCAACGTCTAAACATAATTACTGTTCTATATGTTGAATAAATGCATGAATGAATAAGGACATGCAGGTGATTCTGATAGTTTCATTTTTCTCGGGAGCTGTATACTGAGTACATGTTAGAAAGAAAAGATTTACAAGTAACTATTTTCTTTGCTTCTGTGACAGGTGAATTGACATCCATTAGTGTTTTGTGCAAATATCATGTGTTGCAAATCAAAGCAATTTCTGAAAGATATGTACTACTCTGTACTGGTTATTTACAATATTTTCAGAATTATAATGACCTAATGTTTTCCAGCACTACTAAACTATGTAAAATATTTCTATTAAATAAATCCAAATAAATTATTTTCATCCATCTTTAAGACTTTTCTGTCACTTTTTCCCATGTACTGAATAGCTCTTGAGTCTTTTTAATTATCATGATTGATATCACCCAAGACCAAACTACCATCATTTCTTGCCTAGACTACTATAGTAACCACCAATTCCATCTTTTTACATTAACCACTGTTCCTCCTCTAATTCATCTTTCATACTGCAGTGGAAAAAAACTGCTGCTTGGAATGTTTTCCCCATCCATACGTTCAGTTATCTCCTACTCATACTTCTTATTTAAGCCCAAATGTTACCTCCTCAAGGAAGCCTTCTTGATTCACCAAATCTATTCTGTGTTTTGATAGCACATTGCACTTTTCTTTTTCATTTTGAGATGATTATAAATTCATATTCAGTTGTAAGAAATAATACAGGCTTCCTGTATACTTTTTACTCAGTTGCTTTCAATCATGACATCTTGCAATACTGTATAGTGTAATAGCAAAGTCAGGATATTGACATCAACACTACTCAGTTAGAGAATATTTCAATCACCACCAGGATCCTTCTTGTTGCTCTTTTATAGCCATGCCCACTTCCCTCCCTCCTTCACTACCTCCCTAACCCCTGATAACCACTACTGAGCCTCCACTTCTATTATTTTGTCATTTCGAAAAATGTTATCATAAATGGAATCATACAGTATGTAACCTGGGATAATTTTTTTCACTCAGTATAATGCCCAGGAGATTCATCCAAGCTGTTGTATGTATCAAAAGTTTGCTCTCTTTTTCACTGCTGAGTAGCATTCCAACTTCATAGCATTTTACAATGTTTGTAAATATTAATTTGCATGATTGCTTGATTAATATCTGTCTCTAACTACACTGCATACTCCATTAAGGTGGGTATCAGTTCTCTTAGATTCCCCTTGTATCTCCTACACCTAAGTACAGTGTAGAAATTTATTAAATATTTACTTCATAAATGATTTATTGAGATTTCTGGTTGGTACCCCAGAGTGTGTCAAACCAGAATTAGTTGTCACTGCTGTATATTAAGGTCTAAAATGTATACCTTTTGCTTATTTGTAAATTCTTTTGTTCAATAATTTTTCATTGTTTACTATCTTCTGATTTTCTAAGCACTGGGGATATCGCAGCAATAGACCAAATAGCCAAAATAAACACTTGCTCTCTGGAACTTCCATTCTAGCCTGTGGAGCTAAACAATCTTAAAAAGTAAATGGCATTCAATATAAACATATTGATAGTTCCATGCAGATGAATGAAGGCTGGATGGGGGATAGACAGTCCAGTGGGCACTGCAATTGTACATAGAGTAGTCAGGGAAGATGTCATTGAGAAGGTACCATTTAACCAAACACCTATATGAAGTGAGGGGGAAATGAGGTATATGGGAAAGGAACATTCTAGGCAGAAGAAACAGCAAGTGTAGAGTCTTCTCAGAATGTTTGAGCATTAAAGCTGAATTAGTGAGAAGGAAAGTATTAGGAGATGAGGTCAAAGAAGTAATGAAGAGTTAGACCTATGCTGTCCACTACATTAGGTACTGGCTGCATGTGGTTATTGAGGCCTTAGAATGTGAATAGTTCAAATGGAAATATGATGTCAGTATAAAACCAAACCAAGGTTTGAAAACTTGGTATGAAAAAGAGAATACAAACCATTTCATTAATAATATTTTATATTGGCTTACATGGTGAAGTGATAATATTTTTTATATATTCAGTGGAATTTATTAAAATTATTTTTCTTTTTAATGTGATTATTAGAGCCACATCAAAACTGTGTAAGTTGGTTACATTAGATTTCTCTTGGAGAGCACTAGAGTATATAATATAGGTCCTGGTATGAGATTTTAAGGCCTTTGTTTTTACTCTGAGGTGGAGAACCATTGGAAAGTGTTGATCAAAGTTTAAATAATCTAATTTCCATTTAAAAGATTACCTTGTCTGCTCTGTGGAGAGGAAATTGTAAGGGCAAAGATGGAATCAGAGAGACCAGATGTGAGGCTGTTACACTAAATCATATGAGAAATGATGATGGCTTGGGTTAGTTTGGTAGTGATGGGTATGATGGGGAGTGGCCATATTCTGGATTAATTTTGAAGATAGCATCATTAAGATTTCATGATAGATTGGATGATGTGGAACATTTTTTAAAAAGTCAAAATGACTCCAAAGTTTTTGGCTTGACCAACTAAATGCATTGAGTTACCATTAATGTACACAAGAAAAATTGCAGGTAGAATAGATTTGGAGGAGATCAAGAGTTTGGATTTGGGTATATTAAGTTTGAGAGGCTTATTCAACATCAAAATGGAGATATCAAATAGACAATTGGATATAAAAGTTTGGCTATGAAGAAAAAGACCCTGGCTGGAGATAACATTTGGAAGTCATTAGCATATATATGCTATTCAATGTCTTTGAAACTGATATGATCATGAAAAGAGTTAGTTTAGATAGAGCAAAGAAAGATCTAAGCAATGAGCCTTGGAGCCTTCCAATTTTATGAAATTAGGTAGGAAAGAAGACCTGCAAAGAAGCTGTTTCTTCTTCAGATGCCATTTTACTGCTAAAAAATTGTTTCTGTTATTGAACCTCATTATGTGAAATCATTAGACATTCCCTTTGCAGTTATTAAATCATGAGTCCTGCTTTCCTTTAATCCCTCTGGTTTTCAAAGGTCCCTAGCCCTTGGTCATATACTTTCATGTCCTGAAGTGACCAATGATTAATCTGAAAATCTTACAAATTAATGTTAAGTAGATAATCATGATTTATTGCTTATCACATCCAGATAGCATATTGACCTTTTAAAGGAGGATGTCAAATGTTCTAATAGAAGGATTTGGTTATGGAGGACTATTATAGGCTTATGAAGTAGATCATTTTGTGCCCTGGGTCAACCATATGAAGTAGGTGACTAATAACAGCATGATGTAGTAGAAAGGGCACTGCACATGGGAGTCAGGAACCCCAAGTTCTATTCCCAGCACTTCCATTCATCAGCTGTCTCCATGGCTCCCCAAAGCTGGTCTGAATAGAGTAACAGCTCCTGTTAAAGATTTTTACTGGTTAAATGTAAGGACAACATACAAGGATCTCCAAATAGCTAACTGTATTTAATTTTAATAGTTATCCTTATTACTGAGAGTATTTCCTAACAGTTACAAAATTGGTGATAGTAGATGGCAACAGATATAGTAGGTGCGATAGTAGATGCCATTTTAAAGATGTTTTTCTTGGCACATACACACCAATAGGCAAATCCTACTTATGATTTATTTATAAATATTCCTATTCCATGAAGTCTAAAAGTCTGAGAACCACCAATATTAGATATGTCACTGCAGCTCTCTGGGCTTTGTTACTGTATATATGTAGCTCCAGGGGAAACATATTTCTTCCAGAGAAGGGCAAGTAAACTGGTGTGACCAAAGGCAGTCAAAGGAAAAGCTAGGTTGGGAGGAAGAGAGATCCTATAATGCCAGCTGCTACACAGTCATTCGGGACCTGTAAGCAGTGTTCTATCTGAAAGAGGGCTAATTCTACAGCGTCCAGTGTCTCCACTCTTCCCCAATTCTGGGGAAGGCCCCATGCCTATAGGAGGTGCCTTACCCTAGACCAGTTCCCCACTAGGGCTCCCCAGTTGGAAACCCCAGAGATAAGGAGATCCTGGGTGAAGCTGCACCCTCTCACACTTCAACCACTGGGACCTCTCCATTATCCACAGGGGGTGTTCTGGGCATCTCCCCACCATTGCTAGGGGCAGCCCACCCAAGAGTTGCATCCATGTAGACAGATTTTGGGTTCACAGGACCTGCTGACTACCACCAGGTGTAACTCTTGGGGTAAAATCCCAGGACAAAATACCTTTGAAACCAAAATCAGTTCAGAGGGAGAAATAAAGTTGGAGAAACCCATTTATTTCTTACAAGCAGTCCTCTTCTGCCTCCCTCTGTCTCTTGCAACCCAGCTGCAAACGAAAAAGCCCTCTCCCAACCTCTCTGGTCCAGATAAGCTCTAGCTTGCTCTTGTAATTACCTATTCATATGGTGATGGACTACTCTTCTCCACCCCCTGAAAACACCTGTTCTATGGAGATGCAATAAAAGTCAGGCAAGAGATTATCTAAATATTTCAATTTTACCCACATTCTGTTTTTCTCCAGATAATCTGTCTTTTATTATAAGGAGTCTCAGCCAAGAATCTAGAAGGATATACAGAAAATTATTTTTCCTGCCATAAAATAACATTAAAAAGAGACTAGTGAAGAAGAGGAGCCAAGATTGCAGCGTGAGTACGGCAGCGGAAATCTCCTCCCAAAACCATATATATTTTTGAAAATACAACAAATACAACTATTCCTAAAAGAGAGACTGGTGGATACAGTACAACAGCCAGGCTACATCTACATCTGCAAGAATGCAGCTTCTCACAAAGGGGGTAAGATACAAGCTGCAACCTGGTGGGACCCGAGCGCTCCCCCCACCGGAGCTCCCAGGTGGGAGGAAAGGAGTTGGAGTGGGGAGGGGGTGAAAGCACAAGACTGCTAAATAACAAGCCCTAGTAATCCACACTGGGAGAGCAGACACACTTTGCATGGTGTGCTGAATACTAGGGAAACGGAAAAGTAAAATCTGCCAGCGGGTCCCTGCAGCCAGCTCCCCCAGAACAAAAGAAAAGCTAGTGCTTTTTGAAAGTGTTAAAGGGACAGGGGCTTCACAACTGGATGGAATTGTCCCGGAATACTCAGCCCACCAGGCTTGGAATCCTGAGGAACTTCAGGGGCCCCAGCCCCCTAGGTGGCAATGCAGCCCTGAAGCCACTCATGGTGATAAGCAGCTGGCGTGGCCCTGCCACAGTGGCCAAGCAGACAGTGGTCAAGCACACAGGGAGCAGCCAGGCTTTCCCACACAGGCAGGGCAGCCAGAGAGCAGCCATACCCACAGCAACCACCCAGAGTCTCCTCCCTGCGTGCAGCCACCTGGGCCAGACCCAGAGGCCTCTGCCAGCATGCAGCTGGCTGGCACAGTCAGAGGACACCAGGGCAAGACACGAAGGGGTGCCGTTCTCACAGGAGAGCATGCCTGCCAGTCCCTGCATGGCTCTGGGCTACCCTGACAATGACCCCGCCCATGGTAGCATAGGGGATTCATCCGGGGGCTGCTCCAGGTGTGCGGGTAACCAACACAGACAGCAGAGATGGGCAAGGTGACCAAAAAGCAGGAAAGGACTATGTTCTCCCAGCTGACAGACATGCTACATGCCTACAGCTACCTGTATTGCCATGAAAAGGCAGAATAATTTGGTCCAGTCCAGAATTACCCAAACAACCCCTGAGAGAGGGCATGAGGAGATAGATTTAACCAATCTTACTGAAAAAGAATTCAAAATAAAGGTCATAACCATACTGATGGACCTGCAGAGAAATATGCGAGAACTAAAGGATCAAGTTGGGAGGGAGAATACAGAAAAAAACAATATCAGGAAGTACTTCAGAGCAGACTGGATGAAGTGCAAGAGACCATTAATGGAATAGAAATCAGAGAACAGGAACACAGAGAAGCTGAAGCAGAGAGAGATAAAAGGATCTCCAGGAATGAAAGAATATTAAGAGAACTGTGTGACCAATCCAAATGGAACAATATTCCCATTATATGAGTACCAGAAGAAGAAGAGACAGAAAAACGGATAGAAAATGTCTTTGAAGAAATAATTGCTGAAAACTTCACCAAACTGGGGAAGGAAATAGTCTCTCAGACCATGGAATCCCACAGAACTCCCAACACAAGGGACCAAAAGAGGACAACACCAAGACATAGTAATTAAAATGGCAAAGATCTAAGACAAGGACAGAGTATTAAAGGCAGCCAGAGAGAGAAAAAAGGACACCTACAAAGAAAAACCCATCAGGCTATCATCAGACTTCTCAAAAGAAACCTTACAGGCCAGTAGAGAATTGCATGATACATTAAATGCAATGAAACAGAAGGGCCCTGAACCAAGAATACTGTATCCAGCACAATTATCATTTAAATATGAAGGAGGGATTAAACAATTCCCAAACAAGCAAAAGTTGAGGGAATTTGCCTCGCACAAAACACCTCCCACCTCTACAGGATATTTTAAAGGGACTGCTTTAGATAGAAGCACTCCTGAGGCTAAATAGATATCAACAGAGAAAATAAAATCACAACAAAGAAAGCAGACAAATCAAATACTAACTAAAGACAAAAAATAAAATCAACTACTCACAAAAACAGTCAAAGGAAAAACAAAAGAGTACAGAATAAAACACCTAACATATAAAGAATGGAGGAGGAGGAATAAGAAAGGAGAGAAAAAAGAATCATCAGACTGTGTTTATAATAGCTTAATAAGCGAGTTAAGGTAGATGGATAAATAGTAAATAAGCTACCCTTGATCCTTTGGTAACCACAAATCTAAAGCCTGCAATGGCAATAAGTACATATCTTTCAATAATCACCCTAAATGTAAATGGACTGAATGTACCAATGAAAAGACACAGAGTAATAGAATGGATAAAAAG
Organism: Manis javanica; assembly: GCF_040802235.1. Lineage (NCBI taxonomy): Eukaryota > Metazoa > Chordata > Mammalia > Pholidota > Manidae > Manis > Manis javanica. The sequence continues at coordinate 115,344,415 of NC_133174.1, forward strand.
CAAGACCAATCTATATGCTGCTTACAAGAGACACACCTCAAACCCAAAGACATATACAGACTAAAAGTCAAGGGATGAAAACGATATTTCATTCAAACAATAGGGAGAAAAAGTAGGTGTTGTAATACTTGTATCAGACAAAATAGACTTCAAAACAGAGTAACAAGCAGTAAAGAAGGACATTACATAATGATAAAGGGGTCAGTCCAACAAGAGGATATAACCATTATAAATATATATGCACCCAATACAGGAGCACCAGCATATGTGAAACAAATACTAACAGAATTAAAGGAGGGAATAGAATGCAAGGCATTTATTCTAGGAGACTTCAACACACCACTCACCCAAAAGGACAGATCCACCAGACAGAAAATAAGTAAGGACACAGAGGCACTGAATAACACACTAGAATAGATGCACTTAACAGACATCTAAAGAACTCTACACCCAAAAGCAGCAGGATGCATATTCTTCTCAAGTGCACATGGAACCTTCTCCAGAATAGACCACATACTATGCCACAGAAAGAGCCTCAGTAAATTTAAAAAGATTGAAATTCTACCAACCAACTTCTCAGACCACAAAGGCATAAAACTAGAAATAAATTGTACAAAGAAAACAAAAGGTTCACAAACACATGGAGGCTTAACAACATGCTCCTAAATAATCAATGGATCAATGACCAAATTAAAACAGAGATCTAACAATATATGGAGACAAATGACAACAATAGCACAAAGCCCCAACTTCTGTGGTGTGCAGCAAAAGCACTAGTCATCGGAGAAATGCAAATTTAAGCCACAATGAGATATCACCTCATCCCAGTAAGGATCACCACCATCCAAAAGACAAACAACAACAAATGTTGGTGAGGATGTGGTGAAAGGGGAACCCTCCTACCCTGCTGGTTGGAATTTAAATTAGTTCAACCATTGTGGAAAGCAGTATGGAGGTTCCTCAAAAACCTCAAAACGTAATACCATTTGACCCAGGAATTCCACTCCTAGGAATTTACCCTAAGAATGCAACAGCCCAGTTTGAAAAAGACATATGCACCCTTATGTTTATCAAAGCACTATTCACAATAGCCAAGAAGTGGAAGCAACCTAAGCATCCATCAGTAAATGAATGGATAAGGAAGATGTGGTACCTATACACAATGGAATATTATTCAGCCATAAGAAGTAAACAAATCCTACCATTTGCAACAACATGGATGGAGCTAGAGGGTATTATGCTCAGTAAAATAAGCCAGGCAGAGAAAGACAAGTACCAAATGATTTCACTCATCTGTGGAGTGTAAGAACAAAGAGAAAACTGAAGGAGCACAACAGCAGCAGAATCACAGAACCCATGAATAGACTAACAGTTACCAAAGGGATAGGGACTGTAGAGTAGGGGTGGGAAGGGAGGGATAAGGGGGGTGGAAAAACAAAAGGGGGTATTATGATTAGCATGCATAATGTGGGGGGGTCACCGGGAGGGCTGTACAACACAGAGAAGACAAATAGTAATTCTACAGCATCTTATTATGCTGATGGATAGTGACTGTAATGGGGTACGTGGGGGGAACTTGGTGATGGGGGGAGTGTGGTAAACATAATGTTCCTCATGTAATTGTAGATTAATGATACCAAAAAGAAAAAAGAACCTAGCCCAAATGGAGTCATTCGCACCAAAGCAAGACTTTACAGTTTCAAAGTATTATACGAATGTAACCTAACGGTGAATCAGAAACTTTTTGGTCTGCATCAATGAGGAAATCTGTCTCATAGGCCCTCTCCATTTCCAAAAAGAAAATGAGATAATCTAAGTGATAAAATCCCCTGCTTTTTGCTCTAAGGGAGGATGACCTTGTCTGAAACAATCTTTTCTTGTCTTTTGCCAATAATTTTCTTGCCCCACTCTCCTGCCTGAAAAACCCCTCCATTTTGTACAACTCTGAAGGCATCTGTCTACTTGATCAATGGGACTCCACCCCATTCATGAATCACTTACTAAAACCAATTAACTCTTCTAATTTACTTGGTTGAATTTTTTTGTTTAACAGTAGCAAATCTTCATTCTTTTATAGTGTAGGAGCCAAATGCAGGCCACCCTAAGATGTGCCATTGTGACATGCATATTATTTTGAACTGAAAACTGTGAAGGCCTTAAAAAGGAAGATAACACCACCACACACACACTCTCCCCCACACTGCCCTCCCACCAAACTGCATAAAAAGAACTTAGATGTATTAACTATTCCAGAAGAAGACCTATCACAGTAGAACCACAGATAGCTATATTATAATGTAAACTAGGAGTGATAGACAGGAAGGAATATGACAAAATCTGTTAAAATTTCTCTGTGTGGCCCATCATGTATTTTGTTTACCAAACATATACTCTTCATATTCCTGTGAATCACCTCCTTTTTCCTTTAAAGTCTCAGACCCTCTACCCCCTTCTGCTTAGTTCAGGATGATTTAAACACTTCATTTTCTCTGACTGTCTTTGTGTTGGGGGTAAGTTGGTTTGGAGAGGCAGGGAAGTCAGAGTACAAGGTGAGGAAAGAATTTATTAAAGTAAGAGTGCCAGGGAATGACAGAACAGAATGATAAAGGAAGTTCATTGAACTGCTACTTAGCATGGGGTACATCCCCCGCTAACTCCTAAAGCCAGCATCACCTAGTGTCCAGTGTGTGCTTGGATCTGCATGGTGTGGAAACTAAGTCCCTACCCTGCCAGGATTTGGGGGAACTGCAAAGTACTGGATGGAGTGAGATTATGTTCTGTGAACATCCTAGAGGCAAAGAAAGGAGGCTTTCAGGCACACTAATAAAGAGCATGACTGTAAGCTGCATTTCCATCTGGGTCACCCAGGCTATGGTAATTTGCAAGTGCAGATCTGAGCTCCCAGAAGCCCCTCCCTACCTATCTGAAATAGGACTGAGGGAGTGAAGGTTTGAGCTGAAATCCAGAGGATGAGAATGAAAAAGCAAAGTAACAAAGACAATTACCACTGGAAAAGCGCAGAGACAAAACGTTATAAATTGAGCAATGAAAGGTTATTTAAAAGCAAAAAGGTGCACACTCACAGAAAGGGGAGTGTGGGCTACCTCAGAGAAGAGGCTCCCCTAAGGTTTTAGGGTCTGGGGTTTTATACGCAGTTGAGAATTTTCAAAGGGCTAGGGGTGTGGACTTGTTAAGTGGTCCCAGAATGTTCAACCTTGATGAGTCATTAAGTCTCTTTTCTTATTAGTTCTCCAGATAATTTTACAAAATTAACATAAAAATTTACTGCTGATTTCTTCCAAGAATAGCAGCTTCTTGGTCTGGGGACATATCAGTTAAGACCACTTTCCCTGCCCCTAAGGGTGGGCCGAGTTATTGTTTGTTTGCTAAAGAGTTAAGAATCTTACTTCTTAACTTCTTGGGTTTTTAAAATGCAATTTTGACTTTAAGGTGGAATCTTCCTGTCTTTATTATGCTGTTTATAGCTGAGCCTTTTAGCAGGCTAAAGTTAATTTTACAATAATTGACACAATGAAGGCATGGATTATGCTGAGATACCTCTCTTTATTTGAGGAATATTCAAACATTCAAGGCCAAGTTGCTCCTGACCTTTTGAACTTTAACTGATTAACTGATTAACTCTGAGTTTTTTCTGGCTTTCTAGTTTTAACTGGTCAACTGAGTCCTTTCTAGGGGGCTTTACTGACCTATTCTCTTTCCACCCTGCTCATATCTATTTTCTTGCCTAACTTTTGATATCTATGTGTATCGCTTCCCCATACATATGTAATTAAACTTTGGGATTTTTTCTCCTGTTAATGTCTCATGTAAATTTTATTTTTGACCAGATAGAAGAACCTTGAGGGGTAGAGGAAATTTCTTCCTCCACAACAGCAGCAGTTAGGAGAAAGACCTATCTGAAATGCTGAAATTATGAATTATGGGATATTTTAAGATTAGTTTTTAAACTTTCTTAATGAAGGTTATAAGACCTTCATATGTACTATTAGTAGCCAAATTTGAAAAATGCTTCCACATAAATGTTATTGTTTAATTGCTCTTACTCTCCTATACTAGGTAATGTAATATACATCTCTACTTTTTTCCTATAAAACCTTGAAGTCTGAGAGAGGCTAATAACTTCTGGGAGGTCTGAAAGTCAAATAATGAAAGAACTGGAACTGGAGTTATTTGTTTCATCCAAAATTCCTTGTATGTTTTAAGGAACTGCACAAACTGTTTCTGAAAAAAATGCCTTCACTGTTACTTGACAGTAGAGAATTTAGAGTTAAGGATTATTTGCTTTTTTGTTTATTTGCTGTAAAGTAGCAAGCATGAAAAAACTGCATACTGCTTTGCTGACTGTACATGCCACAATTACTACTCATATAGACCATGATGTAAATGATGCCTCCCCTACTTAGAGTTGTACAGCAAAGTACAGATCAATCAACATCCCTGTAATCAACAGTTCATATTTTCAAGGCAAGTACAGTCATACCAGGACTAAAAGTGAGCTTAGAGACCACCTAATCCAACTACTTCATTTTCAGACAAAAAAAAACAGGCCCACAAATTTTATTTCATATTTATGAGATCAGAAACCAACTATTTTGATTCCCAATACATTGCTTTTTTAAAATAAAGTATCATTGATATACAATCTTATTATGGTTTCAGATACACAACACAGTGGTTCAACATTCTCCCATATTATCAACTCCTCACCATCTCCATTGTGGTTACTGTCTATCAACATATAAAGAGGTTACAGAAACATTCATTATATTCTCCATGCTGTACAACCATCCCCATGACCTACCTATACTGTGATTGCAAATTATAGTGTTCCTTAATCCCCTTCTCCCTCTCCACACACTCTCCCCAACCCTTCACCTTTGCTAACCACTAGTCCCTTCTCGGTGTCTATGAGTCTATTGCTATTTCATTCCTTCTTATTTGCTTTGTTTTTATACTCCACAGATGAATGTTATATATATAACACTTTGTTGCTTTTTATACAATATGCAAGTTTTAAGTACCATTTTTGGTGATGGAGGAAGCTAATCTTCCAAGAAATGAAATATTTAACCTAATAACCTAGGTATTATTCAGATGTTTAATATAGAACAGCAATGTAGTAGAGTGATAAAATATATAGATATTATTACTATCATTTTGATCAGTAGTTCTCAAAATTTAGCATGTGTCAGAATTATCTGGAGGGCTTTTAAAAAACAGATGACTAGGCTTTACACCCAGAGTTTCTGACTCAGCATATCTGGAGTAGGGCCTGAACATTTATATCAGCAGTTAATGCTGCTGGATCAGAGACTACACTTTGAAAACTATTGGTTTAAACCAACAACTTGAAAGTCAACTTATCTGCTGTTTAAAGCTGTATGACCTGTGGCATATTAATTTTGAGCCATATTTTCCTCATCTGTAAATGAATATGTATGAATTTAGTATAATATGAAACAGTATACATAAAGAATTACATGCCTGGTGTCTAAGGTACCTGATACATGGTTGCCATCAGTGTATTTTTTTTTTATCACTGTATTGATTTTCTAAGCATTCAGCCTCATCAGGCATAGTTAACTAAGTTAATCAACTGAAGCTTACTAGGGCTACTTTGGGACCTAATAAATGGAAAGAATTATTATTATTTTTTGCATACAAATACTTGTAGTTCTGTGCTACTGAGTGTGCTAGTTCCCTAGGTAAAGTAAAACATTTGGCCATGCCTCTTTCCCCCATTGCGTACAAAAAGCTATCAGTTTGGTAGAACCCTTCTTTATCTTTAAAATGTTTAAATTGTCATCAATTTGAGTTACTGAGGTCTGCATTAATGAGGTGTTACTGTGTATAATATGTTTAAGCATGTGTGTCTTTGTTTAGAAAATAGAGTCTTCATGGAGGTCAAATACTCTTATTGATTGTTTAACAAAAATCTCTTCAAATTCAAATTCTTCTTGTCTGCAGGTGAATAATCTCCCAGACATTTGAGCAACACATAAAACAAAAACCAACTTTTAAACCCCCAATGTCATCTTCGTGGTAAAAAGAATCCTGTTGAATCTATTCAGGGAGGAAAGTAAATTTTTTTCCTGTGCTTGCCTTGCTACTGTGCCACTCTATATTCTAGGGATTGCCTCCTGGCAGATTGTTTCATTATCCAGCAGTATCATTAATCTTTTTTATTAGCACCTTAAAAAATAAACAAACAATGATTTTGTTATGTTTGACACAAGTAGTGCATTTTAATTTTGTAGGCTTGTATTATTGACTTGAAAAAAAATCTGCAACAATTCAGATTGAAATACTGCACTCAATTCCTAACAATATGAAAACACTATTCTATGTGTAGAAATATAATGGCATCTGTTATGCATATTAAATGAAGCAAGCTATTTTTGCATCATCCACATTGAGCTTTCAATTAACTAAGAAAGTTAGTATTAATTACCACTGAAAAAATTAAAACTTGTCATTCAGTTTTGTACTCTCCATGAAAACAAGTCAACACTTGATGAAAATACTCAGAATTATTTGATGAAGAACTCGCAAAAGAATGCATATGGATCAGTAAATGATAAATGTCAGAATAAATAAAAAGATATCTGCTGCCATCACATGATTTTTGTCCAGTTTTTCAAGCTTAGATTTTCTTAGCATGTGTATTAGACATAAATAAAATTCATTAATTATGACAAAAAAGGGATAACTAGAGCAAAACCTAACATTAGTTAGACAAGTAATATTTTCTTTTTATTCAAGATATGCATCTTTCATCTTATAGATTTATAATTTATAGATTTATTTGTTTACTGTGATGCAGAGTTTCCCATATCTGTGCATGTATGAGAATCTTAGAGGTTTTCTTAATAAGTGATTTTTGAGGCTACATCCTGAATGTATTAAATCTCACTCTTCAGGGCTGAGGTCTAAGAACCTGCATATTTTTTTTCCTCCACTAATGATTGTATTGCAATTTTCAGGTCACCAGGCATGTGAATAACATTATCATAGTGTAAATTCATGAAGGTTGTCAAATAACAAAAGTAAAACAATTTAGTAATGAGTTTGCTGCCTTTTATTCAAGGGAAAACAATACACAGGTGAGGGAGTACAGTGCTTCACAAGCAGTGGAGCACTCTTTCCGAGGGATTTTGGGCAAGAGCAATTTTATAGAACATTGGGCAAGAAATGTGGAAATAGCATGATTTGCTAGAAGGTAGTGGATTTCCTTATAAGACTAGCAGGTAAAAGATCCTAGCTAAAGCTATGTTGGAGGGTTGTGATTGGTGTAGTTCAGTTTTCCTGACAGGTGTTTCCCATAAGTTCAGGCTGACTTAGGTTTAGATTTGTGATGTATTCCAGGCCGCTGCTGTAGCCTCCATATTGTCATTCTTGATATATAAATTAACTTTATCAGTGGTTTTATTCTAAAGCCTTTTTATATATGGTTTTAAATGGGAACTTCAGCTTCTAAGAAAAACAGAAGAACAGAATTGGCAGATTTTCCATTTTATTGTTTCCTAGAAATTATCTGTTAAAAAATCTGCAACAGTACCTAAAATATGACTGAAATTAAAAATACAGTACATTCTTATAGAAGTATATTTTATAGCCCACATGCTGCCAAAACTTGACTCAAACAGGACACATCTGTAGAAGCCAAGTTCCCAGAATGGAGATAGAAACAGATCTTGGCTTTACTCTCTTCAACTTTGGACCAAACCATGCCTTAATGAAAGCACAACATGTAACCCAAACAGTGAGTGAGAGTAAGACTACATTCCAAAGTAGCCTGAATTCTGCTCTCAGTCTATGGCAGCATTTCACTGACAGTAAAAGTACCTCCTTCAGCTCTAAGGCTTCTCCCGAAATGGGAGCAAAGCACCCTATGTTGTTGAAACTAGTTTAGGAGTTGAATACAAAACTAGAAAGCAAAGCATTTTCCCATAGTCCTGGTTTCTGAGGATTAGAAATTTATTGCAATTCACAGGAAAAACTACTGTAAGTATAATATTATGAAAGAACGTTCAGAAAAAGCAATTGATGTATTAAAAATTTGTGATACACTGTTTTATAAATAGTTTTTAGAAAACTGACTTTCTGTATGAAAAAATTCAAACTATTCTTAAAAAAGATTCAAATAAGTAAATTTAAAGATCAAATTGGTTCATTCAATGATTCATGAATCAGGCATCATCACCTCTCATAAATAGAAAAGTCCTCTGATGAGCTATAGAAAAGGAAATGTTTTTTTAAAGGTGGAAAGAGGTGGAAAAAATGAAATTATTATCAAAGGATGCATTGTTTCAGTCAAGGTTGTCCTCCTAAGGGGAATGGAAGGGGTGGGCCTGGCAGATTGCCTCACTGGCATTGGCCAGGTAGTTCCAGGTTGACTGGTTAAAGGTTTACATTTCTGGGGGGCAGTTGAAACTGCAAATAGGTTAGGTATGAAGTATTGGTTTGCTGACTCCATTTGGGGCCTGTTGTGTCCTTTTTTTTAACAATTTCTCCCTTTTTACCACCCTCTCAGCTTAACTGAGAGATGTGATCAAAATTTAGGGCATTAGCACCTCTCTCAGCTACTACTCACAGCTTTTGTTGATCCTTTGTGTGGTATCCATAGGTCACAGTGTTTTGTTTAATCCCTCTGATACTCACATGTCAGGCCTACCAAGTTTAAGTCATTCATTCTCTTCATTCCTTTTCTGATATTCCAGTCTTAGGGAGATCATTTGCTTAATGGTTAGTGGTTGCAAACAGACTTAAAGCTGTTAAGAGACTATAATGCACCAAGGAGATTATTATGATTATTATAAGCAGCATAATTCTGAGGGTTTGGACTGCACCTTTAAGCCAGCAACCCCAATGCAGGTGCAGAAACTGGTGATGGCCACAGCACAGATACCTCCCTGCTCAGCTAAAAGGTAACTAAGGGCTAACCTGGTATCAAGGACAACTTTGGCCAGGGAGTCTAAGGATCTTTGTTGGGCAGCTATTGTTTTAGCAGCGGATTCTGCAATATTCTCAAGTTAAGGAGAGGTTTCTGATCATATTCTCGTTTACCTTTACTCCTAATCAGGGAAGTATGGCCCTCCCAAAGGAAGTGAATCTTTTGTCACAAACACCTCCAAGTAGGTTCTTTCTATCTCAATGATGTAAATTCTGGGGTGTTCACATAAGCTGTCTCTGTTTGTGGAAAGTTAGAGGCAAAGTTATATAATCTAAAAGGCATCTCCTGGCTATGGGCTCCCTATTTACGCATTCAAAGGCCCAAAGAGAATGATAGCCACCACAGACAAAGAAAAACTCTGTTCTGGCCCAAACCATTGCCATCAGGCTGGTATTGTTTTTCATAGGGATTGCTGCATTTACCCATTCAAGCTAAGGGTCAATTAGGTTTTCAGTGCATTCAGAAACTATATTTCATAGCCTGAAATAAAGAGTTGTTCTAAAAATCTTCTAAAGATGGGTGCTGCTGGTGGCATCCCTTAGTGATTAGGGACAGATCTGAGCTAGATAATCACAAGAACATGGAGGTGCAAATATACTGAGATTTAAGTATGTATTTGTATCTAGCTGGGCAAGCACAATTAGAATTAGAAAATGGTAGAAATAATGTATTGGATTTTCAGGCTACAGAGTTGCACTCAGTAAGAGACTTCTATGGGAGAATGATCATAGTTTGTGCTGCCATTGAGAATAGAAGAAAAATTGTTCATAGGATGGACCAGGAGGTCTCTAGCATCATGGACAGACCAGAATCATTAATGACAAATGCAGCAATCTGAAAGATTACCCGCCCTTTAGCAGTGGCCTGAGATATATGAATGAGGACATTATATTTCCAGGCCAATACCAAAGTAAAGGAAGGAAAGAGAAGAAATGGTTTCACATTTGGTATGAAGCCTTGATCCAGTGTCTTAGGCAAAAACAGTCTACATCAATGTCAGCTATTTCTCTTACTTGTCAATTTGATTTGGAGGTCTCCATGCTGTATATGATCAGATGTCAGGTGGAGGCTTCTTTATCTCTGAAATGTGCACTCAAGGCTCAGTATCTTCTAGTTTTGTGGCAGTGTCTGGCCAGAAGCATTTGGTAAAGTCCCTTCCAACAGGATTTGACAGCTGTTTTCCTCTAATGATCTTTTCAGAATATTCAGTCACCAGGCTCCAGGCTATATCAAACAGGATCCTTCAAATTGGGATCCAGAAAGGCTTCTTTAACCTGTTGGTGATAGGCTTTGGCATAAGACATTAAAGACTTACAGTAGTCGGACATATTAGCATAACAAGGGATAACAAGGGATCAGCAGAAAGTTGTGCATCAATGAGCATTGGTCTACCAGTGACTATCTCTTCTGGAGTGTTTAGGTTTAGGTTTCCTAAAGGGGGTACTGCAAATAGTCAACAAGGCCAAATGCAACACCTTAGTCCGAGGGAGTCTAGTAGTTTTCAGCAAGTTTAGAGATTTTGAGTTTGAGGATCCCATTAGTTCTCTTGACCTTGCCTGATAACTGACGGTGATAAGGACAGTGAAAATTCCAAGAAGTTTGCAAGGTTTTTGTTAAGGTTTATATGATTTGCCTAGTGAAGTGTGTGCCTTGATCACTGGAGATTGTGGAAGGTATACCCAAAGTGAGAAACATGTTTCGTAAGTTTCTTTGCCATTGTGAGCCAGAGAAAGGCTTCGATCCAACAGAAAAATATATACATACGCTAACGAGAATATATTGATAACTCAGAATATGTAGACTTTGAATGAATTCCAGCTGCAGGTGTTCAAAAGGGGTCCAGAAATAGGAGGTCTGAAGCCTTTAGGGACAAAAATGGATTTTCCAGGATTATTGCCCTGATAGGTCAGACATTGGCAGTAAACTGTTTTTGCAATCTTAAAGAGATCTCTCCAATAATGTCCATTCATAATTTGAGTTATCTTAAATGCAATATGAAGGGTGTAGTAATGTAAAAACTGAAAAATGGGGTTTGCCTGGGAGCCAGGAAGTACCCAGAAGTTATCTTTGGTTTCCCATAGCACTGACCATTTAACTTAAAACATATGTTTGCCCATTTAATTTCTCTGATTCTGGAGCAGACTGTTTCCAAGCTGCAAGGACATCAGGACAGCAAAAGTCTGGCCATAGGGGCCGTCTTGTGCAGAAATAGAATTGACTTCATCCACATGTTCCACAGTTTTTATAAATTCTGTTGCTGCTGCCTTTGCATTTCCCTGTTACTCAGGTGCAGTCTTTTCAGTGAAAGCCTCAATTTTGATGACAGCAATTTCAGAAGGCAAGAGAATAGCAGTGTGAAGGTCACTAACGTGTTGCCCATTTTTAAAAACAAAAATATGAGACAAGAATAACCAAGAATAACCTAAGTACATCACCACAAAGATATTTAGAAGGATGCAATGCCCTTCACTACATTTGAGATAGGGTTTCAAGCATATATAGGTGGATCTTAAATGGACAGGGTCATCCCCAGCCAAAAATGTCATGTATATCACACAAATTAGGCCAATCAGATACTTTCTCCCTGGATTTGAATCTTGAGAATGGAATAACCCAAGGGCCAAAATGTTTGGTGTTCATTCATTTCAACAAGGGGTTTTGTTAATGAGACCACCCATTAGCTCTTACTCCCCAAGATTCCAGAGTTGCTTCAGTTCTTTTACTTTCCAGGTTTATATGAGAATCAAGGATTTTAATTAATACACCTGTAAAAGCCCCTTGTTCCATGTGCCACAAGATTATGAGATAGAACTACATAATTTTTACTACAAATATTCCATTCAAATGGTAACTGCCCTGTTCTCATGCTAAGGCATTATTCTGATATCTCGGCCATCCAGCTGTATATCTTTCTTAATACACCTTGTCTGTGACTTTCAAAAAACTTCTGGTCACTATTTAATATTCATTAAAGGTATTGGTTCTCACAATTTCCTTCTGTATCCCAATCCCTGCCATCATGTTCAGTGGATTCTATATTTACATGTAAAATGAATACCGTTTTTCTTTCTCATGCCACTTCAGCAGTCACTCCCACATTATGAATCTTGCCATTGCTCATTACTGTACCATTTATGAAATTCTGAATTCGAATTATTTACTTTCTAGGACCCCTTCTAATTTCTGTTCTCTCTTTCTCCTCCCCTCTGGATATGATCTGTGACCTCACTGAGTATGCCAATTCCTGGGCACTTCATTTTCTCCCACTTTATTAACCCCTCATGAATTTTTTTTATTGAAGTATCATTGATATACAATCTTATATTGGTTTTAAATATAGAATACAGTGGTTCAATCATTACCCATATTTTGAAATCCTCACCCCTCCACTAGTACAGTTACTATCTGTCAACATAGAAAGATGTTACCGAATCATTGACTATGTTCTCCATGATGTACTACTATCCCCATGATCAACTTACATTATGATTGAGAACTTTTGTGCCCCTTTATCCTCTTCACGCTCCCACCTCAACCCCTCCCCCATGGCAACCACTAGTCAGTTTTCAGTGGCTATGAGTCTACTGCTCTTTTGTTCATTCTGTTTTGCATTGTTTTTATATTCCACAAATAAGTGAAATCATATGGTATTTCATCTTTTTCTGCCTGCTTATTTGACTTAGCATAATACCCTCTAGATCCATCCATGTTGTTGCAAATGGCAAGATTTCTTTTTATTATGACTGAGTAATATTCCATTGTGTATATGTATCACCTCTTCTTTATCCATTCATCTGTTAATGGACACACTGTTTGCTTCTATATCTTGACTATTGTAAATAATGTGGCAATAAACATAGGGTTGCATATACCTTTAAAAATCAGGGATTTTGTTTTATTTAGCTAAATTCCTAGGAGTGGAATTGCTGGATCAAATGGTATTTTTATTTTTAGTTTTGTGAGGAACCTCCAGACTACTTTCCATAGCAGTTGCACCAGTTGATATTCCCACCAACAGTATAGGAGGGAACCCATTTCTCCACATCCTTGCAAACACTTATTATTTCTTGTCTTTTGGATAGTGGCTATCCTAACTGGTATGAGGTGATATGTCATTGTGGTTTTGATTTGCATTTCACTTATGTGGAGTATCTTTTCATGCTCCTATTGACCGTCTGTATTTCTTCCATGGAGAAATGTCTGTTCAGGTCCAGTGCCCATTTGTTAATAATTTATTTGTTTTTTTTGTTATCGAGGCATATGTGTTCTTTAAATATTTTGTACATTAAACCCTTATCAGATGAATCACTTACAAATATGTTCTCCAATACTGTAGGTTGACTTTTTGTCCTTTGATATATGAGCTTTTCAGTTTGATGTAGTACCCTTGTTCAAAAAATTTTTTATTTTGTTTTACTTCCCTAAGGGAATGTGTCCAGGAGAATATTGCTCTTACTTATGTTCAAGAGATTTTTGCCTATGGTTTAAGAGTTTTATGGTTTCATGTCTTAACATTGAAGTCTTTGATCCATTTAGAGTTTACTTTTGTGTATGGAGTTAGGCAATAACCCAGTTCCATTCTCTTGCATGTACCTGTCCAGTTTTTCCAACACCAGTTATTGAAGAGGCTGTGTTTTCCCCATTGTATATTCATTGCTTCTTTGTAATCTAGTAATTGACCATATATGTGTGGGTTTATATCTGGGCTCTCTGTTCTGTTGCCAGGTCTGTTCTTGGCCAGTATCATACTGATTTGATTACCATAGCTTTGTAGTATAGTTTGAAGTCAGGGAGCATAATATCTCCAGCTTTGTTCATCTTTAATAAGATGATTGGCTATTCAGGGTTTTGTTGTGGTTCCATATGAATATTAGAACTATTTTTTCTAGGTCATTGAAGAATGCTATTGGTATTTTGATAGGGATTGCATTGAATCTGTAAATTTTTTTGGACAGGATGGCCACTTTGACAATATTAAGTCTTTCTATCTGTGAGCATGGAATAGATTTCCATTTATTGGTGTCTTCTTTAATTTCTCTCATGAGGATCTTATAGTTTTCAGAGTATTGGATTTTTACCTCCTTGGTTAGGTTAATTCCAAGGTGTTTTATTCTTTTTCATGCAATTGCAAATGGAGTTGTTTTCCTGATTTCTCTTTCTGCTAGTTTGTTGTTAGTATATAGGAATGCAACAGATTTTTTTGCATTAATTTTGTATCCTGCAACTTTACTGAATCTAGTTATTAGTTCTAATAGTTTTTTGGTGGAGTCTTTAGGGTTTTCTGTATATAATATCATGTCATCTGCAAATAGTGACAGTTTAACTTCTTCCTTACCAATTTAGATGCCTTTTATCTCTTTGTCTTGTCTGATATGATGGATAGGATCTCCAGTACTATGTTGAATAAGAGTGGTGAGAGTGGATGTCTTTGTATTGTTCCTGATCTTAGAGGAAAAGCTTTCAGCTTTTCTCCATTAAATATAATGTTGGTTTGTTATATATGACCTTTATTATGTTGAGATACATGCCCTGTGTACCTATTTTGCTGAGAGTTTTTATCATTAATGGATCTTGAATTTTGTTATATGCTTTTTCAGCATCTATTGAGATGATCATGTGATTTTTTTATCCTTTTTTTGGTTAATGTGGTATATGATACTGATTGATTTATGAATATTATACCATCCTTACATCCCTGAAATAAATCCCACTTGGTCATAATGGATGATCCTTCTCATGTAATTTTGATTTTTGTTTGCTAATATTTTGTTGAGAATTTTTGCATCTATGTTCATCAAGGATATTGACCTAAAGTTTTCTTTTTTTGTACTGTTTGGCTTTTGGTGTTAGAATGATGCTTGGCCTCATAGAATGAGTTTGGAAGTATTACATCCTCTTTTATCTTTTGGAATACTCTGAAAAGTTATGAGTATTAGCTCTTCTCTAAATGTTTGTTAGAATTCAGCTGTGCACCTATCTGATCCTGGATTTTGTTGTAAGGAGTTATTTGATTACCAATTCAAATCCATTTCTGGTAATTGGTCTGTTCAGATTTTCTTTTTTTTTTTTTAGGGTCATGCTTGGAAGGTTGTATTTTTCTAGGAATTTGTTCATTTCTTTTAGGTTGTCGAGTTTATTGGGATATAATTTTTCATTGAATTCTCTAATAATTCTTTGTATTTCTATGGTATCTGTTGTGACTATTCTTTTTATATTTCTGATTTTATTTGCATACTCTCTTTTTTTCTTGATCTGGCTAGGGTTTCATATATTTTGATTGTTTTCACAAAGAACCAATTCTTGTTTTTGTTGATTTTTTTCTATTGTTTTATTCTTCACTATTTTATTTATTTCTGCTCTGATCTTCCTTATGTCCTTCCTTCCACTAACATTGATTATTACTCTTTTTCTAGTTTCTTTAAGTGTGAGTTTAGACTGTTAATTTGGGATTGTTCTTGTTTCTTGAGATAGGCCTGCATTGCTATGTACTTCCATCTTAGAACTGATTTGCCATGTCCCACGAATTTTGGACTGTTGAATTTTTTTTTGTTTGTCTCCGTGTATTGCTTAATTTCTGTTTAATTTGGTCATTGATCCATTGATCATTTAGAAACATGTTGCTTAACTTCCATGTTAGGTTTTTTTGTTTTTCTTGTGTAACTTATTTCTAGTTTTATACCATTGTGCTTAGAGAAGCTGCTTGATGCAATTTTAGTCTTTTTTAATTTATTGGGGTTCTTTTTGTAGCCTCATATGTGATCTATTCTGGAGAATGTTCCATGTACGCTTGAGAAGAATGTGTATCCTGCTGCTTTTGGGTGGAATGTTCTGTAGATATCTGTTAAGTCCATCTGATCTAATGTGTTGTTCAGTGCCTCTATTTCCTTATTTATTTTTTGTCTGCTCAACTGTCCATTGATATGAGTCATGTGTTAAAATCTCCTAAAGTGAATGAGTTGCAGTCTATTTCCCTGTTTAATTCTGTTAGTATTTGTTCTACATATTTAGGTGCTCCTATGTTGGGTGCACAGATATTTATAATGGTTATGTCCTCTTGTTGGAGTGACCCTTTTATCATTATAGCATGTCCTCCTTTTTCTCTTGCTACTTTCTTTGTTTTGAAGTCTATTTGTCTGATATAAGTACTCCTACTTGTACTTTATTTCTCCCTATTATTTGCATGAAATATATTTCTATCCCTTCACTTTTAGTCTGTGTATGTCTTTGGATCTGAAATGAGTCTCTTGTAGTCAGCATATAGATGGGTTTTATACATGGTTGCCACTCTATGCCTTTTGATTGGTGCATTCAGTTCACTTGCATTTAAGGTAATTATTGACAGGTATGTAATTATGTACTTACTGCCATTTTATTAATTGTTTCCTGGTTGTTTTTATTGCTCTTCCCTGTTCCTTCCATCCTTTCTTTTACTCTTCCCTTCTTTTTGATAGTTTTCTATAATGTTGGGATTGGATTTCTGTGTTCTACTTTTTTGTATATGTATTATAGGCTTTAGGTTTGTGGTTACCATAAGGTTGAAGGAGAGCTTCCTGACTATATATCAGTCTATATTAAATTGATGATTGCCCTATTTCAAACACAATCTAAAAGCATTTTTTTCTTCTTCTTCCTCCTCTATATTTTATATATTAGATGTCATAATCTGTATTTTTTTGTGTATCCCTTAACTGATTTTGTGTATCGTTGCTTTTATTACTTTTGTTTTGTTTTAATTTCATACTTGCTTGGTAAGTAGTTGGTCTACTATGTTTACTGTGGGTTTATTTCACTGGTGGAAATTCTTAGATTTAAGAATATTTCTATCTACAGAATTCCTTTAACATATCCTGTAATGCTGGTTTAGTGGTTATAAATTCTTTGAGTCTTCATTTATCTGGAAATTGTTTAATCCTTGCTTCAAATTTGAATGATAATCTTGCGGGGTAGAGGAAATCTTAGTTGAAGGTTCTTCTGTTTTAACACTTCCTTCTGGCCTGTAAAGTTTCTGCTGAGAAGTATGCTGATAGCCTGATGATAACCCCTCAAGAATTTATTTCCTTTTCTGCTCACTATATTCCTCTGTGACATACCATTTCATTTTCTTACTATCATCCTCAATTTTCTTGCCCACTTGTCCTGATTTTGCATTTGTCCTTCAAAATCTCCAGCCCTGTATTAATTCAACCTTCTGCCACACTCAGTTACACCTGAATAGTTGAAAATTGAAAGAAATCTATGTGAGTTGGTACCATAATGATTTGATGGCAATCTCACCTTTATCATTATCTTTGATCACTAGGCTTGACTTCAAACTATTTCCCTTTACCACACTACCACACAAGTCAAACCTCCTCCAAAATCTTACTTCCAACACAAGAACATGCCCCTTTCTTCAACCTTTCAGTCTAGCCTTGTCCTTTTGTCCAATAAACATGGTTGTTGTCTCTTTCATTACAAAAACACCTTCTGTTTATCTCTTTCATCCATTTCTAGCTGAAACACTCTCCTTTCCCCACTCTCATAAATTCATCCTGTTCTCTTATGTTCTGTCTTCTCCAAATCAAAATAGGCAATGAGATACTCTTGTTTAAAAAGCCTAAAAGTTAAGAAAACAAGACACCTGATTCAAAAAGACATATGCACCCCTGTGTTTATCACAACACTATTTACAATAGCCAAAAAATGGAAGCAACCTAAGTGACCATCAGTAGATGAAGGAATAAAGAAGAGGTGGTACATACACACAATGGAATATTATTTGGCGATAAATAGAAAACAAATCCTACCATTTCCAACAACATGGATGGAGCTGTAGGGTATTATATTTAGTGAAATAAGCCAGGCAGAGAAAGACAAATACCAAGTGATTTCACTCATTTGTGTAGTATAACAACAAAGCAAAACTGAAGAAACAAAACAGCAGCAGACTCACAGACTCCAAGAGGGGACTAGTGGTTTCCAAAGGGAAGGGGCTGGGGAGAATGGGTGAGGAGGGAGGGAGAGGGGATTAAGGGGCATTATATTTCATACTCACAGTATTGGTAGGTCACGGGGAAGGCAGTATAGCACGGAGAAGACAGTTAATGACTCTATAGCATCTTACTACACTGAGAGACAGTGACTGCAATGGTGGGGGGGGGGCTTGATAATATGGGTGAATGTTGAAACCACATGTTGTTCATATGAAACCTTCATAAGATTGTATATCAGTGATACCTTAATTAAATATAGATATATAAAAAATTAAATGCACTCATAGGAAGATATGATTAAAATACAATATAGTATATGATGTCCATACAATATGTATTACTAATAAAATCATTTATGATGTGCTTTCATAAAAAAATAAATAAATATATAAATAAATAAAATAATTTAATGCAACATTCTTTAGTCACAGGAGTTCATACTTAGTTTGTTTGCTTGTTTTACTCTCTGGAACCAGTTTAAACCACTTTATCATCCTGCTTTCTTAACTTAATTCGTTTATTGTGTATGGTAGTGATTTCTTGTAGGACACTGGTTTTCAACCAAGAACACTAAATCATAACTTCTGCTGTGATTCCCAAATGTGTGTGTTTTTAAAATGTAACTCAGGAAATACTGATATGTACTCCTGGATAAGCAAGGACAACTGTCTTAGATGTTCTAAATATAAAGAAGTTTTTAAAGTTATTAACCACTTTACAAAAAACAAAATTAAATAACTTTATTTTGATATATCACATAGGGGAAGGGTAAAGAATTTCAGAGACAGTTGCTTGTAGTTTCCTTAACACAACTGAAAATATCTGAAAAGCAGGGACAGTACCTTGTATCTTGGTATCGCCCATT
Organism: Manis javanica; assembly: GCF_040802235.1. Taxonomy (NCBI): domain Eukaryota; kingdom Metazoa; phylum Chordata; class Mammalia; order Pholidota; family Manidae; genus Manis; species Manis javanica. The sequence goes on from NC_133174.1 coordinate 115,363,226, forward strand.
CACTTGGAGGCAAGGGAGGGTTGTATCAGCTTTGGATTCAGATAACCTTGAATATATCCTACTCTAGGTATTCATCACTGAAAAAGTTAACCATCCTGAGTCTCAATTTTCTCATTTGTAAAATTAGTAACAGTACCTATCTAATTGAGCTGTTGGAAAAAGTGAATGAGATAATGCATGCAAATAATTTAGCAAAGTCCTGGGCACATTGTACTTGCTCAAAAAGAGAGAGTAACTACTTATTGTCTTGTTCATTGTATACATACTAGGCACTGGATATCCTTGTTTCTCATGTTTGTACTTAGAAAAACAATTACTACCATGTGTGTAGTACTTTACAGTTTATTAAATATTTTAACTTATGCTATTACAATTAATCCTTATAAAACTCCTTAAGTTAGGCATATTATACATATTTCACCAGTTAGAAAAATTAGCCATTAATGGCCAGTTCACTTTATGTAGGAAACCTGAATATGGGAGAACATAATTGTGTTCAGTGGACTTCCATAGATTGGGAGGGATGAATAGAGAAAGATGACTTGAAAAGTAATCTATTTAAAACTATATATCATATTGTGATTTAAAACCATGGTTAGTGCCAATATATATGCACACAATTATTTTGTTTTAGAGTTGTCTTCAAAATCATAACCAGACTGGACAAAAATATATAAATGGTTACCAAAGTAATCTAAATCCCAAGGCTTATTTCTGATGTGCATAAAATTGATAGAATTTTCCCATAACATTGTCCAGCTAATGACAGAATAATAACACATCTACTAATAGAATCAATGTCATGATATATGGGGAAGATTGATAAATGAGCATCCCACTGACATCTTTCTGTTTATTTATACTATTGATTTCAGAATCTCACTGATCTTGTGTTTGTCAAAAAAATAACCACACTTTTAGTTCATTTGATCAACATGGGTTTTGTTGATTTTTTTTTCCTTTTAACCAACAGGTGTTTTGTTTCTTTCTACCCAGCTGAGTTATGATTACTATGGAAGAGCTGCTGGACACTGTGCTCCTGCAGGCTTCATATTTTCTTCCTCTTCCTTGGATTTCATCCAAAGCCAATTTTGTTTAATCTGCCTGCTGCTGCTCTAGAAGTGACATCTGTTCAAATTTACACTCTTTATCATGGCTGACATGTTGTTTGTGTGTCTGTTTACCTCAAGCCTAGTTTCAACTGCCTCTTGCCGATAATTTGTGATTTCTTTCTTCGCTCTATCACAGGTTGGTGGGTATTGTGTTTGTTTATGCAATCTGACTCATATCCCTTATTTTTTGTCTCTTGTACTACCTGCAGTTATGCTTTGGAGGAAGCTGGAATTTACATGACAGGGAAAGTATATATTAGTGAATTGAGTGGGAACCAAAATAATTTTCCTGCTTTCTCACCTTCACATACCACCAAAATATGCTCCAGTAGTTAAGCAACCTGACTTCCATGAAACCAGAAAACATATATCAAGGAACTTACCACATACTGCTTTTGCAATGTGTATGGGTAGAAATATATAGTAAAAAATGCTCATTTCTAGTTCTTTTTTTTTAGAAGGGCTCTTGGCAAAGGTTGAGAATGAGTGGAATAAAAATGTATTCCTATGGTAAATATGTGAAACTAATTTTAGCTACTGAAGGGCTCCTGGCAAAGGTTGAGAATGAGTGGAATAAAAATGTATTCCTATGGTAAATATGTGAAACTAATTTTAGCTACTAAATTCACTGCAGTTGGATCTAATCCAATTAATTTTAAGAGGTGCCTTTAAAATTGAATCTAAAAATAAAGTTGAGAAAAGAGTAGACATCATCATTTCCCGTATATTGTAGTAGTGCAAAGAGATGAAGATAATATAAGAAGTAATAGCAGGAAGGCTGTTGCCAGGTGAATTAATTTTGAATACTGATCTTAGGAGTATCAAAGAATGCAATATGGATTAATAAGAGCACATGTAAGACCAGTTAATAGCTATTAGAACAGAAACACATAGGAAAAAGTACAACAGAAATAAAGAGTAAATGCATATAGCAGAAGAAACATGTCTGAGTAATAAAAAGTATCAGAGCCAGGCAGACCAGTACAGAATAATCTGGATGAAAAGCTGACATTGTAAAGAATACTGGTGTTATTTCTTTTAAAACATGAATGATTATTGAATACTTCCTATATTGAATTTTTAATAAACCTAGAAAATATTCTGAGATTCCACTGAAAATTCCACATTTCCTAGGGAAGAAAACAAGCCAAAGAAAGATGGGTAAAGCAATATTTATTTACACTAAAATAAGTTCCAATTGTCTACACAGGAAACATTTACATTCTCTATCTGTTCTCTACCCGGCTCTCAGATGTAGATATCTGTTTCATTGGTTGTCTATGTAAAATACAAGAGATTCCTTTCTGAACTATGTCATGATTGTAAGTGCATCAGAACCATTGTTCTTTTGATTGTGGGGACTACAAGAATAAGAGGAGAAAAAAGAAAGTACTTTTCAGTTTCTGTAGCTATATTATTTCCTTTTTTCACTTCTTCCTCCATCCTATATAGTCTATCTAATTTATTTTCCCATGTAGGCAGTTGGGGTGAGGTACTGATAAAATGACAACACTTTCAGCAGTGGCAGTGAGCAATCATGACATTTGGAGCAGTTTCACTGAGGCTGGAAAGACCTTTACTGCATTTTTTCAGGTACCACATTAGTCAAATTTTCCTTTATTGCAGGATGTTAGCAGATAAGGGATTTAACAACTTGGTCCACTCTAATTACTTAAGAAGTATGAAGATTAGTAGCAGAGAGGGATAAATTCTATCACCTTGAAGACAGGTAGGTTAATGGAAAAAGAAACTAGATTTCAGAGTGTAATTCTTAACTCAAGTACAGGTTAAGAGGAAATTAATGCCGAGGGTGGATGCTTGTTTTGGAGCAGCAACATAATAATGGATTTGATTGATTTCCATAAGTTCTCAGCAAATGTCTTAATTTTTATATGTTGAAAACATGAATTCCATAGCACCTGCTTCAGTGTCAACCACTACCTGGGGAAAAAAGCTACTACACTTGAAATGATTGTTGAAGACGTTTTTAATGCTATTTTGACTTAGAAAATTGCTTCATTATTAGAAAATTCAGTAAGTGAATCCCTTGCTGAAGATCTGAAATTCTTCTTATGGATAATTAATTAATGTGTAGAAACTGTATTGTCCACCTAACCATACGTAAGAGGCTTAGTTCATGTACCGATATTTTGCATAGTCACAGACCTTCCTAATTTTAAAATTCTTATTAAATAAGTATATGAAAGAAGCATACTATCTTAGACAATGATCTCCCCAGTTCAGTCGAGTAAGATTCAGGAGGGGCTTTTTGTTTTCAGTTTGTTTTGTTTCTTTTTTCTTTTAGAGAACATAGTTACTGCACACAATGTCAACCACGAAAGGGTGTTTTTGAAATGTACTGTTCTTCTCATTGATAAACTATTATGGTTTTTTATTCAACTGGTTAAAACATGCTTGAACTACTTTCATTTTTAATTTAAACATTTTTTGGAGAAATGATTTTATAGAAACCCAATCCTAATATTAAACAAACTGTTACAATAACATATCAAACTTTCTGAATCACATTGATGATGCCTACAGTGAATTAATAAATTGTTTGTATAATACATTCCAAATGGAATTTTCTTTGTAGGTATCACTTTCAACTTGGAAATAAAATTTATCTAGATTCTACAGGACTTCGTTCTTCGAAGGTAGTAGATAGGTTTTGATATTTCCCTTGAGCTAAAGTGGTGATGAGTAGTCTGTGTATAGTATATGTGACTTCAGTTCTTCCTCATGAAGAAAATATTTGCATAGGGTGCTCATATCTTGATTTGTTTGGCACAGGCTATTGTGCAGCTTAAACTATCTTTTAATGTAAAATGCAATATCTTTAATTTCCTTCAAGAGTAATAGAGATATACTTATGTCATTTTGCTTGTTGAAGCATTAACGTCTTTCCCCACTTGAAATAATGAGGCACTTTTTTTATGCCACCAACCATGACATCCAAAGGCAAAATACCACTCTTATGCCTTCTCTCAAAAGCGTGGCACAAAAGATTGAACAAACTGAAAGTGTTGTTTTTGAAAAATTTCCCTCTGTTGTAGAATAATGTACACTTCTAGAGTAACACATTTTATAAATTCAACCCCTTTCCAAATATATCAGCAATATAGCAAATATGGCTCATTAAGATATAATACCAAGTATATATGATATGTTCTATATAAATTATAATGTTTGAAAAAAATGAACTCCGTGGACTATGGAAATATTTGACTGAAATAAAAATATTTGGATTTATTAGCATTTACTTTTATAGATTTTGTAAAAGTTTAATACATACCTTGGAATATTTTTTCTTACATTCAAAATCCTCATCAATTAATAAAGTAAACTTCATATTCTTTAAAAATACTTAATGAATATTGCTTTTTAAATATGTAAATGTTAGGAACATTGGAAATTTAATGTTACTTGTTAAGAACTATATTTGAATTTAGAAAATATTAATTTCTCATCTTTTTCTGGCACTGCTCCTTGCCACCATTCTGCATGTAGGAAAAGGTCACATTTTGCATTATGGTTTTTGTAGTTACAGCTACACTGCAGTTGAGCATTATCTCAGACTCCGAGGGGATTAGAGAAAGCTACCCAAATGAGAAATTGCTTTCCTATATATTCATTGCTTAGTTTTTAAAATACTAAAATAAATCGATCCTCTAATATATTGATAAAACTTTGATGAGAAGTGTAGCACTTGAACTCTCAATAGTTACAAAACAATAGTATTGCCTCAGTCTATGGGAAATACAACTTCACTCACGCTTCCTAATGGTGCAAGAGAGCTGGGGATGGGTGGACTCTGGAGCTTTTGTTTTTGTGTCCCTTCAACTGACACAGACATGACCAATTGTGGACTCAGATACCTTGTTTTTTTTTTTTCCTTTTTAATAGACAATTTATAGTAAAGTACAGAAATGCCGACCACAAGATGTAATTATGTTAGCATAGCACATGTTATTTAACTTAAACATCCAGTGTCATTCTCATCACATTAGTACCATAGGACGTACTATCAATATGGCACTGTTGATAGTGATCTTGGTCCTCTGGCTGAGACAGTTTGTCAGGTTTATCCACTGTAAATTAATGATGATCATTTTTTTTCCTTTTCATTTTGTAATCTTAGAAGTCATTATGCACAACCAACAATTAAGGAGGGAAAAGATATTCAACCTCCTTAAGTGACAACTATCTACACAAACTATTTGAAGTTCTATGTGAGATAATTGATAATTCTCATCCATTCATTTATTTATTCAATCATTTATTTATATCAGTATGGACTCATGGCCATTTTTTTATACATTGAGTTAAAATCCAGTACTATTTATTCATTCTGTTGTTCACATTATTCCAGCTTTGGACATTGGGAGTTCTTTCGGTTGACTGCTTATATCCCTTTGACACATTCCCATTTCTTTTTTCAGGACTTTTTTACTTTTGGGCACTAAAAGATTCTCCAGGTTAATCATGTATTTTCTGCCCCAGCCTAGAATCAGCCATTTTTCCAAGAAACTCTGGGAAATAGCATTAGAACCCAAAATCTGGGTGCTATGTGTGCTTGTTGCTACATGGACATCATTATTTCTAGGCCCTCTCAGCTGACAATGCACAGAAATATTTGTGTGTATACTAACGTGTGTGCATATACATATATGTATATAAATACTTCTATATGTAATCATCTGTACCTCTATTAAGTTGAATATGTATTCATTCTCTTACTCAAATTCACTATCACATGGATCATACTAATCTCTCTTTGCTTATTGGTAAACTCACACTCCAACAGTGAGAAACTTGACTCTTAACATCCATTCTCCATTTACTTAATTGTTCAACTCCAGTATACTTGTGCTGGGGCTTAAGAATTGTTAACTTATATCATGTGATGAACAATTTTATCAACTAGACTCTTGTGCTTATATATAGTTTCTTCTGCCTTTATTCTTATAGACTCCACTTATGTAGTTATTTAGGTTAGGAACTCATTCCACTAACATGTTTCAGAGAGATTGTTTCTTACATTTGTAATACAGTTATATTGTTTTATCACTCTGTGCACTTCATCCTGGGATTTGCTCTTACTAAATGATGTTTAAAAATTTATGTATGTTTGGTTTAAAGACTTTTGTTGTACAAAGTTCAAAGAGGAAATTCAAGATGGTGGCAGAAGAGGTGAGATGGAGACATCCTCCCAAAACCACAAATAGTATGAAAATATAGTTAGTTAACACAAGTAAACCTTAAACTGCAACAGGAAAGAAGGCTGAACCAGACTGCATACAGACATCACAAACAGAGCAGACCTCAAGAAACAGGGTAAGGTACGAAAGTCTTAATCTGGTGGCACCCAAGCCCTTCCCCCACCCCAGCTCACTGGCGGGAGGAAGAAAAATGGAGCGGGGAGGGGGTGGAAGCCTGGGACTAATGAACACCTGGCCCTGGAGATCTGCTTTGAGAGCAGAAACCTATACTGTGTGGTGCTCTGGAGGTTGGGGAGCTGGGACAGGCGGAGGGCTTGAGAGACTAAGATTCCAACGATTTGTGGAGGAGGGGATCCACATCCGACTGCTCTGTGTCAGAGGAAAGGCAGGTAGTCTGAGTGGCTTCCTAGTAGAGAGAGGGATGCTGAAGGGGCGGGGTTTGCACAGAGCTGGCTGTGTGGCGGAGGGAAGAGCTGGACAAGGTTGTCTGGGTGTGCTCTGCCCAGCTGGTTGGAAACTTTTAGCTTCAGGCGCACCATCCTCCTGGCTCCCTACTCAGCTCCGAGGTTCCCCCACTGTGATACGCAGCCTGCTGCACCTTCCTCCTAGCCTACTGGCACTGGTTTGCAAACCGGCAGTCACTGCACTGGCATCAGGTAAGCCAGAAGGAGGCTCAGCCTACAACAGCTATAGATCCAAAGCACACAGGCTTACACCTGTGTGCTTGGCCCATTGGCTCTGACACTGGAGACAGGCACTGCAGACGGGAATCAGGAAACAGATCTTCCCTGCCCCCAGGTACCAGCTCTGCTCCCCTACAACCCCCAACCTCACTCTAGGTGCTGAGCAGCTCCAGAGACTGGAGCTTCTGGGCACTAGTGGGCACCACACAGAAATATGAAATGTCAAAAGAACATGATTCTGACCAAAGTCTCACAAACCCCAGAAAAGGGCCAAATGAAACTGAACTCAACAATCTGCCTGAAAGAAAGTTCAAAATAAAAATCATAAACATGCTTATGGAGGTACAGAAAAATATTCAAGAACCCAAGAAAGACTTAAAGTCAGAGATTCAATCATTAAGAAATTCCATATCTGAAAAGAAACATACATTGGAGGGATTTTAAAGCAGATTAGAGGTAGTAGAAGAGATGGTCAATGGAATAGAAATTAGAGAAGACAAATGCAAAGAAGCTGAGGTACAGAGAGTAAAAACAATCTCTAAGAATGAAAGAACATTGAGAGACCTGTGTGACCACTTCAAACAGAACAAAATTTATGTTATAGAGGTACCAGAAAAAGAAGGGAGAGAAAAAGGGATAGAAAGTGTCATTGAGGAGGTAATTGCTGAAAATTTCCCCAATCTGGGGAAGGAGATGATAGTCTCTTAAGCCATGGAGGTACACATATCTCCCAACACAAGAGATCCAAAGAGGACAACATCAAGACATATAATAATTAAAATGGCAAAGATTAAGGATAAAGACAAACTTTTAAAAAGAGCCACAAAGTTAAAAAAGATCACATGCAAAGGAAAGCCCATCAGGCCATTATCAGACTTCTCAACAGAAGCCTTACAGGCCAGAAGGGAGTGGCATGATATATTTAATGCAATGAAGCAGAAGGGCCTTGAGCCTAAATACTCTACCCCGCAAGGTTATTATTTGAATTTGAAGGTGGGATGAAACAATTTTCAGATAAGCAAAAGCTGGAGAATTTACCTCCCACAAACCACCTCTACAGTGCATTTTGGAGGGACTCCTATAGTTGGAAGTATTCTTAAGGCTAAATAAATGTCAACCAAGGGACAGACAAAGAGTACATAATATGATTCATAACAAACAAAGAATGGAGGAGGAAGAAGAAGGGAGGAAAAAGAAAAGAACAGTGGGGTTGTGTTTGTAACAGCATGTGAAGTGAGTTAAATTAGACTGTTAGATAGTAAGGGAATTACCCTTGAACCTTTGGTAACCACGAATCTAAAGCCTGCAATGGCAATAAGGACATATGTATCGATAATCGCCCTAAATATAAATGGTCTGAATGCACCAATCAAAAGACATAGAGTCACTGAATGGATATAAAAACAACACGTACCTATATGCTGCCTACAAGAGACTCACTTAAAACCTAAGACATACACAGACTGAAAGTAAAAAGGAATGGAAAAAGATATTTCATGCAACTAATAGGGAGCAAAAAATAGAAGCTGCAGTACTTGTATCAGACAAAATAGAATACTAAACAAAGTAATAAGAGACAAAGAAGAACATTACATAATGATAAAAGGTCAGTCCAACAAGAGGATATAACTATAAATATCTATGCATCCAACACAGGATCACCTACATATCTGAAACAAATACTAACAGAATTAAAGGGGGAAATAGAACGCAATGCATTAATTTTAGGACACTTCAACACACCACTCACTCCAAAGGACAGATCAACCAGACAGAAAATAAGTAAAGAGACAGAGGCACTGAACAACATATTAGAACAGATGAACCTAATGGACATCTATGGGACTCTACACCCAAAAGCAGCAGGATACACATTCTTCTCAAGTGCACATGGAATATTTTCAAGAATAGATCGTATACTAGGCCACAAACAGAACCTCAGTAAATTTAAACAGATTGAAATTGTACCAAGCAGCTTCTCAGATCACAAAGGTATGAAACTAGAAATGAATTACACAAAGAAAACCAAAAAGCCCACAAACACAAGGAGGCTTATAACATGCTCCTAAATAATCAATGGATCAATAACCAAATTAAAACAGAGATTAAGCAATATATGGACACAAATAACAACAGTAATTCAAAACCACAAAATCTGTGGGACACATTAAAGGCTGTGCTAAGAGGGAAATGTATTGCAATTCAGGCCCACCTCAGGAAAGAAGAACACTCCCAAATGAACAGTCTAAACTCACAATTAATGAAACTAGAAAAGAAAGAATGAATGAGGCCCAAAGTCAGTAGAAAGAGGGACATAATAAAGATTAAAGCAGAAACAAATAAAATTGAGAAGAATAAAGCAATAGAAAGAATCAATGAACACAAGAGCTAGTTCTTCGAGAAAATAAACAAAGTAGAAAAACCCCTAGCCAGACTTACCAAGAAAAAAGTGAGTCTATACACATAAACAGAATCAGAAATGAGAAAGGAAAAATCACTACAGACACCACAGAAATACAAAGAATTATTAGAGAATTCTATGAAAAATTATATGCTAACAAATTGGGCAACCTAGAAGAAATGGACAACTTTCTAGAAAAACACAACCTTCCAAGGCTGACCCAGGAAGAAACAGAAAATCAAAATAGAGTAATTACCAGCAAAGAAATTGAATTGGTAATCAAAAAACTACCTGAGAATGAAATGCCTGGTCCAGATGGTTTCACTGCTGACTATTATCAAACATTTAGTGAAAACCTAACACCCATCCTCCTTACAGTTTTCCAAAAAGTAGAAAAGGAGGGAATATTCTCAAACTCATTCTACGAGGCCAACATCACTCTAATACCAAAACCAGGCAAAGACACCAGAAAAAAAGAAAACTACAGACTAATATCCCTGATGAACATGGATGCAAAAATACTCAACAAAACATTAGCAAATTGAACTCAAAAATACATCAAGAGGATCATCCATCATGATGAAGTGTGATTCATCACAGGGATGCAAGGATGGTACAACATTCGAAAATCCATCAACATCATCCACCACATCAACAAAAAGGACAAAAACCACAAGGTCATCTCCATAGATGCTGAAAATGCATTTGACAAAATTCAACATCCATTCATGATAAAAACTCTCAACAAAATGGGTAAAAAAGGCAAGTACTTCAATATAATAAAGGCCATATATGATAAACCCACAGCCAACATTATACTTAACAGCAAGAAGCTGAAAGCTTTTCCTTTAAGACTGGAAAAAAGACAAGACACGCACTCTACCCACTTTTATTCAACATAGTTCTGGAAGTCCTAGCCACAGCATTCAGAAAATGCAAAGAAATAAAAGGCATCCAGATTGGCAATGAAGAAGTCAAACTGTCCCTGTTTGCAGATGACATTATATTGTACATAAAAAATCTGAAAGAATCCACTCCAAAACTTATAGATCTAATATCTGAATTCAGCAAAATTGCAGGATACAAAATTAATATACAAAAATCTGTTGCTTTCCTGTACACTAACGATGAATTAACAGAAAGAGAAATCAGGAAAAGAATTCCATTCAAAATTGCATCAAAAAGAATAAAATACCTAGGAATAAACCTAACCAAGAAAAGAAAAGACCTATACCCTGAAAACTACAAGACACTCTTAAGAGAAATTAAAGAGGACACTAAAAACGGAAATTCATCCCATGCTCTTGACTAGAAGGAATTAATGTAGTCAAAATGGCCATCCTGCCTGAAGCAATCTACAGATTCAATGCAATCCATGTCAAAATATCTACAGCATTCTTCAATGAACTAGAGCAAATAGTTCTAAAATTCATATGAAATGACAAACGACTCCGAATAGCCAAAGCAACCCTAAGAAGGAAGAATAAAGCAGGGAAAATTACACTCCCTGACTTCAAGCACTATTACAAAGCCACAGTAATCAAAACAATTTGGTACTGGCACAAGAACAGACACACAGACCAATGGAACAGACTAGAGAGCCCTGATATAAACCCAATCATATATGGTCAATTAATATATGATAAAGGAGCCATGGACATACAATGGTGAAATGACAGCCTCTTTAACAGCTGATGTTGGCAAAACTGGACAGCTACATGTAAGAGAATGAAACTGGATTATTGTCTCACCCCATACACAAAAGTAAAGTCAAAATGGATCAAAAAACTGGATGTAAGTCATGAAACCATAAAACTCTTAGAAAAATATAAAGGCAAAAATCTCTTGAATGTAAACATGAACTACTTTTCATGAACATATCTCTCCAGGCAGGGGAAACAAAAGTAAAAATGAACTAGTGGGACTATATCAAACTAAAAAGCTTCTGTACAGCAAAAGACACCATCAGTAGAACAAAAAGACATCCTACAGTATGGGAGAATATATTCATAAATGACATATCCGATAAAGAGCTGACATCCAAATTATATAAAGGGCTCATACACCTCAACAAACATAAAGCAAATAAGCCAATTAAAAAATGGGCAGAGGAGCTGAACAGACACTGCTCCAAAGAAGAAATTCAGATGGCTAACAGGCACATGAAAAGATACTCCACATTGCTAATCATCAGAGAAATGCAAATTAAAACCACAATGAGATATCACCTCACACCAGTTAGGATGGCCACCATCCAAAAGACAAACCACAACAAATGTTGGCAAGGATGTGCAGAAAGGGCAGCCTTCCTACACTGCTGGTAGGAGTGTAAACTAGTTCAACCATTGTGGAAAGCATTATGGAGGTTCCTCAAAAAACTAAAAATAGAAATACCGTTTGACCCAGGAATTCCACTCCTAGGAATTTACCCTAAGAATGAAAGAGCCCTGTTTGAAAAGACATATGCACCCTTATGTTTATCGCAGCACTATTTACAATAGCCAAGAAATGGAAGCAACCTAAGTGTCCATCAGAAGATGAATGGATAAAGAAGACATGGTACATATACACAATGGAATATTATTCAGCCATAAGAAGAAAACAAATCCCACCATTTGCAGCAACATGGGTGGAGCTAGAGGGTATTGTGGTCAGTGAAAGAAAACCAGGTGGAAAAAGACAAGTATCAAGTGATTTCACTCATCTGTGGAGTGTAAGAACAAAGAACAAACTGAAGGATCAAAACAGCAGAAGACTCACAGAACCCAAGAAAGGACTAACAGTTACCAAAGGGAAAGGGACTGGGGTGGATGGGTTGGAAGGGAGGGATAAGGGGGAAAAGGGGGCATTATGATTAATGCACACCATGTAGTGAGGTGGTGACACGGGAAAGGCAGTATATACAGGTAAGACAAACAGTGACTCTATAGCATCTTACTATGCTGATGGACAGTGACTGTAATGGGGTATGTGGTGGGGACTTCTTAATAGGGGGAGTTTAGTAACCATAATGTTGTTCAAGTTATTGTACATTAATGATACCAATCTTTAAAAAAGATAGTTCAATGAGTTTTGAGAAATGAATATATAAGGTATCCACAATTACATTAGAAAGTATAGTTTCATCACCTTACAAACTCCTGTGCTTCACCTATTCAATGACACTCCACACCTCTAAAAAACAACAAACAAACAGAACTCTGGCAATCACTTATAGTTTATAATTTCTATAGTTTTGCCTTTTCCAAAATACCGAATAGTTTGAATTACACAGTGTGTAGCTTTTTAAGAATGGCTTTCTTACTTAGCAATATGCATTTAGTTTTTCCACGTTTTTTCATGACTTGGTAGATCATTTCTTTTAATTAGAGAATAATATCCCAGTGTATGAATGAATAGTTTGTTTAATTCACCTATTGAAGGACATCTGCGTTATCAGTTTGGAGCAATTATAAATAAAGTTACTATAAACAATGCATGTAAGGGTATTTTTGTTGATACAAGTTTTTAAATCGGTTGGACAAATACCTGGGAATGTGATTTCTGGTATGTATGATAACACTATGTTTATTTATCTAAAAATTGCCAAGCTGTCTTCCAAAGTGGCTGTACTATTTTACATTTCCATCAGCAATGAATGCTGTTTCTTGTTCCACATCCTTGCGAGCAGTTTATATTTTCAGTTGCTTAGATTTTAGCCATTTTAGTAGGTGTGTGGTGGTATCTCATTATTGTTTTAATTTGCAATTTCCTGATGACAAATGATACCAAGCATATTTTCCAATGTTTATTTGCCATCTGCATATCTTATTTGTTACAGTGTTCAGATCTATTGCCCATTTTTAAAATGAGTTTTGTTTTCTTATTGTTGAGTTGTAAGGTTTCTATGTGTATTCTGGATACAAGTCCTTTATCAGACGTGTGTTTTCAAATATTTTCTCCCAGCCTGTGCCTTATCTTTCTTTCTTTTAACAGTTTTCCAGAAAGCATAAGTTTTTAATCATAATAAAATCCAAATCATTTTCCTCATGTGTAATGTTTTTGTATTTTATATAAAAAATTTTCATCACTAAATCTAAGATCATGTGGATTTTCTTCTATGCTTTGGTTAAGAAGTTTTATAGTTTTGCATTTTATAGTTATGTCAATGATACATTTTGATTTAATATTTGTGAATGTTGTAAGGTCTGTTTATAGGTTTTTGTTTTTGTATACAGACCTCCAATTATTTCAGCACGATTTATTGAAAAGACTCATTTCTTCATTGACTTTTCTTCATTTCTTTGTCAAACATCAGTTGACTATATTTTGCGGTCTATTTCTGGAAATATCTATCCTCTTCCATTGATCTGTTTCTATATTTTAGCCAATACCACACTGTCTGGATTACTATAGCTTTATAGGCAGTCATGAAATTAAGTAGTGAGTCCTCCCATTTTGTTTTTCCTAAGTATTACATTGGTTATTCTAGATCTTTTTTTTCAGATAAATATTACGGTTTGTCAATATTTATAAAATAGCTTGGTGGTATTTTGATTGAGATATTATTAAATGTATAGGTCAAGCTGGGAAAATTGACACAATATTGGGTATTCTAATCCATTAACATGAAATATTTTTTATGTTTTTTTATGTCTTTTATTAGATCTTTGATTTCTTTTGTTAAAGTTAGGTAATTTTCCAGATATATAGATTCTGAGCATATTGTGTTAGATTTATGCCTAAGTATTTTTTATGCTATTTTAAAATGCATTTTTTAAATTTGGAATTCCAGTAGTTCATCGCAGGTATCTAGGAAAGCCACTGACTTTAGTATCTTGATCTTATATACTGAAAACTTATCTATACTTACTTCATTTCAGGATTATTTTTTTAAACTGAAGAATACTTGACTTACAATATTGTATTAATTTCAAGTATACATTATGAAATGGATACCACAATGTCTAGTTACCGTCTGTCACTGAACAAGGTTATAAAATTCTTGACAATATTCTTTATGCTGCACATTACACCTTTGTGTTATTTATTTTATACTGCAAGATTGTACCTCTTAATCTGTTTCATATATTATGTCCATCGTCCTGCCCACCTCCCCTCTGGCAACTATCAGTTTGTTCTCTGTATCTAGGAGTCTGTTTCTATTATATTTGTTTTAGTTTTTAGATTCCACATGTAAATGAGGTCATATAGTACATGTCTTTCTCTGTCTGACTTATTTCACTGAGCATAATACCCTCTAGGTCTATCCATGTTGTCACAGATGGCAAGATTCCATTCTTTTAAATGGCTGATATTATTCATATATACATGAAATAACACTACTGTAAATAACACTGCAATGAACATAGAGATGCATGTCTTTTCAAATTAGTGTTTTCATTTTCTTTGTGTAAATACCTAGAAATGGAATTCCTCGATTGTATGGTAGGTCTATTTTTTCAATTTTGTGACGAACTCCATACTGTTTTCCATAGTGACTGTACCAATTTACATTCTCACTAACAGTGCACAAGGGTTCCTTTTTCTCCACATTCTTACCAACACTGGTTATTTCTTGTCTTTTTCATAATAGCCATTCTGCCAAGTGTTAGGTGATATCTCACTGTGGTTTTGATTTGAATTTCCCTAATGGTTAGTGATGTGAAGCATCTTTTCATTTATCTGTTGGCCATTTGTATGTCTTCTTTAGAAAATTATCTATTCAGGCCCTCTGCCCATTTTTTAATCAGATTGTTTGTTTTTTCCAATATTGAGTTGTATGAGTTCTTTATATATTATTTTGCTAACCCGTATATAAATATGTTAACCCCTTATTGGATATATCATTTGCATATATCTTCTCCCATGCAAGAGGTTGCCTTTTTCATTTTGCTGATTGTTTCCTTCACTGTGAAGAAACTTTTTAGTTTGATGTAGTTCCATTTGTATATTTTTGCTTTTTTTTCCCTTGCCTGGGATACAGGTCCAAAAATATCACAAGAATGATATCAGAGAGCCTACTGATTATGTTTTCTTCTATGAGTTTTACAGTTTCAGGTCTTACACTTAAGTGTTTAACCCATTCTGAGTTTATTTTTGTATGTGGTGTAAGAAAGTGGTCCAGTATTATGGTTTCCTGTATCTATACAGTTTTCCCAGTAACATTTATTGAAGAGACTATCTTTTCCCCATTGTATATTCTTGCCTCCTTTTTCTAAATTAACTGACTGTGTAAGTGTGATCTTATTTCTGAACTCTAATCTGTTCCATTGATCTATGTGTCTGTTTTTGTGCCAGTACCACACTGCTTTGATTACTATAGCTTTGTAATATAGTTTGAAATCTGGGAAGATACCTCCAGCTTTGTTCTTCTTTCTTAATATTGCTTTGTCTAGTCAGAGTCTTTTGTAGCTCCATACAACTTTTAAGATGATTTGTTCTAGTCCTGTGAAAAACACCATTGGTATTTTGTTAGGGATTGTATTCAATCTGTAGATTGCTTGGGTTATATGAAGACTTTAATAATATTAATTCTTCCAAGAGATTTTTGTTGTTATTTGGGATATTCTATATAGACAATCATGTTATCTGAAAGTAAAAACAGTTTTATTTCTTTTTAGTCTATGCATTTATTTCCTTTTTTTTTCAAGTCTTTTGCCCATTTTTAAAAATTGAGTTGCTTGTTTCTTGTTGTTGAGTTGTAGGGCTTTTGTAAATTCTGGATATAAAGCTCTTATCAGATATATAATTTGAAAATATTTTCTCCTGTTTTATTACTGTCTTGATACAGTCTTTGATGAACAAAAGCTTTTCATTTTGAAGAAATCCAATTTATTTTTTTGCTTTTGTTTCTTGTGCTTTTGGTGTTATATCTAAGCACATGTCAAATCCCAAAACATGGAGATTAACACCATTTTCTTCTATAATTTTTATGGTTTTAGTTATATTAAGATGATTGATCTGTTTTGAGATATTTCTGTGAAGTAGTGGCTCACATTAATTCTCTTACATCTCCAGTTGTCCAAACACCTTCATTTATTGAAAACACTGTTTTTCCTCTTTGAATGAACTTGAAACCCTGGTCAAAAGACAATTCACCATTGATATATGGGTTAATTTTCAGATGCTCATATTTATGCCCTTGGGTTCTGTGTCTGTGTTACTAACACACTATTTTGACTCCTGTAGCTTTGTAGTAATATTGTAAATCAGACAATATGAGTTACCAAATTTATTTTTCTTTTTCAAGATTGCTTTGAGTATTTGGAACCTCTTTCAATTTCATGTGAATTTAGGATTGGATTTTCTATTTCTTAAAAAAAAAGGCTGTTGAAATTTTGTTAGAGAATCTGTTTAATTTGTAGATCACTTTGGATAATGTTGACATCTTAAAAGTGTTGTCTTCTTACCCATGAATATGGTTGTCTTTCTATATTTATGTCTTCTTCAATTTTTCATTTTTAATAAACAAATCTTTCATCTCCTTGGTTAATCTCTGTCTTTTAATTGGTATATTTAAATCATTCCAGTAAAGTGATTATTGATTAATTTTAATTCATCCCAAGAATTTTTATAGCTCTTTTATTTATTGACAGAGGCTTCTTTTCCTGACTTCTCTGCTTTAAATTGGAGCATTTTATTTGATCCTATGTCCTCTCTTAGCATATCAATTATATTTATTTTTAAAAATTATAGGTGTTGCCCTAGAGACTACAATACATAGTATTAACTAATCTAACTCTATCATTGAATAACATTATTACATATCATATGTAGTGCAGTTAACCTATAACAAGATATTCTAATTTTCTCCCTCCCCTCTTTTATGATATTATTGTCATTCACTTTCATTTTCCATGATCTATAATCATTAAAGATATCATTACTATCATTATTTCAACAGTTCTCTTTTAGATAATTAAGAATAAGAAAAATAAAAGATTCCATTTTACCTATATTTATTCCTTCTCTGATGCTCTTCATTTCTTTATCTTGACCCAAATCTGACTTACATAATTTTATTTCTTCCTAAAGAATATCTTTTAAGAGGGGGAGAAGATGGCGGTGTGAGTACAGCAGCAGAAATCTCCTCCCAAAACCACATTTATCTATGAAAATATAACAAAGACAACTCTTCCTAAAATAGAGACCAGAGGACACAGGGCAACATCCAGACCACATCCACACCTGCGAGAACCCAGCGCCTCATGAAGGGGGTAAGATACAAGCCCCAGCCCGGCGGGACCCAAGCACCCCTCCCCCGGCTCCCAGCAGGTGGAAAGGACTCAGCAAGGAGGGCTAGGAAGCCCAGGACTGATGAACACCCAGCCCCAGGATTCTGGACCAGAGCACAGACACAGTGCATGCGCGGGGTCCTGGATACTAGGGAAACAGGGTGGCAGGACCAGTGAGCGGGTGCCTGAGGCTGACGCCAGAGAACAAAGAAACGGGAGCAGCTTCTTTTTCTCTCTTTTTTTTTTTTGTGAATGCTTTTTGAAGCCTTAAAGGGACAGGGACCCCAATACTAGGGAAACAGGACAGCAAGACTGGTAAGCGGGTGCCTGAGACCGGCACCTGAGGACAAAGAAAATCATGCGTTTTTCCATTTTTTTTTTAAATTATATAAGTATTTTTTTTTCTTTTGTTATTGCTTTTGTTGTTTTGGTTTGGAGAGTGCTTTTTGGAAGTCTTAAAGGGGCAGGACAGGACACGTAGCCCAGAGGCAGGGAATCTGGGGATCTCTGGGCACTCTAACCTGCTGGGCAGCAGGGAGCACAGAGGCCCCATACGGAGATAAATAGCCTCCCGGCCGCTCCCCTTCCAACAGGGCTCCACCATTTTGGAGGAGCAGTCCGAGCCAGGCCACGCCCACAGAGACAGCTGACATAAACTCCATAGCAACCAGGCAGGAAGCAGAAGCCCTGTCTACACACAGCTGCCCAGCACAAGCCACTAGAGGTTGCTATTCTCCCAATAGACGAAGGCCACAAACCAACAAGAAGGAAAGCTCTTCCAGCTGTCACTCATACCAGCTCTGCAAACTATCTCTATCACCATGAAAAGGCAAAACTACAGGCAGACAAAGATCACAGAGACAACACCTGAGAAGGAGACAGACCTAACCAGTCCTCCTGAAAAAGAATTCAAAATAAAAATCATGAACATGTTGACAGAGATGCAGAGAAAAATGCAAGAGCAATGGGATGAAGTCTGGAGGGAGATCACAGATGTCAGGAAGGAGATCACAGAAGTGAAACAATCCTTGGAAGGATTTATAAGCAGAATGGATAAGATGCAAGAGGCCATTGAAGGAATAGAAGCCAGAGAGCAGGAACGTATAGAAGCTGACATAGAGAGAGATAAAAGGATCTCCAGGAATGAAACAATACTAAGAGAACTATGTGACCAATCCAAAAGGAACAATATCCGTATTATAAGGGTTCCAGAAGAAGAAGAGAGAGGAAAAGGTATAGAAAGTCTCGTTGAAGAAATAATTGCTGAAAACTTCCCCAAATTGGGGAAGGAAATAATCGAACAGACCATGGAAATACACAGAATCCCCAACAGAAAGGATCCAAGGAGGACAACACCAAGACACATAGTAATTAAAATGGCAAGGATCAAGGACCAGGAAAGAGTTTTAAAGGCAGCTAGAGAGAAAAAGGTCACCTATAAAGGAAAACCCATCAGGATAACATCAGACTTCTCAACAGAAACCCTACAGGCCAGAAGAGAATGGCATGATATACTTAATGCAATGAAACAGAAGGGCCTTGAACCAAGGATACTGTATCCAGCACGACTATCATTTAAATATGATGGCGGGATTAAACAATTCCCAGACATGCAAAAGCTGAGGGAATTTGCTTCGCAGAAACCACCTCTACAGGGCATCTTACAGGGACTGCTCTAGATGGGAGCACTCCTAAAAAGGGCACAGAACAAAACACCCAAAATATGAAGAATGGAGGAGGAGGAATAAGAAGGGAGAGAAGAAAAGAATCTCCAGACAGTGTATATAAAAGCTCAATAAGTGAGCGAAGTTAGGCAGTAAGATACTAAAGAAGCTAACCTTGAACCTTTGATAACCATGAATCTAAAGCCTGCAAAGGCAATAAGTATATATCTCTCAATAGTAACCCTAAATGTAAATGGACTGAATGCACCAATCAAAAGACACAGAGTAATAGAATGGATAAAAAAGCAAGACCCATATATATGATGCTTACAAGAAACTCACCTCAAATCCAAAGACATGCACAGACTAAAAGTCAAGGGATGGAAATATTTCAGGCAAACAACAGTGAGAAGAAAGCAGGGGTTGCAGTACTACCAGACAAAATAGACTTCAAACCAACGAAAGTAATAAGAGATAAAGAAGAGCACTACATAATGATAAAGGACTCAGTCAGACAAGACGATATAACCATCCTAAATATATATGCACCCAACACAGGAGCACCAGCATATGTGAAACAAATACTAACAGAAATAAAGAGAGAAATAGACTGCAATGCATTCATTTTAGGAGACTTCAACACACCACTCACCCCAAAGGATAGATCCACTGGGCAGAAAATAAGTAAGGACACAGAAGCACTGAACAACACACTAGAACAGATGGACCTAATAGACATCTATAGAACTCTACATCCAAAAGCAACAGGATACACATTCTTCTCAAGTGCACATGGAACATTCTCCAGAATAGACCACATACTAGGCCACAAAAAGAGCCTCAGTAAATTCAAAAAGATGGAAATGCTACCAACCAACTTTTCAGACCACAAAGGCATAAAACTAGAAATCAACTGTACAAAAAAAGCAAAAAGGCTCACAAACACATGGACGCTTAACAACACGCTCCTAAATAATAAATGGATCAATGACCAAATCAAAATGGAGATCCAGCAATATATGGAAACAAATGACAACAACAAAACTAAGCCCCAACTACTGTTGGACACAGCAAAAGCAGTCTTAAGAGGAAAGTATATAGCAATCCAGGCATATTTAAAAAAGGAAGAACAATCCCAAATAAATGGTGAAACGTCACAATTATAGAAATTGGAAAAAGAAGAACAAATGAGGCCTAAGGTCAGCAGAAGGAGGGACATAATAAAGATCAGAGAAGAAATAAATAAAATTGAGAAGAATAAAACAATAGCAAAAATCAATGAAACCAAGAGCTGGTTCTTCGAGAAAATAAACAAAATAGATAAGCCTCTAGCCAGACTTATTAAGAGGAAAAGAGAGTCAACACAAATCAACAGTATCAGAAACGAGAAAGGAAAAATCACGATGGACCCCACAAAAATACAAAGAATTATTAGTGAGTACTATGAAAACATATATGCTAACAAGCTGGGAAACCTAGGAGAAATGTTCAACTTCCTGGAAAAATACAACTTTCCAAGACTGATCCAGAAAGAAACAGATAATCTAAACAGACCAATTACCAGCAATGAAATTGAAGTGGTAATCAAAAAACTAACAAAGAACAAAACCCTCGGGCCAGATGGATTCACCTCAGAATTTTATCAGACATACAGGGAAGACATAATACCCATTATCCTTAAAGTTTTCCAAAAAATAGAAGAGGAGGGGATACTCCCAACTCATTCTATGAAGCTAACATCACCCTAATACAAAAACTAGGCAAAGACCCCACCAAAAAAGAAAACTACAGACCAATATCCCTGATGAACGTAGATGCAAAAATACTCAACAAAATATTAGCAAACCGAATTCAAAAATACATCAAAAGGATCATACAACATGACCAAGTGGGACTCATCCCAGGGATGCAAGGAAGGTACAACATTTGAAAGTCCATTAACATCATCCACCACATCAACAAAAAGAAAGACAAAAATCACATGATCATCTCCATAGATGCTGAAAAAGCATTAGACAAAGTTCAACATCCATACATCATAAAACCTCTCAGCAAAATGGGAATAGAGGGCAAGTACCTCAACATAATAAATGCCATCTATGATAAACCCACAGCCAACATTATATTGAACAGTGAGAAGCTGAAAGCTTTTCTCTGAGATCGGGAAATAGACAGGGATGCCCACTCTCCCCACTGTTATTTAACACAGTACTGGAGGTCCTAGCCATGGCAATCAGACAAAACAAAGAAATACAAGGAATCCAGATTGGTAAAGAAGAAGTTAAACTGTCACTATTTGCAGATGACATGATACTATACATAAAAAACCGTAAAGATTCCACCCCAAAACTACTAGAACTGATATCGGAATACAGCAAAGTTGCAGGATACAAAATCAACACACAGAAATCTGTGGCTTTCCTATACACTAACAATTAACCAACAGAAAGAGAAATCAGGAAAACAACTCCATTCACAATTGCATCAAAAAGAATAAAATACCTAGGAATAAACCTAACCAAAGAAGTGAAAGACTTATACTCTTAAAACTACAAGTCACTCTTAAGAGAAATTAAAGGGGACTAACAGATGGAAACTCATCCCATGCTCATGGCTAGGAAGAATTAATATCGTCAAAATGGCCATCCTGCCCAAAGCAATATACAGATTGGTGCAATTCCTATGATACTACCAGCAACATTCTTCAATGAACTGGAACAAATAATTCAAAAATTCATATGGGAGCACCAAAGACCCCAAATAGCCAAAGCAATCCTGAGAAAGAAGAATAAAGTACAGGGGATCTCACTCCCCAACTTCAAGCTCTACTATAAAGCCATAGTAATCAAGACAATTTGGTACTAGCACAAGAACAGAGCCACAGACCAATGGAACAGACTAGAGAATTCAGACATTAACCCAGACATATATGGTCAATTAATATTTGATAAAGGAGCCATGGACATACAATGGCAAAATGACAGTCTCTTCAACAGATGGTGCTGGCAAAACTAAACAGCTACATGTAGGAGAATGAAACTGGATCATTGCCTAAACCCATATACAAAAGTATACTCAAAATGGATCAAAGACCTGAATGTAAGTGATGAAACCATTAAACTCTTGGAAAAAAACATAGGTAAAAACCTCTTAGACATAAACATGAGTGACCTGTTCTTGAACATATCTCCCCAGGCAAGGAAAACAACACCAAAAATGAACAAGTGGAACTATATTAAGCTGAAAAGCTTCTGTACAGCAAAAGACACCATCAATAGAACAAAAAGGAACCCTACAGTATGGGAGAATATATTTGAAAATGACAGGTCCAATAAAGGCTTGACGTCGAGAATATATAAAGAGCTCACACGCCTCAACAAACAAAAAACAAATAACCCAATTAAAAAATGGGCAGAGGAACTGAACAGACAGTTCTTTAAAAAAGAAATACAGATGGCCAACAGACACATGAAAAGATGCTCCACATCGCTAATTATCAGAGAAATGCACATTAAAACTACAATGAGGTATCACCTCACACCAGTAAGGATGGCTGCCATCCAAATGACAAACAACAACAAATGTTGGTGAGGCTGTGGAGAAAGGGGAACCCTCCTACACTGCTGGTGGGAATGTAAATTAGTTCAACCATTGTGGAAAGCAGTATGGAGGTACATCAAAATGATCAAAAGAAACTTACCATTTGACCCAGGAATTCCACTCCTAGGAATTTACCCTAAGAATGTAGCAATCAAGTTTGAGAAAGACAGATGCACCCCTATGTTTATCGCAGCACTATTTACAATAGCCAAGAATTAGAAGCAACCTAAATGTCCATCGACAGATGAATGGATAAAGAAGATGTGGTACATATACACCATGGAATACTACTCAGCCATAAGAAAAGGGGAAATCCTACCATTTGCATCAACATGGATGGAGCTGGAGGGTATTATCCTCAGCGAAATAAGCCAAGTGGAGAAAGAGAAATACCAAATGATTTCACTTATCTGTGGAGTATAAGAACAAAGGAAAAACTAAAGGAACAAAACAGCAGCGGAATCACAGAACTCAAGAATGGACTAACAGGTACCAAAGGGAAAGGGACTGGGGAGGATGGGTGGGTAGGGAGGGATAAGGGGGGGAGCAGAAGAAGGGGGGTATTAAGATTAGCATGCATGGGGGGGTGGAAGAAAGGGGAGGGCTTTACAACACAGAGAAGACAAGTAGTGAATCTACAATACTTTGCTATGCTGATGGACAGTGACTGTAAAAGGGTTTGTAGGAGGGACCCGGTATAGGGGAGAGCCTAGTAAACATAATATTCATCATTTAAGTGTAGATTAAGTATAACAAAAAAAAAAAAGCAGTTCCTGTGTGGTGACCTCCAATGAGTTCTGCAGAATGGTATAAAGGGCATATACAAGTGTAGGCAAGGGGTTTGTTTGTGCTTATACAGAGGATCAAAGCCTAATTTGGCTACCCTGAAAATGAACTAAGATACGATATGAAAAAGAACTTCCAACATCAGCACTCTTTGGAAGACTCATGCCAGAAGATGACCATCAAAAAACCCCAACAAAAATCTACGCGCTGCTACAGGTGTAGATGCACTCATCCCACCGGTACCTGGACTTGCCATGGGAATGAAGAAGGAGATATCTAAACTGGCCTGTGCATACAGTAAAACAACAAATTTGACTGGATCTACACTGTTGGAAGTCAACCAAGAATTAGGAGAAGTGCAAATTGTAGCGCTCCAAAATCTTACAACTACAGACTATTTACTGTTAAAAGAACATATGGGATGTAAACATTCCACAGGAATGGATTGTTTTAATTTGTCTGATTTCTCTCAGACTGTTCAAGTTCAGTTGGACAATATCCACCATATCATAGATAAGTTTTCACAAATGCCTAAGGTGCCTAACTGGTTTTCTTGGTTTCACTGGAGATGGCTGATAATTATAAGTATGCTTTGGTTATGTAAGTGTATTCCTATTATGTTAATGTGTGTGCACAATTTAATTAGTAGTTTAAAACCTATACATGCTGAAGTTACTATACAAGAAGATATGTCAAAGAAATAATCAATCTTCCCATGTTTTCTTCCGCCTGCTACTTCTATAGCTTTTCTTCTTCCTTCCTAATTACAACCCATAAATAGAATTCGTGCCTCATATCGAATTTACCGTGTATTACAATTCTTCCAAGTGGTAAAGATACCTCAAGACAAATGCTGGGCTTAGAAGCCACAGGTCATAAATATGCAAAGAAGTAAGAAACTAACCTTTTCAAACAGTAAGGCTTCTCTCTCACTTACCAACTTTACATTTCCCTGTATGGCCCCGGAAGATGACTCGTTAGCCAGAGACGGGTAAGATTCCTCAAGGGAGGAACAACCTAAGACAGGCACAGTCGCAGGGGGCCCATCAGGTAAGAAATTGGGGATCAACAGAGGTGAGGCTTAGAACCTCCCACACACCCCCGTTCTGAGAGAAATCTGCTGCATTCGTGGATGTTTTATTGCCCTTGTCTAGCTTGGATTAACACATAGTCTACAGGCACACACCTGATCATCTACATTTGTTCTCTTACAACACTAAACTATGTTTTCTACCTTTATCTTACATCTACCTACCACTTCAGCATTTTATTAAAAATAATAATAATAAAGAGAGAAATGTGGTATCCACATATAAATCAAGTATGAAAATCAAATGAATATTCGTATTTGAACTGATTGTTTATAGTTCATAATGCATGATCAAAACAGAAAGTTTGTGTGATGACTGCCCTTGTACTGTTCACCATGTAACTTATTCACTATGTAAGAATTTGTTCTCCATGTAAGAACTTGTTCGTTATGCTTCAGAAGTTTGGAGACTGCCAAAAATTAGGCTTGGGGTGGATTAATGATTATACATTGAGCGTTGTGTCCCCTATACAGAATTTTATTGTTGTTAACAACCATTTGATCAAAAAAAAATAGGAGAGATGCCCTCACAAAAAATAAATAAATAAATAAATTTTATAAATAAATTTAAATAAGTAATAAAATAAAGTACACACTTCCAATTGTAAAATAAATAAGTAACCGGGTTGTAATGTATAGCATAAGGAATATAGTCAAAATATTGTGACAACTTGGTATGGTGATAGCTGGTACCTAGAATTATCATGTATATAAATGTTCAATCACTGTATTGTACACCTGAAACTAATGTAATACTGTGTGTAAACTACCCTTCAATAAAAAATAATTATCATAAAAAAAAAAGAATATCTTTTAACAATTTCCTACAGAGCAGGTCTGCTTGCAATGAATATCCTCCATTTTTGTTGGTCTGAAAAGGTATTTCTCTTTTAGTTTTGAATGATACTTTCTCTGGATATGGAATTTTAATTTGGTGGAGTTACTTTTTTCTTTTAATACTTTAAATATTTCAGTTATTTCTCTTTTTGCTAGCATGGTTTCATGGTTTCTGGTGATAATTCTGCTTTAATTCTTGTCTTTGTTCCTCTATAGATTTCCTTTTCTTACCACCAGCTGTTAGAAGTTCACAGCTGGGGGGATGATTATGACAGAAGCCAAAAAATATCAATCTAAATCTAAATAATAATACTGTAATGCCATAAATACTACTAACGGCGCTTGTAAAATACCGTGGGGGTATACTTAAAGCAAAGAACAATTAATTGTACATATGTTAGTCAAGGAAAATCTTCCCAGAAGAAATGACTTTTTAATCAAGTCTTGAACAACATGCAGGATTTTTCCAGGCAAATGGGTACATCATGGGATATGAAAGGTCATTTGGAGTGTGTGTGTACTAGCAGTAGAAGTTTAACATGGTTGAGTCATATGGGTGGGATCTTGGGATGTCAGGGATGTTTAGGACACTGGACAGTCATTATCTGTAAATGTAGGTAAGGGGTCAATCACAAAGTATTTCATATGTTGTACTAAGAAATTTATACTTTATCCTGTATGTTATAGATAGCCATTAAAAGATTTTATTTGAGATTTGGCTTGTAAGTTCTTCTATGCTTATTCTGGCTGTATAATATGATTATCCAAGCCATATTTTTGAAGGAGCACTCTGGCAATTGCAGTAATAACTGGGAAAGGAAGATAGAGAGCCAGGAATACCAGTGAGAAGAATTAGTAATCATCCAGGTGGAAAATAATAAGAAACTAAAACTATACAGTGGCAAAGAAGAAAAATAAGGTAGTATTTTTGACAGGTCTTGGTAACTGACTAGATGAAGGGAAAAGAAATTTTAGAGTCAAATTGATTCTAGTTTTCTAGTTTGGGTAAATGGGCAGAGTATGAGTTAGAGAGAAATGGGGAAGAGATTAATAGAAGACTAAACTTGAGAGAAAACACAATTGCGTAATGAAAACCTCAACACAGGGTAAGAACTTGTGATCTCAGATTCATTTGACTTCAAATGCTTCCAGCTCTAGAAATCTCAGAAGTTAGAAGACCCAATAAAAAGATACAAATCCTGAGAATTATAAAAGCAACAAAACACAAATCATTGAAAATCCATGTCCCCACCAGGATGTCAAGCAATTAGAAAGACAATCATTTCATTAGGCCTCCCAGTCCATTTCTACTTAAAACCTTTATAATAAGAAAAAAATAATAATGCCACAACTTTCCCTTTGGGTTTTGAGAAAGACTTTGAGGGTATTTTTTGAAAATATATTGCTGAATCTAATTGCTGCTTATGCCTTAATGTGCTTTTTTTTTCTTAATGCAGTTTACAGAACAAATGTCTTCATCCCCCACCTCAAGTAAAGCAAATCATTACATGGCAAGTGGCATTTCAATTACATAGCATAATAAAAAACAGCATCAACTATCTAGAGAGGAAATTGAGCCTCAGGACTATTATGTTGTCACATACCTCCAGTTTAGTGCTTTTTTAGTGACCACTCAATGAATGTAAACTACCTTCAGAAAAGTACTCTTATTGTCTTTATGTATTCCACTGTTTCATTTCTGTGTTGAGTTTAGCTGTTTAAGATTAAAGGTAGTCTCTTTCATCTTTTTGTCATATTTTCCTAAGTAGAGAAGAAATTGGAGCAGACAGCTTTAATAACTTTACATACAGTAAGGAAACTAGGCACAGGCAGAATATAAAAAAGTAATCTAAAATTCAGCACTTTAAGTGCCAAGAGCTTGAAAATGAGTAAGGTGTTATAGCTTAATAACATCTTTTTGGAATCACATTTTGCACTAAAAAAAAAGAGGAGGAAATGCAACTTGTGATTTGTGGTACATTATATTGCCCTTCTGAGGATAATCTGCTGCTTGTTCATTACTACATGCAGCTTGCTCAGAAGCAAGTCCAGGTTTAAATTAGCATTTGCAGATTATTGTGATTCTAATTTACAGAAAGTGAGGTTAGTAATTAAAACCAGTTGTGTCTGGCACTAAAGTGGGAACTTTCTTGGGATGTTCAGGCCTAAATATTAAGAAAAGCTTATAAAAAAGATAGGAAATTATTTTTGTTTCACTGTAAAGAAAATCTATTATAAGCAACTTGAGAACAAGAGTAATGTTTTGAATTTTATATGTATTTTTCTTGCGTTTCACTGATAAGAGTTATTTGAAGACAGGTGATAGAGTCCAGATTAAAATAGTTTAGGAGACAAATATTCATATATTTTTTATTTTTGTAAACACTTGATATGGAACTTAAAAAAAAAGCAGTCACAACAATCTCATTTCCTCCTTTCTGACCCCATCATAGTTTAACATTGTCTTTCCAGTGTTATCACGACCTTAGACTTGAGTGGTGGCAAGAGGGAAAGAAGTAAAGAAAAATAAAAGTAAACTATTCACATCTTTACGAAAGATGAGATTGAAGCTGTCCCAAACTGCATAACCATTGCATTAAAATGACTCCTACCTCATTTACTGGATAAATCCATGCTTTTGATAACCAGTGTAATTGCATGTTGTTCATATACTTAGGGGCTATAATGTGATGCCATTCAAAAAACTGGAGATAAGGTAAATAAAGTTTCCTTAGAGAGGCAAACTGCAAAGTCAGCACCTAATGGATTAGAACAGAGATAAGCAAAGTCACCAAAAAAGAAAGAAATTGTCTGTCACGCTTTTAAGACTAGATTTTTGTAATGTTCTAAATATAAATTAACAAATTAGCAATTCATTCCCCCACCATTCTTACATTCAGTTTAGTTAGTATGAAATAGTCAATCACTGGGCATTGACAATAGCTGGTCGCTGCTAATCAGAGGGACATTCAGCACAGCCTCAGCATTATTCCTCAAATAAAATGGAAATACACAGATTTGTCCTTTTGCATCAATGGGGATAGTGCACTAAAAATTAATCTCTGTTTTTGGATGTAGGTCACACCTGGACTGAAAAATTGTAAAGAGCCTTAAGTTTGGTGAGCTGGTTGTCTTCAGGTCAGAATTGAGTTTTGAGTGAGGAACACAAAAAATTCAGGTAATTATAACAATTATTAATATACGTATTGACTTCTTTCATCCTTATGGTCCTATGAGATAGTTACTGTTCCCAGGCCGATTGTACAAAGTGAAGACTGAGGAAGAGAGAGTTTAAATACATATCTTGCTCAGTATAGTACAACTACTGAGTGCTACAAACAGAATTTGAACTGAGGCACTCTGGCTATAGAGAGTGCACTCTTCATTGTCATGCCATTTTATCTCCCTGACCTACTAACTTAACACAGTAGGTGCTCACAAAATATATGTTGACAAATATATCTAATATGATGTTTTATTTATGTGGAATACATTATGTCTTTCAAAGTGATTTCCTATCAGTTATATCTTTTTTAAAATCTGTGGGTATGCAGGGGAGGAACATTTAATAGTTTGCATTTAATAGATGGGAATAATTAATTAGTGTGCACTTAATAAATAATTAGTTTGCATTTAATAGATGGGAAAGCTGATAACCTTGTTGATGGATTACAAGAAGGTTCACTTACTGCCTTGAACAGCTGAAGGTAAGATGTGGGGAAAGAAGTCTAAATAAATAATTACAAGAAAATTTTATAAGCGCTCTATGACAGGCATAATGAGCTATAGCAGTAATATATATATATATATATAATTATTATTTTTAATGGCAGGAGATTATGTTTGTTTTTCTTCATGCTTTCAGCTTTTCTTATTGCCCTTCCTTTGCAGTACCTTAAAAAAAAGGTTGAGTTCCTAATATCGAACCAAAGTTATTGGAAAGATGGAGAATCTATCAACTGAGAAATGCACATCAAGAGTAATATTCAAACAGGGTTTAAATACCTTACCTTAGGATAAATAGGTTGAGCTTGAGGGTCTCTGGAATATCCAGATGGAAGATTTAGCTAGTAGTTTGAAATATAAATGTATAGAGTACATTTATGATTCATCAGTGTGATAGTGGTGGGAGTGAGTCAACTCATTACGAAAGAAAACTAGGGCAGAATTTTGGAGGTCAAGATATTTTCAGGGGGAAGGAGTATGGAGAAATCCATGACTGAGACAAAGAAGGAATCAAAGGGCAAAGAAAACATGGGAGCACTGACATGGGAACCAAGGAATAAAATTAGTCCAAAGGGAAAGGAGTTAACAATGCCAAGTACTGCAAAGAGATCAGAGGATATGGACCAAGTGCATTGATTAAGTATCATTATCTCCCTCATTTCAGTAAGAATGTTCAGGAAAATAGGGCAGGAATCATATTTTAAAAGCTTGAGATGTCTAGAGGTATGGTCTGAAAGTATCAGTGGAAATAAACAAAACATCAATTCCTGTTCGTCCTAGAAGAAGCAATAGTCTTCTTTGGAATATGTAGCCAAAACAGTGTCAGTGTCAGTAGAAGCCCAATTTTCATTAAGTCAAAGAGGTTTTAAAAGGTTGAAGAAAGATACTAAATATTTAATAAGGTTGTTAGCAACAAAATAGGGGACCTTGAGGAACACAGAATAAGGGGCTAAGTAGAAGAGTCTAAAGAGTAAGTGAACTAGAAAGTAGTAATGAGCTGAGTTAAGATGGCTACTAGGTACCTTAGGTTAAACCATTCAATAACTACATTTTGTAGTGTTTCAATCACTTAATTTGATTCATAGGATTCCAGATAGTTCCACATCACAGTGAATTTCCTTTCTATGTAAAGAGGTTAAAGAGTAAGTTGAAATACATTTGGAACTATGAGGTAGAACCTTCCTGAATTAGTCCCTGATGGCCCAGAAAGATTTATTTCTGAAGTTGTCATATGCATAATTAGGGAGTGGTCATGAGAATGTGGCTTTCCCTCTAATTTTACAAAATCCCTTATATTTAAGCTTAGCTCAAACTAAAATAAATTATGAAGGAGGAAGCATAAAGTTAAATGTATTGCTGCTGCTCTTCAGAATTGGCTTAAAAATTTCCTTCAATGACTGGTTAGCCAGAGACAGGTAAGATTCCTCAAGGGAGGAACAACCTAAGACAGGCACAGTCGCAGGGGGGCCATCAGGTGAGAAATTGGGGATCAACAGAGGTGAGGCTTAGAACCTCCCACCCCCACCCCCACCCCCGTTCTGAGAGAAATCTTCTGCATCCGTGGATGTTTTATTGCCCTTGTCTAGCTTGGATTAATACTTAGTCTACAGGCACACACCTGATCATCTACATTTGCCCTCTTACAGCACTAAACTGTGTTTTCTATCTTTATCTTGCATCTACCTACCATTTCAGCATTTTATTAAAAATAAAAATAATAATAATAATAAGGGAGAAATGTGGGATTCACATATAAATCAAGTATAAAAATCAAACGAATATTCATATTTGACCTGATTGTTTATAGTTCATAATGCATGATCGAAACCAAAAGTTTCTGTGATGACTGCCCTTGCACTGTTCACCATGTAACTTATTCACTATGTAAGAACTTGCTCTATGTAAGAACCTGTTCATTATGCTTCAGAAGATTGGAGACTGACGAAAATTAGGCTTGGGGTGGATTAATGATTGTGCATTGAGCATTGACTCCCCTATACAGAATTTTATTGTTGTTAACAACCATTGGATCAATAAATAGGAGAGATGCCCTCACAAAAAAAAAAAAAAAGTACAGACTTCCAATTGTAAAATAAATAAGTAACCGGGATGTAATGTATTGCATAAGGAATATAGTCAAAATATTGTAACAACTTGGTGTGGTGATAGCTGGTAGCTAGAATTATCATGTATATAAATGTTGAATCACTGTGTTGTATACCTGAAACTAATGTAATACTGTGTGTCAACTACCCTTCAATAAAAAATAATTATCTACAAAAAAAAAATTTCCTTCATATATGCCTAAAGTTTTAGATTTTAGGGATATGGATTTGTTTTATATCCTTTTGAAAGTAGCACTAGTCAACCCACAGCACTGTTTTGATCCCTAGCATTGTAACAGAATAAAATAAATATAATTTATATGTTTATGTTCATTAGTCTGTTACACCATTTAAACTTGAGAATTAATTAAGAAAACTCTCAGAATGATTTAATTGGAACTAGGTTTTTCAGTTTGCATTTTCTTGAAAAATCAGATCATTTCTGAATATATATCAAATAACATCATTTTATATGATATTTTTCAAGTACATATTTCAAGTAAACACCCCTCTGTGGTAATATAAACTCTCATAAATCATATTTCTGAAAGTTACATGCACAATATATCATTAAATATGGGCACACAAATAAGTAAAGTGCATGGTTTATTTATGTAATTATTCAGGAAATTCTACATTGGTTTCTAGTGCAATAAAAAAGGATGTTGCCAGAGGATATAAAGCACGCAGCTCCATCAGGAGTGTTGCTTTAATCTGTAAGCAGCTGTAATTTAAGAACTGGAGGTTGAGTCTCTTCATACATCTGCTAGTTAACATCATTTCCCTATTGCTATTTGTTTACAGACTTTGTTTTGATTTGGAGAATTACAATGCCCATAACAGAGCTTCTTAATCCTTCTTTTCTTATTTTTTATTTATTTTGCTGGTCCAAACAGTACCAACAATAAGTTGTGGTATTGTAATTTATAATTATTACTGCCATTAGGAAGTGAAAAATAAGTGAGGGAATTGGAAGTTGGATGTTTTTTTCCCCTGACTGATTCAAATATAGGCTACATCAGGTAAAATAAGAAAAAATGTAGCATTTAAAGTTTTGTTATGATAAATTTTTGTTTGAAAACTCCTTACTCATGGATAAATAATTTTGTCATTGAAGAGTGCTTGTCCCTTTTATGTCCTAACAAAAATGTAAAGCATTCACTGGAAATAGACTCAGTTGCTCCTTGGGTAACTACGTAACCAGAATGTAGAAAGATGGCACTACTATATGTAATTGCTATATTGTACGTTTGTTGGTGATACACGGTTTAGCTGCTTATCAGCCTCAATTTTTATGTAATTTTTATAGGGGTTCAGTCCAAGGCATACACCTGTTCATAGCTTAAACAAAGACATTATTTTGGTATGTCTCCAGAGAAAGAAATATTTTAGTCCATCTTATTTAAATATGAGTCTATTCTTTCTACCTTTGATTGGAAAACAATTTGGTATAGCTTTAGGTTGAACAACATTTCAAAAGTATTCCAAAGATTATTGCACATATCTCTGAAGAATATAGCTTATCATGTACATTCAAAATGAAAGAGCAACACAAGGGTTAATAGATGAATATCAAGTGTCATGGCCATTGTAGGGTTGGTTTAGTAATCTGAATTAGTGATAGTTTAGTAAACAGCAGTTCTACTTGGTTACCACTAGTCTAAGCTTTCAGATCAGTCATGCTATATTATCCATGCTGGAATTCTTTTTGTGATTGTATAATGATTGTGAAAGATATCCACATACCATTGAGTTTTTCTTAGAACACAAAATGGAAACCTATTTGATACATTAAAAGGACTTTTAACATGGATCTTAGGAGAGTAAAATAGTCGAAACCTGAATTTTTGGTGAAAGAATTTAGCACCTATATTTAACAAAAGAGTAGAAGCTCCTAAATGGCAAGGGTTATATCTTAAAATTCTTTGCAGCCACCCAAGTTCCTAGGAGTCAAAAAATGTATCTTGACTGAGAATGTCCTACTAGTGAGATTACAAGGTTAAAAGGTTTACTGCACATGAGTTCAGATATTTTATCCAGTTCATACCAAGGCATATGTGTCAGGCTGTGTCAAAGTGAGGACAGAGGCCTTGGAGATTATCAGCATTTTCTTACCACTCAGCAGAGGGAGCTGATTTGTCAGGCATGATTCAAGATGAAATGATATCATTGAAGTAGTTCTTTATTCTTAGTAATGTTTCCCCACTCACATAAGTCACATTCAGTTAAGGCAAGGAGTCCCAGGTGTTATATGTGTACTATGTGAAAGGCATTATTCCAGGAATTCTTATTTTACTTCATTCATGAAAATTTAGTTAGTGTGTATAACTGCAGGGTAGATAAAGAGATTCGGGAAAAACTCTGTGTGTATATATGTGTGTGTAGGGACAGAGGGAAAGACAGAGGGAGGGGGAACGTGTGTCAGGCAAACAATCTATTACAAAACTGACCTCTATCATGATAAAATATAGTCTATCTCTTTAACACAGTTCAGTGTTTTCTATTTTTAAAAATTTCAAATAATAAGAAAAATAGAATGAATTGAAAAGAAATATGTTGCAACTTTTAAACACTTGACACATACCAGAGAGTGCGTTGCCAACCTCATTATGTAAACAAATTCTACTAAAAAATATGTAATTTATTGACACTGCAGTTGAAAAATGTCATAGTCTTAGGAACTATCTTTTGCCTCATGTTCCCATATTCATATTTTTTGTAATAAACACATTTGATACTTAGGTATACAGAGTCATCATAAAGTCTGGACACAGATGAAATACATAAGTAGTTCATTGATATTATACTATATGATAAGTTAAATGACATTAAATAGCGTATTCCATGTGATGTCCCTCATTAGCAATGCCTAGGTCAGTGTGTTGTGCAAAATTGCAGTGGATGCTGTACATTAACACAGTTCCACCAATTTCTGTACATATATTCATGATGTGCTACCTTGCATGATTTGTCTCTCCAATTTCCCCTACAAAACCTGTGCCATTTAGTATACCCCAGAAGAAATAATCAAATGCATGCAATTTGTTTAAAAAATGAAATAACATTAATCTGTATTTTCAGACTTCAGGACCACCCCAAACCCTGTACATCATTTAACAAAGACTGCAGGACTATATTATGTGCATATTCTCTTTCTTCTTCTATTTTACTGCCTACTTAAAAATTCTTTACATAAAATATATCTTCTTTATTACCCCTTGCTAATGACTTCTGTCTTTGGGGATTTTATATAATTGACCTCCATATGTACTGAAAGATGTAAGACCTGGTAGCAATCCTTGTGTAAATCCTTCATAGTGTTCATAGATTACTAAATCAATCAGGAGAAAAGAGTTGATAATTTAATGTGCTTGATCCCACTGCAAAAGGGCTGGTAAGCTGTGACACTGTATATAGCTGACTCAATAGCTGTCAAAAGGTACAAGAGGAAGGTAACAGCCACATCAGTGCCCTCTTTCTTCAATACCCTATGTGATTAGATTCATGGGATGTCCTTTTATGTTGTCTTTTCCTTGTACCTGCACTTGAGAGCAGGTTGTGGGTTACCTGAAACAAGCAAGGCTCTGACCTTTCATCTTCCCAATAATACTGGTAGAAATATAAAGTTATAGAGATATTTTTACTAATAGAAAATGTACATAGATACATATGTCAATTATTAAATATATAGACGTTTTATGGAGGCTGACAATTTTCAGGACAGTTCAGTTTCTAAATGACCAGTTGTTTCTCCTATGAACATTACAACTAAGTAATTTTTTCATTTTCCTGGAACTTTACCAGAGGTTTTCTCTCTGTGTTTTACTTCCAGATCTAGGCTTGTGCCTTTTAGCTTCCAAATTTGACAAGAATTTTACTAAATTTGTTGCTTTCAGGCTGTTCCATGGTACAATCATCATCTGGGTGTGTTGTGCATTTGTTTTACCTAAGGCTGGCAGACTTAGCAGAAAGTAGTGGGAAAAGAAACGCTCAGATTTGGTCTGGTGAAACTTCTATGCTTTGTCCCTGTTGCTCCTCACTCCTAGTTGTCTCTCTTCAATATTATTTGAGGATGGGAAATAAGATCTTAATGACCAAATATTCTCACTTCTAGAGAAGTGCCAGACCTGGCTAACGATTTCCCTAGACCTCTGAGTTTCTGCACATCTGTCTTTTTCTGAATTACATGAGTCTATTGCATTTAACTCAGTTTTAGTTATAGAAACAAATCACTTAACAAAGAACCTTAAAAAAAAAAGCTCTGCTTTGAATTAGATATTTCATTGGAATTCTGCTTATCACTGTATATGCACAATTCAGTGTTGAACAAGCTTGAGAATTGAGATCTTTAGTAGAAGTTATGTGGGGTGATGTTTGGTACATGAAACCACAATTTTAAAGAGGACCTATACGCACCACTTAAGAATAAGAGGGGAGGGAAAATAGAAAGTAAGTTTCAACTTCAGATGTCAAAAAATTCAGAGATAGAAGGTATTTGTGGGTTATTCAAGCATTTGTTGACTATCTAGTACATGTCAGACACTCAACTAGGTATTAGGGATGCAGAGATGATTAAAATATGGCCTTCACTTGTTTGTGATAGCTCATGGTTAAGTGAGAGGAAGATAAATATATAAAGAGATCACTTCACTACAGCATGGCAATTATCATAACAACGTACCATTAGAAACGGTTATAGAAGCCTCAACCTGGGAGCATTGGGATTAAAAGCTAAACATTGGAATTCAAAGGAATTAATATGCAAAAAAATTAATATTTGAATATCGTCTTAAATTATATAAGCATTTTCTAGGTAAGGAAGCAGGAAATGGGCATTTCACACAAAGGAAATCACATGTACAAACTGTACATGAGTTCAAGCAATGACAGGATGTCCAGTATGGTGTAAGATACATGTGGCGTGGGGACCTATGGTAGATGATATGGCTCCAACATTATGTTAAAACCTGATGGTGAGTGGCCTTAGAAGTCAAGCTACGGAATTTACAAGTAATCTTACAGGAAATGAGGAGTTAATGGAGGTTTCTTTTTCAGTAAGGCATTGCTATAATCCAATTTGTTGTTTTAGCGAGATAGAATCATGGGGCTTAGAGATGAAGGGGGGTTGGAGAGGATTCTGGCTAGCACCAGACTCTTGCACTTATCAAGGGTTGGCAGGTTAAGCAAATGAAAATATAGGATACCCAGTTAAATTGAATTTCATATCAACAATAGATTTTTCTTTATTATATGTATGTTCTGTACAATATTTGGGGACATATTTACACTGAAAATGATTTATTGCTTATCTGAAATTCAAATTTAACTCAGTATCTGAGCATTTTATCAGCCACCTCTAGTATAGTTCAAGACAGAAAGAAATGATGAGAGCCTTAAGAAGGAACTGGAGTGCACAAATTCAAGAGATAAGGGGAAATAGGACTGACTAGACATAGTGACCAGTTATATCTTGAAGGTTGAGGAGGAAGAAAGAAACCTGGGTAGCTCATTGGTTTCTTGCCCAAGAGATCTATTTGGGGATGGAATAAGTTTGTTAGTGTAGAAGCAGAGTTTAGATTTGAACATGTTGAGTTTAAACTTCAGGAAGGATGTTCTAAGACTATCCTTCCTACAGTATTAATAATAAAATACTTTTTAACCTATTGTTTCTTTTATTAAGAGATGTGATAAGATATGGTGATTATTTCTAGAAATTCTCTCCAAGAGGACCTTGGGACAGTGAATTGTTGGAAAGGAGCCATTTACACAGTTAAGAACAATCTTTTCATAGATACACTTACTTTGGATGATTTTGAGGGAGGCAATGGAGATCATTGGATCAGCCAATGCAAAAGTAATGTCGGTTTATTTATTGTGTTGTTTTAATGGTCTTACTTGGAAAACAGCACGACCAAGAACATCTTAGGAATACATTCACTCTCAATCATTTTTAAAGTTTGTTTTGGTCTATTAAATACAAAAGTTTAGAAAGCATATTCTTAAAATTTCTGCATCTGATGATTTTACCTAATTCAGCCATTTACCTTTTCCAAGGACACTCCCAACCTCCTCTTTTTATCCATTTTTCCCAGAATTTATCTGTGAGGATCATATGAAACCTTTCCAAAGGGGTAAAGATTAAAAGGATGCAGTAGAGCAGGGGTATCTGAAAGGCAAAATTTTACAGATAGCAAAACAATTTTTTAAAAATTTCAACCAATTTTATAATATAATAGAAATGACTTCTAAGTAGAGAATTGATCTTAAAATTATGAGTTCCCTGGACACTTATTACTCTGCAGTAAATATCTTGTATTGCTCTTATTATTTTAAAATTTGGTGTCCATGACGATAAAGCTCAGACCAAGTGGCTGTTAGCACTTGGAGCTGGGATTTCACATCACTTACATAGGTAAACACATAGCTGGTCATTGGACTTCACTTACCACATACTGGAGATACGCATGTTACTTGTTATGTATATAATGCCAATCACATTAGATAATTAGCATTCTCAACAGGGATATATTGGTTCATAAACCCCAATATTAACCAAAATGCTCATATCATATAAATGGAGAGAGAGTTCCATTAAGAAAACACTCTTATTACACTAGTACTTCTTATAATGAGCTTGGGTCTTCATAAATGTCTGTGCCCTCATTTAAACAATTAGCACAGACTTAAAGTTCATCACGTAAACTTGAACATTTCAACAAAAACAAATTTATACACCACATTACACAGATTTGTTTCTGAGTGTACAATACTGTAAAAGCAATTGCCGCTTATTTTCATTTAATTAACAATGAAGGATAAATGACATCTGAAAGAAATATCAGCCAAAGGGGACCAAGTGTGTTTGTTGCAGATCGCCTCATTAGCTTGTTTCCAAAATATGCTCAACAGAGTGAAAAGCAATCATGTGACTAGTTGGGTGACAAAACATCTGCTGTATTAACTCCAATAAGGCTGCTGGGAGTAGGTAAGGACAAACTGTGTTTTTATTTAATCAGGTTAAGTGGAAACTGAGAGATAGTCTGTCATTTGTACTCTTGTCCCAGGCTGCTGTTTCTCCTAAAATAATAATAATAATTTAGAAGGTAAGGGCTGCCATTTAAAGTTTTATGCTCTTTTTGTAAGTAAATGATTTCCATCTGCTTCATAATGAGTATAAATGCTGTAGCTGCAAATTGTCAAAAAGGCAACTGTCCCTGCTCTTGAAAAAACACACCAGGGACTGAATGTACTTGTTATCTCTAAAGGAAAGATTCCAATAATTTTGTAAGATAAATTCTAAAAAATATCAGCTGTTCAAGCTATTAGTAAATGATGAAGATGTAAAGGGTTGAGCGCACAGTTTTCACATTGTTGTCCAAATTCATATCCAAGGAACTCTATATTTAGTTACTGAGAAGCATTTCAAATAGTTATCTACAGCAAGGTTAAGTTATTTATGTCATTATAGAATATCAAGATAAAGTATATTTTACCATGAAAAAACTGACTCTTCATTAAAATATCTTGGTAGTTAAACAAGGTGGGAAATCCCACATGCACACACACACACATGTATGTGTGTGTGTGTGAAAGAGAGAGAGAGAATGAATAAATTAATATAGTTTTAGATAGACAAAAATTACCACTATTTTAAAACAAAGAAACATTTCCATTAGCTTTAATCCATTGGTAAATCATTCACTTGAGGGGTGCTCTAAGGAGTCTATCATATACGGCAAGGTACCATTCCTCTGAAAGAATAGATTCTGTATTCCCAAATAATCGGAAAGCATCAGTGATAGATGCTTTCTTCTGTTTTTTCTTTCTTGGTATCAGTGTTATCTTCTAGAATGTAGAAAACTTGGTATCAGTAAATGATATAGCAAGTGGAAGGACTCTAGTACCTGCAACACATGAAATTAGGCTCTCATTTTTTTATTTTTGGTCATACAACTCAAATTTGCATACCTTGTCCCTACATGTAGACAAAATATATTATGATTTTCTAATTGGGAAAGTGATCCAGAGAAGATTATCATTCCCTTCAGAATGTAACAATTGATCACATAGCTGAAATCTATATTATAAACACGTTTTTTTTAATGTTATGTATAAGTAGTGTACCTACTCTCTACCTTCTACCTTTCTGATTGAATGGAGACTGAGGTCCTAGTATTCCATCTTCTCAGCCATTTCCTCATTCTCTTTTCCATTCTTTCAAGCTGATTCTGAGACACTTTTATAATACACAGCTTAAAGTATGTCCATGTTGTGTGTGTGTTTGTATGTGTGAATCACATTTGTACCAATATGAAACTGACTTCCTGATACGTTTCTTTCTTAAATCCATTTTCTTAGCTTGAATTGCTATATATTTCATGAATTTTACCTGAGTTTGCTATACTCAAAAAGTGGTCCAACCAATATTTATTCAGTATTTTTCTATTTATCCAGTATTAGCTTTAGCAATGTGATGGATAAAGGAAGTATTTTTCCTGTAAATATACAACACAAAACAGACAATGATTGGGAGTTCTGGGTAAGTTGACTCTTTAAATGATGTCTTCAGGGTAGGCTTCATTGAGAAGGTACATTTTAACAAAAATGAACTAGTGAGGAGGTTAGCCTTGCAATAATTATCTGTGGGAAGAGTAGTATAGCAGAGGAAGAAATCCATGCAAAGATCCTTAAGGCAGAAATGTGACCAACTTACTTGAGATAGCAAGGAGATCAGTATGACTGGAGCAGAATGAGCAAAGGAGAGTGTATAGGTGATAATGTCAGAGAGTTAAAGGTAGAGCTTGCCTAGGGCTTTGTAAGCTATTTGTCCCAGAGTTATAAGTAAAGAGGCATAAGACGCTGGACCAAATCAGTTTAGTTCAATGTACCCAGAAAGAAGGAATACACTGATTACATTATACTACTTCATGATCTTACCTTGGATATATAGATGGAGTCATCTTCCTAAGAATCAGTTGAATCCCCAGAATTGAAAAAGGATATGGACACTGCTAAATCAATCATAAGTATCCACTGAATGGTTGGGAGACTTAAAAATATTTGCGAGATATTGTTAAAACACACCTTAAAAATAAAGATTTTTACTTATCAAAACAAACCACAGACATCAGCCCCTGCTTTGTGTTAACTGCAAAATAGACCAATCTCTAATGAAGAAATGTCCTTTAGCTATAAAACCACTCGTTCAAAGACAGTACTGTGGCTGTTTTCTTGATAGTCATTTCTATGCCCTCTCTAGATTCACTGACCTAATAATTATGTGCATCTGGGTAATTGAATTTTTGAAGAGATGATGTTTTTTATTCTACAAGTCTATAATCAAATAAATGACCTGAAATTTTTTATTCCTTTGGTGTAATGGCAAGAGACACTCAGACAATTGTAGGGTTTTTTAAACTGTTAAAATATACCATTAATCCTTTTTTGAAAATGTATAGACCTGGTATTCTAATTTTCTTACAAAGAAGCTCCAGTAAACAGTAGCAAAGAATATAGGGTATGCATTCCATCCTCATATATAGGATAGTGTAGTTGTGGAAAGTAGTAAAAAATACAAGAAACACCTATAAAACAAAATATATTAAATCAAATATTAGTAAGGTAGAGAAGAATATGAGCACTGGTGGGATCATAATGCCTGACTTCAGATTTGTCACACAGGTGAATTTGCCTTCTCTTACAGTTTCCATTTAAATCAGAACACATAAAATTTAAGTAATACATATGTAAAATATTCATTGTGCTGATTTTCACTTTAAAGATCAAAATCCTTTCTAATTAAGGGTTAAAATCATCCAACTCTGGTGTCATCCTATCACCTGTCTGGAAAACACTGCATAGTTCATAAAGAGGAAAGAAATAGCCATCACGTGGACTTTTCTTCAATGAAGACATAAACATATGTCATTGCCAAAGTTAACTCTTCATTGTATGACCTGCTTTATTTTGACTTACACTCTTGCAGAAGAAAAATGAATGAGAGTTGGAGACCTCAGAAAACTAGGAAAGGTCAGCCAGCCACAAATGTTGGTTCATTTGTCTTATGCTGCATGTTTATAAATCAAGGTGGCCAGGCACTTAAGATGGTAAGTGGGTAAGTAATGAATGAAAATACAAAAATAACAAATGATCACTGAACTTCCCAAGCAAATAAGTAATAATATTATAACTGTCAATTCAATATCTAGCTTTCTGCAGGATTATCTTTGGGAAAAAATGTCATAATGCTAAATACCATGTTTATGATTATTCACACAATATGTGAGTCATGACACAAATGAAAATCTAGGACTTTAGATGATGCATCTTTTATCTTCCTATGTTCCCCACCATGTTATAGTCAGAGGTTCATTCTGATCATAAGGTCATGATTACTTCTAGCTAAACTCCATCCTCTTTTCTAGCTTTTGTACCTCTTGAAAAAATTCACGAACACATACATACACATTCACATACACCATTTGCTTGAGAGTTTGTTTGTATGGCATTTATTCTCTAAAGGACATGTACAAATATTTTGGCCTTTTTTTGGCTGAATTTACTTGCATATTCAATTACAAAAATACCAGTGCAGAATAAACATAGTTTAGTAAATTAATGTTTCTGACAGATACATTGAGCTGAAAAAGGTGCTTGGCCCACAGTTAGGCCAAAACTTTCGAACCCAGTGTTAATAGAGATGTAGTTTCAGCAATTTTTATGTTAAAACAAATAAAAACTATAACAATATGGTACTTCTGTTCTTAACAATATCAAAAATGTTTTTATAACTTTAAAATATAACTATGAAAACTAAATTTATATTGAAAACAGGGAAGATATATTATGAATACAAGTCTAGTTAAAATGATGAGTATGATGTACTATTATCTTATTGTTAATTCTCCCATACTGGTTAATTATTGAAGCACATGGACTTAAGTATATCTGATCTGACTAGCATTTTGTAAACTGCATACAAATAGGAATCCTGTTAATTGTATGCATGTGAAAAAAGACAACATTCTGTGGACTTGTTAAATGTATCATATTATCCAATGTATATCCACTGCTTATTCTAAGACACCTGGGTCCAGATTCAATGAGATATATTCTATTTGCAGTTTGTTCCACTTGGAAATCTTAGAGTTACAGTGCTGCAGTTGATATTATTTCTTTTGGGAAGTCTTTTCCTAGAATGTTTGAAGTAGTGGAAAAAAACAAAGATGTGCTTTGTAATAACATCATTTTATTCAAACTAAACAGATCATCAAAACTCTCCTCTGATATCATATTTCTATAATAAATCTGTGATTGCTCTGTAAATTTAAAATTAAATATTTGAAATTGAACTGGTAGTCAAAAATCTCCCAACAAGCAAAAGTCCAGGAGCAGATAGTTTTAACAGTGAATTCTACCATACATTTAAAGAATTAATGCCAATCCACATTAAACTTTACATAAAACACTCCCAAACTAATTTTATGAAGCAGCATTGCCCTCATACCAAAGCTAAAAAAGGACACTACAAAAAAAGAAAAAAAAACACAGACCAATATTGCTGAAGTATACAAATGTAAAAATTCTCAGTAAAATAGTAGCAAACTGAATCCAACAGTACATTAAAAGGATCATATACAAAAATGAGTGGGTTTATCCCCGGGAAGCTTCACCTACTGTACAAAATGATAAATGGAACATATACCACGTAAGTAGAATGAAAGACAAAAAACACATGATCATCTCAATAGATTCAGAAAAAGCAGTTAAGAAAATACAACATAATTTCATGACAAAAATATTCAACAAATTGGTATAGAAGGAATATATCTCAGAATAATAAAGACCATATATGACAAAACCATAGCTAACATCATACTCAATGGTGAAAGGTGGAAGATTTTCCTCCAAGATTGGACACAAGACAAGAGCATCTACTTTCACCACTCCTATTGAACATAGTACTGGAAATCCAAGCCAGAGTAATCAGGTAAGAAAAAGAAACAAAAGCAACCAAATGAGAAAGGAAGTAGTAAAATTGTCTTTGCAGATGACATATTATATGTAGAAAACCCTGAAGATTCCACCAAAGAACTATTACTACTAAAGAACAGATTCAGTAAAGTTGCAGTATACAAAAATCAACATACAAAAACCAGTTGTACTACCAAGAACAGACCCATAGATCAATGGAACAGGATAGATAGCCCAGATATAAACCTACACATATATGTCAATTAATATATGATGTATGATATAATATAATAAAGGCAGAAGGAGTCAGAAAAAGATGATGGCATGAGAAGTGAGGCAGAACCCTTCTCCCAAAACCACCCAAAACACAAAAATACAGCAAATACAACTAACTCTGAAAGAGACCCAAAGACTGCAGAACAGACTGCTTAAGTCTGGGGAAAAGAGAAGACCTCACAAAAAAGTGTAAAGTAGCAAAGTCTCAATACAGTGGGACCAAGTCCTCCCCACCACCCCACCCCACAGGTGGGAGGAAGAGAAAAGGAGTGGGGAAAGAATATAACCCTAGGACTATTGAAGACCCAGTCCTCGAAATCTGCTCTGGGAACATGAACCCACATTATATGGTGCTCTGTAGATTAGTGGGGTTGGAAAGCAAAGACAGGCAGAATGCTGGGAGAGACTGAGATTCCAGCTGCCTTTAGAGAACAGGTATGCAAAACCAGCCCCCCAGGACAAAAGAAAGGCAGGCAGTTTGAAAGACTTCTCAGCAGTGAAAGGAGGGCTAAAAAAGGCAAAGATTAGACACATCTCACTGCTCAGGAGAAAGGGCAGGTGGACAAAATCATCCTGGCACACTCAGGCCAGCAGGTTGGGGACTCTCAGGAGCTTTAGACACTCCATTCCACTGGCTGACAATGCAGCCCTAGCCCCCCAGCACTGCTGTATGCAACCTACCAGCTTCCTCTTAGCAGGAACCAGTTCTACACATCTGCAGCCCCTGCCATCATGCCAGGCCAGCCAAAGGGTGGCACTGCCTATGGCAGCTACATGGGTGTAGCACAGAGGCTCCTGCCTGAATGCTCTGCTCACTGGATCTGACAGTGGAGGCAGGCACTACAGCTAGGAAGGCAGGAAAGAAGTCTTTCTGCCTGGCAGGAGCCAGTCTGCTTGCCTGTGACCCCCACCATTGCTGCAGGGACTCAGCAATTCCAGAGAGTAGAGCTTCTCGGCACTAGAAGGTGCTGCCTATGTAAAGTTCTTATTTCAAAGGAAACTCTAAAAAAATGAAACGGCAAAAGAATTTTGTCTCAACAAAACTGAAGGAAAAACTCCACAAAGAAGACTAAGTGAAACTGAAATGACCAATCTTCTTGATAAAGATTTCAAAATAAAAGTCATAAACATAAAAGTCACAGAGCTACAGAAAAATATTCACGATCTCAAGGAGGA
Organism: Manis javanica; assembly: GCF_040802235.1. Lineage (NCBI taxonomy): Eukaryota > Metazoa > Chordata > Mammalia > Pholidota > Manidae > Manis > Manis javanica. Next base: position 115,408,093 of record NC_133174.1, read on the forward strand.
ATACAAGAAATAGATAGAAACTTTGAAAAATACAATGTCTGAAATGAAACGTACAATGGAGGGATTTAAAAGTAGATTAGATGAGATAGAGGAAATGAAATAGAAATTAGAGAACAGGACAACAAAGAAGCCGAGGTACAGAAAGAGAAAAGGACCTCTAGGGATGAAAGAATAAAGAGAACTGTGTGACCAATTCAAGTGGAACAATATTAACATTATGGGAGTATCACAAGAAGAAGAGTGAAACAGTGATAGAAAATCTCTTTGAAGAAATAATTGCTGAAAACTTAGTAGAGAGCCCAGATATAAACCCAAGCATATATGGCCAGTTAATGTATAATAAGGGAGCCATGAATACACAATGGGGAAAAGACTGCCTCTTCAACCACTGGTGTTGGCAAAACTGGACAGCTACATGTAAGAGAATGAAACTGGATTATTGTCTAACCCCACACATAAAAGGAAACTTGAAATGGATCAAAGGCCTGAATGTAAGTCATGAAACCATAAAACTCATAGTCAAAAAGAGGCAAAAATCTCTTGAATATAAACATGAGCAATTTTTCTTGAACGCATCTCCTTGGGCAAGGGAAACAAAAATAAAAATGAACAAATTGAACTACCTCAAACTAAAAAGCCTCTGTACAACAAAGACACCATCAGAAGAACAAAAAGGCATCCTAGAGTATGGGAGAATATATTCATAAGTGACATATCCAATAAGGGGTTGATATCCAAAATATATGAAGAGCTCATGTGCCTTAACAACCAAAAATCAAATAACCCAATTGAAAAATGGGCACAGGATATGAACAAACATTTCTCCAAAGAAGAAATTGGAATGGCAAACAAGCACATGAAAAGATGTTGGCAGATAATAATTGCACTAGTCAGGGTGAGGATTTATTAATATGGGTAACTGTTGAACCACTGTATTTTATACTTGAAACCTATATAAGATTGTATATCAATGATACTTCAATAAAAAAATCTGTTGCATTTCTATAAACTAACAATGAAATATCTGTAAAAGAAAACAATCCCATTCACAGTAGCACCAAAAACAATAAAATACTTAGGAATAAATTTAAACAAGGAGATGAAATATCTGTTTACTTAAAACTATAAGGTGAAAGAGATTGAGTATGACACAAATGAATGGAAAGCTGTCCCAGGTTTCTGTATTAGAAGAATTAACATCTTTAAGGTGTCCATACTATCCAAAGCCATTTGTGGATTCAATTCAATTCCTATCAAAATTTCAATGACATTTTTCACAGAAATTCAAAAAATAATCCTAAAATTTGTATGGAATCACAAATGACCCTGAATAGCTAAGGCAATCCTGGGAAAGAAGAACAAAACTGGAGGCATCACACTTCCTGGTTTAAAACTACATTACAAAGCTATAGTAATCAAAACAATATGGTAGTGGCATAAAAATAAGACACATAGACCAATGAAAAAGTAATAGAGAGTCCAAAAATAAACCTCACATATACGGCCAACTAATGTATTTGACAATGGGGACTAGAATACTGTGGAAAAGGCAATCTTTTCAATAAAATATTGTTGGAGAAACTAGATATCCACATGCAGAACAGTGAAATTTGACCCCTATCTTACACCACTCACAAAAATTAATTCCAGAATGGATTAAAGACCTGAAATTGGATAACTCCTAAGAAAATACCCTTGATCTTGGTCTTGACAACAATTTTTTGGATATGACAACAAAAGTACAAGCAACAAAAGCTGAAATATACCATGTTATTATTTTGTATACATGGACAAAAGAAAGCTGCAACTTTAAATTGAGATGATACACATATATTTTAACCAAAAATAAATAATAAATGGGCTTCTAATCTATTGCCTTTTTTATACACTTCTTTTAGAAAAATAAAACTGCTCTAACAAACCAAATAACATAAATAGTATTCCCCCCACCACCAATCCCATTCCTTATCATTAATATTGACAGTATGCTTTCTTCCTCTATTCATTCTTTCCCCTATTTTCATTGGACACATTCAAATACATAGACATAAGTGAAGGAATTTTTCTGATGTGTCTATCATTTTTTGCCCAGATTCCCATCACTGTCTCTTAAATGGTCTCGTTGCCTCTAATCTGTTTCTGCTCCAATCACTTTAAATATAAACAGTGAACTCCTTAGTTTTACACAAAGACATTTAATGATCTGTCATTTACCTATCTCTCTACTCTCGAGTGCTGCCACTTATAATTTTTGCCCCATTCTCCCATACATGTTTGTATTTCTTCAAAAATGCCACTATGCTGGTTTATTTCTGCAGACTTTACATATCATGTTCCTCTTACCTAGAATCTGTTGTCCTTTCATTTCTAGCTCAAACCTACCCTTTATTCAAAACTTTTTCCAAAATCCAAGAATTATTTCATGACTCACTCATCCTTTTTCTCATACCACACTCTAGAAAACATATAGGAAACTGCAGACTTATTGGTTTCCCCAATCACAGCTCTGGTCAAAACAGTGTATTTTTTAAGTCTGATGGTTATGTATTTCCATTGCTTTGCCAACATAGCTCCAGGAATGAAGTCAAGGACTAAAAAGTGGGAGATAGCCTGTTGCTTGGACTAGTGTGTGACTCTTTTTATCATTCCAAAGAGTTTGGCCCGCCCAGAAGAAAGCAAGAAATCAATAGTAAGTCCAACAATTACTAATATTTCACAGTTGTGGAAATAGAATACAGAGCATTAAATTTTTCTCTGAGTTACAGAGCTACTAAGTGACAGAACTAAATTTCTGCCTCTGGCTGGTTGACTCCAGAGCACATGCTTTAAACCATTATAAGATACTAACTTTCACAAAAAAAAAAAAAAGACAATATACACGCATTACACTGGAGGTGCTCATGTAATTTCGTAACTTCTAAGCCAGGTATTACTACTAAATGCATTCTTATATATATCTAGCTATGTTTTAATAAATTCCTTTCATTTTATCAAATACTTATTTTTGACCATCCATGTAATTTAAACAACTGTGTTAATTTAATGGTAATTTGGAACAAATAAATTTGAAGTTAAGAATAGATGTTAAAAAAATGAAAATAGGTGAAAACTCCAAGGGTCTGTGAAAACAACACTGATTGACATCAAGTAGGATCTAAAACCAGGCTTCTCTACTTACTGGCTGTGTGTGTGCCCTAGTCTTTCCAAGACACTCTAAAATGGTTACTGAAGTAGTGCCTAGCCTCTCCAGTATTACATATGTGAGAAAGTACCTAACACCATAACTACTGATCTTTGTTAATTCCATCTTTTAAGCACTGATATTCAGTACAATCTATGCTTTGGTAGCCGTCCTTTACTTGGGAGAATAAAGTGGCTTCAGCATTATGTTACTACCTATCTTCATGCAAAAATAAACAATTGTCACTTACAAATGATCATTATCTGGTATTTAACAAATGCTAAGAGATCTCTCAATATTATTTAGCTCATCTATGTTGTACATATGTGGGAAAGAAATCCCATGATATTAAAACAAAGGGTTGAAAAATGACATAGTGAGTGAAGTGGATTCTTTCATGATACCAAAAAAAGACAGAAAGACAATAAATCTTGATCACTCTTTTTATTTTTTATTTGTATTCATTTCTCCACATTAACATCCAGTGGTTACAGCTCCAGTAACTAGCTTGAAGAATATAATGCTGCTAATCAGATAGTTACTTGTTTTAAGGATTGAGCAAAAAGAGGGAGATTGAATGAAATTAGAGCACAACTAATTTAAGAAAAGAAAGGTGTCATTCCCCATGATTGTCATGAGTTATTAAGAGAAATTTTGATATTTCCATCTTTTTATTCTTATTGGATTCTTAATGAAAATGCATAAGAACTGTTTTCTCATCACCTTCTGTTTGACAAATGCCAAAGAATCAATAAGCTAGGCATTTGGTGGCAAGAATAACTGATTATATCACTTACCTTGGTATATCAGGAAGTAATTAAAAACAAATACACACATTAGACAACTTTGTAATCACCTTTAGTTGTGTGAGCATCCCAGGGAAAACATGCATTATGAATAAATATGATCTTTATGAGTAATGGTGAGAATCTCATTACATGGTAAGCTAATACAAAGACATATAAAATGAGCTGTATGTGTTAACAACATTCTCATGTAAATATTGTGTCCTAACCTTAATGGTTAGCAAACATTGCTGGAAAGATTCCATAAAGAGCAACACTTTAAATATTCAAAGATTGTAATATTGACTATGTATTTTCGTTTTTCAGGGTAACAACATGAAGAAGCTTATTCCTTTTTAAATGGAGCAATATGACTTTGATCCATACATGACTGAATAGGCTAATGAAGATGTTTAGACATTATATTTTGGTTGCAAGAGAAGGTCCAAGTAATACTATTTCATATAGAAGTCTACTTTTCACAAATAACAAGACATTTCATGTTTCCTATAGGAGCTGATTCAATACAGTCATGCTGGCCTTTTTGTGATTCTACTGTTCTTTGCCATAAGGTTGCAAAATGATTGCAGCAACTCCAGGCATCCCATTTGTATCCCAAGCAATCTACATTTATTTACTTAGCCAGAACTCTTTACCTGACACTTAGATACTGGGATTAAAAAGTATTTATCTTTTATCTCATAAATATTGAAGGTGAGTAGAGTATAAAGCTTCAGGAAATGCATATTGGAGTTAGTTGACCTACAGTTTGTGTCACAGAGGTAAAACTTTTAATGAAGGTCTATATTGGTAGGAGAAATTATGTTCTCTATTGAACCTGTTCTTCCAATGTGGTTGATATTATGGATACTATGTTCTCCCATTTAATGATGTTTAGATGTACTATAAGAGTAATATTGTATTAAATTGAACATTTGCTTCACCCAATGTAGCATTTATTTTTGACCTTGTGTCTAAACTGAGCTTTACCAGACAGTATGAGATACTTTAAATATATGTATTTGCTTCATGGATAGATGAGGCATCATTTTGTTGACTTAGTAACTTAGAATCATTGCCATGTTAGTGTTGTTTCAATTATAATTGATAAATCAGATGGAACCTATGAATAAGACAGATTATTGAAGTTTCAATAGAAAAATTTCAGCATATTCTTAACAGAAGTACAGAAGCAAACACATAAAAATAGATTTTAAATTAGTATATGTCACTGCTCAAAGAAATTTAACCTATCACTAAGGTTCCCTATGCATACAAATCTAGCTATGCATTAGAAACCCTGAGATGGTTTTCAAAACAAAGTTTATGGCCCTACATCAGTCTGGCCGAATCAAAATCTCTGGGGAAGGGTCCATATATCTCTGTTGTCATCAAGTCACCAGATAGTTCTTATGCATTGGTTGTCAGACTAACGTTTAATGACAAGTACACAAGGTCATGTTGCATGGACCCTTTCAGGGTCCTGTCTTCTACTTCCTCCCTGCTCTGTTCTTCTTCCTCCCTCCTGTGGGCCAGGGTGGGGGAAAGGCTTGGGTCCTGCCAGATCATGACTTTGTCACTTTATCCTTTTCTCTAGGGTCCTGTCTTCCCCAGATGTAGGTGGTCTGTTCTGCAGTCTTCAGGATGAATTCCGGCCTACTTGCATTTGCTGTATTTTCATATTCTGTATGATTTTGGGAGGAGGATTTTGCTTTGCCTTCCTACACCAACATCTTTTTTGTTTTGTGTTGCATACCTTTTAAAAAACACTCTTCCTATTATTTTTAATACAGTAAACTACAAATAAGAATAATGCACAATTACTAATAAGAGAGTGTAAGTGAGCCTCATCAATAAAGTTGATTTGAAATAAAGCAACAATTTTATTCTGGAAAATATGGAGCTCCAAAGATTTCAAGATATATGATTTGATACACACTTGTAATACTTAGGAGGAAAGATATTAAAAGAAACAAAATTGTACTAACAAAAATTAAAAAGTCTAGAAAGCTTTGATTTTTCAATTCATTGAAATTCAATTATGCCACTTGTCTGAGAAGAAACTTCAGTTCAAGATCCTCGAAAAGTTCAAGTTCTCCTTGAGATTCAGTGCTACACAGCTACTGTTCATCAGACAGCTGAGCTTGCTGATGGGTTAATTAATCACATCAGCCCAACTGGAAGGCAACAATTTCAAATTACTCAATGGAGTGTTGTCACTCCCAATGATTTCTTATTCTATAACTTGATGGAGGAGACTTTATTATTAATGAACAAGTGGACTCCAAATCTTTGTTAAGGGCTCTCTTAGAGACCAAAAGGATTAAATTTCCTCCACAATTTTCTAAATTCCCCTTAATAAGATGGCATGAAACTCAGAAATATGTTAGCAATGAGGAATTATACCATAACAATTGAAAAACTAGAATGTGTTTGAACTTCTTCAGATTAAAGTAATTATGATAGTAATTCCAAAATGATAAAATCTATTTTCCATATTGAATTATTTTTCAATGTCCTCTTCCCCTACATATATTGTTTTTCTTTTGCTTAGATATGTTTTATTACATTTCCTATTATTCTACTTAATGCAATACAGAGTTCCTAACATTTTAAGAGATATCAGTTTACCTTGTACTTTGTTTTATACTTTCAATGTGTCTTTGTTTTTATTTAAAAGAAATGTGAAAATAAAAGTCCAGCATTTAATGAAATGGCATACTAATTACATAACCTTTTGTATTTTCACCTTGCCAAATATAAGTGCTAGCTACAAAGTATCAAAATAGGGTGCCATTTCAAAAGATATAATGATATTAATATTGACAATATTGATAATAACATTTAAAATTTGCCAATCTGGGTAATGGAGTAGCATATTTGTTACTTTTGAACCAGTTCTAAGGTCCTATGAAGACTGTCAGTTATTTCAAGTGTTTTTTGTTCAATAGATACCCTTAATAATTTATAGATAAGCAGGACAAAAAATAAGAAGTCAACATTCTACCAAGTCATCTTCTGCAGAGATCTGTATATACATTATTTATTACTAAAAAGGTCTTTAAATTTTTCTAATACTTATATAATAAAACAATAATAGTAATAATAATAAGCCTGGTAAAAATTATAAGGAATGTTTTCTATATACCAGGTACTGTACTATGACTAATTGCCACATGGATTCAGACAGATCTAGTTTCAGTCTATTTTGTTTTGTTACTAAAGGATCATTTATATACAATTTTATGTTGGTTTCAAATATACAACACAGTGGTTTGACAGTTACCCTTATTATTAAATCATCACCCCCTCTAGTGTGGTTACTATCTCTTAATATAGAAAGATGTTACAGAATCAGTGACTGTATTCTCCATGCTGTACTACCATCCCTGTAAACAACTTATATTGTGATTGCAAATTATTGTGCCCCTTTATTCCCTTCACCCCCCACCACCTGCCCCAACCTCTCTCCCTTGGTAACCAGTAGTACCATCTCAGTGTCTATGAGTCTACTGCTATTTTGTTCCTTCTGTTTTGCTTTGTTTTTATACTGCACAAATAAATAAAATCACATGGTATTTGTCTTTCTCTGCTTGACTTATTTCACTGAGCATAATATCTTCTAGATGCATCTGTGTTGTTGCAAATGAGAGGATTTCTTTTCTATTTCTGAATAATATTCCATTGAGTATACATACCACCTCTTCTTCATCCATTCATCTGTTGATGGACACAGGTTCCTTGCATATCTTGGCTATTGCAAATAGTGCAGCAATAAACAGAGGAGTGCATATGTCTTTTTGAATCAGGGATTTTGTTTTTGTCATGTAAATTCCTAAGAGTGGAACTACTGGGTCAAATGGTATTTCTATTTTTAGCTTTTTGAGGAACCTGCCTACTGCATTCCAGATTGGTTGCAGCAATTTACATTCACATCAATAGTGTAGGAGGCTTCCCATTTCTCCATGTCGTTGCCAGTATTTGTTATTTCTTGTCTTTTGGGTAGTGGCCATCGTGAATAGTGTGAGGTGATATTTCATTGTGGTTTTAATTTGCATTTCCCTGATGATTAGCAATGTGAAGTGTCTTTTCATGTGCCTCTTGGCCATTTGTATATCTTTGGAGAAGTGTCTGTTAAGGCCCTCCTCCCATTTTTTAATTGGATTATTTAGGTGTTGACACATATGAGTTCTTTAAATATTTTGGATGTTAAGCCTTTATCAGATAAGTTGTTTACGAATATATTCTCATATACAGTGGGATGCCATTTTTTTCCTGCTGTTTCACTCTTTTTTTTACCTTGAGAATTTCATTGATTTCTCTAAGCCCCAGTACCCTTACCTGTAAAACAGGCATAATAAACATAAGTGCCTCATAAGGTTATGATTAGTAAATGTGAAAAATGAATGAAAATTACAGCACATAGTAAACTTTCAGTATATGGTAGATTGGTGATTACGATGCTGCTGGTAATAATATATTAACTCTGTTTCCTCCTTTTCATTTTTTAACGTATTAGTTATTCTTTGTGCCTTTGCTATCTAGCACAGAATCTACAACTTTGTAACTACTGTAAAACATTAGTTAAATTGAACAGAGATTATATCAATGTAAGGCCAGTGAGTATCTAAATGGATTTTTCCTTTTAATAAAAAAGCAATAAGTCTAGGGCCACAGGCCTATGTATAGGCACTCAGATATAATATTGCCTAATTTCTGTTTTCTAATCATTATTCAACTTTACAATTTATTTATTTTCCAGTTAGATGTTAATATCTTTGATTTTCACTTTATTGTACTAGCCCTCTATACCTTATTTTGTTGTGTGTGTATATGTGTTTGCATTTTGATGCTTGTTAGAGGAGGTCATCAAGAGGACCTGACCACTGGGTGAGCTGTGAGCTGCATGTGGCCAACAGGAGGCTCCTAACCCTTCCCCAGTCCTTGAAATGTATATCCCACCCACCATTCCCACACTACACGCTGTTTTCAGGGACTAGCCTTGAGAGAGCAATTTGTTGTGGTGACCATCTGGAATGGATGCATGACTGAACCCAGTTAAGACTGCTGTATACTTTTAAAATTTTGGCAGTCAGGTGTGATGATCAATGGGTCTTTTGGCCAACCAAGACAGACCTCATGTATAAGTTCCCTTGCTTATTAAAACTGCCACCTACCAATCTTGAGTGGCCTGCCTCTTTCTTCAGTCTCTCTTGGCCTTCCAGTAATGGGGACCAGTTTCAGCTTTCCTCCAGGGGAATTCCAGAGGTTGCAAATCAATAATGCTATAGTTTTTTTTTTACTAAGGTATCATTGATATACACACTTATGAGGTTTCACATGAAAAACATGTGGTTACTACATTCGCCCATATTATCAAGTCCCCCACATACCCCCACTGTCCATCAGTGTAGTAAGATACCACAGAGCCACTACTTGACTTCTCTGTGCTACACTGTCTTAACAGTGAGCCCCCCTACACCATGTGTACAAATCATAACACCCCTCAATCCTCTTCTCCAACCCTCCACAAGCCTTCCTCTTTGGTAACCGCTAGTCCCTTCATGGAGTCTGTGAGTCTGCTGCTGTTTTGTTCCTTCAGTTTTGCTTTACTGTTACACTTGACAAATGAGGGAAATCATTTGGTACTTGTCTTTCTCTCCTTGGCTTATTTTCTTGAGCATAATATCCTTCAACTCTATCCATGTTATTGCAAATGGAAGGATTTGTTTTCTTCTTATGGCTGAATAGTATTCCATTGTGTATATATACTACCTCTTCTTTATCCATTCATCTATTGATTGACACTTAGGTTACTTCCTTATCTTAGCTATTGTAAATAGCGCTGCGATAAACATAGGGGTGCATATGTCTTTTTGAATCTGAGATCTTCTTTTTCTTCTTTTCTTTGGGTAAATTCCTAGGAATGGAATTCCTGGTTCAAATGGTATTTCTATTTTTAGTTTTTTGAGGAATCTCCATATTGCTTTCCACAATGGTTGAACTAATTTACATTCCCACCAGCAGTGAAGAAGGGTTCCCCTTTCTCCACATCCTCACCAGCATTTGTTGTTCTTAGTCTTTTTGATGTTGGCCATGCTAACTTGTATGAGGTGATATCTCATTGTGGTTTTAATTTGTATTCCCCTGATAATTAGTGATGCAGAACACCTTTTCATGTGCTTGTTGGTCACCTGAAAATCTTCTTTGGAAAATTGTCTGTTCATATCCTCCACCCATTTTTAAATTGGGTTATTTGCTTTTGGGTGTTGAGGCGTGTGAGTTCTTTATATATTTTGGATGGGAACCCCTTGTCAGATATGTCAGTTACAAATATATTCTCCCATAATGTGAGATGCCTTTTTGTTCTACTGATGGTGTCCTTTCTTGTACAGAAGCTTTGTAGCTTGATGTAGTCTCATTCATTCATTTTTGCTTTTGTTTCCCTTGCCCGAGGAGATGCATTCAGGAAAATGTTTCTCATGTTTATATTCAAGAGATTTTTGCCTATGTTTTCTTCTAAGAGTTTTATGGTTTCATGACTTACATTCAAGTCATTGTTCCACTTCGAGTTTACTTTTCTATATGGAGTTAGGCAATAACCCAGTTCCATTCTCTTGCATGTAGCTGTCCAGTTTTCCCAACACCAGTTGTTGAAGAGGCTGTCATTTCCCCACTATGTATCCATGGCTCCTTTATCATTTATTAATTGACCATATATATATGGGTTAATATTTGAGTTATCAATTATGTTCCACTGATCTATGGGTCTGTTCTTGTGCCAGTACAAAATTGTCTTGATTACTGTGGCTTTGTAGTAGAGCTTGAAGTCAGAGAGCATAAATAACCCCTGCTTTGTTCTTCCTTCTCAGGATTGCTTTGGCTATTCAGGGTCTTTTGTGGTTCCACATGAATTTTAGAGCCATTTTCTCTAGTTCATTGAAGAATACTATTGGTATTTTGATAGGAAACGCATTGAATCTGTAGATTGCTTTAGGCAGGATGGCCACTTTGACAATATTAATTCTTCCTATCCATAAGCATGGAATTTATTTCCATTTATTGGTACCATCTTTAATTTCTCTCATGAGCATCTTGCAGTTTTCAGGATATAGATCGTTCACTTCCTTGGTTAGGTTTATTCCTAGGTATTTTATTCTTTTTGATGCAATTGTAAATGGAATTGTTTTCCTGATTTCTCTTTCTGCTAGTTCATAGTGTATAGGAATGCAATATATTTCTGTGTATTAATTTTGTATCCTGCACCTTTGCTGAATTCAGATATTAGATCTAGTAGTTTTGGAGTGGATTCTTTATGGTTTTTTATGTACAATATCATGTCATCTGCAAACAGTGACAGTTTAACTTCTTCCTTACCAATCTGGATGCCTTTTATTTCTTTGTGTTGTCTGATTGCCATGGTTAGGACCACCAGAACTATGTTGAATAAAATTGGGGAGGGTGAGCATCCTTTTCTTGTTCCTGATCTTAAAAAAAATGCTTTCACCTTCTCACTGTTAAGTATAACGTTGGCTGTGGGTTTGTAATATATATCCTTTATTATGTTGAGGTACTTGTCCTCTATGCCCATTTTGTTGAGAGTTTTAATCATGAAAGGATGTTGAATTTTGTCAAATGCTTTTTCAGCATTTATGGAGATGATCATGTGGTTTATTTCCTTTTTATTGGTGTGGTGTATGATGTTAATTGACTTTCAAATATTGTACCATCCTTGCATCCCTGGAATAAATCCTACTTGATCATGATGGATGATCTTTTTGATGTATTTTTTAATTTGATTTAATAATATTTTTTTAAGTATTTTTGCATCTATGTTTATGAGGGATATTGGTTTGTAATTTTCTTTTTTTCTGGTGTGTTTGCCTGGTTTTCATATTAGAGTGATGCAGGCCTCATAGAATGCGTTTGGAAGTAGTTCCTCCTCTTCTGCTTTTTGGAAAACTTTAAGGAGGATGGGTATTAGGTTTTCACTAAATATTTGATAAAATTCTGTGGTGAAGCCACCTGGTGCAGGGGTTTTGTTCTTAGGTAGTGTTTTGGTTACCAATTCAATTTCATTTCTTATAATTGGTCTGTTCAGATTTTCTGTTTCTTCCTGGGTCAGTCTTGGAAGGTTGTGTTTTTCTATAAAGTTGTCCATTTCTTCTAGGTTATCCAGTTTGTTAGTATATAATTTTCATAGTATTCTCTAATAAGTCTTTGTATTTCTGTGGTGTCCATAGTGATTTTGACTTTCCCATTTCTGATTCTGTTTATGTGTGTAGACTCTTTTTCTTGATATGTCTGGCTAGGGCTTTATCTATTTTGTTTGTTTTCATGAAGAACCACCTCCTGCTTTCATTAATTCTTTCTATTTTTTTATACTTGTTGATTTTATTGATTTCTGCTCTAATATTTCTGATATCACTCCTTCTACTGACTTTGAGCCTAACTTGTTCTTCCTTTTCTAGTTTCTTTTAATGTGAGTTTAGACTGTTCATATGGGATTGTTCTTCTTTCATGAGGTAGGCCTGTATTGCTGTATACTTCCCTCTTAGCATGGCCTTCACTGTGTCCCACAGATTTTGTGGTGTTGAGTTACTGTTTTCATTTGTCTCCATATATTGCTTGATCTCTGTTTTTATTTAGTCATTGATCCATTGATTATTTAGGAGCATGTTGTTAAGCCTACATGTGTGCGCTTTTTGTTTTCTTCATATAATTTGTTACAAGTTTCATACCTTTGTGGCCTGAGAAGCTGGTTGGTAAAATTTCAATCTTTTTGTATTTACTGAGGCTCTTTTTGTGGCCTAGTATGTGGTCTATTCTTAAAAAGGTTCCATGAGCACTTGAGAAGAATGTGTATCCTGCTGATTTTGGGTGGACTGTTTGGTAGATGTCTGTTAGGTCCACCTTTTCTAATGTGTTGTTCAGTGCCTCTGTCTCCTTACTTATTTTCTGTCTGGTTGCTTTGTCCTTTGGAGTGAGTGGTATGTTGAAGTCTCCTAAAATGAATGCATTGCATTCTATTTCCCCCTTTAATTCTGATAGTAGTTGTTTCACATATGTAGGCACTCCTGTGTTGGGTGCATAAATATTTATAATGGCTATATTCTCTTGTTGGACTGAACCCTTTATCTTTATGTAATGTCCTTCTTTGTCTACTGTTACATTCTTTGTTTTGAAGTCTATTTTGTCTGATACAAGTACTGCAACTCCAGCTTTTTTCTCCCTATTATTTGTATGAAATACCTTTTCCCATCCCTTCACTTTCAGTCTGTGTATGTCTTTGGGTTTGAAGTGAGTCTCTTACAGGCAGCATAGAGATGGGTCTTGTTTTTATATCCATTCATCAACTCTATGCTTTTTGATTAGTGCATTCAGAGTATTTACATGTAGGGTGAATATGGATAGGTATGTACTTATTGCCATTGAAGGTTTCAGATTTGTGGTTACCAACAGTTCAAGCATTACTTTCTTACTATCTAAAGGTACAATTTAAGTCACTTAGTATACTATTACAAACACAATGTAAAGCTTCTTTTTTCCCCTCCTTTTTCTTCCTTCTCCATTCTTTATATATTAGGTATCATATTCTGTACTCTTTATCTATCCCTTGACTACCTTTCAGGGTGGTTGATTTTGCATCTGCTTAGTAATTAATTGGTCTACTTTTTTTACAATGGTTTTATTTGTTCTGGTGATAGCTATTTAACCTTAGGAACACTTCCATATATAGCAGTCCCTCTAAAATACACTGTGGAGATAGTTTGTGGGAGGTAAATTCTCTCAGCTTTTGCTTATCTGGTAATTGTTTAAATCCTCCTTAAAATTTAAATGATAATCTTGCCAGATAGAGTATTTTTTATTTGAGGCCCTTCTGTTTCATTGCATTAAATATATCATGCCACTCCCTTCTGGCAGTAAGGTTTCTGTTGAGAAACCTACAGACTGTGGAAGTTTTCAGCAATTACCTCCTCAAAGACACTTTCTATCCCTTTTTCTCTCTCTTCTTATTTTGTTACACCTGTACTGTGAATATTGTTTCTTTTGGATTGGTCACACACTTCTCTCAATATTCTTTCATTCCAGCGATCATTTTATTTCTCTCTGTGCCTCAGCTTCTTTATATTTCTCTTCTCTAAATTCTAGTCCTTCTATTGTCTCCTTTACTTCATCTAATCTGCTTTTATATGCCCCCATTGTATGTTTCAGTTCAGATGTTATATTCTCTGAGTTCTTGAATATTTTTTCTTACCTCCATAAACACGTTTATGATTTTTATTTTGAAATCTCCTTCAGGAATGTTGATGAGTTCAGTTTCACGTCTCTTTCTGGTGTTTGTGGGATTTTGGTTTGAACCATGTTCCTGTGACATTTCATATTTGTATGTGGTGCCCTCTAGTGCCCAGAATTTCTACTTTCTGGAGCTGTTCAGCCCCTGGAGCGATGGTGGGGGTTGCAGGGTTATAAGCACTGGTGCCGGTCAGGAGGAAAGAGTTCTTTCCTGCTTCCAGAATGCCATACATTTCTCCACTACCAAGGCCAGTGCACCAAGTGTGCAGGGAGAAGCCTCTATGCTTTGCACTTGTAGCTGCCATAGGTGGGAGCTGGCTCAGCTGGTGCAATGGCAAGGGCAACTGTTTTGTGAGCCAGTGCCTGTTGGGTGGAAGGCACAGCAGGCTGCTTATCATGGTGTGGGGCCTCATAGCTGTGTAGCCAGCCAGGAGGGCAGAGCACCTGAAGATCCTGAAAGTTCCCAACCTGCTGGGCAGAGTGTGCCCAGACAATTTTGTCCATCTTTCCTTTCTCCTGAGCAGGAAGGTCTGTGCAGTCCTTGTCCCTTTAGCAGCCCTTTCACTGTTAGGAAGTCTCTCAGACTGCCCATCTTTCTTTTGTCTCTGAGCAGCCGTATGTGGAACCCTGTTTTCCACATGTGGCTAGAATCTCAGTCTTTCCAAATATTCTGCCTTAGTGTTCTAACCCCCTAATCTCCAGAGCACCATGTAATGTAGGTTCATGCTCCCAGAGCAGTTCTCCATGGCTGGGTGTTCTGCAGTACTAGGCCTCCACCCCTTTCCTGTTCCATTTCTCTTCCTCCCTCTGGTGACCTGGGGTGGAGGAAGGGCTTGCATACCTCTGGATCATGGCTTTAGTATGCTACCCTTTTCTTTGAGGTCTGCTGGCTTCCTCAGGTGTAGACAGTCTGCTTCAGCTTTATTTCCTGTTGCTCTTTCAGGATTTGATGTATTTGTTATATTTACATATTATATGTGGTTTTGGGAGGAGGTTTCTGTCTCACCTCATACTCTGCTATCTTTAATCCATAGCTTGTTATTACTTTTAAGAAAGATTGGGAAATAACATCTAATAAAGGGAAATTCAACATTAGGTTATAATTAGTCTAAATAAGGAACATTTTTTCTTAAAATCTGAAGTCAGATAAGGTTCCTACAACCCTTTTAAAATAGAAATTTTGAGAATGTCATTCTTTTCACTAAAAAAAAAGGAACTAATGAATCTAGGTGGAAAGATAATGTGAAGGACAGACCAGTATGAAAATTAGAAAAGAAATCAGAGTTTCACACAATGCACACTTCATGTTTTGGTTTAGATTACTGAAAGTATATGTCCTCTTTCTTTTTGAAAGAGTTATAACAGGGTGGTTGATTTGAAAATCAGGTACTAAGTAAAGGTAAACAAACAAAACACATTTTTTCTTTAGCATTCTAGATAGTGTGATTTTAATTCATAAGTTATTTTGGATATAATAATATGTCATGGCATTGTACAAAGTTTAAAAGCATGTGATGATAGATTATAAATAGAATCAGTATTATTCTTGGTAGATACACATCTCAAGTTAATATCATTTCTACCATGAGCTAAAAGCATGGTATGAGATTCATATCCAATGCTGTTTGTTTATTAAAGAGTTGATACTAATAACCATTTAGAACCTTATGAAGTCTGATTTCTTTTTTAGAACATAAGTTTTCTTTTTCCTACTCATTTTATTTTATGTTTCTTGGCTTAAATAATC
Organism: Manis javanica; assembly: GCF_040802235.1. Lineage (NCBI taxonomy): Eukaryota > Metazoa > Chordata > Mammalia > Pholidota > Manidae > Manis > Manis javanica. The sequence continues at coordinate 115,424,102 of NC_133174.1, forward strand.
AAATAATTCATTTTGAAAAGAGGTGTTTGGGGAAATCTGACATGCACAAGCAAGTTGCAAAAATTAATTTAAACCTAATTGAACTTCTGAGCCATCACAGTATCCTTTAAAAAAAGTTCCATGGGGAAGGAGCTCAATATCATGGGCTTCCTATATAAATTAACTCAATAAAGAGAATGAGAAAGTGTCTGAAGGGAAAAATTAAATGAAAAGAGAGTAAAGCTATCAAAATAAATTTATCTAAATTGACATGGCAATGTTGTTTCTTCCTCTGCTCTAACCCACAAAGATCAAGCACTGAGATCAATGTGTACTTAATGGAAGATTATGGATTTGGGGCTTGTAGGATGTCTTGAGAGCTTATCTAGTCAATCTCCTTGCCTTCAGGTGAGACTATCTCTAAACTAGTTTTGATAGATGAGTATTTTAAATTTTAATGATTTGTAGTGAATGTGAACACATGATCTTCCTTCATTTACTTCTTTGTTGAAGAACTCTCATTTTTTAGCTATTTATTTACAGTTAAACATTAATTTGAGCACTTCAGCTAAGATATGCAGAGTACCTAGAACAGTGCCTGACATATTGCAGTTACTTAGGAATATTTAAATAATTAAAATGTGTAAAAGGCCTTCTGTCATTTTTCCCTACATTCCCAGTCTTTACATATTCTATTTCAAAGTATGAGAGAATAATACAACTTTAGATTTGAAGAAATGTTAAAAATGTCCCCATAATTCTCAACTTGTTAATTTCAAACTAAATTCAGCAGAAAAAATGTGAACATATTTTGAAAAGTGTTACAGAAAAAACTGTGGAAAGGAAAGGTCCCCAAATGAAGGTGAAATGGATGGTGCTCTGACAGTCATTAAAGATAGAGCTAGAGACATATGGTAACCCTATAATGCAAATATTGTTCTATTTAGATTTGTCATTAAGAAACCAGGGGCTACTCTTTTTGAGCTGTTGATTCCCAAGTGATAATAGAGAAAATTGCAAGTTGACCAGCTTGGAAAGGAAAATTCAATGCTGAAGAAATTTTTTAAAAACTTACACTAAAGGGAGGATCATGGGAAGATGGCAGCATGAGTAGTACAGAGGAAATCTCCTCCCCAAAGCATATATATTTATGAAAATACAATAAATACAACTATTCCTAAAAGAGACACCAGTGGATATCATACAACAGCCAGGATACATCTACATCTGTGAGAACTCAACATCACACAAAGGGGGTAAGATACAAGCTGCGGCCAGGCGGGACCCAAACACTCCCAAGCCCAGAACCCGGCGGGAAGAAAGGAGTCAGAACAGGGAGGGAGTGAAAGCCCAGGACTGCTAAATAACCAGCTCTAAAAACCATACCCAGAACACAGACAAAAGGTGCATGGGGTGCTGGATATTAGAGAAATGGATAAGCAAAACCTGTGGGCAGGTAGCCGCAACTGGTGCCCCTGAGACAAAAGAAAAGCAAGTGCTTTCTGCAAGTCTTACAGAGACAGGGACTGCATAGTTGGACAAAGTCATCCCAGCACACTTAGCCAGCAGCTGGGAATCCCGGGGAACCTTAGGCACCCTAAACCCCTCACAGCACTAAGCAGCCTGCCAGTTGTTCCTCCAACTTGTGCAGACACTGACACACTGGCCCAGTAGCGGGAGAGTGGCAGTGCATGCCGGGGATGGCAGTGCCAGAAGGGACCAGGAGCAGATCGCATACACCAACGGCACCAGAGGGGACCAGGATAGGCTTGTGTGAGCCCACAGTGGTGGCAACCAAACAGCCCTGGTGTGGCTTGTGCACACCAGTGGCAGTGGAGCCAGAGGAGCCCGGTAGAGGCCTGTGCAGGAGAGCCCCGCGCTTACCTGCAGTGGAGCCAGAGGGAGCAGGTGCGCTCCTAACACCTGACCAGAATCCCAGCCCAATGCACAGGCACCCGGGCCAGAGCTAAAGGCCACTTCTGGCACACAGCTGCAAGGCAGGGGTGTGGCTAACATGGAGGAGCGCACATGGCATGCCTGCTACTCCCCGCAGGGCTCCATCCTGCTCTGATGGAGACCCCACCCACAGTAGCTTAGGGGACTAACCTGGTGGCTGCTCCAGGAGTGCAAGTAACTGACACAGGCAGCAGAGAAGGACAAGGCATCCAGGAAACAGGAAAGGACTTTCTTCTCCCAGCTGACACACCTGCAACCTGCCTACAGCCACTGCTATCACCATGAAAAGGCAAAAAAGTTTAGTCCAGTCCAAGATAGTTCAGACATCACCTGAGAGAGGATCTGCAGAGACAGACCTAACCAGTCTCCCTGAAAAAGAATTCAAAATAAAAATCATTAACATGCTGACAGAGCTGCAGAGAAATATGCAAGAGCTAAGGGATGAAGTCCAGAGGGAGATTACAGATGTCTGGAGGGGGATTACAGACGTCCGGAGGGAGATCACCCATGTCTGGAGGGAGATTACAGAAGGGAAACAAACTCTGGAAGGATTTATAAGCAGAATGGATAAGATGTAAGAGGCCATTGATGGAATACAAACCAGAGAACAGGAACGCATAGAAGCTGATGCAGAGAGAGATAAAGGGATCTCCAGGAATGAAAGAACATTAAGAGAACTGTGTGACCAACCCAAAAGGAACAATATCTGCATTATAGGGGTACCAGAAGAAGAAGAGACAGAAAAAGGGATAGAAAGTCTCTTTGAAGAAATAATTGCTGAGAACTTCCCCAAACAAGGGGAGGAAATAGTTGCTCAGACTACAGAGGCACACAGACCTCCCAAGAGATGGGACCCAAAGAGGACAACACCAAGACACATAATAATTAAAATAGCAAAGATCAAGGACAAGGACAGAGTATTAAAGGCAGCCAGAGAGAGAAAAAAAGGTCACCTACAAAGGAAAAACCATCAGGCTATCATCAGACTTCTCAACAGAAACATTACAGGCCAGAAGAGAATGGCATGATATATTTGATGCAATGAACCAGAAGGGCCTTGAACCAAGGATACTGTATCCAGCACGATTACCATTTAAATGTGAAGGAGGAATTAAACAATTCCCAGACAAGCAAAAGTTGAGGGAATTAGCCTCCCACAAACCACCTCTACAGGGTATCTTACAGGGACTGCTCTAGATGGGAGCACTCCTATAAAGAGCACAGAACAAAACATACAAAATATGAAGAAGGGAGGAGGAAGAATAAGATGAGAGAGAAATAATCACCAGACGTGCTTATAATAGCTCAATAAGTGAGTTAAGTTAGACAGTAAGGTAGTGAAGAAGCTAACCTTGAACCTTTGGTAACCACAAATCTAAAGCCTGCAATGGCAGTAAGTACATATATTTCAATAATCACCCTAAATGTAAATGGACTGAATGCACCAATCAAAAGACACAGAGTAATAGAATGCATAAAAAAGCAAGACCCATCTATATGATGCTTACAAGAGACTCACCTCAAACCCAAAGACTTGCACAGATTAAAAGTCAAGGGATGGAAAAAGATATTTCATGCAAACAACAGAGAGAAAAAAGCAGGTGTTGCAATACTATTATCAGACAAAATAGAATTCAAAATAAAGAAAGTAACAATAGATAAAGAAGGACATTACATAATGATAAAGGGCTCAGTGCAACAAGAGGATATAACCATTATAAACATATATGCACCCAATACAGGAGCACCAATATATGTGAAACAAATACTAATAGAATTAAAGGAGGAAATTGAATGCAATGCACTCATTTTGGGAGACTTTAACAAACCACTCACTCCAAAGGACAGATCCACCAGACAGAAAATAAGTAAGGACACAGAGGCACTGAACAACACACTAGAACAGATGGACCTAATAGACATCTATAGAACTCTACATCCAAAAGCAACAGGATACACATTCTTCTCAAGTGCACATGGAACATTCTCCAGATTGGAAAACATACTAAGCCACAAAAGAGCGTCAGTAAATTCCAAAAGATTGAAATCCTACCAGCCAACTTTTCAGATCACAAAGATATAAAACTAGAAATAAATTGTAAAAAGAAAGCAAAAAGGCTCACGACCACATGGAGACTTAACAACATGCTCCTATAAAATCAATGGATAGACGGCCAAACCAAAATGGAGATCCAGCAATATATGGAAACAAATGACAACAACAACACGAAGCCCCAACTTCTGTGGGACGCAGCAGAATCAGTCTTAAGAGGAAAGTATATAGCAATCCAGGCTTATTTAAAGAAGGAAGAACAATCCCAAATGAATGGTCTGATGTCACAATTATCAAAATTGGAAAAAGAAGAACGAATGAGGCCTAAGTTCAGCAGAAGGAGGGACATAATAAAGATCAGAGAAGAAATAAATAAAATTGAGAAGAATAAAACAATAGAAAAAATCAATGAAACCAAGAGCTGGTTCTTCGAGAAAATAAACGAAATAGATAAGCCTCTAGCCAGACTTAGAGAAAAAGAGAGTCAACACACATCAACAGAATCAGCAACAAGAAAGGAAAAATCACAAAGGACCCCCACAGAAATACAAAGAATTATTAGAGACTACTATGAAAACCTATACGCTAACAAGCTGGAAAACCTAGGAGAAATGGACAATTTCTTAGAAAAATACAGCCTTCCAGGACTGACCCAGAAAGAAACAGAAAATCTAAACAGACCAATTACCAGCTATGAAATTGAATCAGTAATCAAAAAACTACCCAAGACCAAAACCCCCAGGCCCAATGGATTTACCACAGAATTTTATCAGACATATAGAGAAGACATAATACCCATTCTCCTTAAAGTTTTCCAAAAAATAGAAGAGGAGGGAATACTCCCAAACTCATTCTATGAAGCCAACATCACCTTAATACCAAAACTAGGCAAAGACCCCACCAAAAAAGAACACTACAGACCAATCTCCTGATGAACATAGATGCAAAAATACTCAACAAAATATTAGCAAACAGAATTCAAAAATACATCAAGTGAATCATACACCATGACCAAGAGGGATTCATCCCAGGGATGCAAGGATGGTACAACATTCGAAAATCCATCAACATCATCCACCACATCAACAAAAAGAAAGACAAAAACCACATGATCATCTGCATAGATGCTGTAAAAGCATTCGACAAAATTCAACATCCATTCAAGATAAAAACTCTCAACAAAATAGGTATAGAGGGCAAGTACCTCAACATAATAAAGGCCATATACGATAAATCCACAGCTAACATCATACTGAACAGTGAGAGGCTGAAAGCTTTTCCTCTGAGATCGGGAACAAGACAGGGATGCCCACTCTCCCCACTGTTATTTAACATAGTACTGGAGGTCCTGTCCATGGCACTCAGACAAAACAAAGAAATACAAGGAATCCAGATTGGTAAAGAAGAAGTCAAACTGTCACTATTTGCAGATGACATGATATTGTACATAAAAACCCTAAAGACTCCACTACAAAACTATTAGAACTAATATCAGAATTCAGCAAAGTTGCAGTATACAAAATTAACACACAGAAATCTATAGCTTTCTATATACTAACAATGAACTAATAGAAAGAGAAATCAGGAAAACAATTCCATTCACAATAGCATCAAAAAGAATCAAATACCTAGGGATAAACCTAACCAAGGAAGTGAAAGACCTATTCCCTGAAAACAAAAGATACTCTTAAGAGAAATTAAAGAGGACACTAACAAATGGAAACTCATCCCATGCTCCTGGCCAGGAAGAATTAATATCGTCAAAATGGCCATCCTGCCCAAAGCAATATACAGATTTGATGCAATCTCTATAAAATTACCAACAGCATTCTTCAATGAACTGGAACAAATAGTTCAAAAATTAATATGGAACCGCCAAAGACCCTGAATAGCCAAAGCCATCCTGAGAAGGATGAATAAAGTGGGGGTGGGATCTTGCTCCCCATCTTCAAGCTCTACTACAAAGCCACAGTAATCAAGACAATTTGGTACTGGCAGAAGAACAGAGCCACAGAGCAATAGAACAGAATAGAGACTCCAGACATTAAGCCAAACATATATGCCAATTAATATACAATAAAGGGGCCATGGACATACAATGGAGAAATAACAGTCTCTTCAACAGATGGTGCTGGCAAAACTGGACAGCTACATGTAAGAGAATGAAACTGGATCATTGTCTAACCCCATGCACAAAAGTAAATTCGAAATGGATCAAAGACCTGAATGTAAGTCATGAAACCATAAAACTCTTAGAAAAAAATATAGGCAAAAATCTCATGGGCATAAACATGAGTGACCTCTTCTTGAACATATCTCCCCAGACAAGGGAAACAAAGACAAAAATGAACAAGTGGGACTATATCAAGCTAAAAAGCTTGTGTACAGCAAAGGACACCATCAACAGAACAAAAGGTATCTTACTGTATGGGAGAATATATTCATAAATGGTAGAAACAATAAAGGATTGACATCCAAAATATATAAAGAGCTCACACACCTCAACAAACAAAAAGCAAATAATCCAATTAAAAAATGGGCAGAGGAGCTGAACAGACAGTACTCTAAAGAAGAAATCCAGGTGGCCAACAGGCACATGAAAAGATGCTCCCCATTGCTAATCATCAGAGAAATGCAAATTAAAACCACAATGAGATATCACCTCACACCAGCAAGGATGGCTAGCATTGAAAAGTCTAAGAAGAACAAATGCTAGCGAGGATGCGAAGAAAGGGGAACCCTCCTACACTGCTGGTGGGAATGCAAGCTAGTTCAACCATTGTGAAAGCAATATGGAGGTTCCTCAAAAAAGTAAAAATAGAAATACCATTTGACCCTGGAATCCCACTCCTTGGAATTTACCCAAATAATACAACTTCTCTGATTCAAAAAGACATATTCACCCTTATGTTTATCGTAGCACTTTTTACAATAGCCAAGATATGGAAGCAACTTAAGTGTCCATCAGCAGATGAATGGATAAAGAAAAGGTAGTACATATACCCAATGGAATACTATTCAGCCATAAGAAAGAAACAAATCCTACCATTTGCAACAACATGGATGGATCTGGAGGACATTATGCTCAGTGAAATAAGTCAAGTAGAGTAAGACAAATGCCAAATGATTTCCCTCATTTGTGGAGTATAACAATGAAGTGAAACTGAAGGAACAAAATGGCAGCAGACTCAGAGACTCCAACAATGAACTAGTGGTTAACAAAGGGGAGGGGTGTGGGAGGGGGGGTGGGGAGGGCAGGAGAAGGGACAAAGGGGTATTATGTTTAGTACACATGCTGTGGGGGATCACAGGGAAAACAGTGTAGCACAGAGAAGGCACATAGTGGATCTGTGGCATCTTAATACACTGGTGGACAATGACTGCATCGGAGTATGGGTGGGCACTTGATAAAACGGGTAAATGTAGTAACAATATTGTTTTTTCAGCTGAAACCTTTGTAAGATCTATATCAATCATACCTTAATAATAATATAAAAGAATGGACAAAATGGTTTATTGTTCAGTTATTTCAGAACAACCTAAACCTTCTAAAACTAAAGGGTAAGAATCTTTGGATATTAAATAATAATACTTGGTGGTGGTGGTGGAGCCAACAGTTCACTATCATTTCTGTTGCTTTTCCTCAGTTATTACATTTGCCTCAAATGGTATAGAAAGTCTTATTAAAATGTGATATCTATTGACACTAACTATACAACAGATTTTATTTTAAAAAGTACCTTATTTACCAGAAATAATTTATGGTTCATTTTAAAATGAAATGAACAATCATATTATATTTAATTGTATTACCTTGTTTAAAGTTTGTATTTATAGTAGCAAAATGGAATCTACCAAACATTAAGTTCAGGCTTCTAATTAAGAAGTTTACTGGTTAACTCCATAGTTAGATTTAGGGATGCCTATCTTGCTGGATGTTTAGTATCATTATAACCAAACCTCATAAGCATATTTTTTGTCTACAGCCAACTACACCCAATTTTATGCTCATAGTACTTCATTTTAAGAAAAGTTAAAAGCAACCTAGTTTCTAAACTCATTTGAGCAGCTGAAAGTGAGACAGGGACCATGGGTGTAGTCAGAGTAGGGTGAGGGCCTCTGGAAAAAGCAGGGTGGAATATTTACAGTCAGAGCAATGTAACAATGGGCAAAGAAGTTCCTACTGAAACTCTGTGCTAAGCATTATGTAAAGTCAAGGTCACACTAATTCTCTAGGGAAAGATACCTAAAAACATAGACATCTTCAGTGAGATTAGTTAAAGGTCAAAAGGCCAGAAGCAACTTGGCCTGGAATGTTTGAGTGTTCTGCAAGGGTATCAGCAAAACCTGTGACTCCGCTGTCAGCCCTAACAATCAGACTATGACCCAGCCCACCTTGAGGACAGGGCAGGTGGTACAAGTCCACACCCCTAATCCTTTTTTTTGATCTTCTCAAAAAATTCTCAACTGCCAATAAAACCCCCTAGACAAGGCACCACTACTGACTCTCTTGTCCCCTCCTGGCTTGAGACAGGAGCTTTTTCCTCTCACTTTATTTCTAAATAAAAGCCTGTACGTTGCTCTCCTACCTTGAGTGTTTGTAAAGCTCATTCTTTGGCTTCGTGAACAAGAACCTGGGCAACGGTAGGACTTGGATGCCATTAATTGAAATGCGGACTTTAAGTAAATAGGAGACTGGAGTTCAGACAAGAGCGAGTACCCTACGGAAATCCAAGGATCATGCAAGACCCATGTAAAGTGGCAGTCCTGAATTTAAATTAGAACCAGTTGTGGGTGTCTCACAGCTGTGTTCAGTTGCACAAGAGCTGCTGTCACAGTGTAGGTGGAAAATTGTAATTATTCAGGTTTGTATTTTGCCCAAAAAGTGTGATGAAGAAAGGGGAAAGAGAACTGAAGATTAATTAATACAAGGGTGTGATCATGCAATATTTTGATTTATAAGAAATAGATTTGATCATTCAGATGACCAAAATGATCATTCTCATACATATTTGGTATTTTTCCGCGGTGCCTGTCTTATAGCTCCCAAAACCCTAGGAATTTCCTGAGTGAAAAAAGCAAAGGGAGAATCTTTTGTTGTAGTATTTGGTCCCTTGTCCTCAGTTCCTGAAATTGCTTCAGAGCCATAAAGGTGCAATGGGTGTCTTGTGATTCATAAGAAGTTCCTTTCCATCATAATTGGGTTTATGTTAATGAGGTAGCTCTTGGAAAACACCTAAGGGTGGGGGCTGGTTGCCAAAACCCACCAGGTGACTACAGGGTTGGAGCTTTCAGTCCTAACCACCCCCACCTCCCCACCTCCACTACCACCCTCAGTTCTAGGGAGGGGAGAGGAGCTGGAGGTTGAGTCACCTGCCAATGATGAATGATTTAATCAATTATACTTGTGTAATAAATCCTCCATAAAAACCCAGAAGTTTGATGTTTGGAGAACTTCTGAGTCGGTGTAGACATGGAGGTCCTGGGGGAGTGGTGTGCCTGGGGAGGGCATGGAAGCTCCATTATCTTTCCCCATACCTTGCCCTATGCATCTACTTCCTGAGTTACATCCTTTATAGTAAACTGGTGATCTATTAAGTTCAATGTTTCTCTGAGTTCTGTGAGCTGCTCTAGCAAATTAATTGGACCCACGTAGACAGTCATGAAAACCTCTGATTTATAGCCTGTTGGTCTGAAGTACAGGTAACAAACTGGGGCTTGCAATTGGCCTCTGAAGTGGAGGTCAGTCTTGTGGAAAAGAGCCCATAACCTTTGGGATCTGAAATTATCTCCAGGTAAATAATGTCAGCATTGAGTTGAATTGTAGTGTTGGACAGCTAAGTCGGCAGAGGTCTCTCCCTGTTCACTAGGTGAAACCTCAACCTGGACAGGGGAGGGTTTTTGACTCTGATGCAGAAAGAATTCTTGAACAGGTTGCACAAGTGTAGGTAAGGAAGGAATTTGTTAAAGCGACAGTAGTAGTGAATGGCAGCAGCCACACAGGCAGCAGAGAGAAAGGAAGAACAGAGGGAGGAAAGGGAAGCTCATTGAACTCCTGCTCAGCATAGGGTGAATCCCTTGCCATCTCCTGAAGCCAACGTTACCTGGCATCCAGTGTCTGCTTGATCTCCACAGTGTGGGAGCCCCTATCACCCCAGGATTTGGGGAAGTCACAGAACACTTGACAGAGTGAGATTATGTTCTGAGAACTTCCCAAAGGCAAAGAAATAAGATTTTGGGGCAGGCTGCTAAACACCATGATCATACAGCTGCATTCTCCTCCGCATCACCCAGGCAACAGGAACTTGCAAGACCAAATAAGAGATCTTAGTAGCCCTTCCCTGCTTGGCTAAAGAGAGAGAGTGAAGACTTGTCCCTAAGTCTAGAAAATAGAATGAAATAGCAAAATGACAAAGATATTTACCACCAGAGGTGGAGGTTGGAGAGTTCTTGTCTTTATCATGGAAAAAAGTTCAGAGACAAGTGCAATCATCTTATGCAACAGGGAACTTTATTTGATAAAAAGACAATACGTATTCAGACAGGAGTGCCAGTAACCTCAGAGAGGAAGTTCACCTAAGGGCTTATGATTCTGTCCTTTAAGGCTTTCAAGAATGGGACAAAAGTGGGGGGATAGGGGTTGGGACATAGGCTTGACATGTGGTCTCATGATGTCTATCTCTGGTGAAAGATATTATGTCACCATACACAGTCCTCTAGATGTTCTGTAAGATAAACTTGACACAAGGAATTTATTGATCCTGTTCTTCTCCAAGATAGTGGTTACCTTCAAGCAGTGGGAGCATATCATTTAGGACTACTGCCCCTGAGTTAAGACAGGATCTGCTAGTGGCTGATTACCATAAAACATGTTAGGAATCTTGCATCCTAACTCCCTGGTTTTTAAAGTGGAATCTTAGCCTTAGATAGAGTCCCCTGTTCTTGCTGTACTATGTATATCTTGGCATTTTTAATCATAAGCAGGAAAGTTTAATCATGGTGTTTGCCCCATGTCCCTGCCCTACCTCAGGAGGACACCCAGCTGGTGTCCCAAGAATTGAGTATTGGTGTGGAAATCCCTCCCATACTGGAATTTTGTGTCAGAACCAATAGATTATATGGTGGAATTTAAGCTGGATAAAAGGAAATCAGGGATATGAGGGACTAAAAGACTTTGGAAACTTATGAAATTCACACCCAGCTGAGCACAAAAGATTGTTGCAGATAAAGTATAACAAATAGTAAGCTGAAAAATTAAGAAACAGTACTGAGAGCAGGGTGTATGAAACTGAGATTAGAGAGAGGGAACAATTCCTGGTAATGATGGAGTCTAGGGCATGAGCATGAGAGTAAGTGGGTCAACATCAAAGTCACTGAAGGAAAGGAGTTTAAGGAACTTAAAGGCTATGGTATTAGAATGATCCTATTCACATGTGTAAATTGCTCCAAAAATTATAGGAGTATGTTAGCATGTCAGTGAGCCAGGAGCCAAACTCTTCAAAATAATGCATGGAAAATGGGTGAGCAGTGGCAAGTGATTCAGCTCTGTAGCTGACAACATGAAATTCAAAACAGGAATATTTAAGGGATGAGGGAGGAGAATGGCCTGAAAGCAACACTGAAGAATAAATATGACATTTACCTCACTCTCCAGGCTCAATAATAATATGAGTGGTGTTCGGGGGAAAAAAGCCACCAATTAGGGGGGCTGCAGGGGTGGCAGTGTCTTCAAAGGAAAGTCAGGATTAAATCCAAGCAAAAAAATAAAGGTAATTTAGGGTTTCTCAATCGCAACATTATTGAAATTTTGGGCTGGACACTTCTGTTTCTTGTTAGGAGGAGTACCCTGTAGGATGTTTTAGCAATACCCCTGGCCTCTATCTTCCAGATGCCTGTGGCAATATCCTCCCCAGACCTCCCACTTGGGAGAGGAAAAAATGAGGTAGATCATGGAAAAGTTGAAAATAGGAGATTTTTCCTAGAATTCACCTAATTTAGTCCTCACAATAAAATTGTTTCTCTCTTAGAATATTTCTCTCATAGAAAATAATTAGTGAAAATGAGGCAAAATGATTTTGTTCATGTCATGAACTGTATCATTTCTACTGTGAAATCATAGATTTTCCTTATTGAATGAAAACATGGTTAATCTCAATTGAGTAGAAACAGCACATTTTCTGTTATGACACAAGGTAGACTGTAGATTAGTATGCTCTATCACAAAACTCTAAGATATTGTCATCTGTCACCTGATGTGTGATCACAAGTCTGATCACACACTCAAATGGATGAGTTGTAATGGGAAAGCTGTTGAAAGACTGAAGGAAAGACCCAGAAATGCCATATGAGACATGAGGGTTTACTGGAACTACTATACAGGGAGTCCAGGAGTGGCCAGCTAGACAAGGTTGTGCACCACTCTTATGGACAGGAAGGGAACTGCTTATATGGAGTGAGGAGACAAAGACTACATGTTTGCCAAGGATGAGGGGACAAAGACTACGTGCTGTGCTAGAAGGGATCATTCTTGTGGCACCAGTGATCCAAGGAACAAAACCTTCATCAGAGAGGCCTGCCTTCCAATAAAATGTTCCCATAGATAAGGCAAGTCTGATTTTGGCCATCGACAGCAAAACAACTCAAGCCAGGGTCTGCCACTCATTATCTCATCACCTTGTTTTAGTCCCTTCAGGACAATTGCCACTATTTGAACTTGTATTATTGGTTTACTTATATATTAACTTGTATAAAATATTCAGTTTTTGAGATCAGCAAACTTAATTACCTTGTCTTCCAGTATATTCCCAATATCTAGCTCATAGTAGGTACTTTGTACATACTTGATGAATGAATGAATATATGAATGAATTTGCAAAGGGTTTGTAATATTTCCCCTGTCTCTTCTCAACTGACTGTAACTTAAGTTTGGTTGAATTTTTCAACTTTAATCCTACTATTAATTTACACACAAAAATCCATCTTTGGGGGTAATTCCAAATGTAATTTTGTGAAATATTGTGCTAAGTCAAGAGAGAAAAAGATTCTAATTTTAATCCACTTTGAAATCATTCTGTTTACCTGTTGCCTAAGGAGGATCAAGGAGATTAAATTGACTCTGAACAACCACAAAACTAATTAGTGGTGATAGGAAAAATGTAATCTATCCTTTTATAATGACACTTTTAAGACTTCTTCTATTATACACAAATTTAGCTAACATGGTGATGTCTGGTTTGGCACTATGAGGATAACATGAAATTTAAATATTACCTTAAGTACTTTTTAATTTATTACTTAATCTGAAGGGATTGGAATGGGTTTTATATGATGTTGAATTTTATTTCCTTATTTACACAGAACAGTTGTGAAATACACAGCAATTAAATTTAATCTATTCTCTGCTCTCATCTCATTAAGTGACGTTCTCCAGCCCCAAGTCAAATAAATTATTTTTGTAAGAGGACAGGTAGGTTGAGTTTCAGTAATAGCAGGTTAGGCAAGCTTCCCCTCTCCTTTTCCACCTCCTCCAATTCTATAAACTGAGCCAATAAGTTTTCTTGAATTCACAAATTGTTTTCAGAGGAAACCATCACCAAGGGCTCATTTGAGTTGAAATGTTATGTTAATATATGTTAATAGGCCTAGTTATAACTATTATTTTTTCATAGTCTACAACCTTGCTGACAAAAATAAGCTATCCATAGATATTTTCTGCCAGATATCCAAACATTAGGATCATCCATAGCTATTACAACTCTTTGTGTTTTCTAGCAGCAAATGTCATGTTCATAATCATGTTTGAGAAAAAGAGGCTTTTTGTTTTATTTTTCTTTTGTGCCTTATTCCTCTGATCTAGTTCTGTGACCCAGTGACATAAACAGGATTTATCTACAAAAACACCTAGATTTGAAAAATCCCAGTCTACAGCTAGTTCCCAAATAATTTTATTCAAAACACTTTATAAAAACAAATGAAACCATTAACCAGAATCCCATTGTATAGCATAAGTGCCTATTTTGATGTTTAATTGTCCCTAGACCCCACTACTGTTATTATGGTCTGGTTCATAACCTCTTTTACTGCAAGCATAAAAAATGATACCCACTTTTCAGTATTTGACACAGAATACAAAGAGAAAGATCAGATAAAGCCAGTAGTCATCTTTTAATTCGATGAACAGGTATTTATCTCCTACTGTGTACAAGAAACTGTGCTCAGTACTGGAGATACAGTGATGGCCAAGACAGATAATGGTCCAGGCATATGTAGTTTCCTTTGTCACAGCCACTTATGTAAGAGATAATCTCTTTTAGGTAAAGGAAAATTAGTATTTGTAATAATATCCATATAGCAACAAAAATGGAAAAAATACTTGCTTACCATTAATTTTCAGTTGTGTATGTAATGTGTATGTGTATTCTTTCTACAAAAGCTAGCAACTGCAGGAATGGTGATTGTATCTGCTAATTTATTCAAAATATTCTCTACTGATGCCTACTGATACTCACCCCCCTGCCATAGGATCCCTCAAAATATATTTGTACTTACAAGTACTATCTGTTCATGCATTATTCTATCTAATGTATGGAATTCATCCACTCTCAACATTTTCCTCAGCAAAGAACATCTTTCTCTACAGTATGTGACTCCATGTGGAACTCTTTTCTTACATTTTGTTTGCCTTCTTGAACTATACAATATGATACAGTATACCAATAGCAATACTGAAAATAATATATATTTTTAAAGTATCTCTAGTTGTTATAGAAGGACTGAAAAATATAACTTGTTGGGTAAAGTACAAAATATGTAGAAGATGAATGGGTAGAAACACAGCTGTTGCAATGAAAACTGGAAGAAAAAACATACCCTCTGCATTTAGATTCATTGCAAAATATTCCTGTTCCAGCTGAAATACACATTCTTATCTAATATACAATAATTTGTGTTTGGAATCATAAACCTGAAAAATAAATACCCTGATGAAGAAACAACTAAAATAATTAGAACCCACATAACCAGAACCCTCAATTAACTATCCTCCCCAACTAATTCTTCATTTTTTGCAGAAATGAACAAATTTTAAAATGTGCCTATCAACTGAGATTAAGTAGACAAAAATTAGTAAGATTTGAACAATATGATTAGAATGTTCTTAACTAATTTACATATATAAAGTATAGTACCCTAAAAGTGCAGAATACACATTTTTAAGTATAGAAAAAATATATAAAACTTGGCTACCTGCTGGCAGTAGAGCAAGTTTTAATGTACTTCAAGTCTCAACTCATTTTAAATGACTAACAAAATGCAAAACAATATTTTCTAATCACAATGCAGATATGTTAGAAATCACTAACAAAAAAGAAGCATAGACTATTCTCCATTTATTTGGAAATTAAAAAGCACAAGTGTAGATAATTTGTATGTCAAAACATCATAATGGAATTAGAGAACAACTTTATCTGAATGATATTTAAAACATTAAATACCAACTTGTGAGACAGTTCAAACTATATATAAAAGAAAAATTGTCTTAAATGTATATATGAGAAGAAAATAAATGGTGAATATATTCAACCAAAAACTCCAATTAATTTTTTACCTAAAGTAAAAAACAAAATTATAAAGCTTTCAGAAGGCAATATTGGGGAATATATTATGTACTTCAGGGTAAGAAAAGTTTTCACATACATTATACAGAAGAACTCAGCATAACAAAAAAAATGCCAAATGCATTTAAACTAACTGTAATATAAAATTTAATTCAAAATTCACCTTAAGGAAAGTGAACACTTTCCCAGGAATGAAAAGATATTTATAAAACATATAACTGACAAAGAACCTATATTCAGAATGTATAAAAACTCTTACACATCAGAAAAAGGCAAGCAATCCAACAGAAAAATGAACAAAAAACTGAATAAGCAGATCACAAAACAAAATCCAGATGAACAATAAAGATATGAAAAGGTTCTCAAAATCATTAGCCATGGAAATGCAAGTCAAAACCACATCTACTAGATGGGCAAAAAATACTTCTAAAGTCCTGAAAACACCAACAGTTAGTAAAGATGTGAAGCAAAAGAAACTTCTTGTACATCTTTGGTGAGAGTGTGTATTGGTGCAACCATTTTGGAAAATAAGTTGGCATTATCTAATGAGATTGAAGAGATGTGTTGCCTTTGACCAACATTCCACTCTTACATATATACGTTAGAGGAATGCTTACAAATGTACACCAAGATATATTGCAGCAGCACTGTTTGTAATAGTCCTGGACAGGAAACAACCAAATGTTCATCAACAGTTGTATAAATCCATATTATATTCTATGTAGTGGAGTACTATAAATCAATGACAGCAAATGAAGAATAGTAACAAACAACATGTGGATACTTATTTTTATTTTAATAAAATAGATGTTTATTTTTTACCAGCTGAAAGTCCAGAGATACGTAGTTCAACGCTGGGAAGGTAGCTCTCTCCCACAGATAACCTTGCAGAACCAGGTCCTTACAGCTCACTCATTTGCCATCTTGGGGTGTGGTCTTTATTCTCACAGTACCAGCTGGTGGCACTTGGATTCCAGCATCTGTATGAAGAAAGGAATGAAGAACTGGCAAAAGACAAGAGCAAGGGTCTCTTCAGGGAGGTTCCTTGTAGCTGCTGCTCATCACTTCCACTTACATTCCATTGTTCAAAAATAAGTCTCATGGCCACACGTAATAGCAAGAGAAGTTAAGAATTGTGGTCTTTCTTTCCCTTTTTTTAAATTGAAGTATCAGTGATATATAGTCTTACACTGTGTTCAAATATACAACACAGTGGTTCAACAATTACCCATATTTTAAAATTCTCGCTCCCTCTAGTGCGGTTACTATCTGTCAATATAAAAAGATGTTATAGAGTCATTGACTATATTCGCCATGCTATACTATTATCCCCATGACCAACTTATATTAGGAGTCAGAATTTTTGTGCCCTTTTATTCCCCTCACCCTCCTCACCCATCCACCTCAACCCCTCCCCCATGGTAACCACTAGTACTTCTCAGTGTCTATGACATGCTGATAATTCTTACAAATAAATATTGAACAAAAGAAAAAGGCACATATGTAGATTCTTTGTCATTTTTTTAAAGTTCAAAAACACAAAATTAGACTATATTGTTAAGAATTCATATATAATGATAATACTGTAAAGCAAGTAACTGCTTATGATAAAAGTCAAAATAATCTTACTTCTGCAAGGTACAGGACAGTTAAAGGAATCTGAGAAGAGAAGGAGTGGCAGCTTCTGGGGTGCTGTCAATGTTTTCTCCATTGATTTGGATGGCTTTTATAATCAATCAAAAGTGCTTGCTTTATAATCAATCTCTATACTGTACAGTTATATTTTATGCATGTTTCTTGTATTATGTCTCTATAAGTAAAAGAAAAAAATAGAAAGAATGAAAGAAACATAGAAAGTAAATGGACAGGAGCAAAGGGAGGCTAGGTGGTAAGTAACATAACCAAGTTCTCTGCATCTGTATTTTTTAAAAGCTATTTAAATGATTCTGTCATATACCCAGAGTTGGGAATCAGGGTTGGGAAAAATCAAAATATCTTAAGCACAGTGGCTGACATATATATGTTAATGTCAAAGAACATTAGTCCTCCGCTGAAGATGACTGACAATCTTTTTGTCCATTTCTGAGCATGTGGGTCCTTGAGTAAATTATCAAAAATAGTTTTTATGAGTTTGTATCTGTGTTTAAATATAAACAGACTTGGAAAGATATACTTTAAAATGTTGAGATGTGATAAAGTTATAAGAAATAAAAGATTATTTCTGATGGTGTATAATATATAAAGCATCTAACAAAAAGGAAGAGGAGGAGCCAAGATGGCAGCGTGAGTAGCGCAGCAGAAATCTCCTCCCAAAACCATATATATTTTTGAAAATACAACAAATACAACTATTCCTAAAAGAGAGACTAGTGAATACAGTACAACAGCCAGGCTACATCTACATCTGCGAGAACTCAGCACCTCATGAAGGGGGTAAAATACAAGCCACGGCCTGGTGGGACCCAAGCACTCCCCTCACCCCAGCTCCCAGTGGGAGGAAAGGAGTCAGAGCAGGGAGGGAGGGAGAGTCCAGGACTCCTAAACAACCAGCTCTAGTAATCCGCAGCAGGAGCACAGGCACACACTGCATGGTATGCTGGATATTAGAGAAATGGAAAAGCAAAATCTGTGAGGGGGTCCCCACAAATGGCTCCCCTGGGACAGAAGAAAAGTGAGTGCTTTTTGAAAGTCTTAAAGGGACAGGAGCCTAACAGCTGGACCGAAGTGTCCCGGCACACTCAGACCAGCAGGCTGGGAATCCTGAGGAATGTCAGGTGCCCCAGCTCCCTGGGTGTCAATACAGCCCTGAAGCCCCTCACAGTGACAAGTACCCTGCCAGTCATTCCCCCAGCCAGCACGGCCCTTGACACATTGGCCCAGTAGCTGGAGAGTGGCCACGCATGCCCGCGGTGGGGAGTGGCCGCACATGCCTGTGGTGGCAGCCAGCCAGCCAGGGAGGAGCCACATAAGCCCATGTCTGGGAAACGCTGTGCCCCCAACAGCAGCCCAGGATCTCTTCCTGGTGAGCAGGCACCTGAGCCAGACGCACAGGCCGCCAGTGGTGCAGAGTTGCCTGGCGCAGGCAGAAGACACCAGGGTAAGGTGTAAAGGGGTGCAGCTCTCTTAGGAGAGCACACCCGGTACACCTACTACTCCCTGAAGGTATCTGGGCTACCCTGATGGCAACCCCGCCCATGGCAGCTCGGGGGATTAATCCAGGGGCAGCTACAGGAGTGTGGGTAACGACACAGGCAACAGAGAAGGGCAAGATAACCAGCAAACAGGAAAGGACTTGGTTCTTTCAGCTGACACACACACTACGTGCCTACAGCTAACTCTATCGCAAAGAAAAGGCAGAAGAATCTGGTCCAGTACAGAATTACCCAGACAACACCCAAAAGAAGGCATGGGGAGATAGATTTAACCAGATTTCCTGAAAAGAATTCAAAATAAAGGCCATAACCATACTAATGGACATGCAGAGAAATATGCAAGGGCTAAAGGAGCAAGTAAGGAGGGAGAATACAGAAATAAAACAATCACTGGAAGGACTTAAGAGCACACTGGATGAGGTGCAAGAGGCCGTTAATGGAATAGCAATCAGAGAACAGGAATACAGAGAAGCTGAGGCAGAGAGAGATAAAAGGATCTCCAGGAATGAAAATATATTAAGAGAACTGTGTGACCAATTCTAAATGGAACAATATTCACATTATGTGAGTACCAGAAGAAGAAGAGAGAGAAAAAGGGATAGAAAGTGTCTTTGAAGAAATAAGGGCTGAAACTTTCCCCAAACTGGGGAAGGAAATAGTCTCTCAGACCATGGAAGCCCACAGAACTCTCAGTATAAGGGACCCAAGGAGGACAACACCAAGACATATAATAATTAAAATGGCAAAGATCAAAGACAGGGACAGAGTATTAAAGGCAGCCAGAGAGAGTAAAAAGGTCATCTACAAAGGAAAACCCATCAGGCTATCATCACACTTCTCAAAAGAAACTTTACAGGCCAGAAGAGAATGGCATGATATATTTAATGCAATGAAACAGAAGGGCCTTGAACCAAGAATACTGTATCCATCGTGATTATCTTTCAAATATGAAGGAGGGATTAAACAATTCCCAGACAAGAAAAGTTGAGGGAATTTGCCTTCCACAAACAACCTATACAGGATATTTTAAAGGGATTTCTCTACATGGAAGCACTCTTAAGGCTAAATAGATGTCACCAGAAGAAATAAAATCACAGCAAAGACAGCAGACCAACCAAATACTAACTAACGGCAAAAAGTAAAATCAACTACTCACAAAAACACCCAAAGGAAACACAAAAGAGTAAAGAATAAAACACCTAACATATAAAGAATGGAGGAGGAGGAATAAGAAGGGAGGGAAGTGAAGAATCATCAGAATGTTTATAAAATTGCTTAATAACACAATTAAGTTAGATGGCTAGCTAGTAAAGAAGCTACCCTTGAACCACTGGTAACCACGAATCTTAAGTCTGCAATGGCAATAAGTACATATATTTCAATAATCACCCTAAATGTAAATGGACTGAATGCACAAATCAAAAGACACCGAGTAACAGAATGGATAAAAAAAAGCAAGACCCATCTATATGCTGCTTACAAGAGACTCACCTCAAACCCAAAAACATACACAGACTAAAAGTCAAGAGATGGGAAAAGATATTTCATGCAAAAAATAGGGAGAAAAAAGCAGGTGTTGCAGTACTTGTCTAAGACAAAATAGAATTCCAAACAAAGAAAGTAACAAGAGATAAAGAAGAACATTACAAAGTGATAAATGGGACAGTCAACAAGATGATATAAACATTATAAATATATATGCACCCAACACAGGAACACTGACATATGTGAAACAAATACTAACAGAATTAAAGAAGGAAATTGAATGCAATGCGTTCGTTCTAGAAGACTTCAACTCACCACTCACTCCAAGGGACAGAGCCACCAAACCCAAAATAAGTAAGGACACAGAGGCACTGAACAACACACTTGAACAGATGGACTTAACAGATATCTACAGAACACTACACCCAAAAGCAGCAGGATACACATTTTTCTCAAGTGCACATGGAATATCCTCCAGAATAGATCACATACTGGGCCACAAAAAGAGCCTTAATAAATTCAAAAAGATTGAAATCCTACCAACCAACTTTTCAGACTAAAAAGGTATAAAACTAGAAACAAATTATATAAAGAAAGCAAAAAGGCTCATGAACACATGGAGGCTTAACAACATGCCCAAAATAATCAATGGATCAATGACCAAATTAAAATGGAGATCCAGCAATATATGGAAACAAATGACAACAACAACAGGAAGCCCCAACTTCTGTGGGATGCAGCGAAAGCAGTCTTAAGAGGAAAGTATACAGTAATCCAGGCATATTTAAAGAAGGAAGAAAAATCCCAAATGAATAGTCTAATATCACAATTATTGAAATTGGAAAAAGAAGAACAAATGAGGCCTAAGGTCAGCAGATGGGACATAATAAACATCAGAGAAGAAATAAATAAAATTGAGAAGAATAAAACAATAGAAAAAATCAATGAAACCAAGAGCTGGTTCTTTGAGAAAATAAACAAAATAGATAAACCTCTTGCAAGACTTATTAAGAGAAAAAGAGGATCAACACACATCAACAGAATTCAAACGAGAAAGGAAAAATCACGACGAACCCCACAGAAATACAAAGAATTATTAGAGAATGCTATGAAAACCTATATGCTAACAAGCTGGAAAACCTAGGAGAAATGGACAACTTCCTAGAAAAATACAGCCTTCCAGGACTGACCCAGAAAGAAACAGAAAATCTAAACAGACCAATTACCAGCAACAAAATTGAAGCAGTAATCAAAAAACTACCGAAGAATAAAACCCCTGGGTCAGATGGATTTACCTCAGAATTTTATAAGACATACAGAGAAGGCATAATACCCATTCTCCTTAAAGTTTTCCAAAAAATAGAAGAGGAGGGAATTCTCCCAAACTCATTCTATGAAGCCAACATCACCTTAATACCAAGACCAGGCAAAAACCCCACCAAAAAAGAAAACTACAGACCAATATCCCTGATGAACGTAGATGCAAAAATACTCAACAAAATATTAGCAAACAGAATTCAAAAATACATCAAGTGGATCATACACCATGACCAAGAGGGATTCATCCCAGGGATGCAAGGATGGTACAACATTCGAAAATCCATCAACATCATCCACCACATCAACAAAAAGAAAGACAAAAACCACATGATCATCTCCATAGATGCTGAAAAAGCATTTGACAAAATTCAACATGCATTCATGATAAAAACTCTCAACAAAATGGGTATAGAGGGCAAGTACCTCAACATAATAAAGGCCATATATGATCGACCCTCAGTTAACATCATACTGAACAGTGAGAGGCTGAAAGCTTTTCCTCTGAGATCGGGAACAAGACAGGGATGCCCAATCTCCCCACTGTTATTTAACATAATACTGGAGGTCCCAGCCATGCCAATTAGACAGAACAAAGAAATACAAGGAATCCAGATTGGTGAAGAAGAAGTTAAACTGTCACTATTTGCAGATGACATGATATTGTACATAAAAACCATAAAGACTCCACTACAAAACTATTAGAACTAATATCAGAATTCAGCAAAGTTGCAGGATACAAAATTAACATGCAGAACTCTGTGGCTTTCCTATACACTAACAATGAACTAATAGAAAGTGAAATCAGGAAAACAATTCCATTCACAATATGATCAAAAAGGATCAAATACCTAGGGATAAACCTAACCAAGGAAGTGAAAGACCTATACCCTGAAAACTACAAGATACTCTTAAGAGAAATTAAAGAGGTCACTAACAAATGGAAACTCATCCCATGCTCCTGGCCAGGAAGAATTAATATCATCAAAATGGCCATCCTACCGAAAGTAATATACAGATTAGATGCAATCCCTATCAAACTACCAACAGCATTCTTCAATGAACTGGAACAAAAAGTTCAAAAATCAATATGGAACAACCAAAGACCCCAAATAGCCAAAGCAATCCTGAGAAGAAAAAATAAAGTGGGGGGGGGGATCTCACACCCCAACTTCTAGCTCAACTACAAAGCCACAGTAATCAAGACAATTTGGTACTGGCACAAGAACAGAGTCACAGACCAGTAGAACAGAATATAGACTCCAAATATTAACATAAACATATATGGTCACTTAATATACAATAAAGGAGCCATGGACATACAATGGGGAAATGACAGTCTCTTCAACAGATGGTGCTTGCAAAACTGTACATCTATATGCATGAGAATGAAACTGGATCACTGTCTAACTCTATACACAAAAGTAAATTCAAAATGGATCAAAGATCTGAATGTAAGTCATGAAACCATAAAACTCTTAGAAAAAAACATAGGCAAAAATCTCTTGGACATAAACATGAGTGACCTCTTCTTGAACATATCTCCCCGGGCAAGGGGAAAAAAAGCAAAAATGAACAAGTGGGACTATATCAAGCTGAAAAGCTTCTGTACAGCAAAGGACACCACCAATAGAAGAAAAAGGCATCCTTCACTATGGGAGAATATTTTTATAAATGACAGATCCAATAAAGGGTTGCCATCTAAAATATATAAGGAGCTAACAGACCTCAACAAAGAAAGTAAATAATCCAATTAAAAAATGAGCAGAGGAGCTAAATAGACAGTTCTCTACAGAAGAAATTCAGATGGCCAACAGACACATGAAAAGATGCTCCACATCGCTTGTGATCAGAGAAATGCAAATTAAAACCACAATGAGATATCACCTCACAACAGTAAGGATCGCCACCATCCAAACGACAAACAACAATAAATGCTGGTGAGGATGTGGATAATGGGGAATCCTCCTACACTGCTGGTGTGAATGTAAATTAGTTCAACCATTGTGGAAAGCAGTATGAAGGTTCCTCAAAATGCTCAAAATAGAAATACCATTTGACCCAGGAATTCCACTTCTAGGAATTTACCCTAAGAATGCAGCAGCCCAGTTTGAAAAAGACAGATGCACCCCTATGTTTATCGCAGCACTATTTACAATAGCCAAGAAATGGAAGGAACCTAAATGTCCATCAGTAGATGAATGGATAAAGAAGATGTGGTACATATACACAATGCATTATTATTCAGCCATAAGAAGAAAACAAATCCTACCATTTGCAACAACGTGGATGGAGCTAGAGGGTATTATGCTCAGTGAAACAAGCCAGGTGGAGAAAGACAAGTACCAAATGATTTCACTCATATTTGGTATATAAGAACAAAGAAAAACTGACGGAACAAAACAGCAGCAGAATCACAGAACCCACAAATGGACTCAGAGTTACCAAAGGGAAAGGGACTGGGGAGGATGGGTGGGAAGGGTGGGATAAGGGTGGGGAAAAAGAAAGGGGGCATTACAATTAGCATGTATAATGTGTGTGGGGGTACAGTATGGGCTCTACAACAGAGAGAAGACAAGTAGTGATTTTACAGCATCTTTCTACGCTGATGAACAGTGACTGTGAAGGGCTATGTGGGAGGACTTGGTGAAGTGGGGGAGCCTAGTAAACATAATGTTCTTCATCTAATTGTAGATTAATGATAGCAAAATAAAAATAAAAAAACTTCATATGGAACCACAAATGACCCCAAATAGCCAAAGCAATCCTGAGAAGGACAAATACAGCAGGGGGGATCTTGCTTCCCAACTTCAATTTCTACTACTAAGCCCCAGAAATCAAGACAATTTGGTACTGGCACAAGAACAGACCCGCAGACCAGTGGAACAGAATAGAGAGTCCAGATATTAACCCATACATATACGGTCAATTAAAATATTGTAAAGGAGCCATGGACATACAATGGGGAAATGACAGCCTCTTCAACATCTGGTGTTGGCAAAACTGGACAGCTACATGTAAGAGAATGAAACTGGATCATTGTCTAACCCCATGCTCAACAGTAAATTTGAAATGGATGAAATACGTGAATGTAAGCCATGAAACCATAAAACTCTTAGAAAAAAAATAGGCATGAATCTCTTGGACATAAACATGAGCAACTTCTTCATGAACATATCTCCACAGACAACGAAAACAAAAGCAAAAATGACGAAGTGGGACTATATCAAGCTGAAAAGCTTCTGTACAGTAAAGGACACCATCAAGAGAACAGAAATGCTTCCTACAATATGGGAAAATGTATTCATAAATGACATATCTGATAAAGGGTTGACATCTAAATTATATAAAGAGCTCATGCAGGTTAACAAACAAAAAGCAAATAATCCAATTAAAAAATGGGCAGAGGATCTGAACAGACAGTTCTCCAAAGATGAAATTCTGATGGCTAACAGGCACATGAAAAGATGATCCACATCACTAATCATCAGAGAAATGCAAATTAAAATCAAGATGAGATATCACCACACACCAGTAAGGATCGCCACCATCCAAAAGACAAACAACAAATGTTGGTGAGAATGTGGAGAAAGGGGAATACTCCAACATTGGTGGTGGGAATGTAAATTAGTTCAACCATTGTGAAAAGTAGTATGGAGGTTCCACAAAAAACTAAAAGTAGAAACACCATTTGACCCAGGAATTCCATTCCTAGGAATTTACCCTAAGAATGCAGCAGCCCAGTTTAGAAAAGACATATGCACCCCTATGCATATCACAGCACTATTTACAGTAGCCAAGAAATGGAAGCAACCTAAGTGTCCATCAGTAGGTGAATGGATAAAGAAGTGGTACATATACACAATGGAATATTATTCAGCCATAAGAAGAAAACAAATCCTTCCATTTGCAACAACATGGATGGAGCTAGAGGGTATTATGCTCAGTGAAATAAGCCAGGCAGAGAAAGGCAAGTGTCAAATGATTTCACTCATCCGTGGATTATAAGAACAAAGAAAAAAACTGAAGGAGCAAAACAGCAGCAGACTCACAGAACCCAAGAATGGACTAACAGTTACCAAAGGGAGAGGGACTGGGCAGGATGGGCAGGAAGGGAAGGATAAGGGTGGGGAAAAAAGAAAAGGGGCATTACGATTAGCATGTATAATGTGTGTGAGGGCATGGGAAAGGCTGTACAGCATGGAGAGGACAGGTAGTGATTCTACAGTATCTTACTATGCTGATGGACAGTGAGTACAGTGGGGTATGTGGGGGGAACTTGTTGATGGGGGGAGTCTAGTAAACATAATGTTCCTCATGTAATTGTAGATTAATGATACCAAAAAAAGAAACAAAGAAAAAATCCCCCCCCCAAAATGATGAATACATTCTATAACCTGTCAAATGGAGACTATCTGGTATAAATTTGGATTTTTATAATTATTAATTTCATATGATTACTAAGGCAAATATGAGTTTTATAAATTAAATTAATCTTTGCAATACTGACTGAAATGGCACTCAACTTTTAAAAAGTATGGCAGTTTTTTGACATTGTGGTAAAGGGTGTGGTGTGATGAGATCATTGAGAATGACATTCTGTAATTAACATAATTTTTCCTAAACAAATTCATTTTTTTTACTCTTTTTGTTTTATGAAAATAGGAAAGAAAAGGATGAAATAAAAGCAACAGACAGATCTTTTAATCGTTGAGGGTTTTCTCCTCTTCAGCTTGATTTTAAGGATTGCTTAAATATGGAAAGGTATGTCTCACTGTGGCAAAGTTGATTTTTGTGAACAGAGACATAAGAAAGAAAGTTCTGGAGAGTTTCATGAAGGAAAGTAAATGGATGAATCATGGGAGATGTTGATTCAGCATCACACAATTTCTTTCAAACTAAAGAGACTTTTATTCAATGAGGTCAGTATCTTTCAACAGATGGGGCTGATGAATCAGGTGTGGAAGATTGAGGCCAAGGGTGAAAAGGGCCAGCAATGACTGGAGGATCTGGGGCATTATTTCTGCAACCAGATCAGGAGCTGGAGCATGCAGTGAATATCAGATCATAAACTGCATTCCAGAATGAAAAATGGCTATAGGAAATTATATCCCCATTGCAGCTGCCAAAGAGACTGACACCTTGGTAACACATGATTTGCTCAAAAGGCATTTGTATGAAGACAAAGCAAACCAAACAAAAAGGGATGGTTGAAGGTGGAGGAAATTCTACCATTTGCATACAGGTAGTGGGAGACTCACTATAAGAGATTTCAAAGACATTTGTATGACAAATATTAACTTTGTGGGAATAATCTTAATTTTTTTAAATCAAGATTGCCATCAAATGCTTTTTTTATTATCAAACAGATTTTCTTCTGTATGATTTTGATAAATTATTTTCCATGTCCTTTTATAGATAAAAGTTATTTACTAATATATCATTTTATCTGAACAAAGCTGTCTGTGCTTTTGAAAACATCTATCTATAAATGCTAGCTTATCAAATCTACTATATAAGTCTAAGCAGTGTCTAGGGTTCGCTATACTACAGATTCTAAACATTAAAATAATACTTTAATGCTTGAAGACTCATTAAGAAGCAATTTGCTGCACAAGCATCCATGCACAGAAATTTACATTGCAGTATTTTTTGTTGTAGCAAAAAAACTATGAAAACTACAAATGAATAAGTAAATTGATGTACAATTATGCTATGGAATCCTATGCTATGTAACATTATGAAAATGAATGAACTATAGCTTCATATATATACATGCTTAGCTGACAAAAACCAAGCATTGAGTGAGAAAAGCAACTTCCAGAAGAATTTATAAAAGCATAATTTTCTATTTCTTACTGAGCACCTACTGTAAAGCTGGAACT
The DNA here is from genome assembly GCF_040802235.1 of Manis javanica. NCBI lineage: Eukaryota > Metazoa > Chordata > Mammalia > Pholidota > Manidae > Manis > Manis javanica. The sequence goes on from NC_133174.1 coordinate 115,451,544, forward strand.
ATGCCAAGGACTTTAAAATACATTATCTTACTTGATTGACATCTTTATTATCCCCATTTACAGATAATGAAATTGAAATTCAGTGACTTGACCAAGGTCACACAGCTACTAATTTGTGGAGGCAGGACTTAAATCCAGATCAGTCTAACTCCAAAACCAGAACTCTTAAGCACTAAAGAGCCAATGCAGTAACTAAAATCTACTGCTCCCAGCATACACGACAGCCTTCTTGTCTGGGCCACCTGACGAATCTTGGAGAAAACAGAATACTACAAGCCAGGTTAACTATATTCATAATCCAACAAGAGAGATGCAAATTCAACTTACAAAATATCGGAACAGAAAACTTCTCAACCAGATATTCTAGGTTCAGGGAAAAATGTTTTTGGCACACATAGTCCACATATACCTGCAAAAGTGGTTAAATGTGTTGCTCAACTCGAGGAGGAACTCTTCTCACAAAATGCAGTGTGAATGGTGATCTTGATGGTTAGATAGTGCAGAGGTCCTTCCTGTACACAGTCTCTGTTCCTGGTGAATCAAGCACACCAGCATCATGATACATAGTCTACATTATACCATAGATAACATCTTCCTTCTATAAAGTATGCATTTGTTCTGGAATGTACTTTGGTGTAATGCCACTGGCTTAAATTGAGCTAGTTTATAAAAAATGCTTCTATGAAATTGATATGATTATGTTACTTACAACTCATGACTTCACTACACTGTAGGAGTTAAGTCAAATGACTCAAGCTAGACTGTAAGAATCTTGCTGTAACACTCATTAGTTATGTCTCATTGCTTCAGTTATTTAACCTATTACTGATTCAGTTTTCTCATCTGTAAAATAGAATCTTTCTTATAAGGGGTTTGTAAGAATTGAGTTAGTACATGTAAAGTGCCTAGGCCAGTGCCAAGAAGATGTACTTCCTAATTGATAGCCATTGTCTTTGTTGCTATTGATTTTGTTATTTTATACTACTGAGCATCCTCTTTCTGTGGAAGACACTGTTATTGTCCTTAGGACACACAGTATCATATGTCCTGAACAACTAACTGGTGGGTATCAGAAGTGAGAGTCAAAATATTTAATAACAGATCTGATACTGCCCCACAACCAATCAGATGGGAGATCAGCTAACAGCTTCTATGGATATATTAGTGCACACTAGTTGAATATCAGCCCCGATTTATTGTATATGGACACTAAAAACTAAAACTTATCTCATTAAAAAGATAACACACAAACTGTGCTCAACCATAACAAGTATCCAGTACTCTGGTAAGCATTTTCCTCCTTTGTTCATATTTTTAATCCCCTTTTTAAATTCTGTGTCTTTGCAAGCTGTACCCATTCTGGAATATGGTGTCAGATGGTTTAGTTTTCCTATAATATTGCAGATATTTAAAATACTAGTGTAAAATAGACTTCTGGCAGCCCAAACCTTCATGTACTTAGCAAACATGAGATATTTAAACTGCTCGTTAAAAACTCACGCCCAATTCTTCAACTCAGATTGCATATAAAAAAATTGTGAGTGTGTTTGTGTGTGTGTGTGATTTAAAAATGAATTGAAAATGAGACAAATCAAAATGCATGGAAAGAGAAACAAAAAAAAACAGAGGAAACCTCTACTGCTGAGCTTCTCTCAGAGCAAAGAAAGAGGAACTATAGTGATATTATTTTCATTACATCTTAATGTGATAAAATTTTGTACAGTGTAAAGTAGAGAAAGAGTTGATGCATCTGGCCCTTTAAAATAAGCTGGCTTTTAGTCTGGGACTCAAATGCTGTTTGTTGGAAGTATTCCTTTCATGGAACTATTTGTACTTAAGAGCTAAGGACTACAGTTGTAAAGGCTGTCTAGTCTTCCAGCTTCTAGAGAAACGAAGAGCAGAAAACAGAAAGGAATCCATTCAAGAGTAACCAAATGAATGGCTCAATATTGATTGAGAATGCTCCCTATCCTAAACATATTCCGAACTCAGAATAGATCAACAAAGAGTTTAAAGAGTTCCATCATGGTAACCATAAAAATGTGAATTCAAATACACTAAAGTAAATCCAAGAATATAGCACAGATGAAAAGAGAAGGAAAAAAAGTAAGAACAAATATATCTTAATGAAGTGTTTTTTTAATTGAATAGGCCACCTTTACAGCTTTTTGTCTACATATTTCACAGGGTAATTTGAAACATAAAATGTCAAGTCATGGTGTATGGGAAAAAGATATGAACCAAAAATCAGTTTGAGTTTTAATATCAACTCTGCCACTAACTTGGCTGTGAGACTTGGACTACTCACTTCCACTCTCCAAATGTCAGTCTTTTTATTTGATCTAGATCAGTGATACTCCAAATAGTTTTGACTGAGACCCACAGTAAGAAATATATCTTACAGTATATATTGTATGAGACCCAGCATAATTTGAAAACACTGTACTGGATGATCCTAGGATCCATCTATAGCTGATACTCCATGACTCAGTTTAATTAGACTTCTCTTGACATGGCAGGCATCTTTCATTATCTGAATCTGACTTCTGAAAACTCACTGGAGAGTAAATTTTTAAAAAGCAGAATGCTGTATTTCATTATTTTTAATGAGAAAAATAACAATGTATTCCCAGCTCATCTAGTAACACTAATCATTTTCCTGAATTATTCCTAAAGTGCTGTTAAATACCTGTGTAATAATCCACCAAGAATTTTAACATCATATAAAATATGTAAGAGACCAGATTTCTGATTATTGACAATGAGGCTATCAGTGTATTCGTGCACTTTGATCAGTGGTGTTTGCTAGAACAGTTCACAATGGCCTGGCTGGTTTTTTAAATATCTCAGGAAATATCTCAGTCAGTTATTAAACAGGAACTCAAAATAGGGTATGGTAGGAGTATTTACATCACAGAATGCTGTATTTCAAGGCCTTCTCCCTTCTCCCAAATCCAGACCCAAAAGTTACCAGACTGTAACATACAAAGCTAGAGAGAGGAAGCCATGATTCAGACTGTTAGATGGTGGTTTGCATCATATTTTGATGTATAGCAGTTTTGATATGTGTTTCTTTCAGTCAAATCAGTATCAACAATTGTTAACTACCATTATAGGTACAATTATATGTCCCAAGAATTGCACTAAGTACTTTATATAAAGTTTCTATAAGCTTTACAACAACACTTCAATGAAGTTATTTCCCCATTTTTACAAAATAGTACTTTTAGACTCTGTGAGATTAAGTACATTTTACAAATGGACACAGTAGATGTTGAAACTGAAATTTGAACTCAGAACTTTCTGATGATAAATCCTATATATTTTTATTTAAGCAAGTCTTTATCTCCATCTAGTGAAATGCTACCAATATTTCAATGTCCTATACAAACAGAGGTCATTTCTGTGAATTCCTCTCTGACTACATGTATGATAATTGGCTTGTCATCCTTTTTACTCTTATCACTATGTCTGATTTTAACAGTATTTATCATATGCTTCCATGTATCCAAGTTACTTCTGCTTCTTTCCCCCTCTCCTGTTTTGTCTTCAAGAACTTTTCATAAATGAATGCAATCATGAATGAAGGTGGATGGTGCCTGCTAATGAGTATGAGGTTTCTTTAGGACACAATGTAATGATATGGAATTAGATAGGGGTGATGATTGCACAATCTTATGAGTTAAAAATCACTGAATTGTGCAGGTTAAAGAGGTGAATTTTATGGAATATGAATTATATTTCAATTTAGGAGGTAAGATATAAAAGTTTTTTAAAAAACTGTTAGGTTCTGTCATATGAATTGCCATTTCTGTCTGTTAAAATTATTGAATCAGCAATTTCATATAGTTAATCCTAATCTTAATAGGAAATCTTTCCAAATAATGTGCTTAAAACAGGTATTTTTGTAAAGATCACTAATAGTTCTAATTGCAATGATTTCTCAAATCTAAAATCCTACTGAGAAAAAAGGAAATGATCTCATTTGCATTGTCCACCTACTTCTCCTAAGTCCTCCTTATCTTAAGCTAGGGGATCTTTGCTTGGTACTTCATTATGGATGAGAGGAGAACTGAATTTTGATAATATCCAATCCCAGGTAGATGAGTCTCCAAAGTGTGAAAGATAAAAAATTCTTGGAAATTCTGTGGTAACTTGATCAGTTATTAGTAAAAATATAGGGAACTCACCATCTCTGGGTAGCAATGGTCATGTGCTCTGATGTAGCCCTGCAGGAAATATGGACACTGGTATCATTTCTAGAAAATTACAAAACTTCTATGCACTCAGAAAATGAACAATACTGGGTAAATATAACTTTCTAATCAAAGAAAGACTAGAAAAGTTCAAATTGCAAGAAATGAGAAAACAAAGGCAGAGGAAGAAAAATACCATAAGTTGAGTTGGGGCACTGCTCAGTCATCTCCTTAAGGCCCATTTAGTTTGAGAATCTTTCCATTTCCATAGAGAAAATTACTTTGGGAAATATTTGATTCATTTGTCATCAAAAATGTTTTTAAGTTGAAATGGAAAGATGTCTTTTCAGCTTTGCACCATGTCTTTCGAGCAGGGTGGTCACATTATTAGTCACTTTCATTCATTGATGAAGTGTAAAGTATAAATATTTAAAGTCTTGACAGAGGAGGAGGCACAGGACAGAGGAGGAGCCCTGGCAGAGGAGAAGGCATTGTACTTGTAATTAAGTATTTAGCAAAAGCTACAGAAGAAAATTGAGTTGTGAAAGAACCTGAGGTGAGAGAAAGTCAAAGAAGGTGCATTTCGTCTTTGTCCTGGTGCTCTCTTACCCTCTCTCAACTCTGCATAAGATTTTCTTTGGAATGTTCTACTCTATATTGATAGTGCAGAACAAGAGGCATAGCCTTCTGAAGCCAGTTTGTTTACACACTTATGTAGTTACCTAAACTAAAGTATAAGTTGACTTACTGCTATGCAGATTGAAGTGTCTGTTAAAAATTTATACCGCTGTCCACCATAAACACTTACTTTAAAATCCAGACACCCACGATATAAGAGTTAGCCCTGGCTCTAGATAAAGCATGATCATGGCTTTCTGTTATGTAATAATACCACTTGGATTGTGAACTTTTTAAAGGCATCTCTTTTTGACATGTAATATTTTACCTTCTTTAACATCAAAGTGAGTGGTAGTTAGGTGATAGTGTTGGCACTGGTATCCATAGAATCTCTTACTGTTTCTCTTTCTAAGAGCAACCTGAGGTAAAGAGCCCTGGAAAGTGAATCAGGAAGCCTGGGTTCTTGAGCTGTGAACGTTACATTCCTTGAATACAAAATAATATATTTGAACTAGTTCATTTCTAACTTTCTAATATGTTATATGTATGCCCATTTTCTGTTCAAATAAGACCTTATAATTTAATATTTCCCTTTCAATGTATGCAGATTCTTCTCCCCTCATATTCAGGTATATATGTAGCTTAAGGAGATAAGTATATAAATATTAAGGTTTTTGTTTATCCTCCAGGTGGTATTAATAAGTATCCTGAGTAAAAATTTAAATATGGGTCAATGCTTAGAGCTTAAAAATGGTGGTTTGAGAGGTGAGAAAGAAACCTCCTCCTAAAACTACATATAATATGAAAACATAGCACATACAACTAATCCTGAAAGAGCCACAGGAAAGAAGGCTGCAGCAGACTGCCTATACCTGGGGAACAGAGCAGACCTCATGGAACAGGGTAACATACCAAAGCCATGATCTGGTGCAACCCAAGCCCTTCTCCTATCCCGCCTCACTGGTGGGAGGAAGAGAAATGTAGCAGGGAAGGGGTGGAGGCTTAGGACTGCTGAATACTCAGCCCTGGAAAACTGCTCTGGGAGCATAAACCTACATTACATGGTTATCTGGAGATTAATGGGGATGGAAAACTGAGATAGGCAGAATACTTGGAAAGACTGAGATTCCAGCCACTTGTGAAGAACAGGTATCCATGACCAGCTGCTCTGGGAGAAAAGAAAGGCAGGCACTCTGAGAGACTTCCTAACAACAAGAGAGCTGCTAAAGGGGCAAGGAATGCACAGAGCTTGCTGCTCAGGAGAAAGGACAGGTGGACAAAATTGTCCCGGCTTGCTCAGCCCAGCAGGTTGGGAATTTCCAAGAGCTTCGGGTGCTCCATCCCCCTGGCTGGCAATGCAGCTATGAGGCCCCCAACTGCAATATGCAGCCTGCTCCTCCTTCCTCCCTAATGGCACTGGCTCTCAAAACAGCTGCTCCTGCCAAAGTGCCAGGCTAGAGAGGGGGTGGCTCCACCTATGACAGCTATAAGTGCATAGCATAGAGGCTACTCCCTGCATGCTCAGCTCACTGGCCTTGGCAGTGGAGGTAGGCACTACAGCTGGGAAGCAGGAAAGAGCTCTTTCTTCCTGGCAGGCACCAGTGCCACTCACCTGCAACTCCCACCCTCCCATTGCTCAAGGGGCTGAGCAGTTCCAGAGAGTAGAGCTTCTGGGTACTAGACAGCACCACCTGCATATATGAAATGACAAAGGAACCTGGTTCAAACCAAAATCCCACAAACACCAGAAAGATGGACAAGTGACACTGAACTCACCATCTTCCTGAAAGCTATTTCAAAATAAAAATCATAAACATGCTCATGGAGCTACAGAAAAATATTCAAGATCTCAGGGAGGAATTTAAGAATGAGATACAAACTTTGAAAAATACAGTATCTGAAATTAAACACACAATGGAGGGATTTAAAAATAGATTAGATGAAGTAGAGGAAACAATAAATGAAACAGAAATTAGACAACAGGAATACAAAGAAGCTGAGGCACAGAGAGAAAAAAGGATGTCTAGGAATGAACGAATAATAAGAGAGCTGTGCAACCAATCCAAACATAACAATATTCACATTATAGGGGTACCAGAAGAAGAAGAAGAGAGAAAAAGGGATAGAAAGTCTCTTTGAGGAAACAATTGCTGACATGTTCCCCAGTCTGGGGAAGGAGATAGTCTCTCAGGCCATGGAGGTGCACAGATTTCCCAACACAAGATACCTAAGGAAGACAACACCAAGACATATGATAATTAAAATGGCATAGATCAAGGATAAGGACAGAGTATTAAAAGCAGCCACAGAGAGAAAAAAGATCACCTACAAAGGAAAACATATCAGGCTATCATCAAACTTCTCAACAGAAACGTTACAGGCCAGAAGGGAGTGGCATGATATATTCACTGCAATGAAACAGAAGGGCCTCAAACCAAGAATACACTATCCAGCAAGATTATCATTTAAATTTGAAGGAGGGTTGAAACAATTTCCAGATAAGCAAAATTTGAGAGAATTTACCTCCCACAAACTTTCTCTACAGTGTATTTTGGAAGAACTGCTATAGATGGAAGTGTTCCTAAGGATAAATAGGTAACACCAGAGAAAATAAAACCACAGTAAAGAAAGTAGACCAATTAATTACTAAGAAAATGCAAAATTAAATCAACAACCCCCAAAGTCAGTCAAGGAATAGACAAAGAGTACAGAATGTGATGCATAATATATAAAGAAAGGAGGAGGAAGAAAAAGGAGGAAAAAAGGAAACTTTAGGTGGTGTTTGTAATAGCAAACTAAATAAGTTAAGTTAGACTGTTAGATAGTAAAGAAAATATCCTTGAACCTTTCTTTGGTAAATATGAATCTAAAGCCTGCAATGACAATAAGTACATATCTATCAATAAACACCCTAAATGTAAATGGACTGAATGCACCAATCAAAAGACATAGAGTCACTGAACTGATAAAAAACAAGACCTGTCTATATATTGCATACAAGAGACTCACTTCAAACCCAAAGACATACATAGACTAAAAGTGAAGGGATATAAAATATATTTCATGCAACTAATAGGAATAAAATAGCTGGAGTTGCACTACTTGTATCAGACAAAATAGACTTCAAAACAAACAACGTAACAAGAGACAAAGAAGGGCTTTACATAAAGATAACGGGTTCAGTCCAACAAGAGGATATAACCATTATAAATATCTATATAACCATGATAAATATCTGTGCACCTAACATATGAAGACCTATATATGTGAAACGAATACTAACAGAATTAAAGGGAGAAATAGAATGCAATGCATTCATTTTAGGAGACTTCAGCACACCACTCACTTCAAAGAACAGATCAACCAGACAAAAAAAAAGACAGAGGGATGCAACAACTCATCAGAACAGATGGACCTAACAGACATCTGCAGTATACCCCATCCAAAAACAACAGGATACACATTCTTCTCAAGTGCACATGGAACATTTTCAAGAGTAGATCATATATTAGGCCACAAAATGACCCTCAGTAAATTCAAAAAGATTGAAATTGTACCAACCAGCTTCTCAGAACACAAATGTATGAAACAAAAAATAAATTATGCAAGGAAAACAAAACACACAAACACATGGAGGCTTAATAATATGCTTCTAAATAATCAATAGATCAATGACCAAATAAAAACAGAGATCAAGCAATATATGAAGACAAATGAAAACAATAATTCAATACTGCAAAATCTGTGGGATGCAGTGAAGGCTGTGCTAAGAGAGAAGTATATTGCACAGGCTTACCTCAGGAAAGAAAAACAATCCCACATGAATAGTCTAAACTCACAATTAATGAAACTAGAAAAAGAAGAACAAGTGAGGCCAAAAGTAAGTAGAAGGAGGGACATAATAAAGATTAGAGCAGAAATAAATTAAGTCGAGATGACTAAAACAATAGAATCAATGAAAGCAAGAGCGGATCTTTGTGAAAATAAACAAAATAGATAAACCCCTAGCCAGACTTATCAAGAAAAAAAGAGTCTATACACAAAAGCATACTCAGAAATGAAAACTAAAAGTCACTATTGACACCACAGAAATACAAAGAATTATTAGAGAATACTATGAAAAATTATATCCTAACAAATTGGATAACCTAGGAAAAATGGAAAACTTTCTGGAAAAATACAACCTTCCAAGACTGACCCAAAGAGGAAGCAGAAAATCTGAACAGACCAATTACCAGCCATGAAACTGAATTGGTAATTAAAAACTATCTAAGAACAAAACACCTGCAATAGGTGGCTTCAAGCCTGAATTTTATGAAACATTTACTGAAGACGTAATACCCATCCTCCTTAAAGTTTTCCAGAAATCAGAAGAGGGAATACTTCCAAACAGATTCTATGAGGCCTGAAACACTCTAATACCAAAACCAGGCAAAGACACAACAAAAAAAGAAAATTACTGACCAATATCCCTGATGATCATAGATGCAAAAATACTCAACAAAATATTAGCAAACCAAATTCAAAAATACATCAAAAAGATCATCCATCATGAACATGTAGGATTTATTCCAGGGATGTAAGGATAGTACATTTGAAAATCCATCAACCTCATCCACCACATCAACAAAAAGAAGGACAAAAACTACATGATAATCTACATAGACACTGAAAAAGCATTCAACAAAATTCAACATCCATTCATGATAAAAACTCTCAACAAATTGTGTATAGAGGGCAAGTACCTCAACATAATAAAGGCCACATATGACAAATCACAGCCGACATCTTACTTAACAGCAAGAAGGTGAAAGCTTTTCCTTTAATACCAGGAACAATGGAAGGATGCCCACTCTCATGACTTTTATTCAACATAGTTCTGGAGGTCCTAGCCAGGGCAATCAGACAACACAAAGAAATAAAAGGCACCCAGAGGCATGGAAGAAGTTAAACTGTCATTGTTTGCATACTAAATGATATTGTCCATAAAATACCCTGAAGAATCCATTCCCAAACTACTAGAACTAATAGCTGAATTGAGCAACGTTGCAGGATTCAAAATTAATACACAGAAATCTGTGGCATTCCTATATACTAATGATGAACTAGCAGAAAGAGAAATCAGGAAAACAATCCCATTCACAGTTGCATCAAAAAGAATAAAATATGTAGGAATTAACCTAACCAATGCCATGAAAGACTTATACCCTGAAAATTACAAGACACCAATAAATGGAAATAGATGTCGTGCTCATGGATAGGATAAATTAATATTGTCAAAATAGTCATCCTGCCTAAAGCAATCTACAGATTCAATGCAATCCCTATCAAAATACCAATGGCATTCTTCAACGAACTAGAGAAAATAGTTCTAAAATTCATATGGAACCACAAAAGACCCCAAATAGTTAAAGCAATCACAAGAAGGAAGAATAAAGGTGGGGGGTTACACTCCCCAAATTCAAACTCTACTACAAAGCCACAATAATCAAGACAATTTGGTATTGGCCCAAGAACAGACCCATAGATCAATGGCACAGAATAGATAGCCCACATATAAACCCAAGCATATATGGTCAATTAATATACAATAAAGGAGCCATGGATATACAGTGGGGAAATGACAGCCTCTTCAACAGCTGGTGTTGGCAAAACTGGACAGCTACATGTAAGAGAATGAAGCTGGATTATTCTCTAACTCCATACACAAAACTAAACTCAAAATGGCTCAAAGACCTGAATGTAAGTCATAAAACCATAAAACTCTTAGAAGAAAACATAGGCAAAATCTCTTGAATATAAACATGAGCAACTCTTTCCTGAACATATCTCCTCAGGCAAGGGAAAAGAAAGCAAAAATGAACCAATGGGACTACATCAAAGTAAAAACCTTCTGTACAGCAAAGGACACCATCAGTAGAACAAATAGACATCCTACAGTATAGGAGAATGCATTCGTAAATGACATATCCAACAAGGGGTTAACATCCAAAATATATAAAGTACTCACCTGCCTCAACACCCAAAAAGCAAATAACGCAATAAAAAAAATGGGCAGAGGGTATGAACAGACACTTCTCCAAAGAAGAAATTCAGATGGCCAGCAGGCACATGAAAACCTAGTCCTCACCACTAATTATCAGAGAAATGCAAATTAAAACCACAATGAGATATCACCTCACACCAGTTAGGATGGCCAACATCCAAAAGACAAACACCAACAAATGTTGGCGAGGTTGTGGAGAAAGGGGAACCGTCCTACACTGCTTGTGGGAATGTAAATTAGTTCAACCATTGTGGGAAGCCAAATGGAGGTTCCTCAGAAAACTAAGAATAGAAATATGATTTGACCCAGGAATTCCACTCATAGGAATTTACCCAAAGAAAACAAGATCTCAGATTCAAAAAGATGTATGCACCCCTATGTTTATCGCAGCACTATTTACAATAGCCAAGAAATGGAAAGAACCTAAGTGTCTATCAGTAGATGAATAGATCCTGAAGAGGTGGTACATATACACAATGGAATATTATTCAGCCATAAGAAGAAAACAAATCCTACCATTTGCAACAACATGGATGGAGCTACAGGTTATTATACTCAATGAAGTAAGCCAGGTGGAGAAATAGAAGTACCAAATAATTTCCCTCATCTGTGGAGTGTAACAATGAAGCAAAACTGAAGGAACAAAACAGCAGCAGACTCAGAGACTCCAAGAAGGAACTAGTGGTTACCAAAGGGGAAGGGTGGGGTAGGGCGGGTAGTGAGGGTGGGAGAAGGGGATTGAGGGGTATTATGATTGGTACACATGGTGTCTGTGGGGTCACGGGGAAGACAAGTGTAGCACAGAAAAGACAAGTAGTGACTCTGTGGCATCTTACTACACTGATGGATAGTAACTTCAATGGAGTATGGGGGGGACTTGATAATATGGGTGAATGTAGTAACCACAATATTTTTTATGTTAAACCTTCATAAGAGTGTATATCAGTGATACCTTAATGAAAAAATTTTAATTTGATCTACTTAAATGGGAAATTCCATATTCGTAATATGTCTGGGTTGTGAATCCAGTCTTTAAACAGTATCCTTCATTGCACACCTCCAGGGAAAATAGAAGAATACCTTACTGTGCAGTTGAATGCATTCAGTTTTTCAAATAGCCAGGTACTCATAATACTGATTGAGGGAGGTCTCTAGTGGGGTGCCTCAGAAGTTTGCATTGAACCAATTCTACATTTCCTGTTATCGATGATTTTCATGGAAGTATTTTAAAACTGTATGCCATAACTTGACATGAGAATAAAAGAATATGTTACTGTCTTGAAGTAAACATTTTTCAAATAGGAGAGATTGTAATAAAGGTCATAAGCCAATAAAAGAGAATTCAATAAGAGAAATGGTAGGCAACTCCTGTGTCTTTGAAGAAGCACATGCAGTAGAGCAAGGAAAAATTCAGCTTTCTACCATCTTGAAATTAAATAAGTCCTCAGCGTTTCCATTTTTAACAATCTCAACAGAAGTCAACACTGTGTTTGTTGGTAGTGAAACAGTCTATTAAAGGCTGCATTACTTTTATCTGTAGACATTAGATATATTTGTTTTGGTATCCAGAGACTCCCTATGTTTTGGTATATAGTCATTATGTAAAGAAATAAGGTTTTGTGTTTTAGTGTCCTGTTTCAGAGGAAAAATAATTGAAGTTATCAAATAAAAGTTGGCTCTTAATATTTGTCAGATGACAAAGAATAATAATGGTGTATCTAATTTTAGGAATATATGTACTTGATGTTATATTTCAAATAAAAACAATTGAACTTTCCACTTAGTGGTTGAGTAGTATCTAGGTACAGGGAGCAGCCTCCAGGGCAGTACTTGTATAGTGAATGTACTGTAGGTTGTGTACGGAGACCTGGAAGGGAGTTGATACCATCACATAACTTTACTCTGCACACATAGAGACAGCACTCATGCCTGGTTCAAATAGTCAGATAAGTCTGAACTCTTCCTCCATCTATACCTTTGCAATTGTACTTAAAATAAAATCCAAGCTCTGCATGGCCAAAGTCTCTGTATATAGTCTGTGCCTACTTACCTTTCCTACCTTACTTTCTGCTATTTTTCATCTTTTTGCAATCCTTCAGCCCCAGTGGTCTTTTAATACATCCATGAGGACAGATTCATCTGTGCACCTAAAACAGATTGAAAATGACTGTAATATGTAGCAAGTGTGTGTGTAGAATATGCAACTCAAGTAGCTTTAGTGTAGCTTTTTTCTAGGAAAAACTAAACTTTAGAAATACAATGCTTAAATATTATTTTTGCAGTTATTTTGCTTGGCTGTATTCATCATCTTTTACAATGGTTTCCTCAAAGCCAGGACTTTTAAGGTGATGAACTTTAACTTTAAAGTTTTATCCATAACATCCTTCCATTGAAAATACAAAAAAAAATCACAGATAACAGATAATAATTGTCCTGTGGATCAGTAACAAGGCAAACTATTAGTTTTGGTCTATTTTACTAGTGTGCATGATAGACCAAGCTAAAATGCTCATTTCATTTAAAATAATGTTTTCCAAAATCCCTGGGGTTGGACGTCTGGAAAGACTGAAAAGGAATGTGGGGAGAAAAGAAATTGAAGATGCAGTATTGTGATGTGGTTTTAATTAAAGTGAACATTTTCTGGGCTTTGTAGTTAAGGAATCTTGCAAGCAAAAATTGCAGTTGCTCTTAATCTGCTTTCAGAAGATGATGCAAATATTAAAAAGTAATGAACTAACAAGATTGTTTGTTAATGCCACATAAAAGTGCTAATTATACATCATTTCCTGCCTACAGCTAAACCCAAGAGACATCTAAGAAATTGTTAAACAAGCTTCTTCACTAGAAATGTGAATACAGTTGAGTGGCATGATGAATTTCCATTTAAGGACCTTGGTGCTATTTCACCCTTAAAAATTAATGAGAAAATAAGTACAGAAAAAATATATCACATTAAATGTATTCTGGGAGAAAAATTATGTTGCTCATGGAAAGTGACTCATTAATGTATTTACATCTGATATTCAACATATGCTTTAAAAGGTAGATTTCATACTGAAGTTTAGTCTGTATTTGGGGGCTTATTATATTGGATGGTTGTTGTGAATTTCACTGTTATTTCTTTTAATATTTTAATAGTATCAGTCATAGTAGTAATTTTCCAAAATATATTTGAAATGCTCGCTTGGTGTTTGAGTTTTAGGGTTCTAGCTATATTTTTACATTATTTCCATTAAAAATATTTTTTATCCAAATGCAAGAGAGATGCTTCATAGGATTTTTCCTTTGTAGAAACACCATTAAAGCAACTGCCTTTGTCGATTTTATTTTTAATTTACTTTTTCATGTGAATCCATTTTCCATGTCTAATGGTAGCTTTTTAGCAGGTAATTTGCAATTGAAAGCCTGCCGGTCTTTGAACATTGCTGAGCATGTTGAATGGAGATTATTTTTTAAATCTATCAACATTGAAATTATGGTTTCATTAAACTAGAATCATGCTTCTTAACAACTTTTCAGTCTTACTGGATATAAAGGGGCTTGGGCCCATTGGTTATTAACCTGAACCACAACTAGTATCTACTGCTTCTGCAGACAAATTAGAAAAAAGCACCCACTTTGGGTGTACAGTTAGCGAAAGTTGCCTCTCTCCAGGTACACTGCTTAGCAAGCAGAGTTCAAACCAAATTTCAATCCTCACTTATAACACTTTGTTTAGACTTCCTCAAGCAGGGTACAAACTGTACAACCATATTCTTGGTGGGCCTGCTTTTAAGAGTCATTTTAAAGTGTATCATAATAAATTGTAGAAAACACTTTATGCTTAGTACTCTTCAGTGTGAGTTAGCTTATATGCACTTTCAAAATGCTTAAGTCATCCTAGGCTTGTCGTAACCTCCTGTTTTTAAATTGCTCCCATTCAACAGGCAACAGGTAGAAAGGGAAGATACTGAGCCAAATATTGTGCTAATCTTATCACCTTTGTTCCTGCCTAGATCATAAACCTGATTCACCTACATGTCTTTGACACTTTTCTGATTACAGTTAACATGTGCTGGTTCAGATTGCTGAAATTAAAGCTGGGATCTTTGTAGTTCAATGGAAAATAAAGAACTTTGAAGTCAGAAAGCATGGATATATGAAAGGGTTGTAAATCTGAACTTAGACCTACCTGTAGCATGCTGCTTCAGCTGTCCTGTCTGGATTTGACCCCTTGCCTGCCTAAACTTGTTGTATAGGCCAGAGGCCATTTTTTGTTCAGCCTCTTGATTCCTAAGTCCTCTTGGCCGGCCCTAACCAAGTGACACTCGATGTCTTGTGAAAATATGTAAGCAGCCAGATATTGGATCTTGGCTAACACTACTAATATAAGGCCTCATTTCACCAAGGACCAGGAAGCAAAACATTGCAAAGGCATAGTGCTCCTGAATTTGTCTTACTTAAACTCCTTGACATAAGCCTCTGTAACTATTCCCATCACACATAATTTTTTTCTCACTTTCTCTGAGTATTCATTTATTTAAAATTATGGTTACTAAAAATCTATAGAGTTCTGTTTTCTATTATATAATTGTCTCATTGAAGTATAGAGCTGAAAGAGAACTTAGCAATCATATTCAATCTCCTTTTTATCCCGATTCTTCATTTTTAAGACAAAAGTAAAAATGTTTATCGTAAAACTTCAAAAATACAGATGAGCAAAAAGAAGAAATTGGATGATACTGTCACATACATTTAAAACCATTCTCTTTCACTTAAAATGTACATAAAAGTTTTAATCTTTAAAATTATAATTGTTATTGTTCTGGTGGTAGCATTATAGCCTTCATTTGCATATACAACAAGTTAATTAGACAATTGCCTATTTTGGAACATTTAGTTTACTTCTAATTTTTTGCTATTATAATACTAAGATGAACCTAATTGTAACTAAAGATTTATCCATATCCATGATTGTTTCCTTAGGCTAAAATCCAAGTGAGATTCTTGGATCAAAGAACATTACAATTTTAAGGAATTGGTTTAATATTGCAACATGCTCTCAATAAAGGCTCTACCATTTGTACTCCCACAGGTAGTGTATGAAAGTACTCACTGCCCAAAACCTCTCTGACAATTAATATAATTATGTAAAAGAAACTGCCAATTTGACACATAAGAAATTGCATTTCTTATTTTAATTTACACTTGTAAAGTAATTGTTTTATATATTCATTGGCCATTTTTATTCTTTCATTTGTAAATTATCTCTTTGTGTAATTTATTCATTTTTTTGTGGATATGCACTTTTTATTGAGTCATAATTTTTTATTTATTAATAACACTTAAACCATTTTCTTGATATGCTTCAAATTTTTCCCAAGTTTTTAATTTGCTTTTAAATTCTGTTTATGATAATTTTGACAGATCATTTTTAATATTTTAGTGTATTCTGTTATCTGATTTTATTTTCATGAGAAGAAAGATCAAGATTACATATTCATTTATTTCATTTGTATTTTCTTCCAGTGTTTATCAGGATTTTTCTTTTATTATTTACATTTGTATCTTTAATACATTTGAAAGCCATTTTGAAATATGGTGTAATAAGAGGCCTCAGAATCTGCCACAAAGTCACATTTTGTTCTTGGTTAAATCACTAAATCTTTCAAATTTCAGTTTCTCCATCTATAAATTGATGACCTATCAAATGGACAGAAGTGGAAATTCTAAATACGGGCTCATGAGCCTATGAAAACTCTGTTTACTATAAAGGGTGTATCTCCTATCATTGAAGACAAACTAATGTTCTCTTAGTAACCAATCACTTCTGCAGGTCTGTACTTGGTTTTTATTTTCTATAGCAGCCTATGTGAGCTATTTTTATATATTTGTTCAATTAATGCTCATTGAATAACTTTAATCTTCAAACCCATGGATTCCATGATTTATACTCTGTTATGTTTGCTTTTTTGTTTTGGCTAGATCAGCCTGAGACCCAAAACTTAATGGCCTCTGACCAGTTTTCCAAACAAGGGTTGATTGCCCCTTACAGCCTCCACTGCTCTACGTTAAAAGGTTAACAACATGAAGTTAAATAGAGAGGGTGACATTTAGGTGTCAGAATTGGCATTTTCCTTATATAACTTCACTTCATATTGAATGCCTGAAGGAGAAATGAGTTTTTACACTATTTGAAAGTGGCATGTGCATAGATTCATCTGGCTGGTGAGGTTGAGTGTTAACTAACTATAAACTTAGACGATTTGGGATGCATATACATTGCAATTGGTTTGTGAAAATGTCTAACACTGAACCAATTAATAAAGTTCATATAAACTCTGAAGAGATTTTTTAAAGGCCACGTCATTCTGTTTAATTTGGGGTTATCCATGATTTTACTGATAATATTTATAAGACTAGCTCATAGGTATTTTAACTGTGAAACATTATTCACATTCAACTGTTTTCCTTCAGATGTGACTTTTTACTAATATAAGATTTTTTAAAATGGTGCTGTTTATTGATAATCAAATTTTTAGTTAAGGCATTAAACAGTGTCTTGAACACATTTATTGTAGAATATATTGCTAATAACTATTGAGCACCAATGCAGATTAATGCAATGTATAAGAATTTTATGCTTAAAGGAGGTATAAATATGCCCCTTGGAGAAATAATGGATTACTTGGTTTCTGGATGAAGTGTGATTAATAAAGCCAGCAACTCCACCTCAGAAAATTATGATTTAGTGGAAGGAATGAAAAGGCAGAATTAGAAAATGATCAGTGTACCTCACCAGGGGAAAAGAGACTGGAGTTTAAAAAGAAAAAAAAAGTTCAGGGTCTGATATATTAGAGAGCTTGAAGAGAAAAGTTCTTTTGTGAGCCTAATTCATTGCACACCCACTTCACTAATAAAGTTAACCTTGATGATGATGTGTCTGCCTGTCAAGGCCAGTTTAGGGGATTGATGAAACCCAAGCCAGAAAGGGCTTCCAGTTTCACATTGGGAATATGAGATTGGCTGCTATCTAAAGAGAGATGATATTTATAGGAAGGAATGAAGCAGCAGAGATAGATTAATTTTGGGAAGGCTGGCTAGCCTTTCTCTAATCACTTTACCCCACCCTCTCAAATGTGTGGCTCTTACACAGAGCCCTTTCTGTAATGTAACACTTAATCCATAGCATTTCTTTTCAAACTTCCCCTTTCTACTTTCTCTGGATTACATTTTCCTATTTCCAAACGTATTACTTTTCCCATAGTACTTCCAATTTGCAGCTGCTTCCTGTTCTAAAGTACTCTATCTCTTCTCAACTGACAGTAGCCCTGCCCCTCTCTATTTTTAATCCTCTGTCTTTCTCCATCTGTTTTTTACTTTCTCACATGCATAAGCACCATCCATCAACTCCTGTACTCCCTGTGTTGCTTTGCTTCTGAGTCAAAGCTTTTACAATCAGTGTGGGATAAAGTCAGTTATAAATGTGTATTTCCCCATAAAAACATAATTAACACCATTGGATGGACAGAGTCCTTAATTGTAGGATTGATGGGTTTGTGTACCTTTAAATTCCTAAATAGCAATTTAAAATATTACCTTATTTTACTTGGAGAAAGATGTTTTCAGAGTTAAGAAAAATACAGTTTACCTTTATAAAGAATCATAGGACCATCACAGAATCCTGGTCCACTCTCAAAAAACAATGGTGGAGTTATTTCATGAAAGTAAGTTCCACAGATAGTTTCTTTGAGAAACTGAGATACTGAGAAAGCCTTTCTGAGTGGCCGAAAATCCCCAAAAGTGGGTGAGAAAGCATATATATTTAATCAGTCTTTACCTTCACAAGTATTTAAGAAAAAGATTGCATGATGAAGCACCATTCGTTGACTTGTCAAATCTAGATTCGATTTGATCAATGCTGTACATTTCCATTATTGTAAGAAAAAAATAAATATCACCACAGAGAAATAGATGGGTTCTTGCACTTAGTTTAGTCTCATCACTGGCTCTTTCTGTGGGAATATCACTCAATCCAGCTCTTTATAAAGGAGACATGCAAGGTTTTGTAATAGCTATGGAATTAACCTGTGACATGACATAGTGTTTTTTATCTGTCTAAAATTTCTTTTGTCTCTGGCTTTGGCCCATTGATCTTGAAATAGAGTCATTTTACACAGTCCTGGATTTAGGGCCTATAAAAATCAACATTGCTCAGTAACACTTGAAACTCCAAAGCTATTGTTACAGTGCAGTGTAATAGTTACAGAATATCTTTCTCCCTTATTATATATATGCTACCTAGTTATTTAGTGACAGCCACACAATAAACCACTTGTTCCATGGTAGAAGAAGATAGCACTATGATCTCAACCTTAAGACTCCAAGGAAAATAAATTATGTGGTCCTGTTTTAGTGTTTGTTATAATAATTCTCAGAAGAATGAGGTGTAATTTTAATGTCATTCTGGTTTATGAAAGGCTATAAACTTAAAAAATTTATAACATTGAACTTCAACCTTTTCAGTATTCTGCGGTTTGATTGGCTACAGCAGTTGGCAACAGTGGAAACTAGAAATGGCTAATGAATCATACATTGGGACATGGAAAAGGTCAAAGTTGTACAGTTTATTATTATCTTCTAGAGAATATATAGGACATTAAAATTCCCATGCTACAGTCTTGTGACAAAGAATATAATGAGAACTATAAATAATAAACAGTGCAACATGAATCTTCTTGTGACAATGATTATAACCTAGAATAGGAAATACTTAACCCATTCCCATTACTATCAGAAGAAAGGGCTAGTTTGTTGATGTTTACTTTTCCCTGTTACCATTAGGAGCTATTTAAGCCACAGGAAAGAAAGGGAACACATACATATTCAAGAGTGTTGAATATATTGCATTATGAGCACTTTACAAAATGAATAAGATGTGTGGTACAGGATTCATATTGGCTCATATTGCACCAGACTAATTTAAAAATTTAAAAATAGCAATATTAAGGCAAATTATGTGTTTAAAAATGAATGTTTTGCTGTCATTGAGGATTTGGGCACTTATAATAACAAACTAACAAGAGAATTTCCATACAGAAACTATGGACCAACAAAGATATTTGCATTTCACTGGCACTTAACAACAGGATCCCAGGTGTATTCCACACTTGTGTTCACCGAACCCTGTGATATAGGCACAGAGCTTTGTAACTAAATACAATTTATTTGTACTGCATCACAGAGGTGTGAATGAAACTTCAATGCCTCAATTTGCTAATAGTTACTTTTTGTTGCTTACTATAGGCATTCAGTGTTTAGAAATGACATAGAAAATTATGAACATACACACAGTGTTAGAAAGGAGAACAGAGGGTTGAAAAAAGCAGATTGTGTTCGTGGTGATTTATTGTTACAGTGAATTTGTCATGGATTGCTGTCATAGTGAGTGAAGTCTTCCTGAGCATTCACTGCAGCTACTTCCTTTGAAAAGGAAAGCTTCTCCTGTCCTGTTGTCACTTACCACACCTTTTGGCATCCCTCCAGAGATGTAGCACTGCTGTTGACACAACAACTTGATTTCTTGTCAAAATATCTTTTAACATCTGGCTCAGAAGATATTTTTGATGACTGTAAGCATGCCCAACTCCTCTGTTCATTAACGCTGAAAATTCAATAAGTGTTTGGTACACTGGGACTAAGCTACCTCATAGTGAGCAGCTGTCAAATGATTTGCTGAATACTTCTGCTCAACCCACGACAGTGAACTGATGGAATTTTGCCAGCTTCAGGACACACAGAGAGTAAGGGGAATTTTAGCGATCACTATCCAGATGCTTCTAAGCCTTGCATTACCACCTGTAAATTTAGAACACTCTATAATGAACCAAATGGAGAAGAGAAACTTTATGGATCTATGTGTCTTTTTTGCCAGAGTAGCAAAAGACCTGTTACGGGTACTAAAAACACATGAATGGTTTTGCTTATCTGTGAGGTGCCTTTTGAATTTGTGGGTTTTGTGAGCCTTTATCTGACTGCTTACATCACCTCTGCTATCAGCTCTTGAGATGGAATAAAAAAAACTGATTTGAAGAATCGTTCTTTAAAGACATTTCCAATTTAGTGGTTGTTCATATATAGTGGCCCTGTGCTTTAGGGCATTTTATTATATAGTGAATTAAGTTGTACAGTGGTCAGAATGGCCATCCTTGCACCTGCATGCTGTGCCCTTATCTTTGTCACTTGAATTTGAAAAGGCTCCCGTCTGGGCATTCTGATCATCTCTCAGAAGCATTATTATAATGGTGCTGCAGCACATTACCAAGAGTACAAACAGCGGTACTGGAGAGGATTTCACCTGAGTGAAATATTCTCATGATGTTTAAAAGTTTTGAGGTTACAGTAGCCTTTCCTCAGAGAATGGTTGAAGGGTTGGGTCCTGTCACACCTTGACCCTGGACTTTTATTAAGCCAGACCTGTATATACCAAGTGCTCAGCAGCAGGAAAGCATTGTTAAGGGGCAAATACTAGCTCATGTTTGAAACAATAGTCTAGAACTCTTCCACCTCCCCAGCCCCTTTTCTTACCTGACCTTTTGGCCTTGTTCAGCCTGTAACTGACTGAAATATTGGTTCTGTTACTCTTACTATCTGATCTAGCTACCTTTATTGTTTGTGCATTTTTCTCGATTATCTAGAGTGTGGTCTACCTTTATGGACCTTACCTTAATCCCCCTGTCCTGCTCTCAGCAATCCCCATCACCCTAAGGTACGTAGGAATTCCATGCCCCACACTTGGTCTAGCAAGAAGCCAGAGACCCCTCACCATACACAGCTGCAAGCCAGTGGTAGGATTCAACTTAACTACTTAGACAACACTGGCACATTATTGCTTTAATTTCCATAAACATAGAAAACAAAACCCAAGGTTTAGGCTCCCAGAGAGGCATTTCAAAAAACAATTCACGATATATCAAACTTTATGATCTTTATTGGTTCTCCAAGTATGTATGTAAGGCATGTTAGGTGGTAAACAGAATGTAAGAGAGTAAGGGGTTTCAAATATATAAACATAAAGGAACAGCTTTCACCTCTTACCCCAACCCTTCCTTCCTTGTTTGCTATCATTTGTGTTTCCTGCTTGAGGATGCAGGAGGTGGCATGCCCCAAGAAGGGAAACTGGCAAAATAAGAAGGCAGTAGAGGACCAAATTTGGGGGCAGGAGCAAAAGATACAGGCATAACAAGAAATGGATTGAAACTGGGAGGTCGAGGACAAATGAAGCAATGAGCAGCAACGCCAGCAGGTACACCTGGGGTACTAGAAGACAAGGGGATAGGCCATGGCCAATATTCCACAGGGTGCTGAGGGCCCCTCAAGGGGAAATAAACGTGAGCCAGCCTTCCCTTGCCAGCCGTTCTCCTATTTCCTGGAGGCAGCTCCATCATTATCCCTGATCGAACAGTGCACAGCATGCATGGACGGCCTCTTACTTGTGGGCTCCTGGGTGGCAAGAACCCCTGACTTTGTGGCAAAGCCACATATAACCTTGCATTATTGTCTTCTCTCTCATTGCTGACCCTTGTGCCCCCGATCATCAGTGCAGGAGAGTTGCCAGAGAATTCCTGGGACAGATGAAAAGAATCCTGGCCCCTCTGCCTCCCGCCTGCCAGACCATAAGAGCTATTTAGTTCTGCTGTTGCTAGGGACTCCTCCACAACAGCAGGTGGTGGCCCATATGGGTGTTGGAGAGGTCTCGAACTGTCGATAGGCAGGCCAGATCCTGCTCCCTCAGAGGGGCGCTCCAGTTGCTCTCTTGCCAGATTGGTCAGCACAATTATGGGAAGTCTCAGCGGCACGCGAGGGTGGCCCCAGGTCTCCGCATCATCCTTCGGAGGACACTGGAGGGGCAAGTCCTGGCGCAGTGCCTGGATCCGGAGTTCATCTGCAGCTACCGCTATGGATGAAGGGGTGTGCCCTCCAAGGCTTGCAAAAATAGAAATAAGTAAATAAAAATGGAAATGCAGTGACCAGAAAATATCTTAAATATGTAACTGATTGAACTTGATGGAAAACACCAAGGGAGCCCTACCTCCTCCCACGTGTACTCAGCAAGCACTTCTTCAGCCCAGCTGCTCCTCATCTGACAGCCTCTTTAGCTCCAGCTACCGATTTCCCTCCCTGGCTGACCTGTGACTCCACCCTAATCTCTATTTCCCCACCTTCTCAAGGTGGCCAGGAAACCTAGAAGACCTGGAGAGCTTCTTGAGAGGCTGTAATGCAAAGGCCCACCAGAGAAAGCATCAGCTTTTTCAGTCCTGGGAGGATCTGTGCGCCACTGAGCTCCGCATTCAGATTCTGGAGGGAGTGTTCTGGAAAGTCTTGCGAGGGAAAAACTCTTCTTTCCACAGAGTCAAAGAAAGGTTAGTGTTAACAAACACTCCCGTTTGTTCCTCTTTATGAAGCATCATTCACATTTGCACTGAATTATGTTAAAACTTTCATCAACCCATTCCAGACCCTAGAGCACGATTTTCCTCATTTTCAACCCCACTATTTAGACTAAGGATTTACAACTTTGGTTTCAAAATTACATTGAAAAATCGCCACACTTAAATCCAGCATTCTTAGTATCTGGGTTTATAGCCTTCAAGTTTGCGTCTGTGATCCCTTCCCACATCCCCTCCAACCCACTTGTCCCTGTCCCGGTTATGCAGGAAAGCAATTGAAAGTACCTGTTGTCTTTAAAACTAAACAGTTGTATTCTGTTTTGTACTTACACATTTTCAATACAAGCCATGGAGAAATTTGATCTGGAAAGTCTTAGGTGATGGAGAAATCCCACTGAGCACCCACACAGGCCAAGTCGGTCTGGAGAAATGACTGGTGCTTCTGCCTTTGAGCAGCTTGGCAGCTCGAATGAAGCCGGGGACCAACTGCTTCTTGCTAGATTTGGAGTTCTCTTTCTGAGGTTATCAGTTGCTAGGGAAGGGAGGGAGAGAAGGAGCAGAGAGGAGGAGTGGGAGGGGATACATCCCTCACACTGCTTTGAAGTTACAACTCCTTTTTTCACAGTTATGATAGATGATAAAGGCATTCGTGGCAATAACCCTGTTGAAGGCCAGTTGGAAAGAATTAGAAGACTCGTGGAGGCCCGGTCCTTTGTTAAGAGTTATTTCTGAAGTTTTAGTTAGGAACGATAGTTAAACATCTTCCTGCCGTTTGGGAATACAAACCTTGAGCAGAGTACCATGTCTAATCTTCTCATTTAAACTTATAATTTGGAGAATGCATACTATTAACTTGGTGGGAAACAGAGGTTTAGGGAGTAAAAATGAAAAATCCTTCTAAGAATCATACTGGCTTTTATTTCTCAGCTTCTCAATTTGCAGTAATTTCCTTCACTGTACCTTTTATTTCATTGGCTCTGTATGTTTGTGTTTGTGTGTGTGTATTATATACATATTTCCTGTAATAGAGCTCTGGAAACTTCTGTACAGGTGGGAGGGGGGATGAAAGGCATAAAAGATGATCTATAAGTTTACAAATATTAGCTCAGGTTTTGCCTTGTAACTTTTTTGCATAAGTTGCTTTCTGTTCTTCCAGCCTAAATTTAACTCCCCTCTCCCGACTTTAACCCAGCATACTTCCCTAGCTTTTTTTCTGCCATGGATTTACAGATTCATTGCTCTGAAATTACAATAGCCATCCCCTCATTTAAAATTACTAATCCTTCTCTAGCATAAAGCCATAAACTTGGCCCACTTCCTTAAATCTACTTAAGATTTGTGTTGTTCAGATTAACCTTTAAGAACTTATAATCTTTCTTTATTCCAGGTATCAGAATATGCCATTACATTTCAACAGTAATACATATATTTCTTTTTCCTTTAGAAAAAAAGCAGATTCAAACTCTGTGTATTTCATTTTATATGTGGAGTGTGTGTGTGTGTGTGTGTGTGTGTGTGTGTGTGTGTGTGTGTGTGCCTGAGCACACACGTGTGTATGTGTGCCATGGATAAGCACAAGATACTAATGCAAAGGAATGGGCACTGCTGTGAAGCAATGCAATTCATGATAGCAATGACCTTTTGGGTCTCTAAATCCACATCTTCCTGCCAGGGTGCCTTGTCCTGTCTATACACTACTGGTTTTTTTTTTCTTTTTATCTCATTGAAAGATGAAAGTGCTGCGTTACCAACAATTCTTCCAGAGGAATCTGTTCACTTGCCTAGCATGGTTCTCTATTAAGAAATCTCTTGATTCCTCAGCTTCCATTTCTATTTTTCTTCACTTTATTGTTTCCTGTCATTATGCAAAAGAAAACTTGTTCTTAGCACTATAATTGTGTTGGAGCATTAAAACTCTTTAAACACTTGGCATATTCGAGATAAAAATACAACTGGATTAGTACCTTCAAATAGGTGGTAAGTCATATTTACGTGGTTTATGTCTGAGAGCTTGCCTTTTTTTTGTCCTAAATAATGGCTGGGAAGCCCCAGGAAACCCTTTCAAGCCTATCAAACTGTTGCAATCATTGGCTCTTTTTACCCAGAAATGCCTGTTTAATAAAATATCATTGTATTTGGATTACATGAGAGTAAAGTTTAATATAGGCCCCAAAGAGCTGGGCACACTGAACAAAGCCAGTGGCACTGAGAATTTTCCAAATCATAATCGGTATTATAAATTAATGGATACTAGTTTAGATTTTGCCTCATAGCTTGTTTGCTTTTGTGGAGACAGTGAATGTTTTTTAATGCCTACTACATGCATTTATTTGGTTTAGCTTGGATTATGCCAAAAAAGGTAAATATGCCATCTGTAGTGACTTCAAGGAATAGTCAGATTTTCTGGGGAGACAAAATAACATCTATAAAAGAATCAAAGAATGTCATAAAAAAGGACAGACAGACACTACTAGCTGCAAGGTGTAAACTAAGGCCACACTGGAAATTCAGAAGAAAACTATAATTTTAAGTTAAAATAGTTGTGCAATATTTCAAGTGGGGTTGGGGCTTGGGTTGTGTTTTAAAGGATGGATTATTATATACCTGGGCAGGGAAAGAGATGGCATTCTATGCCAAGAAGGGGTATGGATATAGGAATGAAGGCAAAATTTTGGAATTTTGTAGTTCAGGTTTTTAATCCAGACTAGGGCTCATATGTGGCAGAAATAGAAATATAAAGAGCCAAGTGGACCCTCTAGAGATAGCAAGGTTAGCCAGATAATTAGTAAAGCTGTACCCATTAAGAAATGTTTAAGTCACTAAGATTTCACAGTTAAAGATAAAACTAGAATGACCTCAAAACCTACCTTTTGACAAAAAGCTGTTAAACTACCTCAAGTATCCACTGAGCTCTGAAAATGATGGAATACAGTGTATAACTTTTTTGTTTATTTGAGTGACTGTTTTTCAGAAAGAAAAATGGCTAATGGAAGTTGAGGACCTGCCAAAAAAGTAACTTAGTTGTGAAAGAGCTAAGCTATAAATGCCTTTCATTACCCATGGCCTCTTATATTACCCACATATCTCTCGATAGGTTTTGAGGAATTTTTTGCAATACTAAGTGAGGACCATACAATGCTATATTTACTTTTGCACAGCAACTATGAGGTCTTTATAAATGTGGTTGTACTGCCGAAATCATATTGTTGGTTGGTTTTTTTCAAAGAAGTTTTGCAGATGTGTAAGTGCAAGCAAAGTACCATTCAAAACACATCCTTTCTCTTTTGCTTACAAAGAGAATACAAGATATAGAGACCTAAGGATGAGTTTCTCTGTTTCCATCAGGCTAATAAGAGTGTGATGAGGAGGTTGTCATACTGATCTCTGGGGAGATGGTTGTCAAAAGATCCCATCCATTAACTCACTTTCCAAATTTAATGTAGCTATACTTGTAGAAAGCTCTGCAAGTTTAGGATGTCTGAAAGTAGTTTGAGAAGATAGAGCAGATATTTTCAGGGGTCTGTTGCTATTCAATTTAGTGTATTTAAAAAGCATGAAATTAATGAAAGCATGCTATTATCCCAGATGGGCCAGACAGCATTATTCAGCTGCACAACTATAGGCAGTCAGTACCCCAGTCCTTTCTGCCACCAGCTGTCCTACAAAGTGTGGTAAGTGATGAGGGTAGACAGGTGTGTGTGTGGTTACTTCAACCCCTAGTACTGGCAAAAGCAACTACCAACATATGGCTCACTGTTGGACTGATTCATATGAAGTTCAGTAGACTATCATTGTTTTTCTCTCATTCTTTGCTCCAAATTTTAAAAAACTGTGTATTAAATCAGGTAATGTATGGCAGTTACTCCAAAACAAGTTATTTCCTTGCAGAAATCAGAATCTATCAGAAGTTCCTCAACATGTATCACTCTAATTTTTCTTCATCTCCTCGGGGAACTGGAAATTAAGTGTAAGTGGGGCAAGTCAGATAAGAAAAAAGGAAAAAAAAAAAAGAAAAGGAGACTGAGAATTTCTTTTTACCACTTACTCTGTACCAGCCACTTAATGTATTTTGTCTCATTTAATATTCACAGCAAACTTTTAAGGCAGTATTATTACACCTATTTTATAGATGAAGATCAACAGAGTTGGAGAAGTAGTTTATTCCAAGGTCCCACAGCTAGTAAATAGCAGACAATATTCAGGCACAGCTAGTCTGATACCAAAGCCCATATTTCTTCCATTTAACCACATGGCTTCCTGACTGTATTTCAAGGTGAATCACATAGGTGACCCAGATCAAAATATGCCTACCAGATCCAAATATAGTTTACTTATGGCGTGTCTTCACTGATACTCATCCTAAGGTAGTTGGGCAATGAAGAAATCATGCAAGCTGCAGTGCATCCCAGAAAGCTTGTCCATGCAGGGCTGCAGCAAGTGAAGATTAGCCATTTGGTGGTAGTACAGTAGATAGTGAGGCCTGAAAATCCTGTCATAGAGTGACAGGTTGATGACAGAAAAGAACGTAGCCATAGGCTAGCCCTGAGTGACCATTATTAATAAACTAATTTTAACATGTACACAGTATTACCAATATTAAGATTAAATTGATGTTGAACTCTTGAAGTGCATATTTAGGGTTCCTCATACTATTTCCATGGCACTAAGATGGTACCTAGTCTATAATCATGGTTAGGTCACCCAGCTTCCAGTATTGGAGCAACTGGGAGAACAAAGAGTTAAGTGTGTGTTTGGGTGAGGGCAGTAGGCGGGGAAATTAGGGGGAGGGTTGCATTGTCCAAGTGAGCTACTAATAATAACTCTAGAGAATACCTTTCTGAATTAGGGAAATGAATCAATTAAAAATACAAGTAATGTATTTTATGTTCATATTGGAATATATTATAAATCAAGATATAAGCATGGACTAATAAGTAAAATGAAACAAAGTTAATGAAAAAGTTAGTTTACAGTGGCTCATTAGACCATATATTTATAATGATGTCATATATATATATATATATATAAATACACACACACACATACGTATGTATACTTGCCATGTCAGAATTAATTAATTGCTGGGCAAAGGAGTTGAAGGCATACTTAATTTTCTGAGCACTTGGTTTGAAAAACAACACCATTTTAGATTAGTTTCTTCATGCTCATAATTAAAAAACTGTAAATTCATGTTGAAAACATTTGATCATACCTTATTAAAAATTAATCGTATGTGCCAAGCTTTGGTTCTGGAATCAGAGGAACACAGACCTGGTTTCAAATCTCAACTTTACTACTTTACCAGATTTGTCACCTCGGGCAGGTTTCTTAATTTTTCTGAATCTCATTCTCTTCATTTGTAAAGTGGCATTATAGAGAGAATGATATTACATCATGTGTGAATTGACTGTTACATACTAGGTGATTAAAATATCCTTGTCCTTGTACATATTAGACTCAGTTTTCTTATATATAAAATGGGGATGATGACAGCTTTCTTACCTATTTTGCGGTCATTGAGAAAACTAAATATGATAGTTATGTGAAATTGCTTTGCAATCTGTAAATCACTTTACATATATTAGACTAATATACCTATGAGTGATATTTCTGGGGCAAGAAAACTTTTGGGCACATTTCAAATAGCACTGTATGGGTGGTCACCTCTCTCACCTACACCTAAGGCCATTGTTTCTCATTTTGTGCATCATTAAAGTGGGGAGGATTAACCACTCAATTTAAAAAGACCCATGGTGTAAAATACTTCAAACTTTTCAGTTGGTGTACATAAATCTCACCCATTGTTGTATTTAATGCAGTAGCTGTGTTAGAATAAAGAGTCTGCACTTTTGTATTTGACTGGATACTTAATTGGGCTTCAGAATCTTATGTTTCACAGCAGGAATCACTGACAGCCTTTGTAATGATTAGAATGTAAAGGCTGAAAAAAGAAAGGTTTCTTGGTTTTTTGATAGTGAAGATTTGACCGATTGATTCTCTGAACAATTTGTTACTTTACAGAAAAAAAAAGTTTTTCCCACTCTAGTTGTACCTTCTCAAGTAGTCAAATGAATAGTTTGCTATAGAAAATGTAACACTTTTATAGGCTGACTATAATTCAGTGTGCAGGAAAATTTGCTGATGTAACTCAAAATTAAAATGATAATAAAGCCCATCCAGAGAGACCATTCTTAATTCTTGTCTGAATTATGCTGTATGCCTATGCTGCTGACCTAAGTGTTTGTTCAAAGGTCCGGGATAATCACAAGTGCTGTGGAGTCATCTATTTACCTCTTTATTTCTGAAGTATTTCAGATCTTCCACTTCTAATTTTTAGAGTAGTGAATTGATATCTGTATTTATTTAGGGGAAAAGTTCATCAGAAGAAAATATCATTCAGTGGAGGGCCAGGCAATGGGATACTGCTTCTTGCAAGATAACTAGAAGATAAAGGAGGAATCTCATTCAGGTATCATTCTCAATGGCTCTATAGTAATGATATCTGAACCAAAGTGATGAATCCTTCCAGAGGCACTAGTGTTACCAAAAACTGGTACTTGTCACCAAAGTCAAATTACAAAACACAATGACAAGGTTTTGAAGGAAAGAAATTAATAATTTATTAATTTACCAGTGAATGAGGGACTGGCAGGCTCATGTCTTAAAAAACTACTGTTCCATAAAAAGCAAAGAAATTCTGGATCAAAGACATAAATATAAGTCATGAAACCATAAAACTCTTAGAATAAAACATAGGCAAAACTGTCTTGAATATAAACATGAGCAACTTCTTCATGAACATACCTGCATAGGCAAGGGAAACAAAAGGAAAAATGAACAAGTGGGACTATATCAAACTAAAAAACTTCTGGACAGCAAAGAACACCATCAGTAGAACAAAAAGACATCCTACATTATGGGAGAATATATTCATAAATGACACATCCAATAAGGGGTTAACATCCAAAATATATAAAGAGCTCACATACCTCAACACCCAAAAAGCAAATAACCCAATTAAAAAAATGGGTGGAGGATCTGAACAGACACATCTCCAAAGAAGAAATTCAGATGGCCAACAGGCACATGAAAAGATGCTCCACATTGCTAATCATCAGAGAAATGCAAATAAAAACCACAATGAGATATCACCTCACACCAGTTAGGATGGCCAACATCCAAAAGACAAGGAACAGCAAATGCTGGTGACGTTGCGGAGAAAGGGGAACCGTCCTACACTGCTGGTGGGAATGTAAATTAGTCCAACCATTGTGGGAAGCAGTATGGAGGTTCCTCAAAAAACTCAAAATAGAAATACCATTTGACCCAGGAATTCCTCTCCTAGGAATTTACCCCAAGAATGCAGAAGCCCAGTTTGAAAAAGACATATGCACCCCTGTGTTTATCACAGCACTATTTATAATAGCCAAGAAATGGAAGCAACCTAAGTGTCCATCAGTCGATGAATGGATAAAGAAGAGGTGGTACATATACACGATGGAATATTATTTAGCCATAAGAAAGAAACAAATCCTACCATTTGCAACAACATGGATGGAGCTAGAGGGTATTATCCTCAGTGAAATAAGTCAGGCAGAGAAAGACAAGTATCCAATCATTTCACTCATCTGTGGAGTATAAGAACAAAGAAAAATTGAAAGAACAAAACAGCAGCAGACACAGACTCCAAGAAGGGACTAGCAGTTACCAAAGGGAAGGGGTTGGGGAGAATGTGTGGGGAGGGTGGGAGAAGGGGATTAAGGGACGTTATGATTAGTGCACATAATGTAAGTGGGTTACAGGGAAGGCAGTGTAGCAGAGAGAAGATAAGTAGTGACTCTATAGCATCTTATTACACTGATGGACAGTCACTGAAGTGTCGGGGGGGGGACTTGATAATATGGATGAATGTTGTAACCATAGTCTGTCATTTGCAACAACATGAATGGACCTAGAGGGTATTATGCTCAGTGAAATAAGCTGGGTTCAGAAAGACAAATACCATATGATTTCATTTATTTGTGGAATATAAAAACATAGCAAACAGAATGAACAAAACATCAGTAGACTCATAGACACTGAGAAATGACTAGTGGTTACCAAGGGGGAGGGATTGGGTGAGTGGGGGAGAGGGTGAGCAGGGTAAAGTGGCACAAAAATTCACAAGCATATTATAAGCTGATCATGGGGATAGTAGTACAGCATGGAGAATATAGTCAATAATTTTGTAACGTCTTTCTATGTTAACAGATAGTAACCGCACTAGAGGCGGTGAGGATTTAATAATATGGGTAATTGTTGAACCATTGTGTTGTACATTTGAAACCAATATGATTGTATATCGATACTTCAATTAAAAAACAAACAAACCATTGTTCCCCCGAAAGACAAGCAGTTAGGACTTTTGAAGGGGAAATTATGGGAGAGGCTGTGGTGTTGACATACAGATAAAGTAGCAACTGCAAGGATCTAAGCAGACATTCTTGCACTGATTTAACTGACTTTTATTTTTCTTATCGGTTCCTCCTCAGTACTGTGGAACAGGATGGCTTGGGTTCTGCAAAATCAGCATTGTGCATTAGATCTGACCCTGGGGTTCAGAATATAGGGAGAACAAAGAGAAACTGCCAACTGCTAGTAGTTAACAAAGTTTTTGGTGCTACTTGAGTTCATTTTCAAGTTAATGTTAGTTTTAAATTTTAAACCCAGAAATTAAACTCAGTTTTCCTCTGTTACACTGGGTCATATCTGCATGTGGCCAAACCAGAGCAAGTGATGGTATGAGCTATTGTATTATGTCAGGTGACATATACACTTACTTATGTCTGCGGGTCCAAATTTTATTGAGTAGCAGATTTACCTGGTGATCTTATTAAAATTGTAGATTCCTGGACTCTACCTCCAAGATTCTGATTTTCTTGATCTATAGTGAGGCCCACTTATATGCAGTTTAAATATTTATTGATTCTGATGGGGTGGTCTTTGGATCACAATAGAAAAATATGGAGTAGATGGTCTTATATTCTTGAAGCCTACCAATCTGGGTATGAACCCAGCCTTCTAGTGGGCACTCTTTTTCTCTAGGTCTAACCCATTGACTAGATACAGGAACACTAGAACATAAAACCTTTTGACCATACTGCATGCTTCCAGTTCCCATTTGTTCTCTTAACTTCCAAATAGAATGATTAGTTTTGAACAGATGCATTGAGTTTCATTCATCTAGAGCAGCAATTCTGAAAGTGTGGTTTAGGGAAACCCTGGGCCCCCAATATCCTTTTGGGGATGTTTTCATTATCATATGAACACATTATTTGTTTTCTATCTCTCATTCTCTTATGAGTATACAGGGGAGTTTTCCAAAAGCTATGTGACATGTGATTTCATTGCTTTGAACATTAATGGAATATGTGCTTATATATACCTGTGTATATTTCCTGTTTTAATTTCTAATATGGTTAATATCAATAGATATAATCCACCCAAATAAAAACTCTTTGAAGTCCTCAATAAGTTAAGAGTGTAAAGTGGTCCTAGACAAAAAAGTGTTAGAACTTACGTCCTATTGAATCAAAGATTTTTAAATGTCCATCAGTTAATGTAAACAGAGAAATTGCTCCGAAGTCATAAGGAAATTCCAAACCTAGTTCAAGTATTCAGAGTCCTATTTTTTGCCTCCTCTTATCCATCCTTAAGATGGAAATGAGTAGTAAAAATCAACAATTATTAATGTATTGAATATCTCCTGTATTATCAATACTACATAAGCTACTATAAATGAGGTAAAAATACTTTCTGGCTTGAGAAGCTTACTCATTGATTTGTAGGAAATAAAAATAAATCGTATCAAATAAATACCTAATTATGGAATGTTTACAGTATTTTCCTTAGAATTTAATCAAAAGCAAAGATGGGTGAGAGGTAAGCAATCTAAACATAGAAGAGGTAGACCTGCAGTTCTACTTTGAAAGATGAATAAGCTGTGAAAAGAAAAAAAATACTCTCAAACCTATTCCTAACAGAATTTCAGGGAATTTTAATTTTCATCCTTGTGTCTGTCTGTCTATCTATCTACACACACACATAAATGTCATCATTTTACTAAACAATAACATTATTTTTAAACAATAAAAATATTCTCTCAGAGATCTAAAGTAATATCCAGACTATTCAGGCCTAAAACAAACTTTCACACTTGCCTCAGGGGCCTAGGAATTAAGAAGGAATTATTTTTACAGTGGAGTTAACTCAGATCATTGTCACAGACCCTTTTTTCACCTTTGGCCTTTAGCTAGAGCCACCTAGAAAAGTGTTACCAAAGCCTGGTTTCAAAATCAAATTTTTCCCTTTGTTTTTTATTTTGTGTAGCTACTTCATTTTCATACACTTCTGGGTAGTTTTTGTTTGTTTGTTTGTTTTGCTTTGTTTGTTTATTCGTTTGGCTATGTTTTATGTATTTTTAACTGGTCAGATTATTTTGGACTGAAGGCCGTGTGCTGAGACTCAAGCGCTATCTAGGAGCTTCAGCTAACATTACATATGGAATGTTCAGTTGCTGGATTACTTGAGGCCGGAGTCTCTACTACTATCGGGAGCTTTTCCAACTGCTCCAGAAAAGGAACTAGTATCTTTTCTCTACTAAGTGCTGACAGTGACTTGCAATTTGCTTTAAATTCTCCTCATGGTGACCCTTTGTATTATATCAACAGTAAATGAAAGTAGCACTGCCTGTTTTTACAAAATTCATCAAACTTTATTTTTATACTGGAGAATAAAAAAATCACCTCCATTACCATGTTTGGGTCCTTTCAGCTCTGGTGTGAAGCTCCCTGAAAGGCTTTCCCAAGGGTCTCTGGCAGATACCCAGTTGAAAGAATACCTTTTTATGTGTTCTGTGTATCATATTGCACAATTGCTTGATTTTCATAAGATTAAAATAACAACAATGATTTTTATTTTCTGCCTTCTCCACCCTGTATTTCCAAGAGATTTTCACCGTGATTTCTGGACTTGAGGAAACAGCAGGGGAAAGAAATTTTAATTATGCAAATATAAAAATCATCAAAGGGGGTTGCATACCAGATAGATCTGATGAAAGCTCAGACTGCTTTTCAATATTTACTGCTTGTCACCAAATTAAATTTCAGATTATATTTAGTAAAAGGATTACAACATTTAAACAAATAATAACTTTACACAGCAAAACCTAATTATATTTGTTTAGTCTTGTACTTTGGATCACTCAGAAGAAAGAGATTTGGAAAGGCCAACATCAAGTTCTCAGTATTCATTATATCACACACCCTATTATTTGCTAACAGAAGCTACATTTTAGATTCTACTGCCTTTTAAATCCAGACTCAGATGTGATACATCTGCAAAGTCATTTCTCCCTATGGCTAACATGAATTCACAGTTGATGCTACTCAACTTTCTATTATAAAAAAAGTATAATACAATATTAGTGTAAAGATTTTGGAGAATGTAATGTGGCTTAAATATAAATTCATTTCATGGCAATTACCTGACAACACACTGGAATAGTCTACCATAATAGTAAAATAATTGTAATAAAAGGAAAATTGATGCTGTAGAGTCTTTAAAAGTTAAAGGTGCAAGGAGAACTTGTTAAGCAAATGTGCTTGTATCCCTGTGAGCTTAATATGTGCATTAATATAAGCATAAACATAAACATATTGTATATAGCTATCAACTATTTAAAGGACACAAATCTTAGGTTAAGTATATTGCCCTTTATTGGTTCGTTGGTAGGTGTACAAAAACATTCTATACGCATGTTTTATCTATGTTTTAATACCTAGAAGCAGTGGTGTGAAACAAAAGCTTTTAAACATCTAGTGTGAGAAAATTAAGCGCACTAAAAGAGGTCATGCCAAGATTATTATTGAACTAAACAAAGCATCCTAAGAATTATTTTTTGGGGAGTGCAAAATAATGTAACATACATCACTGTATTATAACTGAATTCTTGAGAGCCACAACGTGTGATAAAGACCTTCCATATTTGCAAGTCAGGGAACAACAGTGTTGCCATTTTTGCTGCAAACTTACTTTTTACCTAAGTCTCTGAAATTTCCCATGCTTTCCCCACATCTATTGAAAATTATTTTGAAAATTGTGTCACTGACTTCTTAAATATTTCATACTACATTAAGTACAAGTGCAGAAGAAGGAAATCAACTACTGAGATGAAGGTTATATTCAGTGTAAAGCTTATGCCTTGTTCCAGCGCTTCTATTCTAAATACACACCCATCCTTTGCTCTTTGGTATGGGTAAGATCAGGTAGGACCTAGAGGATAGAGATAAGATGGTAAGCAGCAGCACAGAGAAAAGCAGGTCCTACTCAAAGAGAAAATGTCAAATGCCTAATTCTTCTGAAAAGTTTGGAGGAGAGAAAAAATAAATGTCTGGTCAGAAGTTACAGACCAAGCTCCACCAATGTTTATTGTTGTTTATCTGTCTTGTTTTACTCTCGAAGTTAAAACAACTCTGAAAAAGCCACTGAATCAAAAAGGAAGAACTGACAACTGCTAGGAGGTCAAAACTGATGACAAATACAATGAAGAAATTAATTTACAACCCCCTAGTTTTTTCCAATTTCTGACCTATTGACATTTTGATTATAATAGAGCTCCACCTTAAACTATGGAGTTCACTTACTGACTGTGAATTCTAGATGTGACTTTTGATAAGATTTAGTGTTTATAAAGCCATTTTTAATGCTTATCAATTCTGCCCCCTTTTAAAGAAGCAAGTAGAAAACAAGAACACGTATAACTAAATAACTGGAATCATGGGAAATGGCAGTGGTAATATTCTAGTGAGGTAAGGATAAAAGTAGAAATATTTTGATTTATCTAGGTAGGAAGGTACTAAAATTTTCACTTAGCGTGTCTTTGAGCACAGTCGTTAAGAGTAATGGCTTAGGAATTGCCTGTATGACCTTGAATAGGTTATTTACCTTCCCCGACCTTCAGTTTCTTCATCTGTAAAATAAGGATAATAATATTGCTGACCTTACAGGGTTATTGTGAGAAATAAATGAAATAATACATATAAAATACTTAGCACTGTGGCTGGTAATCATTCTGTATACACTCACTTATGCCTAAGTTCTTCTTTGTTTTTGAGACTTATCCAAGCTAGTGCTTATTTCAGTGTTTCACTCCTTTTTATTGCTGAATAGTATTTCATTGCAGGACAGTAGCTCTATTTGTTTCTCCTATTAATGGGCATTGGAGTTGCTTCCAGTTTGGGCTGTTATGAGGACTATTGAGCAAGGTTTGTATATGCACATATGTGCATGTATTTGTTTAATATAGACTTCAAACTGCTGCTTGATGAGAAGGAACTATGTCTCATATCATGCATAATGCTAATAATTAAAAGGAAGTAGGACTCCCTATATTAATTTCAGACAAAGTAAAATTCAGAAAAAGAAAAATTATTAGGAATTAAGGTGGAATTATATAATAAAGTATCACTTTATCAAAAGCATAACTTAAATCCTTAATGTGTACACATCTAACAACATCAAAATATGTGAAGGAAAAACTAATATAACTATAAGATATAATAGGTGAATCCATTATTATGGCGGGAGACTTCAACAATATTCTTTCAATAATTGATAAATCAAGCAAACAGAATATCAGTAAGCATATAGTTGACCTGAACATCACTATCAATCAACTTGATCTTATTGGTCGTTGCAGAATACTCCATGTAACAACAGCAACCTAAACATTGGTTTTAAGTTCACAGGGAACACTCATCAAAAAAGATCACATTCTGGACCATAATACCTACCTTAGCAAGTTTAAGAAACTATAAGTCATTCAAAGTTCTCAGAGTACAATAGAATTAAATTAAATAAAACATTAAGTATTTCAGTTAAATTAATTAGTTAAATGACACATGGGTCAAAAAATAAGTCTCAAAAGAAATTAAAAATAATTTGTATTAATGAAAATACAACTTATCAAAATTGTGGGATTCAGCAAAAGCCATACTTGGAGATAAATTTGTAGCATTAAGTATGTATATTAGAGATAAAGAAAGATCTAAGATCAATAATCTCAGCTTTTACCTGAGGAGGCAAGAGAAATTAAAACAATCTAAGGTTAAAGCAATTGGAAAGAAAGAAATAATAGAAATTAGAGCAGAAATCAATTACATTGAAAGCAGGAAGACAATAGAAGAAACCCATGAAACCAAATGCTGGTTCTTTGAAAAGATTAAAATGATTGATAAACCTCTACTTTGGCTAACCAAGGAAAAAAGTCATAAAATAACAATATTGGAAAATAGGGCCATCACTACTACTTTAAAATGATAATAAAAAGTACTGAGAATAACCCTATGCCCTTAAGTTTTATAATTGATTAAATTAACCTGTTTCTTGAAATATACCAACTACCAATACTCATGAAAAGAAATATATAATCTAAACAAGCATATGTTGGCAAAAATATTGAGTCAATAATTAATAAATTACCAAAAAGGAAAATCCCAGTTTCAAATGGTTTCACTGAGAAATCCTACCAAATATTATGGAAGAAGTAATACCAATTCTCCACAATCTCTTGTAGAAGATAGAGAGAGAACATTTCCTAACTGACGTGATGAGGTTAGTGTTACCTTATACTAAATCCAGATAAAGACTTTGTGTAAAGAAAATGTGTAGACCACTGTCTATCATGAATATAGATGGAAAAATCTTCAACAACCTATTTGGAAATCAAATCTAACAATGTACACAAGTAATCTTATAATATGTCCAAGTGGGATTTATTCAAGATTTTTAATTCTATTTCAACACTTGAATGTCAACGTAATTCAATGTTTCAACACACTTAAGAAGCAGAATCATGCAATCATACAGTTGATACACACAAGGCATTTGACAAAAGCTGACATCCATTCTTGGTAAAAAGCCTTAACATACTAAGACTAGAGAAAAACTTCCTTAATTTGATTTTTTTTAATTTAAAAATCCTACATCTATCATCATACTTAATGGTGAGAAACTGGTCTCTTCACCCTAAAATTGGAAAAGTATCAAGTATGCCCTGTCTTACCACTTGTATTCAACATCATAGTAGAACCCTTAGCTAGTGCTAGTGCAGTAAGGCATGAAAAGCAAATAAAAGGAATATATATTGGGAAGGAAGAAATGAATCGCCTTTTTTCACAGATGACATGAGTTCATATATAGAAAAACCTGAAGAATTAACGAAAAATTCCTGGAATCATATGCAGATATAGGAAGGTCACAGCATACAAGGTTAAGAAGTCAATTGTTTTTAAGTTATTTTGGCAAAAGTAATATGCCATTAATTAATTGCAATATGAAATCTTAAAAATTTATCATTTATAATGGCACCACAAAAAAATGAAATGCTTAGGTATAAATCTAACATATATATCCAGGATCTACATGCAGCAATTATAGAACTCTTATAAAAGAAATGAAAGATCTAAATAAATGGAAAGATATTCTGGCTTATGGATTGGAAAACTCAAAACTATTAAGATATCTGTTCTTCCCAAATTGATCTATGGATTCAAAGTAATCTAAGTCAACATCTCAGCAAGTTATTTTTTATATAACAGCAATATGATTCTAAAATTTATATGAAAAGGCAAAAGATTTGGAATAGTGAACACAATACTGAAGAACAAACCGATTGCAAGACTTCCTATAGAGTGATGGGCGTCAGTCAATACCAAGACAGTGATCAAGAAAGCAGTTCAGTGGAGAAAAGTTAGGCTTTTGGCTTCATATTCTTTTATGAGGTGGTCAGTCAGGTGTGGCCACAGAGGAGACAGGAAAGGCTGAGGAAGAAAATGTTGATTATACTCACAGGTGGTAGAGACAGGAAGCACAGCACAGCATACAGGGACATATAGGAAAGACACCAAGCAAGGGAAACAGTTCAGAATTGGCTAGTTTTAATTATTTTAGCAGGCTTTCAGCTAAAGGTTTGGTCTCTATTGCTTGGTTCCTAGACCTAGGATGACTAAGGCAGAGAAATATTGTTTCCTGGGGTGTACAAACCAAATAGAGGAGATAGGGCACTCCACTATCTGTAAGAAGAATTGGATGACGCGGAGAGAGGGTTCTTCCTGCTATATGAAATGTTTTTTAAGAGGTCAAAACATCATAGTATACAGAAAACATAACATACACTTTTAAACAAATAGTGCTAAAAAATTGGATATCCATAAAAATCTAGAAACAGACTTTATACTCTTCATAAATTTAAATCAAAATGTAGCATAGATCTAGGTATAAAAATGGAAAACTATAAATTCTTGAGAAGAGAACAGAGGAAAAAAATGTGGACAAAACTGTGTTTGATGATATCCAACACTAAAAGCATGATCAAGAAAAAGTTCATAAATTCGACTTTATTAAAATTAAACTTCAGTTTTGCTAAAGGCACTATTAAGAGAATGAAAAGACAAGCCAAAGTCTTGGAGAAAATATTTGTAATACATGTCTGAGGAAGGAATTGTACAAAAATATGTAAAGAACCCTTAAAACTCAAAAATAAAAGAAAACAAACCACCCAATTAAAAAAATGGACAAAAGATCTGGACACCTCACCAAAGAAGATAACAGATGAAAAACGAACATAGGAAATGATGCTCAACCTAATTTCCCATTAGGTAATTTCAAATTATAACAACAGTGTGATATTACTACACACCTGTTAAAATGGATTAAAAAAATCTGACAGTACCAAATGAGAGAAAGGGTATAAAACAGCACAAACTCTCATTCATTAGTAGATAGGAATACAAAAAGTATAGTCGCTTTGGAGACAGTTTGTAACTTCTTACAAAACTTAAGATAGTCTCAGCATATGATCCAGTAATCATATTCTTAGTTGTTTATCCAGCTGACTTGAAAATTTACATCCACATAAAGGCCTGCAAGTGAATGTTTATAGAGTTATATTCATGATCACCCAAACTGAAAGTAACCAAGATGTCCTTCAATAGGTGAATGGATAAATAAACTGTGGTACATACAGACATTGTAGTATTATTCAGCAGTAAGAAGAAATGAGCTATTAAGTCATAAAAAGACATGTGTGAACTCGAAATGCACATTTTTAAGTTAAAGAAACCAGACTGAGAAGGCTATATACTATATGAATCTCAGCACATGACATACTGGAAAATAGTAAGAATCAGTAGTTAACAGAGAATTTCAGGGAGGTGGGGAGGGTTGAATGGATGAAGCACAGGGAATTTTGAGAACAGAAGAACTATTAGATATGATACTCTCAGTGTGGATACAGGACACTGTTCTTTTGTCAAAACTTATTGAACTTCAAAGCACAAGGAGTTCGTTCATCTTAATGCATACAAACTAAAAACATCCTTTATGAGGTCAGGAAAATCCCAGGATGGAATACAGAAAGTGACAAGACTAGCTAACTCTATTACAAATACATAAACGAACCTCTCTGAAGAAGGTGGAGGAATATGTTGCAGACCTAAGCAACTTTGGGAATGAGTAGAATCTGTAAGACTAAAGGCAGGAGTTGCTGTACAGGAAACACTAAGCTCTAGTTGATAAAGTTTTTTCCCCATGATTGTATGGGTTAACAGTTCTGATATTTTTATGCATGTAAATGATAACTGAATAATTAATTAAAGAGATAGTCTGGTAGGAACCAGTCTTACCACTATTTTGGAGTGAGAGTTTACAGTTTAGCAGGGGAAGGAGACCAGAATGATGCATTTGGTAATGGATTAGAGTAGGAGACATCAATATGAACTCAACTTTAGTTTAATATAGATACAGATGAGTGCATGTAGAAATTTTTTAGCTATTTTTATACACATTGTTTATTACATATACATATATCATCCCTTGCTTTGTCAGCTGAGAGGGCCAAAAAAGTAACAACACCCCAGTAGCAATGAGCATACCCAATACCCAGATCTTGGTTTCTAATACCATCCTCCAGTAAGGGAACCAGGGCTCCTTGGAGATATAGCTGAGTCGAGACCAAGACAGGAAGTGTACAAGATGAGACTGGAGCATCTTACACTGCCAGCAAGAAAGGAAGAGCCAAAAATGAAAAGAAAAAGGAAAAGCCATAATGATAGGACTTTGCCAAAGGAACATAGTATTTAACTGAAAGAACTGGCCAAAGTTGGACCAAGCTGAATAAATTAATTAAAGTAGTACTGGATTGTAACCCAAAGTGTAAATTAAATATCTATAAGTTCATGGTGATATAAATAAAATATTGAATAAATAAAAAGGGGAACTAAAGACAAATCTTCCTTACATAAGAATTCTAAATATTTTATATAGCTATTCCACTCTCAGGGAGGAGGAATCCTAACTCCCACTCTTTCAGTGTGGGTTGAGCATAGTGATTTCCTTCTAAAGAGAGTACAGAATGGAAAGGGAAAAAAGAGCATCTCTATAGTAGAGATACCTGAACACCACTACCACAGCCTAGAGATCAAAGTTAACATGGATAAAGATAAGTCATGTTAATGATAGGTCCTCTTGATATGATGTGTGAAAATTATGCTTTACCTCTGTGCTCTTCTTAGACAAGAAGAGCTTTTGGCTTCCTCAAACTCTTAAAAAATTACCATGGATATATACTATTACTATACTATTATTTTATGACATGAGACATTACATAATGCCATCATGATAGCTTGCATTTTTCCCAGCATGGTAATAATAGCAAGATCACAATTTCAGTCTTAGCTTGCAATAATTAGTTTTGTATTATTTTCCTGAGTATTTCTCGACTGCATAAAAAGAATGTTAAAAAAGGAAGTGTGTTGTAACCTATCACAGAAGCAAACCCAACATTTTCCTAAACACATGTGGGTCAGTGATTTTGTCATGTGATATGGTGAGTTTATTATCATCCTGCTGATTATAATTGCGTTATTATCTTACTTTAGCATTTATGAGTAAGTACTGTTAAATACTTTGGTTGGGGATGTGAAACATCTTGACTATTATTAGAAATCCAAGAAAAGGAAAAATGCCAAAAATACTTTAAAAGATAACGTCTGTAGAATACAAAGAATCTCTTCTTTCTTGCTTGTTGGTCCCACAGGAGCAGCAACAATTGGTGAAGGATGACAAGGTTTAAAGCATGAGCTGCACAAGTAGGCAGCAGTCAGAAACTAGTCCTCTGTCAAGAAGATGAAGGCAGATGGCCAACGTGAGCAGATGGTTAGGAATGACTGTGGTACCTGCTGGAGAGAAATGATGCCTTAAGCAGGCAAGGTTCTTCAGTGCTCTCTGAGTTTCATAAATCTTTCAAAAGTGTGGTTTTAAATATACAAGTGATATTATAGACACGCTGGCTTTTTATTTTACATACTTGTATTTTTTTTAAAAAAAACTAACTAGAAGTTTATTTTTGTCATATAGACAAGGTCTAAAGATGAGCCATCAGGGCTGGTGTGGCAACATGTTGGTATTTAGACAGAGACTGGTCCAGGCTGAAGTTAAGTGAGGCAGCTTGGGTGCAAAATTTAAGGAGTTGTATTGCTCCCAAGTTCACAAAATTAGCAAACCTGCATTGAGAATGCAAGTCTCCTTCAATCTGCAGCCTACATACCTCATTTGCCTCACTCTAGTCTGGGTCTGGTTTAAAGAATTGCCCTTTATCTGCTGGACGTTATCTAACTACTTGAGAAAAGGAATATAACATTATTTGATTCTAAGTCGGGTTTTGGTCACTCTCTGTGAATTTTTTGTAAATCATTCCACTAGGTGGTTCGGGAGTGTTATTAAGGAAGGAAAATGCATGCTTCCTCAAGGAACATGCATTTGGGGGAGCAAAGCAAATAATATGAAGCATAAAGGCCGCATGTAGGAAGAAACACCTAAATACCACAGAAGCAAATAGCAAGAACCAAAATATGTTTGGATAGGGGCAAGCTCAAACTCCACCCAGCAGTACTTGGTAATTAGGTATTCACTGAGTGAATGAACATTTTATTTACTTATTTATTTTTCCCTATATTTTTTCTTTCTATTTTTTATTATTGAAGTAGTTGATATGCAATATTGCATTGGTTTCAGGTATACAACACAGTAGTTCAACAGTTGCACCGATTGTTTAACTGAATGCCATTTTAAATATGTATATCAGCTTATAATTGTGTGTATTTCTGTATCAGCTCATGAGTGTGTAGAGAACTTTAAGTGAACTTCTTGCTTTAAGAGAGCTGAGGTTTTCTTTGTTTACTTTTTTAAAATTCTAACTTAAAATTAATACATGCATGATTTGATTTGCTGTAGATGAGGATTGAATTGTTTAGCTAGGCTCCCATGACAAACAGTAATACTACACAGAGAGTGGAGAACTATTTGCATGTTTCACTTGAGATGATACACCTTTATTGGGAAAGCAAAACCTTGAATCCAAGTCTTTTTTGGACATTGCTTACTGAGAATTTCAGTCACACCATTTTATAGTTTTAAAGCTGAGCTTTTTTTAAACAAAATTGTTATTAAAATTCCAAGAGAATGTTAAGAACATGAATAGGCATATTCCTTGTAGAATGGGTATAGAAAATCAAGTAACATATTAAAGAAATGATGAGCA
This sequence comes from Manis javanica, assembly GCF_040802235.1. NCBI lineage: Eukaryota > Metazoa > Chordata > Mammalia > Pholidota > Manidae > Manis > Manis javanica. Next base: position 115,495,470 of record NC_133174.1, read on the forward strand.
ATTGAACAGTGAAGTTAAAATGAATGTATGAGAGAGAGACAGCCAGCCAGAGTTAGACAGAGGCAAAAAGAGACAGAGAAACAAAGAGAGAATGAATTTAATTTCAATACATTGGTATCCTTTTCCCTGAAGTCAGAAATCTCTTGTGTTGGAACCTCCTTCGGAGCTTGGGAGCCCAGGTTTTTAAATGCTCCTTCCCTCTTTTTCCTTCCTTTTATTTGTATTAACCTCAAGCAATATCTTGGCCTTGGAGATTTGGAATTGTTCCTATTTCTGGGTTTGTTATCGCTCTGCTGAAAATCTTTCTCATTAGTCTCTTCCTGTTATTTCATTGCCAAATCTTCAATTAGGTGCTAACCCTCATACCATAGCTAACAGTCTTCTCTGGAAGTGCATTATGCTTGTTATAGCAAGGCTTTGCAAGACTGTTTTACTTATTAAAGTGTCTCTTTCAGATATGGTTGCCAGGTTAAATACAGGACACCTAGTTACATTTGATTTTCAGGTAAATAGATCTTTTTCTGCCCCAAATATTGCAGGGGGCATTCTTTTATTAAAAATTATTCTTTTGTCTGAAATTCCAGTTAAATGGGTGCTTAAAATTTTTCTTTCCTTGTTTTTTATGTTTTGCTAGATCTAGCAATCTTACTTCCAGGTAAAGGAAGAGAGCATTTATGCAGCACTTACATGCTTATCCCAGTTCCACAAATCTTATTCTATTCAGTCCTCATAACAACCCTGTGATGTATGAATAATCACCCCCATTTTATAAATGAAGAAATAAGCTCAGAGATTTGCACAAAGCCATAAAGCTATAGCTGGAACAACAGGATTCAACTCCTGCTCTGATATGAAACGCAGTAGGCCTTTGCCTCTACAAGGCTGTCTCTCCCTCAGACTTTCCTGTTTACCTTGCATAATAAAAAACAGATGAAAGGGGGATAGATCTCTGTATTCAATGTATTTTAAAATAAATTTTCCCTGTTCAAGATTTAAATTATGAAAAAAACTCTCATGTACTCATCACTCAGCCTCAACCAATTACATTTTTTCCAGTCTTGCTTCATCTGTTCATTGTCCCACTACTTTTTTCCTAGTGTTTTCAAGCAAGTCTGAGACATCATGTCATTTAAACTCCTACCCTATTGTTTTCACAAACTTGGTCCATAATTAAATAGTTGACTAAACAACCATTCTTACTCATCTAATACTAGCAATGTCTTTATTCCTAATTACTCAGTGTTCCCTTCTGTCAGCCTAATTACTTAATTAATTTGGGCTTAGGTCTCCTTTCTGCAAGTAGAACTCTTTAGCAATTTGAACTACTTTGGAAGTAGGTCTCCTTTCTGCAACTGGTACTCTTTAGTGAAAGCTTTATTACCAATAGACTTGCTTTCTGAGAATTTAAAAAATGTTCTTAATTATACAGAAGCACACACACAATAGCACAGTTATTAAAGAACTGTTGTCACGAAATCATGACAAGATAACTTTAGTAGAAGTTGGTTTAGGGCTACCTTAGAGCTTGCAAAACATTCAGCACTCTAGGTTGGAAACTAAATTTTGATTTTGCAAAAGCTGGTGAAGTGAATTCCTTTCTTTTTACCTTTACAGAAATGAATTCTTCAGGGAAATCAATCGTATATGTAATTTTGGCCTAAATGTAATATGGAAGAATTTTACCAGCCATGGACAATTAGAAGCAGTGCCTAGAAAAATGCTCTCCATCATTAGTAGAGCATAATTAGAATGATGTTAATGTGGAATGAAGTTAGCCATCATATAACTCTTGTATTGTATAACCTGCCACTGTGCTTAAGCAGAAAAAAAAGATGGGGGAAGGGGTAAAATGTACATTTTGCAAAATGCTTAGACATTCTTTCATAAATAAAGTTAATGCTGTCATTAGTGGCAGCTCTAAGCAAAACTTTTATCTTTTTTTCCTATGGATAAGCACTCTTTAGGGAGATGAATATTGCTGCAGTCATATTGTGCTTTCAGTTAATGAGATGTGGGTTCTATTTGTTAGAGTTTTATGGTAATGAAGCTTATAATTTACTGACAAACTGGCTTGCTTTCAAAACATTCTCTTATTGCACTGACTTTTTTTTCATCAGAAACATTGATGTGCTAATTTGTGTGTTTATGGCAGCAGATGTGCACCTTCACTAAAAGGATGCCAGAGTGAGGGGAAAGGACAGGAGAGAAAAGGAAGAAGGGGAGAGGTGTTCAGAGTTTTCAGTTGGTAGGAAAATCTGTACACAGATTAAAAAAATGACACAGTTTATTTGAAACATCCATGAGCCCAATATGTATTTTATCTGAAATATCAAATATTTATCACTAAAATTTGGTTGAGATACAGATGTGCACAAATCCCTTTATTCAGTATGAAAAGTGAAGTGCAAAATTTGTCACTTAAAATTCAATAGCTGTAACAGGAAGTCATTAAGTTAAAACTAGGTGAAAAACACTTTTCTCCCCTAAAAGGGCGGAAAGTATTTTCTAAGTAAGGCACATTGCAGTTATTACCAGTGGCTTTACAGTATAGCCCTTCTGATGGTTTTTTCCTCCAGCTCTGAAATTTTATGACTTGTGGGGGTAAAAACGTCATTCCCAACTTTTAACCCCATTTCTGTTACTGCCAGCTGAGTGAGGTGTGTAACAGAAATCACAGCATCTTGAGATTTCCTTTAGCAGGAATCAGAAATAATCTAATCCAAGGTTTATAATCTGTAGTAGAGGACATAAAACCATGATGATTTTGCAGATACCCTCATTAAACCCCAAAGTACAAATCTCTACATTAACACGTGTAATGAGAAAAAAAGGAAGGGAGAGTAATCTGTTTATAGTGCTTTCCACCTCTGTGGGGTATTGGGAAACAAGAAGGAGACTGATGTAGAGAATCCGGGTTTGCTCATGGCTAAAAACTGCAGGTGGAGAGGCAGTTGTTCACAATCCCAGTCAGTTGGAAAGTAGCTTTGAGGACGTGCATCATAGTCACTTGAGGAAACTGAACACAAGAATCTCAGAAAAAACACTCCATTTTACCTTTATGCTGAGATGCTTTTGGGTACATGTGTAGCCAATACTAAACTCTTGTTTTTGGTGAAGTCCTGCACATTTCAAAGCCATAGAAAAGCAGAATCATTAAAATGTTCCAGAACATTTAAAATACCTGTTGTCCCTGCCCCCAAAGACTTTGCAATCTACTTGGAGAGATAAAATAATTCTATAATAAGTGCACGTAAGTATAGCAATAAATACCAAAGACTTGAACAAAGAATTGCTTAAATAAGAATATAGTTTAGCCAAAGTAGGGCATTTGATAATATGAATAGTCTTCTTTTTTTTTTCAGCATCAACTTCTTATCCCATCCAAACACATGCTCTTTTGCTCCTGTGCTTTTTTGAGATGCTGTTTTATATAGTGTCTGGCAGAGAGTATGCAGTCAATATATATTTATTATATGAATAGCATTTTCTAGAATTTGGGAGATATTCAAAAGAGAAGGTACCATTCCAACCATTAAAACACTCTATATACAAATTGAAAGGAGAAAAAGATGCTGCCTTCCCAAACCCTAGGGACTGAAACTCTTTGAATGGAATACCTCTTGGCTGATAGGCTATGAGTTCTCCTCTTCTTTTCCTCTCCAGGTATTTTAAATGTTCTGGAACATTTTAATGACTCTGCTTTTCCTACAAAGTTCATCTTACTCACTTAAGCAGGAGTAGAGATCTTAAGGCTGTTGATTGCAAGACAAAAACAAAGAGTCATTAGTGTAATTAATGTAATGTTTTTATTATTTCTTAATGTTTTAATATTTTAATTATTTTTAATGTTTTATTATTTTCTTGATTATGTATTATGAATTCAATACATGGCATTTTAGAATTAAAAATAGAAACCTAAACTTAAATACAATGAAAAAATAAAATGTATTTCTCCATTTTATGTCTTGCTCAGTTAGGGATTACTAGGAAATAATAGTAATAATGTTAGTAATGATTATTACAAAAATGAATAATAGTTAACACTTACTGAAAATTTACTATATGTCAGACATTGTTCCATGTGATTTATATTCAATCCTCATGGCAACTCTATGAATTAGTTATTATTGTTATCCCATTTTACGGAAGTGGAAACTGAGGTTCAGAGAGGTTTAGTAATACATTTAGAATTGTTGTGGAAAGTAAAGAAGAGAAATATTTTAGGGACAGAGTAGCATATGCAAGGAGGGAGAGAGAGAGGAGGTCATTGGTGGTCAAGGTGAGTATTACGGTGTTTAGGTGAACTGAAGGATTCATAGTGCTGTTACCCAATGTCCTGCATTTGTCTTAAAAATATTAGGAACTGAAGGATTCATAGTGCTGTTACCCAATGTCTTGTATTTGTCTTAAAAATATTCCTCGACTGCTCTTAAGGGTTCCCAGTTACCTACTTGAGATAGCCTGAGGTGCCATCCCCTTCAGGTTTAGCAAGAAAGCCAATGTTCCTTATTTGTGGATAAGGGCACCCTCCCCTGGACAGTGCTGGAAATGACTGGGCTCTGTGATGCTCAAGCAAGAGGGAAGTTGGGGAAGGACAGGTAGGGACAGATTACGGAGGCATCTGAATTTAGGTATTGAGGAGCAATAAAAAGTAGTATCCTGAACACTGGTCTTTAGACAGATTAATCTGATAGCTAAATTCAGAATTAGAAGGAGAGAAATGAGAGGCTGTGAGATTGGTTACAAAACTTGCAATTGCAATGAGAAAAAATACATAAAGGGGCAATAGGAACAAGAACTTGGGGAACATTTGTAATATGATCTAAATAGACACCGTATCTCATGGGAAATATCTGAAGCCCTGATGTCTCTGTCTTATAGCCTATGAACAAATGCAAAGTATAAGTGTCAATTATTTTTTGTTCTTTTCACTATGTTGTTTTCTACTACATAAAATGCTTTATGTGATTCAAGATACTGTATGTTTGATGCATAGTGTACAGTGTGACTGCTCTAAGAAAACATAAAATTGTTTTACCCAGTCACAGTATGGGGTCTTCATTTAGGGCTGAACATCTTAAAATGGTAATAGTCTTAAATGTTAAGCTCAAAGGTCATATATGCACAAGGTTTTCATTCATGTAATTATTGAGAAATAGCTCATATTGACATGTTCTGATAATCAAAAATGCATTAAATGAAACTCTGAGGCTTTGACATCAAAAATATTAACATGGAAGTGATACAAAATTAGAAAACATAATAATGCAATTTGTAATAACAATAAAGTTAGTTTTACTAGTGAAAAGCATTGATAATTCATATTATTAAACATAAGATGAAAAAATGATTTTATCTAGGTACTGATTTTTATGCAACTATCATTATTCTAATATTAAAAATTAATTAATATATATTTTATTCAAACCTATATTTTGCAGTGAAGTGAGGAGAGATTTAGGAGATCTGATAGAAAAAGATTTAAGTGGGACACAAGAAAGCAGAAATGTATTTCCAAGTATACACTAACTGTGAGAACTTGGGCAAGTCAGAGCATCTCTGAACCTTCCCTTCTTTATAAAAGATTCATTTAATGTTTTTTTTTAATTCTACATAGTTATCCTGAAAATAATAAGGTCTAAATAACGCTTAAGCTTTGAAACTGAAATGAAGTCCTTGGAAGGGTCCCCATTCCTGTCTCAGCATTGATTCTTGGAATATTTTTTCCAGCAATAATAACTATGGGGTCACCATAAAACCTTCTCAAAGTAATTGTTTAGGGCTTATTGACCAACAGGAGGATATGTCTTGGTAAAGAGATGCAAATTTTCATATTTAAATTAAAATGGGTGTTTTGTATAAACTGTATAGACCGATTTCTCAGCTGGGCAGTCTGACATGCATCATTAGCACTGTGAAACTTGTGACAGAAATAAGTCTAGTAAATATGCCCAAGACTGTCCTGCAAAAGAGCATGGACACCATTATAATGGTTTAACCTCTGTCCACGTTCTTCTTTGTCTCTTTAAATTATTATTTCTTAATGTTATTAGGAAAATAAGCATTAGACCTAAAGTCACAAGACCTGAATTCAAATTCTTTCTCTGCTACATACTGAATAAGCCCTAATTTTCTCAACTATGCAATTGCAATGGGGATGATGAAACCAGGATTACCTACTGCACAAGACTGCTGTAAAGTGGAAAGTTGTTGGAGAAGGTCATGGAGAAGATGTAACCACCAGTTGAACTGTGAGCTGGATCCAGGCAATTAGAAGCTCCTCACCACCCTTCTTACCCCTTGTCATCTCCTTGGAATGTACATCCTGCCCATCATTCCCATACTAAGAGCTATTGCAAGGGTGCCTGCAGCCTTAAGAGAGCAAAGTGTTGAGACCGTCTAGTCAGTATATATGACAGACCAGTTAAATTTTCTATTTATATTCTTAAGATTTTAGAAGGCAGATGTGGATATCTACTTGTCTCTTAACCACTCAAGATAATCCTTGTATATAAATCCTTGCTTGTTAAGCTACCAACTTCAAATTTGGGGTGGTCTGCCTCTTTCTTAAGTCTCTGCTTGCCCCCTCCTGTATAGCACAAGCTTTGAATTTCACTAGGGGTATTCCCAAGGTTGCAAACCAACGAAAGTGTTTTATAAATTGTGACAATATATCATAATGCAATATGTTAGTAACTCTATTATTGTTATGTGTTAAGAGATTATGCCTTGAGTATTGACAGATGTTAAAAAGATACAGGCCTAACATGGTGTCACTTCTGCTAGGCCAAGTCACCAAACTGGGACTTAATACCTAATCTGGTTGTAGTTTCAACCGTTCCCAGAAATGTAGTCACTTAGGAATTTTCTGGTCAGCATTGATAAGATGTCACATGTGCCCTCTCCAGCTCCAAAGGAAGTTGAGGTAATCCAGCTAATGAGACCCTTATCCTTGCCTCTTCTCATATACATAGACAGCATTGGAGTATAGATAGCATGATCCTTTAGGACACTAGATGTATCCATGCCACACTGCTTGATAAATTGAAAAGTATAACCTCTTTCCTGCACGTATCCCCTGCTGTAGAGAAAACAGGATCTTTCCAAATGAAGGGGTTTTAAAGCGGTTTATCAGAGCACACTGATGAGCCACTCTTGGGTCATGGTCCTCAGTAAGACTATGAGTAAACTCTTTCATAAATCTGACAGTTATGTTGATTTCAGTTGAAACAGGTAAAAAAGAGCTCTCAACAAAACGCTTTGATTTTCTTGAAAGAAACAAGTTGTTGAACTTTAACTACTTAACATAAAGCATCCATGAAAAATTCTTTATCTGCCCATGACTTCTCTAACATCCTAATATATAGAGATTCACTTGGAGATTTTGGAGTTTGTAAAACATAATCCTAAACAAGGCAGATTGAAATTTTTGGAATGAAGCATTCAAATGTTAATTTTTTCCAGAACCACTCTGGGGTCATGTATTCAAGAAAAGTTTCACTTCTCTGGTTAAAGAGTCATCTTTGAAAGACCATGCAATAGCACTCACATTAAGAAAAAAAACATGAGTAGTCGGCATTATTTACTTTCTTCTGTTAATTTTCCAACCTCAGGCCAGGTCACAGATGAACAGAACATTATTGGTTTGGAAAAATATATATTGATGCAGTCATGTAAAGACAGAGTGTGTGACTTTACACAGGATTATATTAGAATGTAAGTGTACTTTTTAATTGTAACTACAAACTCAGCACCCTCTAGGACAAACATCTCCCAATTCTCTCATTTTGTGCTTCATCCATTATGCAACTCTGTCAAAAGAGCTCTCTGTTCCTCTAAGGCAACTGATTAACATTGACCAGTTTTTCCTCACTTTCAGTTCAAAGTAGTGTAGTGAGATTAACAACACAATTATTTGCAGTGGGTTGAGTTTGCTATTTAATTAAAAATAAAAGATTTCCATGAAAAGCAACTTGTTTGCTGATTCTCAAATTTTAATTTATGGAGAAGTAATTTCATTTTTTGCGTACAAGATAAAATAATGTTCCCTTTGCTATCCATTTGTCTGTTTTCTTGTTTGTTTTTATTTGTTTGCTTTTTGCTGTTAAAATCAGGTGAAGACAGGGTCATTTGCTTCATGAACTTTTTTGTAACAGAGAGTTTGCTAATTTGACATGGTAGGAAAAGCTTGAAATTGTACTAAATTATTGTGATGTGAACCTGCAATGCTTAATTATTTCTTTAATCATTATGCTACTAATTGCATTCTGCATTTCTTGAGGAAAAGTGGGAGGGCAATTGAAGGATAAAATAGGAAAGAAATCACTAAAAAGGAATATCTTTAACTACAATTTCATTTGCCATTCTGTTACTAAAGTCAAATTAGCATTTCTATAAAGAGTCTTTTCACCCCTCCTAAGTCACCATCAAAAATATGCATGTTAATTGTGTCTGCACATGTTTATCTATAAATGTAAATAGCAAGTTAGCATCTACAGCTTCTCAGAAAGTGGACAGATTCCAGAAGGTTTTGGAGATGCTTTGATGAGATTTCCTTCCTAGAACTTAAATTTACACTTCAATTATATTTTTTCTATGAATGCAATCACACATGAGCAATGACAGTCTAGCTGTTTGAGGGGAAATAATGCTTTCCAATAACTGCCTTTGGTTGACAAGTTAAGCAATTGATACATTTTTAATTATGATACTGTGGAGCTTTTAAAGAAGTATTGTAGCTTTAAGCAATGAGAACCTCTGAAGCAAGACTTTCTATTGCTTTTTGTCAGGTTGATATAAATTTGCCTCAGGCAGTGCTGCTGGCCAAAAAACAATTTGAGTAGATTAAAAACCAAGGCAGATGGGCTTCTATAAATCAAGAGTGATCAATTCATAGACAGTTTTCATTGTAACTAGTTTTGACCATTATTTAAAATGTAATGTATTATTTAACTAACCTCTTTTATTAATGGCTCATTTTTATGAATTCTTTATTAATGACTCAGGAAGAACTGGGTGATCCTATGGAGGAAGTACAATTAACAAGTGAAAATAAATCCTAAGGTTTGTTTGTTCATCTCTTTCTCTCTTTCACATATATTATATATTATCTATTATGTTTATCATATATATAATATAGCATATATACTGTAGATATATATAATATATACTTAACTGTTATTTATAAGGTATGCATACAATGTTTATTTTGTCACTGGGGAAATGCCAGTTTATGGCACAATCCTGGTTGAATCCAATAAACTTTCTTAAAAGCCTCGAGGACTGTAAAAACAATGCTGGGAAAAGAAATAACCTAGTGTAGTAATGAGGAGGCAGTCATGCTTCACTGATTTCCTTAAAGTATGGATGGATACTCCCTCCACATACTAGAAAGAGTGGCTCATATCTTAGGAAATACAAGAGAAAAAAGGCCATGTCACAAGGAATAGAATTATAATTAGAACATCATTTATTAAGGCAGTTAATCATAATGGATACCATACCTCTCACCTAACTTAGTATCTCAACACTAGGAAAAGTTACAAAATAAACAGTTTACCTTTAGAGCCTGCAACATCCTCTTCTAGTATCTCTTCCATATCCTTCAGAACAGCCCTGTTCCCATATCCTCAATGGACACCCAACACCTTTTACCTTTTAACCAAGCCCAACCCTTATTAAAACTCAATCTCAAGGAAAGAGCCAACAAATCTTTTTATCCTAAGATACTTATTTATATCCTAAGATATCTTTATATCCTAAGATATAATGAATAATATATTCATTTTTTATTCTTTCATTCAAAAAATATTTATTGAGGGCTTATGATATATCATGCACCAGGTGCTAAGCAAGGGGTTACTGGGGTCAAGTTTACCTGATTTTGATAGGCCTACACTGCAAAGAAGATTGCAAAATTGCATGCAGGGCCTTGATAGGAGCCTATGCAAATGAAAGTCCCTGAAATTTAACTTTCATTAACTTCATAGCAGTAATCCAACTCTGGTGCTAGTGATACAAGAATTACATAATAATAAGTTCTGCCTTTATGGAACTGATATTCTAATAGACAAAGTATAAAATAAATAAATATATTCAACAATGTCATGTATAAAGAAAAATAAGAAGTGGTAAGGGATTCAAGAATGGTGGGTTGCTGTTTTAGATAGAGTTCTCAGAGAGAAGACATCTCTGAGAAGATGACATTTGAACAGAGGTCTTAATGAATTAAGGGAATGAACCATGGTTATAGACAAAGAGCACAGGAAGTGCAAAAGCCCAGAGATGAGAGTGAGTCTGGCATGTCCCAAGGAATATAAAAAAGATTGGGAAGGGGTGAGACAAGTCAAGGTAAGCCTTGTCTGTCATGGTAATGGTTAGATTTCATGGTAAGTGTGATGGAAAATCACTGGAAGTGTTGAGCAAGAAATGCCCCGATTTACACTTAGAAGAGTCACTCTGGCTTCTTTTTGGTATGAGGCATAAATTCTGATGATTTTTCAAGTATTACTTCCCAAGTAGTGTTCACAGTATTACTTTGACCAGAAGCTCCTTAATCTTTGCAATCATAGTCCCCTTCTGATCTAAGAACATAAACCTTCTTCAGATCTGACACTAACCCCATTGCCCTATACCCCTCCAGTTGCCACCATGCATCAGTAATGGATTTTGTTGTAGCCTCATATCGTGGAGCCCCACTTCTGGCTACCATATCATTGTCTACTTACGTGACAACACATTTCAACACTATCCACCTACATATACCTCACTCTGCTTCCTGATGTTTGCATCTCTCACAATTATCCATCTATGTGATCTGTTAATAGGAATCCCTGCCACAGCCACTCACTGTCTTTAATCCATAGTCTATAAAATTCAAATGCAGATACAATTGTTTAAAAACTAAGAGATCTAAAAGTGAGACAAGAAACGTGTGTGTATGTGTATGTGTGGGCGTGTGTGCAAAACGGAGGAAAAGAGAAAGATTTGTCTCTATAAAGGCAATAGTAATCAATTAACATTATATATGCTAACTACTTAAGATTTATGCCTACTTATCCTATAAACAATTCATGAATGCCTATATTAAGTATACATCAGATTAAGTTGGTTATAAGTGTTATTTGATTAAAATAGTAAGTGGCATACATGCATGGTAAGATTTCTTAGTTTCTTATTCACATACTCAGGTTGATTTTCTATAAGTTAAACAAAAAAAGAATTAATCTTCTAAAATATCAACATAATTGAAAGACAGCATATGTCTTTTGGGAACCCCAACTGGATTGCATTGATCCTTTCAGTGAATAGAGATCCTTAATTTGGTTGGTGGTAGTCTATCTTTGGTTCTTAAAATCTTTAAAGAAAACAGGTTGTATAAAAGATAACAATATTTTGTTTTTCTAAGGGGTAGTTTTCTGAACTTGTTTTATGATTTTGTTTCCAGTTGTTTTACATCCTATGTGGTGATTCTTTTGTTTATAAAAGCAATAATTATATACGTAGCTCTGGGATCATGTTATGTTAACTGCATTATTGATTTGCAATAAAAAGAAAATAGAAATACAGTTATTATCTAAAGTGACAGAATAGAGTACCAATTTCAACTGCCATCACTGAAGCCAAACCTAAATTACCAAAAAAGGTGAATGTTACAATGGAGCAAACATAGTCTCTTCAACAAATGGTGCTGAAACAACTGTACATATGCATGCAAAAAAATGAATCTGGATACAAACCTTATACCCTCCACAAAGACTAAGTCAAATGAATCATAGACCTAAATTTAAAATACAAAAGTATATACATTGATAGATAGTGACTGAACTAGAGGGGGTAAAGTTTAATAATATGGATAACTGTTGAGCCACTGTGTTGTGTATTTGAAACCAATATAAGATTGTATATCAATGATACTTTAATAAAAAAAATACAAAAGCATAAAACTCCTAGAAGATAGCATAGATGACCTCGGGTATGGTGATACCATTCTATATACAACACCAAAGGCAGGATCCATGAAAGAAATAATTGATCCACAGGACTTCACTACAATAAAAAACTTCTGCTCGTGAAAGACAGATCAACAGAATTAGAAGACAACCTACAGACTGGAAGAAAATAATTGCAAGGGACACATCTGATAAAGGACTATTGTCCACAATATACAAAAAAACCCTTATAATTTAACAATAAGGAAACAAACAGCCCAGAAATGGTCCAAAGACTGTAATAAATACCTCACCAAAGAAGACATACAGATGGCAAATAAATGTATGAGAGGGTGCTCTATGTCATATATGCAAATTAAAACAATGATATATCACTGTATACCTATTACAAGGCCAAAATCCAGAGCACCAGCAACAGCAAATGCTGACAAGAGTGTAGAGTAACAGGAACTATCCCATGTTGCTCATGAGAGTGCAAGTTCACATCCAGCCATTTTGGAAGACAGTTTGGTGGCTTCTTACAAAACTAAATGTCCTCTTCCGTATGATCCAGCAATCATGCTTCTTGGTATTTATCCAAAGGAATTGAAATTATGTCCACACAGAAACATGTACACATTTTTAGCACACATGCTAAAACTTGGAAGCAATCAAGAAGTCCTTTCGGAGATGAATGGATAAATAATGGTTGGTACATCCAGACAATGGAATATCATTCAGCACTGAAAAGAAATGAGGTAGAAAACCATGAAAAGACATGTGGGAGCCTTAAGTACATATTGCTAAGTGAAAGAAGCCAGTCTGAAAAGGCTGCCTACTGTATGATTCCAACAATATGACATTCTAAGAAAGGCAATGCTATGGAGAGAATAAAAAGACAAGAAAAAGATGAGTGGTTCCAAGGGCTGGAGATGGGTGATGAACAGGCAGAGCACAGAGAATTTTTAGGGCAGTGAAAATTTTCTGTGTGTTGTTATAATAATGGATATATGTCATTAAACTTTGTCCAAACCCGGAGGATGTAAACACCAAGAGTGAATGCTAAGGTATACTGTGGACATTGAGTGATTAAGATGTGTCATCACTAATATAAAATGTACTATTTTGGTGAGTTATGTTGGTAATGTGGGAAGCTGTGTATGTGTGAGGGTAAGAGGTGCATGAGAAATCTCCATATCTTCCTCTTAATTTTGTTGTAAATCTACATCAGCTGTAAAAAATAGTCTTTTTAAAAAATATGAATGTTATGTATATTTAAATAATGTGAAATGAGTGTGATAATATTCTGCTTTCATGCCTGATATATTTACAAAACATCTTATGGAACCCATTTCAAAAAACCAATTTTTGACTATTCTAGCTCTAAATTATGACATTGGATAATTTTCTTTAAATTTTTCTGAATTTATGAAACAAGCTCAATCATCCAATGTATTGGTTTTCTGTAGACATAGCCATCAATTTGATATGGACTAGGACGTACGCACTTAGACATATCAGTCTTCTCTAAGTCTGACAGGGGAACGATAGATTGCTTTTCAGATCTGAGCTGTCATAAAATTAAATTAAGAACAGAATCAGTTATATCAAGGTAAGAGCTGAAAGTGCTGCCCTGTGAGCTATTTAAAGTTGGAGTATTTAAAATGGGATTAGAGTAATAAAAACATTTTACTAGGAAAACATAATACCATGGTCTTAGAATAGGTCTGATTTTTAACTCTGATTTGGCTTGACTTATTCTACTGATTAGCATGTAGATTAAAAAGGTAGTAGGAATACAAAACTGAAAATCTCAGCGTACCAGTGCCTCTAGTTCTATGTATTAAGAATGTGCATAATAATGCCAGAGAGAGAGAACTAATTACAGCACCCAAGATTTGGAACTATTGTGATGCCAGTAAATGTTTAATACTATGTAGTCTTAACATTCAGACCACCTATGCAGATGATTTTAATGTATTGAAATGACCAGTTAGTTTAGTTTCTTCTCCCCCTACATCTCCCCCTACAAAGATAGATACTCAATTAAAACATCTGTAAAGCCAGTTGGAGAAATATTTCCCTCCACAAAGTAACTCAATTTTATAATTTAATAGCTCTATATAGAGACAGCTTGAAAAGTGATAATTTAACAAGAAACTACTCACTTTGCTATACCATGCATTTCGAGTGTATCCAGCTGCTGATATAGGTCTCAAATGATTTTATCCCATCAAAATTCGAAATAGAAGAGGAGGATTTATATATTTAGTGATCTGGCAGCATAGCTAGGACCATCTCTATGGCAAACCTATATGGATAGATTTTTGACAGGATGTCTATTTTCAATCAGTAAATGTCATGTAAACCTGAATGTCTCATTTTATGTGTCCCTCTTTTTAACTATATTAATAATATTCTTTGGGGCTGTATATTTTATGTTGAGGTACAGTCAGCTAAGTTTCTATGAGCACCCTTTGTGTTTCGCCATCTAACTTTATTGTCTTATTGCAACTAGTTAGTAACAAAGTTGATCATGTGCTAATATGTGACTTTTCAAGAGAAATGTGAAAAGTAATTTTTCAAGAGAAATACAAGCTTTGATTTTTCAAGGTAAGCTAAAAGAGTAGTTAAATATATTGTAGAGCTTGACTTATTCTTTAGTATGTTTGAATCAGTTGAGCTTGGTTTTATTCAAATTTCTGTTTTAAGATATTGCCATATCTGCCACTCTTTGGTGTTGCTTCTCATTAACTCCAGTCTAACGAGCATTTGTAGAGAATGAAGTGGAAATAGTAGTTAATCCAGTTGCAGGCAAGTCAAAGTACTATGCATGAGAATATCAGGCAATGGAACTGTTAGGAAGGAAGGAACTTAGCTCCATGTCACAGGGAAGTCAGATACAGTGAGACAAGAACCAAAGTCAAGAAAGCAAAGTAAGTTTTCGTTCACTCTGCGGAGAGGAACAGACCAGGCCTGCCTAAGGCGCAACAGGCCCAGAGGCTCATTCTGAGGCTTCCTTTATGTGATTTTGGCAGGGCAGAGAAGTCCTTGATTGACAGCTCTTAGCCCTCTAGGTCTGTTTTGGTTGGTGAAATGAGGACAGGGGCTGTCCTGTGCCTGTGCTTCTGATGTTTCTTATGTGGGGGACCCTGGACATTTCCTGAGTCACTCTTGGACCCTGTGGCTTCATCTGATTAACTCTCTTGAGTCATTTCTGGCTTTCTGGCTGTATCTGATCAACTCCCTGAGTCATCTTTGGGGGGCTCTCTCTTTCATCCCGCTCATTTCTGCTTTTCTGCCTAACAAAACCAGGTGCCTTGTTATTAGCAAGCCTGAAGTTTTATTCCCGGTACTTTTCTTGATGTTCTGTTTGATCTTTAGCAAATTCTTTTGATCTCTCTCATATCCAGTGCTGGAAAATAAGGGCAGCAAATCGTCCTTTCTGTTGTGAAGGGCTGAGAAAAAGAAAGATCTTTTAAACTTTGCATTATATGCCATATAAAGCATGCAGAAAGCTTTGCTGTATTGTTATTAATTATAATGAGTAATTATTTTCACTTACCAGCACATGGTCAGAAGATGGGCTGGTGTAGTCAGCATGCAAAGAATGGCAATTCAACTAAAAATGAAGGGGTTTCAAGGCTGAAAATAGAAAGTGCATGTATCAGCTCTTCTGTAGAAAATGACCTATTTATTCATATACTTGCCAATCAGTCTGATTTAATGAAGAGAGAGCTTTAGCGTCATGCTAAATCATTGGTTACTGTTGGCTCTGATTTCAAATGAACAGAGTAAACAGAGCCCTATTCAGGTGGCGCTCTTCCTGTGACTTTCAAATCATCAAAACCAACTCCTCGAAGTTTGACTGTTTCACAAATACTTATTAATGGATTTTAGTATTTTGTTGTGTTCATTGAAAGTGTAGATTCACATTTGTGAGACAAAGTGTGTTGGCAATTCAGGTGGCTTTGAAATGAGTGTTTGCAGATAAGGTGGGTTTTTTTGTCCCCCCATCAATCCATGTTAATATTACTCACCTGGCTGTATGCATGCAATATGCAGTACAGTCATCCTAAAATGTGCAGTAGCAGCCTCAGACATTGGCTTTTCCATAAGTAGGTTGTTTACACGATTCCTAGAAAAATGTGTGGTTTTTGCCAATGTATGTCATAACAATACATTTAATTTTAAGGATAAAATGCCCTTATGCCTATAATGGTATTCATTCCCACTTTCTCTCTGCTTCTGATCTCACCACCTCTTATCAATACTCTACATGGGGAAGAATGAAATTAAGGAAAATTTATGGAAATGTGGGAATAGCCATGGAAGAGATTTAAGCAGTTTTTACCTCTGGAGTGGCTGAGATGATTTTAAATACCTCCAAAAATTCCATCCTGCTCCATCTAACATCAAGCTCTGTAATTATACTAGTATAGCAAGCATGTATGTAATTTTCATTCCTTCCATGTCATAAATAAGCCTTCCCCATGTCAGTTTTTACCCAAAGTTCAGTTGATTACATCCATTAGTGGTAGTTTTTTTGATTTAGGGTCCAAAAGGATACAAATGTTACAAAGGATGAGGGATGGGATAAGGAGACTACTGTATAGAGGCTTAAACTTTCTCAACCAAGAATTTTCTAGTGCACCTGTATAATGCGAGATTGAAAATTGAAGGCAAGCATGGTATACAACTGGATCTTAAAATTCCAGTCCTTGTGGTATTTTCTAGAGAATGAAATTTAATTTATACATTTAATATAAATTTATACATTTAATATAAATTTTATTATACCATATAATACATAGTCAGAAATCCTGAACGTGTTGGGGAAGGGCATATTGGCTCTAATTTAGCGGCTCCTTGGACCCTTTAAACTTGGAGGCTTCTAAGAGCATTGATACTGAACTTGTAGGAGATGCACAAGGCAGTCAATTTGATGAGAGAGGCACCATTTAAGAAGGAAATTAAAAATGGTGCCTCATGGCAGGCTCCCCAAATTTAAAACTTCATGCATTCAATAAGAGAACTAATTTTATAGTTTCTTTCTGTAATGTGGATTCCTGGAAAATATTGATTTTCCAACTTGTTATTCTCACATTTTATAATCAATTATTAAACGTATTTTACCTAAAGCTCTTAATGGTGTAAGCTGTTTTTTAGTTAACATTTACATGGAACCTTAAGAAATTGATATTTTTCTGGCATAGGAAGTTTTATCTACCACAGAAGTGGCATTTACCTTTTGAAACTCTTATGATTTCCATTATCATTTGCATCAGTATCCTCTCATCATCAGTATCTATAAAACCAGGTTTTGGTAACCAATGGCAGGGAAGGACATCAACTCCATGAAGGATTAGCAAAGACCATCACACTGCCAGCCACCAAGTATACAAGTCCAAACACTTCTGCCCACTACATCTTGCTATCAGAATTGCCAAGGAAAACACAGCACAGTCAAGCACTAGATGGACAAAGCTTTGACTCACCTAGAGAAGAGACAGAGCAAGATCAGCTCCAATAGTGGACATCAGTCCCTCATGGTTAGCAGGTGATCCAGGCACAAAGCAATTGGCCTATGCACACTACTCTCATGCCACAGTAGAAAGACCCTGCTCCTTCCCCCTAGAGTCTGAAACACTGAAAACTGAGAGAGTGCCTGAGGGCCACTGAAGTCCTTGCTTAAGCCAGCAAAGGAATAATCATTGAATCTTAAACAGTAAAGGATATTCCCACAGGAGGTGATAAGCCTAATAGAGGCTGTGTGGGCTCTTTATCTCTTGGTAAGGAAGAGTCCCAGGTCCTTAGAGTTCCAGACATTCTTATGTGGCTGAGTGGAGGTCCATAGACTACGCACATAAGACTGCCTTTCCCAACCATAATCAACCTTCCCTTAACATGGAAGATTTGGTGCCAGATATTTATAGAAACTCACAAATTAAAACCCCTCTAATATAAGATATTAATAACTCACACATAGGTTAGATAACCTTTTTAAATACCTGGGTAGAAAAAATATATTCTAAGTAAATTAACTGTATAAACTGGATTTGTTTGAGTATGTTGAAAATATCCAGGAAACGTTGTAAAGGTTCTTAGATGTGTCAGTGTGCTTTTGGACCCCTAACATATTAATTACAAACGGTTATTATGCATTCACTAAAATCCAGCACAGTATATAATAGCCAAATT
Organism: Manis javanica; assembly: GCF_040802235.1. NCBI lineage: Eukaryota > Metazoa > Chordata > Mammalia > Pholidota > Manidae > Manis > Manis javanica. The sequence goes on from NC_133174.1 coordinate 115,513,601, forward strand.
TTTTACTAGCTTTGAATTCTGAAACTGCAGGTACTTCTTTACTGATTAACATGACAGCTTTAGTGCCTACACTTTATGAGACTATGCTAGGTACGCTAAGAGACTATGGGGCAATACAAAGATAAATAAGACATAGCCTCTAAATGCAACAAACTTGTGGCCCAAAAATAAGATCATGAAAACCAACATGTAAACCAGGCTTCTTTCAACAGACAGTTCATATGTAACCTCCCTCTGGTTGCAGATGCTACATGACTTGGTTGTTTTACAGCTGAAGACTGAAACCAGTTAATATTTACAGTAGTGGAAGAACAAAGGACAAGTCTATACTTTTTTCTAAATTTCTGTTTCCAAACCCTATTTCATTATTTTAAAGTATCACTGCTGTACAATCTAATGTTGGTTTCAAATGTACAACACAGTGGTTTAACAGTTAACTACATTATCAAATCCTCACCCCCTCTAGTGTGGTTATTATCTATCAATGGAGAAAGATGTTACAAAATCATTTACTATATTCTCGATGCTGTACTACCATCCTGGTGACCAAGTTATATTGTGATTGCAGATTATTGTGCCCCTTTATCCCCCACCCCTCACCCCTTCCCCTTGGTAACCACCAGTCTCTTCTCAATGTCCATGAGTCTACTGCTGTTTTATTCCTTCTGTTCTACTTTGTTTTTAGATTCCACAAATAAGTGAAATCATATGGTATTTGTCTTTCTCCACCTGACTTATTTCACTTAGCATAATTCTCTCTAGGTCCATTCATGTTGTTTCCTAAGGCAGGATTTGTTTTCTTGTTATGGCTGAATAATATTTCACCATGTATATGCACCACATCTTCTTTATCCATTCATGTACTGATGGACACTTAGGTTGCTTCCATATCTTGGCTATTGCAAATATTGTGATAATAAACATAGGGCTGTGTGTATCTTTTCGATTCAGGGATTTTGTTTTCTTCAGGTAAATTCCTACCTATTTGTTTTGATAAGAGCATCTGCCCTGACTGAGGATATTAGTGCCTTCAATGAGCATATATTTGTAAAATGTTTGCCCTGGAGGTCTTTTCTGTTCAGGACCATAGTGCCAGGCCCAGCAAATGTGCAGCTCTAGTAAGGCAGAAACTCTTACATAGCTAAGTGTTTCTTCTATTTGAGTGCATCCTCTTCTTTTGTTTTAGTGTATGACCTTCTAATCCTCATCTTGCTTCACTGAATTGCTGAATCTCTTCTCATTAATTGTGATTACAAGTTACCAACTGACTTCAATACAGCAATCTATAGTGCCTCTTAGTGCAGAATAGCAGAAGGTTACTTTTTTAATATGAATAGTACCAGGTTAATATTCTAATGCTTTCTATGAACGAATTTCACCATAAAAGTCATTTTATTGTGGTTCCTTACCAATGTACATTTTTTGGTTGGTTGTTTTACTTTTAATAAAATTTGTTACTTTTCCTGGCTTTTTCTTGGACTACAGCTTGCCTTCTACTATTTATTTTTTAACAGGGCCATAGAATCATAGAATTTCACATCTGGAAGGGACATTAAAGAATATCTAATTGATTCTCTTTATTTTACAAAAGGTAAAACTGAGGCCTCGACAGAGAGAAAAAGAGACAGAGTGAGAGAGAATGGAGATTGATGGGGACACTTGCTCACGGCAGAACAAGGGCCAAAATATTAAGTCTCCTGATTTATAGTCCAGTGCACTTTTCTCCAGTACATGGCTGTCTTCCATTCTGCCATGAGATTTATTAATAATGAGCAAGCCACAACTTCTCAAACACATTAAATATAACTACTGAAATCTGAGTTACAGTTACTCTTTGGGTAGACAAAGTGGTGGGAAATTAGATCAGAGAGCATTTTAGAAAGACACTGAAAAATAAAAGTCAAGAAATTGACAAGAATCTAACCAGAAGGTAGACGGTATATAGATTTGCTTATTTGTTCCTTTTATTTTGTATACCTTAGAAACTAGGGTGTGGTTAGTTTTGTAATTCTAGGATGCAAAAGACAGTTTCACCTTTCCTTATTTATTGCTACCCTAGGTGTTACAAATTCTAATTTTCATGGCCTATTCCATTTTCCTATAAACTGCTACTGATATTATTATACAGCTCTAACTGTGCAGTTCAATCCTTGGAAATATGTTCAACGCACTATTTTCAAATGCAAGTCCAGGGACCTGCCTCCCCAACCAACAGAATTTCTAAAAAGCTGCAGCTAATCTTTGAACCACTTAAATTAAAATAGGTGCTTCAAGGCAAAGACACAATTTTTACATGAGGTATTTTAAGGTCTCATTATGATCATAAAGGCTTTCTTAGATATTCTATACTAAAATAAAATCTGCCACTTAACTATCAGAATAGTACAAATTCTTTTCTCCGATGACCACCTATTCTACCCTTCCCTTCCCCACAAGTGATACATTCAAATTGTATCCCATCTGCGGAAAGAACCTCATTGTACCCAGAAACTCTTCTTTTGATAGCTTTGTGCTGTACTAATATGCACTGTCCAAGAGGCTGCCACCTTGCTGTCTTTACTGATATTCTTCTAGGGAAAATTTACTATGAAGTGTTTCATTTGGTAATTTCCAAAGTCCTAGTTGATTTTAATCTCTAGTAAAGGAAAAAGGCCTCAGTGGCTTGTATGGGACCAAGCAAGAGAACTACTGATCAATTTTCACATATAAAGATTTTCACAAAGATGTAACAGAGGACAATATTCCTCTCTGTTGTGCAGATAGAAGACTGGGACTATAAACATTAATGTGAATTATTCTAGCGTCCCAGAGAGAGCTGAAGGTCAGCTTAGGAAATGAAATCTTCGGACTTTTCCAAGGCTCAAATTAGCCTGGTGTGAGTTTTACCTAAATTAGATATTTTGGGGGTTGTCCTTTTGCTATGTTGTACCCTTACTAGAAAAAAAAAGCTAAGGTTTTCCTATGACCTTTTCTGGGTTGGAAATGTGAAATGGAGTATAAAGATTTCAATCCTTGAGATCTAGTCATTTCCCCCTCTCTCTTTCCCCTTTCTTACTTTTTTTTTTCCTTTGGAGAAAGAAATGAGAAATTTAATGTAGTTGACCAAACAAGGTTGGCCTGAAAAATGAAAGAATGAGTGGACTTGGGAGGAGGTGGGAGGATATGACATCATAGCCAGAAGGAAAGTATAAATAAGAAAAGGAAAATCTCCTCTAGGTTACCAGGGAGGAGGGTTCAGTGTAGCAATCTAGCTGCCCTAGTCTTTTACATTAACACTGACGTCAGGAAGTGTGAAGTAGGGCCAGGATGCTATGCATTTAGGTACAAACTCATAACACATTTTTACTCAAGGTCCTGGTCCATATTTAACATCCCTAACATGAACCAAGAAGGTAGCAAACTGAACTAGTTGGAAATTTTACAGAGAAAAAGAGACCCAGGTCTCTCATATTAAATATTGGTGTCATAGGACTTACATGCAGTTATTGTTGCTGTTATTTTTTATTTGAGAAGGAAATTTATGAAATGGACCACCCCTTCTTTTGAGTAATATGTATATTTAAAAAATTACAGAGAGAGAAGCCAAGATGGCGGTGTGAGTAGGACAGCGAAAATCTTCTCCCCAAACCATATATATTTTTGAAAATACAACAAATACAACTATTCCTAAAAGAGAGACCAGTGGATACAGTACAACAGCCAGGCTACATCTACATCTGTGAGAACTCAGCTTTTCAAGAAGGGGGTAAGATACAAGCCGCGGCCCAGCAGGACCCAAGTGCGCCCCCCACCAAGCTCCCCAGCAGGAGGAGAGTAGTCGCAGCGGGGAGAGAGTGGAAGCACAGGACTTCTAAATACCCAGCCCTAGTCATCTGCACAAGGAGCACAGACACACAGAGCATGGTGTGCTGGATATTAGAAAAAAGGAAAAGTAAAATCTGCGAGCGGGTCCATGCAGCTGGCTCCCCTGGGACAAAAGAAAAGCGACTGCCTTTTGAAAGTCTTAAAGCAACAGGGACCTAACAGCTGGACAGAAGTGTCCCAGCACACTCAGCCCAGCATCTGGGAATCATAAGGAACATCAGGCGCCCCAGCCCCCTGGGTGGCAACACAGCCTTGAAGCCCTTCATGGCAATAAACAGCCTGCTAGTTGTTCCCCTGACCAGCGCAGCCCTCGACACAGTGGCCCAGTAGCCGGAAAGCAGCCATGCACCCCCAAGGTGGTGCGGAGCAGGCTGGGAGTGGCCGCACACCCTGCAGCCACCCAGAATCTCCTCCTGGTGTGCAGCTGCATGGTGCAGGCAGAAGAAACTGGGGCAAGGGACAAACGGGAGCCACTCTCGCAGGAGAGCACAACTGGCACTCCCTGCAAGGCTCTGGGATACCCTGACAGCAACCCCGCCCACGGAAGCTTAGGGGATTAGCAGAGGCTGCTCCAGGAATGCAGGTAACCAACACAGGGAGCGGAGAAGGGCAAGGTGACCAGCAAACAGGAAAGGTCTTTGTTCCCCCAGCTGACACACATGCTACCTGCCTACAGCTACCTCTATCACCATGAAAAGGCAGAAGAATTTGGTCCACTCCAGAATAACCCAGACAACCCCTGAGAGAGTGCCTGGGGAGATAGATTTAACAAATCTTCCTGGAAAAGAATTCAAAAAAAAGGTAATAAACATGCTGATTGACCTGCAGAGAAACATGCAAGAGCTAAAGGAGCAAGTATGGATGGAGAATACAGAAATAAAACAATCTCCGGAAGGATTTAAGAGCAGACTGGATGAGGTGCAAGAGGCCATTAATGGAATAGAAATCAGAGAACAGGAATACAGAGATGCTGAGGCAGAGAGAGATAAAAGGGTCTCTAAGAATGAAAGAATATTAAGAGAACTGTGTGACCAATCCAAACGGAACAATATTTGCATTATAGGAGGACAAGAAGAAGAAGAGAGAAAAAGGGTTAGAAAGTGTATTTGAAAAAATAATTGCTGAAAACTTCCCCAAACTGGGGGAGGAAATAGTCTCTCAGACTGTGGAAGCCCACAGAACTCCCAACACAAGGGACCCATGGAAGACAACACCAAGGCATATAATAATTAAAATGGCAAAGATCAAAGGCAAGGACAGAGTATTAAAGGCAGCCAGAGAGAGAAAAAAGATCACCTACAAAGGAAAACCCATCAGGCTTTCATCAGACTTCTCAACAGAAAACTTAAAGGCCAGAAGAGAAAGGCATGATATATTTAAATAAATGAAACAGAAGGATCTTGAACCAAGAATACTATATCCAGCATGATTATCATTTAAATATGAAGGAGGGATAAAACAATTCCCAGACAAAAAAAGTTAAGGGAATTTGCCTCACACACACCACCTCTACAGGATATTATAAAGGGACTGCTCTAGATGGAAGCACTCCTAAGGCTAAAGAGATATCACCAGAGAAAATAAAATCACACCAAAGAAAGCAGACCAACCAAATACTAACTAAAAGCAAAAAATAAAATCAACTACTCACATAAGCAGTCAAAGGAAACACAAAAGAGTACAGAATAAAACACCTAACATATAAAGAATGTAGGAGAAAGAATAAGAAGGGAGATAAATAAAGAATCATCAGACTGTGTTTACAATAGCTCAGTAAGAGAGTTAAGTTAGATGGTTAGATAGTAAAGAAGCTAACCTTGAACCTTGGGTAACCATGAATCCAGAGCCTGCAATGGCAATAAGTAGATATCTTTCAATAATCACCTTAAATGTAAATGGACTGAATGCACCAATCAAAAGACACAGAATAACAGAATAGATAAAGAAGCAAGAACCATCTATATGCTGCTTGCAAGAGACTGACTTCAAACCCAAAGACATACACAGACTAAAAGTCAAGGGATGGAAAAATATATTTCATGCAAACAATAGGGAGAAAAAAGCAGGTGTTATAGTACTTGTATCAGACAAAATAGACTTCAAAACAAAGAAAGTAACAAGAGATAAAGAAGGATATTACATAATGAAAAAGGGGTCAGTACAATAAGAGGATATAACCATTATAAATATATATGCACCCAATCCCGGAGCACCAACATATGTGAAACAAATACTAACAGAATTAAAGGGGGAAATCGATTGTAATGCATTTGTTCTAGGAGACTTCAATGCACCACTCACTCCAAAGGACAGATCCACCAGACAGAAAATAAGTAAGGACTCAGAGGCACTGAACAACATACTAGAACAGATGGACTTAACAGACATCTAAAGAATTCTACACCCAAAAGTAGCAGGATACACATTCTTCTCAAGTTCACATGGAACATTTTCCAGAATATACTGCATACTAGGCCACAAAAACAGCCTCAGTAAATTCAAGAAGATTGAAATTCTACCAACCAATTTCTCAGACCACAAAGGCATAAAACTAGAAATAAATTGTACAAAGAAAACAAAAAGGCTCACAAACGCATGGAGGCTTAACAACATGCTCCTGAATAATCAATGGATCAATGACCAAATTAAAACAGAGATCAAGCAATATATGGACACAAATCACAACAAAAGCATAAACCCCAACTTCTGCAGGACACAGCGAAGGCAGTTCTAACAGGAAAGTATATAGCAACAAAGGCCTATTTAAAGAAGGAAGAACAATCCCAAATGAATAGTCTAAACTCACTGTTATTGAAACTGGAAAAAGAAGGCCAAATGAGGCCCAAAGTCAGCAGAAGGAGCGACATAATAAAGATCAGAAATAAATAAAATTGAGAAGAATAAAACAATATAAAAATAAATGAAACCAAGAGCTGGTTCTTTGGAAAAATAAACAAAATAGATAAGCACCTAGCCAGACTTATTAAGAGAAAAAGAGAATCTACACACATCATCAGAATCAGAAATGAGAATGGAAAAATCATGACGGACTCCATAGAAATACCAAAAATTATTAGAGAATACTATGAAAATCTATATGCAAACAAGCTGCAAAACCTAGAAGAAATAGACAACTTCCTATAAAAATACCTTCAAAGACTGACCAAGGAAGAAACATAAAATCTAAACAGACCAATTACCAGCAAAGAAATTTAATTGGTAATCAAAAATCTATGCAATAACATAACCCCTGGACAAGATGGATTCACCACTGAATTTTATCAGACATAATACCCATTCTCCTTAAAGTTTTCCAAAAAATAGAAGTGGAGGGAATACTTCCAAGCTCATTCTATGAAGCCAGTATCACTCTAATACCAAAACCAGGCAAAGACCCCACAAAAGAAGAAAATTACAGACCAATATTCCTGATGAACATAGATTCAAAAATACTCAACAAAATATTAGCAAAGCAAATTCAAAAATACATCAAGAGGATCATACACTATGATCAAGTGGGATTCATCTTTGGAATGCAATGATGGTACAACATTAACAAATCCATCAACATCATCCACCACATCAACAAAAATAAGGACAAAAACCACATGATCATTTCCATAGACACTGAAAAAGGCTTTGACAGAATTCAACATCCATTCATGCTAAAAACTCTCACCAAAATGGGTATGGAGGGCAAGTACCTCAACATAATAAAGGCCATATATGACAAACCCACAGCCAACATCATACTTAACAGTGAGCAGCTGAAAGCTTTTTCTCTAAGATCAGAACAAGACAGGGATGCCAACTCTGCCAAATGTTATTCAACATAGTACTGGAGGTCCTAGCCACAGCAGCCAGACAAAACAAAGAAATACAAGGCATCCAGATTGGTAAAGAAGAAGTCATGCAGATGTCATGATATTGTACATAAAAAACCCTAAAGACTCCACTCCAAAACTACTAGAACTAATATCTGAATTCAGCAAAGTTGCAGGATACAAAATTAATACACAGAAATCTGTGGCATTCCTATACACTAACAATGAACTACTAGGGAGAGAAATCAGGAAAACAATTCCATTCACAATTGCATCAAAAAGAATAAAATACCTAGGAATAAACCTAACCAAGGGAGTGAAAGACTTATACCTTGAAAGCAACAAGACACTCTTAAGAGAAATTAAAGAGGACACTAATAAACAGAAACTCATTCCATGGTGTTGGCTAGGAAGAATTAATTTTGTCAAATTGGCCATCCTGCCTAAAGCAATGCACAGATTCAATGCAATGCTTATCAAAATACCAACAACATTCTTCAACAACCTGGAACAAATAGTTTTAAAATTCATATGGAACCACAAAAGTCCCTGAATAACCAAAGCAATCCTGAGAAGGAAGAATAAAGCAGGGGTGATCTCACTTCCCAACTTCAAGCTCTCCTACAAAGCCACAGTAATCAAGACAATTTCATAGTGGCACAAGAATAGACCCACAGACTAGTGGAACAGAGTAGAGTGTCCAGATATTAACCCAAACCTATACAGTCAATTAATATATGATAATGGAGCCATGGGCATACAATGGGGAAATGTCAGCCCCTTCAACAGCTGGTGTTGGCAAAACTGGGCAGCTACATTTGAGAGAATGAAACTGAATCATTGTCTAACCCCACACACAAAAGTAAATTTGAAATGGATCAAAGACCTGAATGTAAGCCATGAAACCATAAAACTTTTAGAAAAAAAAATAGGCAAAAGTATCTTGAACATCAACATGAGCAACTTCTTCATGAACATATCTTCCCGGGCAAGGGAAACAAAAGCAAAAATGAACAAGTTGGACTACATCAAACTGAAAAGCTTCTGTACAGCAAAGGACTGTACAGAATTAAATGGCATCCTACAGTATGGGAGAATATATTCATAAGTGATAGATCCAATAAATGGTTGACATCCAAAATATATAAAGAGCTTATGCACCTCAACAGACAAAAAGCAAATAATCCAATCAAAAAATGGTCAGAGGAACTGAACAGACAGTTCTCCAAAGAAGAAATTCAGATGGCCAACAGACACATGAAAAGACGCTCCACATCACTCCTCATCAGAGCAATGCAAATTAAAACCACAATGAGATATCACCTCACACCAGTAAGGATGGCCACCATCCAAAAGACAAACAACAACAAATGTTGGCAAGGTTGTGGAGAAAGGGGAAGCCTCCTACACTGCTGGTGGGATTGTAAATTAATTCAACCATTGTGGAAAGCAGTATGAAGGTTCCTAAAAAAACTCAAAATAGAAATACCATTTGACCCAGGAATTCCACGCCTAGGAATTTACCCTAAGAATGCAGCAGCCCAATTTGAAAAAGACATATGCACCCCTATGTTTATCACAGCACTATTTACAATAGCCAAGAAATGGAAGCAATCTAAGTGGCCATCAGTAGATGAATGGATAAAGAAGATGTGGTACATATACACAATGGAATATTATTCAGCCATAAGAAGAAAACAAATCCTACCATTTGCAACAACATGGATGGAGGTAGAGGGTATTATGCTCAGTGAAATAAGCCAGGTGGAGAAAGAGAAGTATCAAATTATTTAGATGAGTATAAGAACAAAGGAAAAACTGAAGGAGCAAAACAGCAGGAGACTCATAGAACACAAGAATGGACTAGCAGTTACCAAGGGGAAAGGGACTGGGGAGGATAGGTGGGAAGGGAGGGATAAGTGGGGGTGGGGGGGGGAGGAAAGTGGGCTTACAATTAGCATGCATAATGTGGGAAGGCTGTACAGCATGGAGAGCACAGATAGTGATTCTACAGCATCTTACTACAGTGATGGACAGTGACTGCAATGGGGTATGTGGGGGGAACTTTGTGATGGGGGAAGTCTAGTAAACATAATGATCCTCAAAAAAAAAAGAAAAAAGAAGTAGAGTCCAATAGATATTTGTTGAATAAAGGATAATAATATGAAAAAAATTACAGCAGACTAAGAGCAGAAAACCCACCTGAGGTTTGGAGCTTTAATCCCAGCTTCAACACTTAGTAACTGAATGGACTTGATGTGCCATTTGAATTTCTGAAACATAGTTTTCTTATTTCTCAGAAGAGAATCTATTTTGCAGTAATCAAATGGAATAATGGGTATGATATCACTATATGAACTAAAAAATGTTAGGAAAATAAGAGGGCTAGTATATAAAAGAGACCCTCAAATATTCCACATATATAGTCACTTACTCCATAGGGTCTGGCAACATTCAGATGGGGGAAAAAAAACCAACAGACTATTGTAGGTGAAGTTGAAGGAATTGGAAATACAGGAAGAGAACCAGGATATAATTATCCCACTGGAAGAGAGATACTTAAAAGTTCCTTTACAATAACCCGCAGTGGCATTGATTGAGAAATTAATGTGGGAAGATCATTATCTGTAGTGTGTAGGGTTACACTGGAGGGCGTTCCTTTGGGGGCTCTACTTCTAACAAACTTAAAGGGTAATGAAAACACTACCTAAATAAGTTAAAAAAACCCTAAGTACAAATAATAGGTAATGGTAGAGTACAGAATATGTAATTAGTTATACTAGGAGGGAAAAATAGCTAAATTTTTTGAGCATACTATATAGGCTAGGCACTGACCTATATTATTATCTTACTTGTCTATCTTATATACACATAGGCAGACCATTTTAGGATTCAACCAGTCATAGTGTACCTAAGACATCCATTCTTTTTCTGATACAACCTTTAAGAGCAACCCTTTTCTTTTGTTATCTAATATGAATCCAGATACTAAGTACATAACCAATAAATAAATACTGAATTGGATAATCAGATATCTTGCAAAATGCAAATCTCATTTACAAAAGAGGGGAGAAGACAGATTAAAATCATCAGAGAAGATCACAAAGGGAAAGCAGGAAAACATGCAAGATGCCCTGTCTGTGTAGGGAAAGAATGTAATATTGGAGGTGGATGAAAGGAAGGTTTTACAAATAAATGGCTTTTATATTATATCTCCACTTTTTTTCAAAAATGTTTAAGGAAGGCATAACTATAGATGATGATTTTTAAATGCTTCACCGTTATAGAGTAAGATTGGAGGCACATGATAGAGGGACTCTCACTTGGAGGGTATCAGATACCCTCATTCCACCACTGCAACTCACATTGAAATTCAGATCAAACTTAGATAAGAAACTGCAGCCAAAAAAAATAGTTCCCAAAAGTTATATGGTAGGTTCCCAAAAATAATGGATGTGCTGCATGCCTGTTGCTAAATGCAGTAAGTAGTCTCCCCTTATCCTCAAGTTTGTTTCTGTGGTCAATCTCAGTCCAGATGCAGATGCTCCTCCTTCTGCCACAGCGTCAAGAGGTCAAAGGTAGCCCGGCATTGAGTCACAGTGTCTGTTACATTCACCTCGCTTTGTCTCATTTAGTAGGCATTTTATCAGCTCACATCATCACAAGAGGAAGAAGGGTGAGTACAGTACAATAAGACATTCTGAGAGAGACTACATTCAGTAACTTTTATTACAGTATATTGTTATGATTGTTCTATTTTATTATTCATTATTGTTAATCTTCCACTGTGCCTAATTTATAGGTTAAATTTTATTATAGGAATGTATGTATAGTAAAAACAGCGTATGTAGAGTTTGGTATTATCTGTGGTTTTAGGGATCCATTTGGGGTATTGGAATGCATCCCCAGTCGATAAAGGGAAGACAACTGTACTTTAAAGTATTCTCTATATGGTCTTTGGTATCGCAAAAAATCCGACTTCAATCACTGTTCTCATTCTATATTCTCTTTAGCAAAGGGGCTATATAAATGAAAAATAGTTCCAAAATAATTTCCCTAAACTTTTAAATGGGAAAAGTAAGAACTTAGAAAATAACACCCCTGTAGTGACTAGAAATTAAATAAATCATACAAAGTAAATCATTCGTAAGAATACATTTCAAGTTGGAGTGATTGTAAAAAGGAACTAAGAAACAACATTGAGTGAACTCTCATTGGCCATGTAGTATATTGAATGAATACCTTACACGCATTGCCTCATTTAATCCTCACACTAATTCTGTAATGTAGATACTATTCTACCCTCCATTATACAGATTAAGTCACTTTCCCAGTCCAGAGTTTTAGTGACCAAACTGGGATTTAAGCCAGAGTCCAGTATGATGCCAAAGTCTATGTTCTGTCTACTGTATTTGCTGCTGAAACTCTGCAAAAGCAGTTTTGCTAAAATGAATATGGGAGTGCCACATTGACCTCAAAAAGATGTCAAAGTTACCTTACTCCAGTCTGTTTTTTATACCATCCCACCTTACAGGCTGTGCATGAAGACCACCCAAATTAACACACAGAAGAAATTCCAACTCCCGTTTCTGAACTGGCTTAATCAGAGCTGGCTTATAGTTAGTATTTTTTTTTTAATTGGACTCGTGTCTTTCTTAGGAAGAGTAGGAAGGAATTTCAGGAGATAGAAGTGTCACCCATCTATGTGGGCCAATCAAGAGCAGTGAGTTTTATGGGAGGCACAATAGAAAGGTTCTTCAGAAGGACATTTTTGAAGCTAAAAGTCCAGTACTTACTTTTGCAACTCAAAATTATTCGGGAGCTTTTTATGTAACTGGTATTCAACTAGCTTAAAATTTCACTTTAGGGTATAAAGCATCAAAAACCTGCTGGATTATTCTGGAAAAGTTTATATTAGTAAAAGGTGGCTAAGTTCTTCATATCAATCATCTAGTTACTTTAAGACTAGGAAGAGTTGATGTTGAAGCTCAAAAATAAATCCCCTTTGAAGTTGCATATTTCTTTTTTATGTAGTTTTTTTTATAAATAATACATGACCATTGCTTAAAAAGTCAAAGAAAGAAAAATGGGAGTCTACCTCCTCACCCCGTCTCCACCCTTTAAGTACCAGTCCCTAGATTAATAGCTTTCAACTCTTCTGGAGGTATCTTTTGATATTTATCTTGCCATTTCTAAATAACATGCTTATACTTGCATTTCTTAATTTTAATTTTGGGTAGTATCTCTTGAATTAAGTTTGGAGTACGACGAGTTCTCTTTAAACATCATCTTGAAGGTTGTGTTTGCCTCACACCTCTATTTCCTGTATCTCTATTCACTTTTGATTCCATGGAATCCATACTCCAGTAGCTTCTTGAGAAAGCCTGCATTTTTTATTTGTTTTTCAGATGTTTCATGTGTGAAAATGTATTTATTCTACCTCTCACTTTTTTGATGCTTTAACTGTATATAATTTTTAGGTTGGAAATGATTTTCCTTTTGACTTTTGAAAATATTTCTCCAATAACATCTATCGTCCAGTGTTTCTGTTAAGAAAACTGAAGTTATTTTTGTTTCAGATCCTTCACTTTTTTCGTTTGTTCTTCTGTTTGTTTGTTTCCTCTAGGGAAGCTTTAGGATCTTCTCATTGCTCCAGTTCTCTGAAATCTCACAGTGATGTGCTTTTGTATAAGTCTCCTTTCATTAATCATATTTAGGTGGCACCTTCATCCTAGAAACTTGTGTTCTTTAGCTATGGAAAATTCCGTTTTATTATTTTATTGTTAATTTCCTCCCCCGTGATTACTTTCCAGACTTCTCTGGAAATTCTGTCATGACGAAGGCCCTCATGAACTGATCTGTTTTCTTATCTTTTCTGTTGTTTCCAAGTCTGACATTTTACCTACTTTTTCTGTGCAATTTCATCAACCATTTCACTGACTTTTTTATTGTTCTTTGCATGGCAATGATGATGACAATGATGATGACAATGATGACATCCTCTTTTGCTCCCTCTGCTATATCTGTTTTCTTTAAACTCTCTTCTCTGTTTATTTGTTTTGGTCTATTTTTCATTTTGGAAGTTTTCATTTGAGGGTTTTTCATATTCAGGAATGAGGCACTGAAAAGCTGATTGCAATCTCTGCGTGTGCATTATCTTCCCTGGGTCAGTCAACCAGCCCAGGCAGAAATCCATCCACCAATCCCTTTCCTGGGATTTTAATCTGGGTTCCTAGTACTTTAGAAATTGAGAGATAGAGAGAGCTGAGAGCATTCCATCACTCAGGATGCAGATTCCCATATAATACCCTAGTTTTCATTATATCTTAATTGTTAGTTGTGCCTGTGGTCCACAAGTCCAGAATCCCCTTGTTTCAGTCTCTTCCATTTTATGTTAGAACTGGGAGTCCATCTAGAGGTCTAAGTGCTCTTTATAGACTATGAAACCCTCCTCTCGTTTTTTTCTTGTGAGTCGTGCCCATATCCAGACCTTTAGAGCTATCTGGCAATTGTAATTTCTGATCCTTTCCTAAATTGTGAACACACAAATCATGTTTGTTGATTGCTATCCTCCATCCTGTTCCTTAATGCCTCTCAGACACTTAGCTTTCAGTTTTCTAAATTCTATTATATCTATTAATACTTCCCATGTTATTTGTATCTCTCTATTGTTTTTTCCTCTTCTATGTTCTTCCATCTTATGATTTTGATTTAATTTTCATTATTTCATAGATTTAATCTGCCATACTTAACCAGAAGTCACCAACATCTTTATTTTCCCCTTTTGCAGAACAAGTATTGTCCCTTTGTTTGTGTGTGTTTATTTTTTAAAGTTTAAATCTTGGAAAACAAAAAAATATTGAAATGACTTCACTTCTGCCAAACCTTTAGTATTTATGTTTTGTCTAAACTAAAAGGGTCTATATTCCTCTAATGTCAACAACCAGTGCATTTTATCTAATTTCCCAGCAACAGGACTATGAGAAAATAACGCTGGTTCATGAGATGTTATTCTAGAACATGTAAGAAGCAGGATATGTTTTGTTCTTAACATGCTTCACAGTTGTAGAGTAAGATTGGAGGGAACCCTCTCACCAAGGGTTTGAAATACTAAGACTTAATTTGAAATCTCACTATGGTAATTTCTGTCTTAGCTAGACCAGAGGAACTTAAGAATCACCATGCTTTGGCACTTATTTCAAGCACTGCTCTTTATGAGGGATTTCAAAATTCTCCTAGAAGTAGTGGAGTGTACAGATGGCCATGAAGGCTCCTGTCTATGTCAAATTGTAAATCCTTTTCCTGTTAGGCATTTACTCTACACCTCAGCAAAAACTAACTGGACACAATTCTATTAGAAGTCTGTAAACGTAACTGGAGAGGGAACCATAGGTACATTTGGTATTCCTGTCAAGAAGATTACACATTCAGAACCTAATTCTTATGGTTGAAAATACTTGTCTTTCACCAGTAGCAGAGAGATTCTATTATACAGCCCTTTGAAAGATAAGGAAATCACAGGGACATTAATAAAACACATAGAGTTTAGGAAGCATAAGCAGGGAAGCAATTCAGAGGGATTTTTCAGAATGGAGTACTTCATGCCCGAGGTCATCTTCTTAGGTGTAGAAATGAGAATGTTTCCAGTGGATGTCAAAAAATGTGAGTGGTAGTTACCAACATTAACATTTAGAATTTATATATTGTATATTAAGTATATTAAGTACTCTGTACATATATGTCTTAAAGTTGATTAGCACAAGTGAATGGTAATGTATTGGGAATGCTCATCAACTATTGAAAAGCTGTTTTTTTTTTTTTGAGGAATACTTCTATTTCTTAGAAAAAACAAAAACAAATAAAGTGATTAGGAATCCTGAACTATTTCTGTCCCTGGCTCCACCCCTGCCTGTGAACACATTTGGCCTAAGATGAGGGGACAGATGAACAGATGAATCCCTTTATGAATATGAACTATAGGCCAGAGAAAGCTTTGATTAGAATAAATACAGATATCTGCAGATGGAATGAACTGCAGGGCAATGTTTAATATATCTCAGCTTTTCTTGTTTAACATTTATTGAGATTGGGCAATGTGCTGATGGCTGTGCAGAGTGAGCACAACATGGTTTCTTTCTTTGAGTGGAATGAAATAAGTATTTCCTGGTTAGTTAAGGAAAATTTGATGTGAATATCATTTGTATGCCTTTGCATGCTGAATTCAAGAAGCCCAGATGTGTAAGATCAAATGAAGTTAACAAGTTGGTGAGAATCCACTGTGCTCATATTCAGATAGTGGGATACAAGGAAAAAAACAGTCTTACCAAGGAAATAGGAGTAAGTCGTATGGAACAATAAGAGGCCAATGTATTAAAGAAAATAGAAGATGGTATATAATCAAGTGCTAATTGTAGAGGGATTAAATGGTAGGCCAAATATTAAAGGAGGTCAAAGAAAAGAGAGGTAACTGTGTATTCAACATAGAAGAGTCATGGTGGAGATGAAAATAGATTGGTCTTCTAATATGCATCTTATCATACTCTTAAATGCCAGGATTTAGAGCATGAAAATATATCCAAGATATATTAAGTGAAAACAAAATGAAGTGTTTTTTTATTAAAGTATCACTGATATACAATCTTATGTTGGTTTCATAAACAAAATGCAGTGATTCAACATTTGCCCATATTATCAAGTCCTCACCCCCTCCAGTATGGTCACTGTCCATCACTGTAATCAGATGTTACAGAATAATTACCTGTATTCTATGTGCTGTACTACTGTTCCTGTGATCAACCTATATTGTGATTATGAATTATTGTGCCCCTTTATCCTTTTCCCTTTCTCCCACCTTCCCCAACCCCTCCCCTTTAGTTACCACTAGTCCCTTCTCAATGTCTATGAGTCTACTGCTAACGAAATGAAGTTTTTTCAAAGAGTATATTTACTATGCTCTTATTTCTATAGAAACAAATAAATAATATCTGGGAAGAATAGTTTCCAAAGTGTTAACAGTGACTACACCTGGGGAAAGATAGTAAGAGACAGTTTCTTTTCAAATCATGTATTTCCATATCACTTTTTTTTTCCCAACAACCATGATTTACTTTTGGAATCAGAAGTCAGGTCATGTCAGACTTCCTAGTAACTCACTTCTTCCTCAGTTTTGAACATTCCTAAGTCCAGGATACAGTTTTTCCTGGATATATGCTGGAAACCAGAATATGTGTGTGTGTGTGTGTGTGTGTGTGTGTGTGTGTGTGTGCATGTGTATGTATAATAAATCAGATTATATCGTTAGAAAATTTAAAAAGGTATAAATATGAGTGCAGCAGATATGAAAAGATAAATGGGAAATATGAACAATATTATCTTAATACTTTTGAAAACATGGATAAAATGGAAGAAACAAAATTACTGAAACTGATACAAGAATAAATAAAATGTCTTATTTGTTTTATATAATTATTAAAGGAATGGAATCAGTATTTAAAAGTCTTATCCCACAGAAATCACTAAACCCAGGCAATTTTATGAATGTGTTTTATCATTCAAGAAATGGAATATTTTAAACTTCAAAGGAGTAGAAAAAAAGGGAATCCTCCAAAACAATTTTATAAAAGTAATATAACTTTAATAACAACACAAGGAAAGGATAAAATGAGAAAAGAAAAAATATAGGGCCCTTATTCATTGATATTAAAGCAGAAATTCCAACTAACTTATTAATGCATGAATTCCAGACATGTATAAATTGTTCAAACCATTAATAGCCTAGTTGGATTTATTCCAGGAATGATAATTTGATTCAACAGTAGAAAATATACTATAAATAAGGGGTGGGGGGGACACATGATTTACTCAATAAATACAGAAAAATATTTGGTAAAATTGAGAATCCATTCATAATTTTAATATACAGTAGCAAACTACAAATGGAAAGGAAATTCTCTAACTTACAAAAGGCTGTTTACAAATTCTAAAGCACAGCTGCTTTGGAAAACAGTTTGGCAGTTCCCCAAAACTTTAACTATAGGATTGTCATATAACATAGGTAACATCTGAGAATACTGAAAACATATCTGCACACAAAAATGTGTACAGTTGTTATTCATAGCAGCATTACTCAAAAAAGCCAAAAAGTAGAAACAACCCAAATGTCCCTCAACTGATGAACTGACTTTAAAATGATGGTATGCCCATGCAATGAAGTAGTATTCAGCAATCAAAACTAATGAAGTACTGATATTTGGCACAACAGGGCTAAACCTTTAGATCATGATGCTAAATGAAAGAAGCCAGGCACAAAAGTCCCCATAATGTATGATACTGTTTTTATGAAAAGTCCTGAATACGAAAATCTATCCAGACAAAATAAATTAGTGGTTTCTAGGGATAGGGTTATGAAGAAATGAGTAGTGACTGTTAATGAGTAAGGGGTTTATGTTTTGGTTGATGAAAATATTCTTGAATTAGATAGTGGTGATGGTTACACAACTTTCTTAAGATACTGAAAAGCACTGGATTATGTACTTTAAAAGAGAATTTTATAGTATGTGAATTATATACAAATAAAATACTTTCTAAAACCTGCAACACACCTCATACTCAATGATGAAATGTTAAAAGCATTCCCTTTAAAATCAGGAGTAAGATAGTATGTGTCCTGTCACCATATCAATTAAAGATAGTATTGGAGGCCATACTCAGTGCATTTGGGAAAGATATAGAAAGAACATATAATCTTAGAAGAAACATACTCTCATTATTGCCTTGCAGTATGATTGTTTATATAGAAAACTCAAAGATTCAAAAGAATAAGCAGAAAACATATTAAAATGTAAAGAAAAAATTTCAACAAATGGTGCCAGAACAACTGGACATCTGCATATAAAAATAACAAATATCTAAAGACAAACCTCACATCTTTCATCATCAGAATTAACTCTGAATGAATCACAGACCTAATTATAAAATACAAAACTATAAAGCTTCAGAAGATAATGTAGGAGAAAATATAGGTGACCATGGGTTTGTTGATGACATTTTAGGTACAATATCAATAGCAAGATCTGTGAAAGAAAAATAATCGATTATTTGGATTCATTAAAATTAAAAACTGCTCTGCTAAAGACAATGCCAAGAGAATTAGAACACAAGCCATAGACAAGGAGAAAATTTTGCAAAAGGCTCATATGATTAAGGACAATTATCCAAGTCATATGTCAACAGGGAAATGCAAATTAAAACAGCAATGAGATGCCACTATACACCTATTGGAATGGTTATGATCCAAAAATCTGAAAATACCAATTGTTGGTGAGGACAAAGAACAACAAGATCTCCCATGTACTTCTGGTGAGACAGAAATGGTACATCCACTTTGGAAGAGTTTGTCAGTTTCTTACAAAATGAAGCATATTCTTATATGGTCTTGCTATGACACTCCTTGGTCTTTACTCAAAGGATCTGAAAACTTACATCTACACAAAACCTGCACATGGATGTTTATAGCATTTTTATTCATAATTGCCAAAACTTAAATGCAACCAAAATGTCCTTCAGTAGGTAAGTGGATATATAGTCTGTGGTACATGCAGGCAATGGAATATTATTCTATACTAACAAGAAATAAGCTATTAAACTATGAAAAGACAAGGAAGGAACTTAAATGTATATTGCTGATTGAAAGAAGTCACTTTGTAAAGGCTATATTACCACATGATTCAACTACATTACAATACGGAAAAGACAAAACTGTGGAGATAATAAAAAGATCAGCGGTTACCGGGGCATTGGGGGAAGAGAGGAAGGTTAAAAATAGGTGGACTTCAAGGGATTTTAGGGCAGTGAAATTCTTCACAATTCTGTAATGGTGGATAGATGTCATTATACGTTTGTCAAATTCATAGAATGTACAACACAAAGAGTGACTCCAAATGTAAACTACGGCATTTTGTTAATAGTGCATCAGTTTGGTCTCATCAGTTGTAGCAAATGTACCACATTAATGCAAGATGTTAATGAACCTGTGTGCGTGTAGGTAGAGGGAGGGCAATATGGGAACTCAACTTTCCACTCAATTTCTCTATATATCAAAAACTGTTCTAAAAATAAAGGTAAGTTAATTTTTAAAATGCTATGGCAAAAATAAATGCATAGAAAATTCTAGCAAGGAACCAGATATAAAAATCTCCATACAAAAATTTAATTGCATTTTTATACATTGACAACAAACAGAAAATGACATTTAAAAAGATACCATTTTCATTTTCAGGAATGTTATTAAAACCCAGAAACAAATCTAACAAAAGTTATACACAGCCTTTGCATGGAAATTGGTAAATACTTTATTAAAACACATTAAAGATAGATTCAGAGTCTTAAATATACCAATCTCTTTGAATATATCTAGCAATGTTTCTCAACTCTGCAAGCATATTAAGATTCCATGAGAGGTGTTTAAAGTCCCTATACTTGACTATTCTCCAGCTTCCTGAGATGAAATAAATCAGTTTTCCTACAAATAAAATTTTATTGGAACACAGCATTTCTAATGGACATTTTATTAGAATTCAAAATATGTGATGAACTCCTATGATTCCCAAAAAAAGAAAACACCCTAATTAAAAAAAATAATTGAAAGACAAAACAGGAATTTCACAGAAGAGGAAACAATGTCCATAAATGTGAAAATACATTTAATTTTTAATCAGAGGAATTCATACTAAAACTATAATGCAATTGTTTTTTTCCACATCAGCCAGATTGAGCTAAATTTTAAAACATGACAATAGATAGAGTTGGTGATGCTGTTTAGAAACTAGAATTCTCATGCAGTATGGGAATGTAAATTCTCATACCTACTCTGGCAAATAATTTGTCATTACATTGCATATTCTACAACCTAGTAATTCCACTCCTTGAAATATTTCCTCCATAGAGAAACTCTAGCTTTTTGTTAGTAGTCATGTATCAGAATCCCAATAGCAATAATGTTATGAAAAAAAAGTTCCATCAGTGATAAGACAAATATATAAACAGTGCTGTCTTTATATATAACAAAATGCTAGATGACAATGATTACAGATTTGTGCATCAATATGCAAGAATTTCAAAACTGTAACGTGATACTGAGTGATAAAATAGGCCAAAATAGCACAAGCAATGAGATTCCATATATAGAAGCTCAAAACTGTTCAAACTAAATGGTATGTTTTTAGGGATGTCTATAAATGCAATAATAAAGGCAACAGACTAATCAATTCAAAATTTAGGTTGGGATTTGCTTCTGGTGAAGAGAAAGAAAGAGTAAAGCAAGGAGGGGACACACAAAAGGTTTCAATGACACTGGTAATATTGTATTTCTTAAATTAGGTGACAGATACAAGTCGTTCATATTTACAAGTTTCATCCTTGGAAGCTTATTGAGACCTTTCCTCTTTTTTATCTGTTTGTACTTCAATTTATATGGTTCTTTTAATCTATATTCTAGAATATAGATAACCAATTCTCTTTTTAGCTGTATCTATTTTTCTGTTAACTTCATCTAAAAGTTCTTAATTTTGATTACTATATATATATTTTTTTGTAGATAATTATTTTTTATTGAAGGGTAGTTGACACACAGTATTACATTAGTTTCAGATGTACAACACAGTGATTCAACATTTATATACATGATAATTCTAGCTACCAGCTATCACCATACAAAGTTGTTACAATGTTTTGACTATATTCCTTATGCTATACATTACATCCCGGTTACTTATTTATTTTACAATTGGAAGTCTGTACTTCTGTTTTATTTTGTTTTGTGTTTTGTTTTTTGTTTTTTGAGAGGGCATCTCTCATATTTATTGATCAAATGGTTGTTAACAACAGTAAAATTCTGTATAGGGGAGTCAATGCTCAATGCACAATCATTAATCCACCCCAAGATTACTATATTTTTGAGTTCCATAATTTCTGGATGGTTAATTTTCAAATCTGTACTATCACTTTTTATAGTTTCCAGTTCCTTGC
Organism: Manis javanica; assembly: GCF_040802235.1. NCBI lineage: Eukaryota > Metazoa > Chordata > Mammalia > Pholidota > Manidae > Manis > Manis javanica. The sequence continues at coordinate 115,535,314 of NC_133174.1, forward strand.
TACATGTGTTTGAAGTTTGGATTTTATTTCCATGAGTATAGTTAAGCATAGTTATTTCAAAGTTTAAGCCTGGTAACTGCAATGATTTTCATTTGCCTCATCACTGATTATTTGCCATGTATTTTATTTGAAAAAAAATTTTTAGAAACATTTTTTTTTTTAGTATGACGTTATCTTTCTCTAGATAGGAATGACCTTCCTCCTTCCTGAACACCTGTAGTGACTAACGGTTCAAGACTGGTATATTAAGGTATTAGAGTCCTGTCCACCCACTATTCTAGCGTGTAGCCTTTTGGGGTCCCAGGATGGAGTAAGAAGTTTTACATTAGGGTAACGTTTGCTAATAAGTCGCTATTAAAGGTATTTCTTTACTTAATTATTGTAATGCTTTTCAAACTTGTACCCTTGTCTCCTTCCCCAGCCATTTTAAACATTGCGATCTAAATAACCTTCCAAAGAACAATTGATGATATCTCTCTTCTGCTTAAAAACATCCAAAGTTTCTCTTCTCCTACAGGAAAAATTCTAAACTTCTTAACAACATCCTTCATTATCTGACTCCAACCTGCCTTTCCAATTTCCTTTCTTGTCCTTACTCTCTAATCGCCGTCCTCTACAGCTACAGGCAACATGTCAGCTTTCTCTAACACAGTGTTCATTCAAGTGTCTTCAACTTCATTCCATGTATCTAGAATGCATATTCTCCACCTGGTGAACTCATTCCTTAATATCTTATAAATTCGCCTCCTTTGGGAAGTCTGCCATTGTCTGCTAGGCAGAATTAGTTGCTCTTCTAGATTTTCTTCATAGTACAAGAAAATGGAAACGAACCATTTTTTTAAAGCAATTGGGAAATACTTGTCCAATGGAATATTCATATAACCTGTGATACAAAACTTCCACCACCATGCTCAATGAATGATAAGCATGAAGCTTTTTACTGGAGTGTTTTTGTTTGTTTTGAAATAGCAACCACCTGAAAAACCAACAAGATGTACATGAGAAGAGACTGGTTAAGTAAATGTGCCTTATATCCACATAATAAAATGCCACTTAGTTACTAAAGAGAGTGAGGAGTGGGTACTAGTATCGAAAAATCCCCAAGAAATTGTAAGTGAACCAAGAGGATGCAGATGAATGGATATAATGTGTGTGCATGTGCATATGTACAATGAAAATTTCTGGGAAGAAATATATGAAGCTGTGAACAGTGTTTGCCTTTGGGTAGGGGGACTGAGTGTTTGGGGTGAGACTGTCACTTTTTATTCCTTTTGTATTTCCTGGATTTATTTTATTGCCTGCATTTTTTCTTTTTTATTACAAAGATTTTTTAAATGAGTACTGATGTCCTTTAAAAATGAAAATCCTACTTCTGTAGCCTATTACACTCTAACTCATCTGCCTATATGCCAGTTTTTTTTCCACCTGGCTAACAGCAACTTGAGGATAGGAGCTGTCTTACTCATCTTCATATACCCAGTGCCTAACACAGCTAGTTACGGTAATAGGCCCTCAGGCAACCAAATAAGATGATGAATAGATATTTCTGATGTAATAGATGGATGAAGGAATGAATGCATGAATAAATGAATGAATGAATGGTGATAGTAAGGTCAAGTTAATTAATGGACCAGTACCTACAGTAGTTCTTCAGACACTCCTCTATGGTTTCTCATGCAGGTTTTGAGGATCTGTTACGAGAGGAAATTCAGGAAAAATACAATTGCTTTATATTCAGAGGTGACCTATCTGATGAAGACTACAGAATGATATTAATTATGCACAGGAGCAATGAAGTACATTTCATCCTAGACTGCGTCAAAAGCAAGTCACTGTGAAATGAACTGAATGATTTAACAACACCCAATGCATAAAAGGTCCTCCTCACCTTAAAGGTCTTCAGGACAGCCTCTTAATTTGATTTCTGTTTTGTTGTGCTATCTTCATTTTATGGTCTTTAGTTCTCCTTATTACAAATGTAATTTTTAAGGGTCAAATTAATTTAATTTCACTTTGGCTTTGGGATGCTTGAATGCAAGGTTGTGAAAACCACTAGCTTAAAACAGGTGCTCTGCAAAACTTTCTGCCAAGCCTTCCTAAGTCACCAGGACATGTACAAGAAACAGTGAGTTGGAGAGTTCACAGCTATGCCAGAAATAGTAAGGAGAAATTATAGACATTTCACAGACTGTATCAGCATTGGAAGGTGACATTGTCTTTGCTCATATCACATTCCCCAATGTCCCACTGCTGTAGCCCGCAAGGTCTGTTCTACCAGTTTTTACCTCTCAAAATCTTGCCCATGTTTCAGGATACAACTCAGATCTGTCCTCTTCTGTGACGTCTTTCCTTCCTGCCTCAGCACAATGGTCTCTTCCTCCTCTGAGCCACTTGTTTAGAAAAAAAATATGTCTTATACCATATTTACTTCTTTGATCATCTTAGTTCCCGAAGTAAATCATGAACTCTTAGAGTGTCTGGAGTGTGTATTATTATATCCTCATACTCTCTCCCCATTCTTGTAAGTGTTCTTTCACTTTTTTGAAGACATTGAGAACTTTGAGAATTTGATGAAAGCAATCTAGAGGGTAAAATATGCATATGCAGAAGTACAATTTTCCATATAATTCCAAGGGTCCAGGAGTATCTGATCCAGCACATGTTCAATTAGTGTTTATTACATTTAAGGAAGCAATATCAGTTACACTGATGAGCTTGGAGTTAAACCCCTTGGCTTTGTATAACAGTTCTGCTACTTAACTGTTTGACCTTGAATGAATTACTCAATATTTCTGTGTCTTGATATACTCTTCTGTGATATGGAAGTAATAATAGCACTTTCCTTTTAAGATTGTTAAGAAGGCTGAATGAGAATAGGAATTTAACATAGTGCCTGGCTCATAGTATGCACTTAATAACTTTGTTTTTCCCTCAACTAAATACATAGTGGAGCCTGAATTTCAATCTAAGTTTGTCTGACTTTAGAACTGACTGAAGCCAGGTAGACCAGGGTACAAATGCAGGCTTCACCATTTACTAGCCATTTGACCTTGGTCATATCAGTGGGATGGTCTTCAATACAATATACATTTCTTCAACTAGCACATACAGTATTCACCTTTGTTGTGTATAGATGGAATTAGGGTCTGTACTTGAGAAGACAGAGTAGAAGGAAGGAATAGTTTCTGTCCTCAAGGACTTTAAAATCTCCTTGGGGAAAGAAGATACTGGAGTGATAAATAATATGGAAGCCTTAATAGATGAAGTGTAAATGATCTGTGAACACTGTAGCATGTGAATCAAAGGAAGCAGGCAAGGCCATCTGGAATGGCTAGCTGGGCTGGTAGGGGCCAGCTAGTATTGGTCTTGTCACTAGCTCCTTATCCTTATGCATTCAGTAGAGATTCTTACTCACTTATTTTCAGATCCTCACTGTGGCTTTCATTGTTAGTCTCATCATTTTTTCATTTGACTTTACTCTTCTTCAGAGATTGCTGCATAGGCTCAAAGCTGAGTAAACTGCTACCTCAGCGTGTCATTCCAACACATAGAGGTAGATATTGACTCTCTGTCAAACATCAAACTGATCTTTTAAATTGCTTTGATGACTTATAAGGCTGTGTTTACTGTAGGTCTAGTTTTGTTGTATGATTAGCTCTTGTTGCCTAGAATGGACTGTGCAGGTGTTCTAGAATAAGGTGGAACATTTCATCAGTTTCAAAGACTCTGACCCCCTCCATCCCTTTGACTTCTGTCCTGATTAGAGAAAAAACACTTTTCATTTACCAGTAGACAAAGACAGTGCCCAGTGGCTGAGAAGACTTTGGTAACATGGGTAAACCCCCATTTTCTATTTCCATTCAAGCAATTGAATTAAAGACAATTCTAAGGACAGTGGGGTATATGATCAAAATGAGCAATTGGAAATACAGCCCTTCAGGAAAGGAAATTTTTGTAGGGTAAAGATTATCCAAAAGAAGATTGAGAGCATCTACATAAAATCTTCTAATCTTTACTCATATAAAGTCTGATTCTTTCTTCCTGAATTTGCTGTTCCACAGGTTTCCAACCCAGGCTAAGGGTCATTAATCCAGTCTGCAAAAGTGTCCTCCTGTATTTTCATCAGACATGCTGCTGCTTCTGCCTGCAATGTCTACTCTAAACTCTTTTCTTATTTAACTGCTTATTCTTCAGTTTTGTGACTCAGTAGATATCTCCTCAGGGAAGTCTTCCCTACCAAGACTATGTCAAATACATCTATTGTAAACTCAGACAACACATGTAACTTTCTTTCATAGCACTTGAAATAGTTTCAACTTTATGTTTTTGTAACTATTTTATTAATGTCTGTCTTCTCTCTCTTATACTATACGTGTTTGAAGGCAGGGAGCACATAGTATAATTCCTGGTTCATAGTTGGTACTCAATAGTCATTTGACAAATGAAGGAATGGATTTCAGTTTTCCCTAATTAGATTGTGTTAATAACATACTAAGTTTCTTAGTAAGACTCTGACATACACTGTGCTTTAAGAAAATTCAATATACATAGATTGGAAATTTCTCTTGTGAAATTAAGGACAAGTTAGGAATGGAGGATTCTTTACTTGCTTGTAGTAAGGCAGAATTAACCAGATGCAAATGTGACTTTCTTTTTGGACTGTGCTATATCTGAGAAGTGTCAAATTAAGTATTCAAAATTATAAACCCAAGAGAGCCCAGTAATGCTAGAAATATAGCCCTCTACTTTTAAGTACCTTTCTGTAAGTATTTGGGATCTTAACATTAAAAAAAACAAACAGTACTGGGAATTATACTGAGATAATGAAACATTTTCAGTAGCTCTAGAAATAAGTTGGCATCATAGCTGAAATTAATACCTACATTCAGATATATCAGAGACTGTGTTTTCCTCATATGCTAGTAAACAGAAGGCATGAGATTTAAACTGCTGTTTGAGTTTAGGCTGGCTTCTCACTTTGCCTAGAGAGCAGAAACTGATTCATTCATAAAGGTAACTAAAGTGCCTTGCACAATCCCTGGCATATAGTAAGTATCTCCCTCTCTATAAATCATTCAATTGAGCTACTGATCTATCTATCCATCCATCAGTCTATCATCTTTATCTCTATCTCTATATGGAATTTGTAAGTCCAAACATGTAGATAGTATTGATGCTGGGGTTCTTGTTCACGAAGCTGAAGAATGAGCTACACAAACACCCAAGGTAAGAGAGCAAAGTACAGGCTTTTATTTAGAAATAAAGCGAGAGAACAGAGCTCCTGGCTCACACCAGGAGGGAACAAGAGAGCCTGTAGTGGTGCGTTGTCTAGGAGGTTTTATAGGCAGTGGAGGATTTTTCAATAACATGAAAAAAACTTAGGGGTGTGGACTTGCATCACCTGCCCTGTCCTCAAGGTGGGCTGGGTCATAGCCTGATTGCTAGGGCTGGCAGCGGAGTCACAGGTTATGCTGATACCCTTGCAGAACACTCAAACATTCCAGGCCAAGTTGCTTCTGGCCTTTTGACCTTTAACTGATCTCACTGAAGATGTCTATATTCTTAGGTATCTTTCCCTAAAGAATTAGTGTGACTTTGACTTTGCATAATGCTTAACAGAGTTTCAATGGGGACTTCTTTGCCCATTGTTATGTTGCTCTGACTGTAAATATTCCACCCTGCTTTTCCCCCCTGGAGGCCCTCACCCTACTCTGACTTCACCCACTGTCCCTGTCTCAGTATGTAGATTGGAAAGTTCATAGAATGGAAGTCAAGCAACGTGGATTATGTTCATCTAGTCTCAACTCTGTCTGTAATTAACTATCTGATTTTATACAAGTTATTTAATCTCTCTCTACCTTATTTTCTTTATCTGTTGAATATGGCTGCTCATACCTGACTTGCATACTAACCATTGTTTGAAGAACAAATGAAATGGCAAATATGAAAATGTTTTGAAAGGTGAAAAGTGCAGGGGTGATGGAGGGCCTGTGCTACAAGTAGCAGAGTATAGGACTAAGCTACCGAGTGTTCATTTTAAGCAAAATGAAGAGACTGAGGTTCATTCTCTGCAAGCTCAGCGCACAGAGGCTAACCTGCATAATCCTCCTTTTACCCATCAGCAAAGCTCCTTCCAGCATTGAAAGAATCCTATAAATCTCTCACTTCCTTTCTTGCTCCACTTGCTGACTCAGCCTTGGTGAAAGTATCCCCTCCAGTGTGTAGTATTTTGAAGAAACTTTCAAGAAAACTCTGTACCCAGAGAGTGCTGATTCAGCACAGCAAATCAGATGACAGAGTTGTATTGGAACATTTCATTGGCAAGAACCTGGTGTGACCAAGCGTACATGAATAAGGAGGTACCTGTTTGGCTAAAGGAAGCACATTGCTTACAAATATATCACTATATATGTTCCTGCATTTGAAGGCACATGGCATGTGAAGTAAAACGGTATTGCCATGTTTTAAAGGCATCATCCTGTGCATTCAAATAGTCCATAGTTAATTTATGACACATAGTCTCCTTTCCTTCTTCTTTTGCCTCCGTACATAAAATAACAGCTTCTAGAAAATGTACCCTATAGTGTTATATGTCAGCATCCCACAGGACATGAAGTAGGAAGGCACCCTTTTCTATAATGCATAAAAAATAAATCAAAATTATTCATAAGCATGACTGAAGACAAATAATTCTCTCTGACTTAGAGAAATAATTATGCTGCAACTGCTATACTCATACACCTGGAGTTTTGACTTGCAGAGGCGTACATTTTGGTAATTCCAATCTTCAATAACACAGTGCTTTCCCGAATCTTGTTCTCACTTATTAGTTGCCAGACACAGAAGGCATTTTAAAGCATTATTTTCAAAGATATCACAATGTAACAGGAAAACGTGTGCCAGTAATAGGTGATAGATTGGGGATGGTGCTGTTGGGACACAATCTGAATGACCATCCTTCAAACAAGCTTGCAAAAGAAAGTCATTCAAGCTAATTAGCCTAAGTAGATTACTTGCATTCTTCCTGGATACCACAGATACTTATCCTTTACAAAGCAGATGAATAAAATGCAGTCCAGTTAATCATCAAAATGAAATAACATATCAGTTCTCTCTAAGCATCAAATCTGAACTTTTCCACTGGTAGCTGGTTAAAGAGGAAAAAAAACCAAAATATTTTTACCCTACAAACATATTTATGTGTCTTTCCCTTTCAAATTATTTGCTTTTTCATGGCATGAAGAAAACTTACTAGACTTACTAGAACTAATGAAAGGAAAATAAGAAAAACCTTGAGAAGAGTCAAGTTAAATACTTTTGTCAAATACGCTTTAACATTCATTGAATAAGTGTAATATTTCTATCATGTGGATTTTCATGCAGCCTTCGAAAGTCAGCCAATATTTAGAATCTGCCAGAGCTAATAGCGCATTTGATTGTCCATCATTCCATCTCTGTTCCCATCTGTCTGTGAAGTCTAATGCTTGGTGTGAAAGAGATCACAGCTGTTTTTCATCTTCGTTTGGGGGCATACATTTTTATTCTGACTTACTGTTATGTATTTTCATTTCCTGAAATTTAGAAACAACTTAGATGGAGTCATTTCCAGCTGGAAATGCAGCTATTCTTCCTTTGGAGGCCCAGTTGGGTGCTGTGATGCCTATTCCCAAGGTCAGACTGTGACAACGGGCATGTACACGAACTGTTTTGCATCTCCCTACTGTATTGTTTAGGATCCTTCCTCTCACCCATGTGAAATCTCAATCCCGGCCTTCTCAAATTAAATCCCTTTCCCAGATCCATATCCTCCCCCTGATGCAGTCTGCCATCGGAATCGTAAAATCCTGTAAACCTACCTCCTCCCCCTGCCTACAGCAGGCCACAGGATTTGGGGATTAGTAGATGAGAAATCAATACTGTAAATTGTATAAAGTTTTTAATACAAACAATGGGTTAATTTATTACTTATTGCAGGAATATTACATTCAGACAAGAATTCCTCAATGGAATTACTTTCTAATCACAGAATCTTAGGCTTCCTTGTCAAATGTGAATGATTATACCACTCAGGAAGCAAAAAGCCCTCAGACACAAGTTGGGTGAACAGCCTTACCAGCAAGAAAAATAGCTTTTCACAGAGGGTTCCTGTGTTCTAAGGACCACCTGCTACTTCAAAATCAGAATATAAAAGTGAATTTAAAACACGTAGCCTTACTTAACCAATTAAATAAATTTTCTAATGTAGACATGTATCTGCTGTCTCATTATTATCCCAGATTAAATTCTATCACAACAGTTCTAACAGAATAAAATATGGAAGTACCTCAAGTACTACGGATCCCTTCTCTTGAGCTGGGCCCTCTCCCAAATACATAGAATTTTTTTTTCCAAACCACCATCATAAAGAATAAAATTCTATTCCTAACAAGAAGTCTTTTGTCATACCCTGTTTTTTTACACTTTTGTAAATGAGTCCTATGTTTTACTGTTTTGTTTTGTTTTTTAAGGTGGGACAAAGGATATAGAAGTAGTTACCTTACTTTCTGAATTGAGAAAACTCAGCAGACATCATCTTAGATTTATGTGAAACTTGCAGATTAGGAGGTGATCTAGGAGTATAGTGTGGTCATTGAAATATTGTGCTTTTGTGACAGTGAATGTATAATGGAGCTACTGTTTGAATTCAAACTTTTTCTCTCCAGGACAGATGGTCACCATAGACACAGGGTTAAGCTATTTTTTTACATCTGATCTAAATTGGTTTTTGTGGGATTTTAATCTGTTCGTGGTTTTATGATTTCTAGAAGCATCAGAGAAGCTAGTTTGAGGCAGGTGGTGAGACAAGCTAGGTGGTAAAGTGGAAAGCACCATGAGTTTCGACTCAGTGATTTTTGCTCAAATCTTGGCTGATATATTTTCTAGATGTGTGCTTTGCGGCAATAATTTCCATTTCTTCTTTAAAACTGGAAGGGTTATAACAATGAAATGAGAACCTTTTTCATGTGCATTAAATGGCAAAATATGAAATATTCATAATAGAGTGATCAATGTATAATGTATAATCACAGTATTGTCATTATGTCTATTCCTTTATTTTCATTTCTATGAACTTACGCAAACTGATACTCATGCTGTTACCTGCGAGTGTTAGGGTCAATTTTTCTGTTAAGTGCAAGACAGTATTAGTGTTATGATAGTGCTTTAACAAAGCACAAAAGGACAAAATAATCCACAGTATGTTTTTAGGTGAATACACTGAAGATCAAGTTAGCCTGGGGTGGGTGACAGAGGGAATGTAGGGTACTGGAAATCTTTTTCAAGTGTTTCCTGAATGTTGTATCCTTGCTGCTATCTGCACAGTGTAGTTGCTCCTTATTGAGCTGACATTGCACTGACCTTAAAGAGATGAATCACCTGGGTTAGATGACAGAGAGTAAGGTATAACGAAAAAGTGGCCTGGTGATAATTTGGCTCAAGACAGAGGCTCAGGGTGCTTAGAAAAACCACACTGAGAGAGCAATCAAATGAGAGCATAGTCTAACACTAGTGAGGTGGTTCAGGTGGCAAAATTGAGTTCACCTTTTATTCATACTCTTTTACAGACATTTAAAGACATTTCTTCTGTGAAATGAGGTTTTTAGGTTCAGCCTCCCTGATTTAGTGTCTATAGTGTTTTCAAAAGAGATATCAGATTATAGCAGATCAGCTAGTGAGTTTACCCCCTTTTTTTGCTGATCTAATTGTCGGCTTTGATAAAAATGTCCTCACAGTTGAGTTATACGTTGTGTTGAGGTCTTTTCATTCCTTGTGCTCACCTATAAAGTGGTAGCCTCAACCAATGTTAGCCTATCTGTTTTCATCTCTGATAAGTGTTATCTGAAACTCATTTATGTGTTTAGAAACAAGGTGACAAAATAGTGGTATGTTCTTGATAAATCTCACATACAGTAAGGCAGCCTATGAGTCATTCTTACAAGTGGTGTAGACTTTATTGTCTTACATGATTTATGCTTATAGCCATACATAAATCACACAGAACCACTAGAGGAATTTTAGTGTTTAGTCATAATAAAAGGAGAGATTTCACAGATTGTCTCCATCAAGGCTGAATGAGGTTGACGAAGGAAAGGATTTCTAATAAATAACTGGTTTCAACTTCATCTCAGCTAATGACGAGTTCATCTATTCAACATTTTAACAAGGAAACCTCATTTTGTTTTACATATGCTCCAAGTTTGAGAAATGGAGCCTCTGAAGTACCTAAGGGAAAGATTTCCCTTAGGGTTTAGTATTTTAGGCTTTTAGTTTAGGGAAGGGAAATAATCATTGTCTAGGAGATCTCATGAGACTTCAGTTTAGTGTTAGTTTAGCTCAGTCAAGAGTTCATCAGTTCATTTGTTTTACAAACATTTGTAGATAAATGCTGTGAATTTGCATACTCAGATGCCACAAAGTGAAAAAACCAAAATAACTCATTGGAAAAACAAAAAATTCATTGGTTTCATATTCTTATTTTTATTCTTATATTTTTCTTATTCATTCTTATATTTAACTCATTTAAGAGAAAAAATTTCTAATTTCTATAAGAAGAAGAGTTTCTATAAATGTCTAAGTAAAAGATTACTCAATTTTTAAAAGTTGGCAAAGAATTACCATAGTTTGCATAAATCAAAATATGAACAATAGCACAAAATGAAAACACATATACATATTTTAATATACTTAAAATAAAAAATTTAAAAATAAGCAAGGAATATACAGTACTTCACGAATAAAGAAATGAGAAATAAAACAAAAAGATACCATATTTTACCTATGAGATTCACAAATATGAAAAAGTTATAAAATGTGCAATATTCAAAAAGAAGTTCAAATATGTGCACTTTTTTTGGAGACCAATTTTGCAATATCTACGTACATCTTAAATCTATATACTATTTGAGTTAGCTAATTCCACCTTAGGAATCTATCCTGTAAATGTACTTGGAAAAGTTTGAAAAAAAACATTTATTTTCATTACACCTTTATTTATATTAGCTATGAAGCAAACTGCATGCTCCTTACTAAGTGAATGAAAAGCATTTAAACATTATAGTACATCCATACAATGGATATGGTAACATTATTTTTAAAAACTAGGTGTATCTAACTACAGACTATCTACTGTTAAAAGAACATATGGAATGTGAACAGTCCCCAGGAATGGGTTGTTTTAATTTGTCTGATTTCTCTCAGACTGTTCAAGTTCAGTTGGACAATATCCACCATATCATAGATAAGTTTTCACTGCCTAAGGTGCCTAACTGGTTTTCTTGGTTTCACTGGAGATGGCTGGTAATTATAGGTCTGCTTTGGTTATGTAACTGTACTCCTATTATGTTAATGTGTGTGCACAATTTAATTAGTAGTTTAAAACCTATACATGCTGAAGTTACTATACAAGAAGATATGTCAAAGAAATAATCAATCTTCCCATGTTTTCTTCCGCCTGCTACTTCTATAGCTTTTCTTCTTCCTTCCTAATTACAATTCATGCCTCATATCGAATTTACCGAGTATCATAATTCTTCCAAGTGGTAAAGATACCTCAAGACAAATGCTGGGCATAGAAGCCACAGGGCATAAATATGCAAAGAAGTAAAAAGCTAACCTTTTTAAACAATAAGGCTTCTCTCTCACTTACCAACTTTACATTTCCCTGTATGGCCCCAGAAGATGACTGGTTAGCCAGAGACGGGTAAGATTCCTCAAGGGAGGAACAACCTAAGACAGGCACAGTCGCAGGGGGCCCATCAGGTGAGAAATTGGGGATCAACAGAGGAGAGGCTTAGAACCTCACCCCCCGTGTTTTGAGAGAAATCTTCTGCATCCGTGGATGTTTTATTGCCCCTGTCTAGCTTGGATTAACACATAGTCTGCAAGCACACACCTGATCATCTAAATTTGCTCTCTTACAACACTAAGCTATGTCTTCTACCTTGTTCGTTATGCTTCAGAAGATTGGAGACTGACGAAAATTAGGCTTGGGATGGATTAATGATTGTGCATTGAGCATTGACTCCCCTATACAGAATTTTATTGTTGTTAACAACCATTTGATCAATAAATATAAGAGATGCCCTCTCAAAAACAAAAAACAGAAAAAAATGTACAGACTTCAATTGTAAAATAAATAAGTAACCGGGATGTAATGTATAGCATAAGGAATATAGTCAAAATATTGTAACAACTTTGTATGGTGATAGCTGGTAGCTAGAATTATCATGTATATAAATGTTGAATCACTGTGTTGTACACCTGAAACTAATGTAATACTGTGTGTCAACTACCCTTCAATAAAAAAATTAAAAAAGAAAATAAAAAATAAAAAACAAAAACAAAAACTAGGTGTATCTATGTTTACTTTTAAAAATGCTGACCAAGCCAAGGTACACAGTATTGCTATAGTATTATCCCATTCGTTGAATAAGGACACAAACGCATACCCTTTGGGATATAGGGTCATATACTATATCTGAGATTTTAAAAGGGAGATTTGGGGGAGACATAGAGTTGTTTTAACTTTTCTTTATTAGCCCTTCAAACGTTGTTTGAAATGTTTACCATTTGCATAATAAATATGACTTTTGAGATGTTAGAATGATTAAAGGGGAGAGTGGATCAAAGTGAACCAACATTTATAGAGCATTTACTACTTTTTAGGCATACTGTTTATATAATATCTATGTCTCTACCTGGCATCCTTTCAACAAGTCTTCAAGGTAAATATTAATTGCCCCATTTCACAAATAAGAAAATTAAGGCCAGAAAGGTTATGGCATTTGGGCAGTGTCACAAAGTTAGTTAGTGTTCATGAAATTAAAGGTGAAATAAGAGGAGCAGTAATGATAACAACCACTAGCTTTCAGCACCACTTATATCCAAATATATTACATATTTGGATTTCCCATCTCCAGAATGAGCTGACTCCCATTTATGTTCAATGAAAGTGGAATTCAAAGAGGTTATGTAATTTTTCAAAAGTAAAGGACTGATATTTGGACATAGTTCACTCTGCTTCTAAACATCAGTCTTTTTCACTGCCCTGTATCATTTCTCATACATAAGGTACCTGGAAAGAGCTGTAAGAAACAAGGATAAAAATTAGAGTTTCCTGCAATAGTCTGTTTGAGAAATGATTGAGAAGGAAAAAAAATCTGAACAACGTTTAGGAGGTAAAATCAGTTAGACATGGGAATAAGACATGGTGAATAAGATGGACATTATGGTCTAGATAGAAGGAAAAATCAAAGATGACTGTTAAGTTTCTAGGTAGTTGGTGATGGCATTTACCAAAATAGGAGATAGAAGAGAGGAATAGTTTGGGGAGAAATAACAACGTCATTTTTGCATAAGTTGATTTTCTGATGTATGTGGTACATCCAGTCGAGATGTCTTATTAGGCAATAGGATATGTGGGTTTAATGTTTCTGTCTGTTTTTGTTATCCATGTCACCCAAGTTTAAATCTCCGAACTGTCTTTACCTCCTCCTCCCTCTCCTTTTCCTGTGTATAAATAGTAACTGCACTTGTTGGGGTGAGGATTTAATAATGTGTATAACTGTTGAATCAATGTGTTGTATACTTGAAACCAAAATAATATTGTATATTAACTATGCTTTAGTTAAAAAAATAAATCGAAAACAACAAAAAAAGAAAAATCTAACACTACAGTGTCTCTTGCAGTATTACAGTATTTTCCATTTCCATTTGTGTTGCAGCTCCTAGAACTGGTGCTCACTATCTCTTGTCTATAAATTTTCAATAGCATCTAAATTTCGATCTGATACTCTCTCTCCTTTCATCTATGTTACGCATTTTTTTCAAATAATCTTTCTAAAGGACAGTACATCCCCTGATTAAAACAGAACATAAGGGAAAAAAGCACTCAAGTCCCCTTATTGCCTAGAAAAATAAAATAAAAGTCCTTTTCATTAAGCTTTAAAAAAAAATAAAATCTAAACTCAAAAACATAGCACTCAATGTTCATCATGACCTAAGACCAAACTTTCTTTCTTGTTTTCCTTTCTACTATTGTATCTCACCAAAATAAACCAGACAATTCACAAAGCTACTTAACCTCACCAAAGTCACTGTATCCTTTCGTGCCTTGTTGTTTTTATTATTAATACATTCACTCACTTTTTCTGCCAGTCAACAAATTTAAAAGCATCTATTATGATGATGGTGGTAGAAAGTGAAAGGCATTCATGAATTCAAGCTATATTTAGGATACAGTATTTACAGAAATTGGGTACTGAGGAAGAGAGATATGAAGATTGATCCCAGTTTTCTGGTTTCCTCAATTGAAGATTTCTGGGAGATACTGGAAAGGAACCAGTTTATGGTGAAGGTGGAAGATTATAAATCTGGTTCTGCAAATGTTGAGATTGACGTGCTTTTGATATATCAAAGTGGAGAGACCAATTTGGCAGTTGGATATAGAAATTTGGTCCTCATTACTAGACATAGAAATTTGTAACTCACCTGCCTGTAGTTGATAATGGAAACCATCAGCATAAATGATATTCAGTAAGGAAAACATATAGAAATAAAAGAAAATGTAGCCTAGAATTGAAATTACAGCTTTTAGTAGAGGGGATTAAGTTAGGTGAACCTAAAAAGGAGACAGGATTGTCATACCTGGAGAGGTGGGAGGTAAACTGGGAGCATGAGTTTTCATGAAGCAAAAGGAAAGAATGAAAATATAATCAATGATTCCAGCATAAGGGAGTGATTTATAGTACTCAATAATGCTGGAGGTGAAGTAAAATAAGGACAGACAGTTTGAACTTAATTTAAACCAAAAATCACTGATGACTTTAAGAACATTTTTAATAGCATCATGAAGGCAGATGTAAAAATAGTGAAGGGATTAAATGAGGGAGCCAACAAGGGTGGGCACCAGATAAATGGCTAAGAGGAGAGAGAAAGAGGGGGAGAGAAAATTAAATGGAGTTATGGGGTTTTAGCATGTTTAAACTTGAAGAGTATAATCTTCTTTGTAGTGAGATATTGAATAAGAGCAGAGGATAGGAAGGGAAAGAGAATAAACTACAATACAATATTTTTGTACAATGTCTGTAATAATTCTAGTAAATGCACAATGAATTTTAACTATGATTATTTGCTTCTTATTAAAAAAGGTAACCCCAAATACTAGGTTAAAACACTGGATCCTCAAGAAAAACTAACATAAACAGACTGCTCAACTTAGGGTAATTGCAAAGCAAACATCTTTTATAAAGATTCCCTCCTTTTTTCATGGGACCCTGCAAGGCATTAGTAACTTTCAAAGATTTTGTACTTCTGTCATTTTTCATAAATGACTGTGTGGAAATAAAAAGAAAATAAAGATGAAGACAATATGGAGTAAGATATTTGATGTCCTAATTACTGTCAAGGACCTTTTTTCTATACACTCCTGTTCCAATATTTAGTACTATTTATTATAACTATCTGTTTATCAATCTCATCCACTAGACCAGTACCATCCCAAAGATATATAATGCAAGCCACATATGCAATTTAAAAGTTTCTAATAGAGACATTTAAAAAGTAAAAAGAAACAGTTGATATGACTTTATGTTAATATATTTTCATTATTTACTCCAAATTATTATCATTTCAACATGAGTCAGTAGAGAATATTATTAATGGGATATTTTACATTCTTTTTTTCAGTACCGTGTCTTCAAAATCTGGTATGTATTTTCATCCTTCTAGCACATTTCAATTCAAACTAGCCACATTTCAGTTGCTTAGTAGCCACATGTGGATAGTGGACACCATATTGAACAGTGCAGCCCTAGACAGTGAGCTCTTAAATATCCCTGAAAGTTACTGAGTAGGTACTTAATTCTGCCACCCCAAACCCTAGATCAGAGCCTACCAGCTAGCAATTACTAAATAAATGAATAAAATACATTTTTTTATTAAATATAGGATAGCCTTATGAAACCATAAGAAGGTGCAGTTTAGGTATTATGGAAAGGAATAAGAATGAGGAAAAGACAGGAAGTAGTATTTTATTTATGTACATGTGTCTAAGGTGTTGGGAGGGCAGCAAGGTGTTTATCTTTGTTTGTAATATATTGACAGGTAAAACATCAGATAGAAAAAACTCTTCAGGAAGGTTCTCCATTTGTTATGTACATTTGTTCATGCAGCTTTTTTTAAAATCATCCCTGCTAGATAATAGGGACATTTGAAGACAGATCGCTTTCTGGTTTGTCTTGTTATCCCTACAGTGCAGACAACACAATACTCATGCCAGAAACATTTGTGGCATCCTCGAGAGTAGATTTCCTCAGGTCTGCCTTCCTCCTTACAGTTTATTCACTATAATCTTTGAAGAATCTGCCTACTGCTGGCATAGTTCTCAAAGGATGGTAAGTAGACGTTCCCTCACATTAGATAGCATAGTAGCAAAAATGTCATTTTCATGCATAATCAAAATGTATGTAAATGAAAGTTTCCAGAGAGGATTTGGGGTAAAATGTATAACACAGAAAGACAAAGCCACTAAAGCCAAGTATTCATTTTTGTCAGGGGCCAGCATTACTCTTGGAAATAAGGTGAATAGAAAATATTTTGTTTTCTCCTTTATGTTAATGTCTTGAGCTAAGTGCCTTTTTACTTGAAGAGTGAGGGCAAGTATAAATAGAAGATATCTCTAGAATCCTTTAATTCAGTAGTATTTACTCTCTGCTTGCCACTGTTGGTAAAGATTCTTTTTGCTTGTATGTTTACTTGTTTTTTGCCTTTCACCCCCACCAAACCATAAGGTCCATGAAAGCTGAGATCATGTCTTCTTTATTAACCAGTGTATACTCGGTGTAGTACAATATTGGACATATAGAAGGTGCTCAAGAAATATATATTGGACTAATAAATGAATGGAATAATTGATCACATTGTAATAAAATTCCTATTTTGTTGTAAATGGCTGATCAAATTTAACTTAGAAGTAGGTAAAAAACACACAGCACAATAGTTTTTGAAGCCATTTTCCTCAAGGCAAACAAGATTTTCTGAATATTCTTCCTCAAATAACTCAAAGGATTCTGCTGAATTTCTGATTATTTTTAATTCTATTTAATTTACACCCATGATCTGTGGAACTAAATAAACCCTGTCCAATTATTTTTCATTCACTGTATACAATAATGCACTGATTTTTAAGAAAAAAAGTGAGATGAAAGATGAAGTGACTAAATGTTTTACTTTAGAAACTTAAGGCTTGTTATGCTTTTGCACATAAGCCAGAATGTCACTGACCTACTTAGATGAAATTTAGCTAAAATTTAGTTATAAGAAAATGAACTGGATTAAGCAAGTTTCTCCAGAGCTGTTGGCAACTGGAGACCCAGGAGAGCCAATGGTATAGTTTCAGTCTGAATCCAAAGGCTTGAGAACTAGGACAGCTGATAGTTTAGTTCCCAGTTCAATTGCAAAAACCTGACAACCAGGAGAGCTGATGGTGTCACTTCCAGTCTGAAAGTTGGAAGGCTCAAGGCCCATGAAGAGCTCATATTTCAGTTCTAGGCTGAAGACAGGAAAAGATCCATGTCCCACCTCCAGCAGTCAGGCAGCAGTGGTTCCCTACTACTCAGAATAAAAGGATATTCAGCCTTTTTGTAATATGGGAGGCAATCTGCTTTGCTTAGTCTACTGATTGAAAGGCTAATCTTCCCCAAAATCACGCTCAAAGTCATACCCAGAATGATACTTGAACAAATATCTGACCACCCTATGGCCCAGTCAAGTTGCTGTATAAAAATAATCATCACAGCAATGCCCAAAAGGCACTTCTGAGATATTATACATGGTGACTTTTATTGTTTAATTGCTGTTTAGCTCAGTCAAATCTGGGATCTTTGTTAAAAGTGTCTTGTAATTCTAATATGTTAAAGTGAACTTGTGGTTCTGTGGAGTCCAGCTATGCTTATCCACAGAGAATAGTGTAAATATCTACTATGATAATGTATTTTTGGTTAGAAAGAGCTGTTGCCTAATTGGTTAGAAAAGAGCCAATGCATAATTACATAATTTCTTAACATCTAGTAAATCATGAAAGTACTTGCTTGAGCCTTCTCTACTGACCCACAAATAGAATCTGTGTAAGATCAGTAAACAGTGGTTGTGATTGACACTAGTAAGGGTGTGGTGCACACAGGCTAGACAGTGGCAGCAGTTGTCAAACATTTTTTGCAGCAGATTTTTTTTTTTTTAAACTAATGATTACTTTGAACTCCAGTATTTAGAACATAAAAAAAGGAGACATTTCTGGTTGAAGTAGGAACAGTGGGGCAATATGGAGCCGTGCCCTCTATCTTTACCACCTCTTATACTCAACCAATTCTAAGGCTCCCCGCAGAGGAATGGAGTTACATAAAACACAATTTGATGTCACTAGGTGTTAAGATAGTTAAATTGTGACAGAATGTGCTGTAGGAAGGAGATTACAATAGTGGATTCACCAGGCTTCCTCACATGGTATCTCAAGTCCAGTGAAGATTTGCTAGAAGCAAAAGGCTATGCCTGCCATTTTAGAAGGTTTTGAAATGGCAATGTTTGACTTGCGAAGGATTATGTGTGCACCTGTAATAAAAGCTGTACCATCTTTTAAACCATGTTGATATGTGATGAGAAAATTCATGGGGACCAAGCTAAGAAGATTGACCCAGTTAGAAAATCAGACTTGGACCTTAGAGTGGTCTAACTTGGACTGGCCTAACTTTTAAAATCTGTTAGATCTATTCATCAAAATAATCTAGGTAAGTTGTTTGTAAAAGGCAAATGTTCCACACTTTTGTCCATATTTTTGCTTCTGTGGGTTTTAACAATTAGTACAGTGTAATGCATGATAATGGAGATTCATATAGATATTAGGAAGATAGCTCCTTGTTAACTGAACAGATATAGATTCAGATGCTATAATTTAATTGCTATAACTGCTCCTTCAAGGAAGTGAGTTATATCTTAGATTCCAGATAATGTTTTCTAATTCACTATCCTTCGTGAAGGTTTTTTTCTCATTCATTGTAAACACTTATTGCTATATAGTTGGATTGTTTCTTCAATAGCTCTGGTATTTAAATATATTGCAAAAATTGAGGAAACAGAGGGTGAAAGAGTAGAGCTCTCTGCCTATCATAGCACAGAAGAAGGGATTTTTCTATAGCCTGCAGTAGGGGTCCCCTCAACCAATGTTTCCTTCCAGAACAAGAATTTAAACTTTTGCCTTTGTTTTGACATTGTCCATTATTGTCTCAAGTTCAACATTCTATGAGAATGGCTATACTTAGAGCTTTTCTGAGGATCTTTTGAACAGTGTAAGAATTGAATTGTATCTGTCTTTCTCTTATGAAAGGTCTCCCAATTCATTTCATTCATTCAGTTTTTATTGACCTAATCCTCAATGGGATCTTGCTTGGCTCTAAGTCCTGTAAGGGTAGATTATAAATACCTAGAAGATATGTTTAAGCCTTGGCAGTGGTTTTAACTAACTATACAGATGCCAAATACTAATACTACTGTTGGGAGATAGAACTAACACTTGCTACATAGTTATATCCAGTGCTCTATGTATTTAAACACATGGTATCTGAGATTGTTAGTACATAGTGTAAGGTAAACCAATCTTGTGCAATTGAAAGAGCATAGGCTTTGGAAACAAACAAACCTGATCTTGAGTCTCAGCTCTATCACTTAATGGTTGTGTGGTCTTAAGCAAGTGTGGGTAAAATTAGAGTGTTTCCAGAATCTCTTGCCTGGCCTTAGTGCATCTCCATATCGATAGGTGTTTCCAAGAGGTGGAGAGAATTAGTCCATCCCCATATCAATAGGTGATTATGAGGGGGAGCAAGGGCATATCTGGACCAGAGAGGTTGGGTGGGGTCCCTTTTTGCAGCCTGGTCACGAGAGACACAGGCGAGCAGAAGTGGACAACTGCTTTTAAGCAATAAATGGGTTTTTCCCACTTTATTTCTCCCTTTGACTGATTTCGGTTTCAAAAGTAATTTGCCCTGGGCTGGGAACATATTTTCCCCAGGAGTTACAGCAAGTTATTTACCCTCCCAGGTCTAATTTCCCTTTGTTGAGATAACCATGGCACCACCCGCATTCACTCCTCAGCTCCACCCAACCCCACTCACTTAAAATAAAACAGATAAATAAGCAAAGAAGTATTAAAAACACAAGACACACTCTACTTTTATTTCTTTTTCATTACCATTCACTCCTTGACGTTTGAAAATGTTTTATTTTCTTTCTAAATGAAATGTGAGAAAGGCCGTTTAAATGTCAATATTACTTTATTCATTCACAAATTAAAATCTAAGTATACTTATTAGAACGCAGTTAGGAATATAAAGGCACTTACATTATGGTGTTCAATATGTGCCAGTAATATAGGCCTATGAATAGCAAGACATTTTAATGTAATGGCTTAAATAATCTTATTAAATATATTATTGCCATCCTACCATTGCTTGGAAAATAAACCTAGTGCTTATGACTTAAATGCAACTATTTGAAGATTAAAAATGATTGCTTTTTTCCAGGTAAAGTTTGGCAACAGAGTTAATTGCCAGACCCCAGAAAGTGCAAAATACTAAGCATTTTAAAATATTTTTCTTCCCATCGATGTAGAGTGTTGCATTTGAATGAAAAGCTGATAACTGAACATAAAATTAACATAGAATTTTATTTTTGAAATTTAGAGAAACTTCTTTTAGTATTGCATTCATACTTTTTTCATCTTGCTGTTCAGGTTATCCATTTTGGATGGTTGGTCTGCTTTGATGACGTGGCATATACTGCAACAGAAAACTTAGAGGCTGTTGCTTTCTTTACAATCTCAGACTTACGGATGTGAGGCTAGGTAGAACTTGAATTTAAAGACAGGTCATTAATTTGAAATTCTTGTGGTGGGACTTCAAAATAGAGAAATAATGTTAAACCGAATCACAGTTGCATTGTTAAAGGTTTGTTTTTTAGCAATTGCATCCCTTTCAGGATGCAAAGCTAAAGAAGGTACTTTAAATTTTAACAAAACAATTATTTGATATAATCTTCCGCTAGGATAAGGGCATCTTTCATGTAAAGGAATAGTAGGAATCAAAACGATCTTGGCTTTTGTTCCCCATTAAAGAACTTTGAAAACAACACAGTCATCTCTGGAGAGGCATTTTGGCTTAATGCAGGAAGTTATTATTGGTTAAGCTAGAATGGTAAAGGAGAAACTGAAGGAAATAACATTCGAGTTAGTGAAATAATAAAACATTAAAAAAACTTAACTGTGCTATCTTCATCGGTGTTTCCAGATAATAATGCCATATGATTTTCAGGTGTGTTACAACAAGTGCATCAATCACTTGTTAGTGCAGCATGCAGCTTACCTCCACGATAGAATAATGAGGATTTTAGATGTATAAAGTGATTATATAACAATTAGTTAGAAGCAATAAAAGAATATCATAAGCAATTAGAGCACACTAATAACATAACTGTTGCACACAAGCCAATCCAGCATCATTTTCTTTCATCTGTGGAAATGTTGCCATTGAAATACCACTCAAATGCAGATTTATTCATTCCAAAACTCATCAGTTTTAAATGTCTGAGTGACAAGATTCAAATTTTCAAATTTAAGTTCTTCTAATTTTATTTGAAGAAATATGTCTTCAAACTCAGAATCTTGAATCTGGTATACTTTATTTTAACTAGCTAGAGCTTCCTCATCTCCAAGATATGTTCAGATTAGGCTGGATATAGTATGAGTGGGGAAACATGAGAGGTTTCTTTAGGTTTAACAATACATTTTGGGTTTATAAAAGCTTAAGCTTCCTTTTAAAAAATCACTGCACATACATAAATATGTGTATGGGTGAGTGTGATTTTCTTTTAAACTCATGAGCTAGGTTAGTGATAGTAGTTTAAGAAAATATAACTTTCTTGCATACAGAGAATTGCTTTATAGTGTTATACCTGGGGATGAATAGACTTTGAAATAAATTGATAACATCAGGGTCTCTAGTCAAACTGTCCAACTTCTACTGGCTTACATTTGATTTGCCTTGTTATGGATTATAGGAAAAGAAAAATTATTGGGACTCTATTTAGAGCTGCCTGGCAACAGATAGGTAGGAAGGACTTCGAATTACTATTTTTCATTATTTGAGGGTCTCTTAGTACTACATTGGAAAGAATTCTGTCTACCCCAGATAAGAGTCTCCTAAGCAGTTTAATGTGCCAATCAGTTGTGCTCAGCAGCCCACAATCATCGTATTGCAGCCATTCAATAGTTCCAGACCATATGTTTCAAAGGATGGAGAATGTGATATGTGACATACTTCCAAAGAATGGTGATGATGAACATTAATATGCTCATGATGGAAAAGGGGAAATGCAAGAGACTGAATTGTGTGGGATCAACAGTGCCTTAGCATGGGAAAAAATGATATAAGCAGCAGGCACCACACAGCGTCTACAATTATGTGTGCTCTAGCCATATTGTCCATTCAGCATTAAATTGCACAGTTCCTCTTTTTTTGCACCATTAAACAGCAACCTCTGGAATCACAGGGCACACAAGTACTTTTAAGAGAGGCAGTGACAGAGGCTAGTTGGCTTCCATTTCCACTCAGGGTTAGTGATGCTCTATCCTGAGGTGTCCCTTTCAAAATCCTTCATGAATAGGATTAACTAGAGCCTGATAAGCATCTGTGGTTGCCACCCTAATTTTATAAAATAAAACAATATCCTGAATATGATTCCTTTAAAATAAGGAAGTGAAAGGGAAAAAGTGTACTGCATTCTTTTTCATCTTGAGGGCCCTCTCTTATAAGGTAAAGAACACATCTCATGCTCATTTTTGAAGAGGCTAAATAAGATGTATGACATATGTTATCTATATGCACTTAGCATGGAATGTAGTTTGTCACAAAGAATAATGACATAATTCTAGGGCATGAGTAAGACCTTTAGTAGTAAGAGCAAAGCACTAAAAAGAAAATTGTTCCCCACTCCATCCCTGATAAATAATTAAAAATAAGTTTAAGGAGTCCCATGGTGACTACCTTAATGGACATGAAATTATTTAAAAAATGTTTTGGTTATCTTGTTTTGCTGGCACCCTTAGTGTGTATATCTGCCTATTGGACAATTCAGTATATAATTCTCAATATTACAGCTCAGTAGACCATGGCTAGGCCAGCTGCCCTGGTTAAGGGATAGAGGGACAGGGAGGAGATAGAAAAATTTTCCATAGGATGTGCCTGGATGCATCTCTGATGAGATGGGCGTTAAATGATATAAAGAGCTGTCCCTGTGGGCAGCTGGGGAAGAGTTTCCTAGGCATAGGGAACAGCAAGTGTAAGTGTTCTGAGCCAGGAGCACATTTGATATGTTTCATAAGCAGCAAGTGGCTAGAGCAGAAAGAGCAAAAAGAGTGAGGGAGGAGATTTCAGGTAAGAAAAACAATATGAGAAAAGCTCAGAGGTAACAGATGGCTCTCTGGCATCGGGACGATTTTACTTCTGCAGTCACCCAGCCATCCTTAAATACCACGCAGAATATCTATATGTAACTAAGCCTGTGTCTAGTATTAACAGCATAAACATGGCTTTTTGATCTCTCTGAAGGTCACTGAGTACACTGGGAACCCCAGGGAACCCAACTGGCTCACATAGGTAACATCAGGTTTACATGACGGACACAATGGACAAAAGCTAGAATTCTCAAAACAGAACAAAGCAAACTAAAAAAGATGCTTTTTTACTTTTTAAGCACATGGCAACAAAAACTGCTATCAATTCAGAAAACTTATCATAATTATGCATAAGATACACAGAAATTGGTGAATTCTGTGAAAATACAGAAACTTAGGGTAGCACACAAAGGAGACTAATGAATGCAAAAACCCACTGACAACACTGGTGACTAACACATTTTTATTATCTCACAGTGTTATTTGAGTGCAGTGGCATATGGGCATGGTCAGAGGCTGTAAGGCCCGAAAAGAGCACTGAGTGTATTATAAAATTTTAGCAGAATATATTCTCATAGCTGTAGAGGGATATTGAATTGACCATTTTAAAAACATGGTCAAATAATCACTGGGTTTAAATTTTGTCTTCTCTTAACTGGGGACTGAATAGACCAAATCAACTAATAGTTTGCATTTAGGATGTAGCATTATATCAGCATAAATTATGCCAGGTTCAAAAAATTAGTGAAAATTGATCAATAGAATGGCTTTAAAATTCAAGTAGATTGTTGGACATTGCAAAGTTACAACCTAAATATCATCTTTCAAAATAGCCAATATGTTTCAAAGAAAATACTTATTCACCTGATATAAGCACATAGCTGTAGTTCTCCCTCTTGGTTCAAGAGTCTAGAAGTGACCTACAGCACCAACTTACATTCTCATATATGCTTTATACTTTTCCGCTACTTTTATATATGTGTACCTTCTTGATGAGATCTCTGTGACCCTCCTATTTAAGTGAAAGCCCTAGGCTCCCTCTCGTGACCCACCTTATTCCATACCTTGAATCCCCTAACTCTGCTCTATTTTTCTCTACACACCTATCACCTTCTATCATACTATGTCAATGACATATTTAATTTTTATTTTCTGCTTCCCCCATTTAATGCATAAGCTCAATGGCAGCATGGCTGGGTGATTTGGCAGATGTCACAGGGAAAATTAGAGGCAATGAGATTAACTAAATAAAGCACTGTGTCCAGATTCCCAGACCTATAACACTTCCCCCAGAGAATCCTGCATCTTTTTTGGCAGTCATTCTCAATTCTGGTTGCACATTGGAATCACCGTTGGTGGTCTAAAAATTTATGCCTGGGTCCACTGCCCAGAAAGACCTAATGCAGACTAGGCATCAGGATTTTTAGCTCATTCTCCTGTCTCAGTAAATTAAGTCTATTTTTCAAACAAACATTTCAACAGTATAGTAGATGGGATCAGATAGATGGGGGTTCAAATGCTAGAATCTGTTTTACCTTGGCAAATCTCTCTACCTGTAAAGCTCAGTTTCCTCAGCTTTCAAATAGGGGTAATAGTAACAAACTTGCAGAGAAATGCAAGGATCTAATGATATAATGTATATGAAAGAGTCTAGCACACAGTAGATGCTCAATAAATGTTACTTTTCTGCCTCTTTCCTCCTTTGTTTGCTTCTTTCTGGCCGCAAATATCTGACTACTTCAAGGTACTACTGCATCCAAGTGATATTGTACAGTTATTAACATTTGTTAGCTACTGATGATGTTACTGTGATTTTGTTATTTATTAGTCTCTGTTATACCAGTGTTCTGAGATTTTGTTTTAACAAGAACTATCAATTCCCTCATACCTTGAGTATAATTATGATCATGCAGTGAGTTCTTTAAGTTGATAGCACAGTATTTATTTTCATGCGTTAACAGATAGTCACATGTTGGTTATTTGGGCTTGACTTTATATTCTCACTTGTATATCCTTTTAGAAATTATTTCTAGGATTAGTTCCTGTCGTGAGATGACATTGAGGCTGTTACAAGCTTCTTAGTACAAATTTTAACAAAATCTCTAGGACTAAGATTGATGATTAGCACTTGATGTTGTTATGGTTTTGACATGTATTTATGTATGTCTTTCAAAAAAACCTGTGATTGCATGAGATACTTAAAATTATGCTTGTTACATAGATCAGAAGGGTTCATCAGTGGAATTCATAAGAACTGGTATTGGCTAGGAAATACTATTACTTCTTTTTTGTTAAATATCATTATTGAAACATAATCTGTATACAAAAAATTCACCTGTTGTAAGTATCTTTCTGGAGACTGGAAGTCAAAAATCAAGGTGACAGCAGGCCATGCTCCGTCTGAAGGCTCTAGAGAAGAAATAGCTTCTTGTGGCTTCAGGAGTTCCTTGCATAACTCCAATCTCTGTTTCTGTCTTCACATAGTCTTCTCTATGTGTCTGTGTGACCCTTTCTTTTAAGGACATCATTTCATTCTTTGTGGTTTCCTTTAGGTCTTTGAGCATATTTAAAACAGTTGATTTTAAGTCTTTGTGTAGTAATTCCAGTGTCTGGACTTCCTCAGAGATGGTTTCTATTAATGTCTGTTTGCCCTGTAAAATGGCTATAATTTCTTTTTTTTAGTTTTAATGCCTTAAATTTCTTTTGTTGAAAAACGGTCATTTTGAATATTATAATGAGGCAACTCTGGAAAATGAAATTCTCTCTTTACCCTGGACTTGTATATATTGCTTTTCTGATTATTGTTTTTTCATTTAGTACATTTTCTGTATCAATTTTGTAAAATTTATAGTCTTTGTTGAATATGGTCACTGAAGTCTCTGTCTTATTAGTGTAGTTGTCAGCTAGTGATCTGACATATTTTTTGAAACTTCTGAAAGAAGGAAGGAAGGGGAAGAAAGAGAGAAAGAGAGAGACAGGTAGGGTGGGGAAGAGAGGAGAGGAGAAGGGAAGAGAAAAAAGAAAAGAAAAGAAAAGAAGGACTCTCCCAGTGTTTGCAGATTGGGTCTGTGTTGGGGAATTATGATGTTGTTTTTCCCTTCTTTCAGTGACTAGAATCACTGTTACAATGTTGAAGAGAAGTACAAAAGCAGACATCTTTGTTTTGTTCCCAGTTTTAGACAGCATGCAGTCTTTCACCAGTAAGCATATTGTTGGTTGTAAGCTTTTAATAGATGCTTTTTATCAGGTAGACCGAGTTCCTTCCCTTACTAGTTAGTTGAGAGTTTTTGTTATGAATTAATGTTAGCTTTTATCAAATGCTTTTTTCTCTATATTGAGATAATCATGTGTTTTGTCCTTTTTTATATTAACAAAGTGTATTACATAATTTTCTGAAGTTTAAACAACCTCACATTTCATGGATAAAAGGACATTGTAAGTAATGCTTTTAAAAGTGTTATGGATTTAACTTGATGGTATTCTGTTGAGAATTTATGTCTATATTTTAGCATTTGTTTTCTATGCATCACATCTTTTTGTTCCTACGTTTGTCTTTCATTGCGTATTTTTTGTTGCACAGTTATTTTTTGCTGTGCCACTTTAATTCCAATTTAATTTTCTTTTTGCTTTTCCTATTTTTTTCAGTTATTTTCTTATTGGTTACTATAGGGTATTAAGTCTTAGCTCAGGCTCTCATAAAAAAATACCATATAACAGGTAGCATAAACAACAGAAATTTTTTTTCTCATACTTCTGAAGGTTGAAGTCTAAGACAGAGTGCCTGCATGTTTGGATTCTGGTGAGAGCTCTCTTCCTGGCTTGTAAATAGCCACTTTTTCATTGTGAGTTCACATGGCCTTTTCTCAGTGTATACAGATGGAAAAAGAGAGAGATCTCTTTGTTTTAAGACCACCAATCTTATTGGATTAGGACTCTACTCTTATTATCTCACTTAACCTCAATTACTTTCTAAAATCTGTACCTCCAGTATAGGGCTCCAACATATGAATTCTGGCGAACACAGTTTAGGCCACATAGCAGCTTACAGTATTCTTCTGTACTTATTACAATCTGCTTTAAGTTGATAATTTAACTAAAATTCAGTAAATGTATATAATTTGCTTCAATGTAGCTCTGTTCTCATGCCATTGCTTAGTGCTGTTATTATCATATATACCTTTATATGTTATAAAGCCAATAATATGGTTTTATAATTTTGCTTCACTCAGTTGTGTTTTAAAATAATTATGAGAATAAAAAAGAAAAGAGTATGTTTATATGCTTTTGTATTTACCCATTTATCCTTACCAATGCTCTTTATTTCTGTGTCATGTTTTTTCTTTTCATCCCGAAGGACTTCCTTTAGTAGTTTTTGCAAGGCAGATCTGGTGGCACAAATTGTTTCAATCTTTGCTTATGTGAGAATGCTTTCTTTGCATATTCACTTTTGAAGGACAAGTTTACTGGATATAGAGTATTTGGCAGGCATTTTTTTCTTCGCTCATGTTGAATATGCCAACCTATTGCCTCCTGACCTCCATTGTTCTCAGTTAGAAGTAAGCTGTTAATCTTTGGTTCTTTTTATGTGGTAAATGTTTCTCTTCTCTGTTTTTCAATCACTTATTTACATGTCTCTAGACATGGGTCTCAATGTTTATCCTGTTTTGATTCAGTTGACTTTCTTGGAGCATAGATTAATATTTCTCTTCAAATTTGGAAATGTCTTTGGCATTATTTTTTCAATAATTTTTCTGCCTTCTTATGTTACTTTTCTCATTCTATGGATCTCATCACGTGTATCATGGTAGGATTTATTGTCTCCATATCTCTGAATCTCTGTTTATTTCTCTTTTTTTTTGTTCTTTGGAAGTGATAATCTTTATTGCTTTATCTTCAGCTCAAGTGATTCTTTGCACTGCCAGCTCAAATCTGCTATTGAACCCTTCTGGTGAATTTCTCATTTCAGTTATTGTACTAGTCATGAATAACATTTAGATTTTGTGTTTAAAAAAATAAATTTTGCTGTATATTAATATTTTTTATTGAATCATTGTCAATACATTCTTTAATTTTTAAAGCACGATTTCCTTTATTTCTTTGAACATATTTATAATAGATGCTTTAAAGGCTTTTTCTACTAAGTCCAACATCTGGACACCATTAGAGACAGTTTCTCTTGATTCCTTTCTACCCCCATGGGTCATATTTTCCTATTTCTTTGTACATCTTGTAATATATTTTCTTGTTGAAAACTGATCATTTTAGAGAATTTAGCTTAGTGTCTATGGATTTGCATCTCCTCTATGGATTTTTGTTATTATTTTTTATTTGTTTGGTATATTTGGTATCTTGCCTAGACTAATTCTGTAGAGTCTGTATCCCAAGTACCATGTGGCCATTGATGTCTCTGTTCTATTTTTTAAAATTAGTTTATTGTTTTTGTTTCTAGTACTGCTTTCATAAGGTTTGCCTCTGGGTCAGCATAACAGTGCTATGCCAGTGACTGATAAAAGTTTGTGCTTAAACTTAAGTGAATAAGGTTTCCACTCTTTGCTAATGTAACTGTGTGTATATTAGGGCACACACTCTAATTTCTGTCAGTTCATAAATCGGTAATTGTAAAGTCAGTCCTTTCTGGGTGTACAAAGCTTCATGTTTAGAGAGGGATGAATAACCTTCCATGATTGTCAGCAAGATCACTATTGGCTTTGACAGTACCTCTGGGCATGAGTTTTTAGTCTCCTTGCTCTAAATCAAAATAGCTGCCTTCCAGCATGAGACTGCTAAATCCTCATGGCCTACCTTTTACTGGTAGAGTGGTCACAACATGCAGCTGGGGCTTGGGGATTAGAGCAGCCCCAGCGAAAATGCCATATATTCCTATTATCCTTATTAAAGTTTAGTTGTTTTCCTTGAATAAACTTTTCTCAATTTTTTGTATGCCTTTTGTCAGTTTCCAGAGTCCTGAAATGGTTGTTTTTGATAATTTTTTCAATTTTTGTCCTTTTTGCTGAGCGCCTTACTTTGCCTTTCCAAAAGTCAAGTAGCATATGTCTTTCTGCTCCTTATGAAGGATGAAAGTGATGGATTACTATCAAATGGCTATTTCAATTGAGTGAAACATGATTTAGTCAAATCATTTTTCATAACAGTTAGGAGTTATATGACAGCTGATTTCTATATTCTCTACTTCTGTATATATGAATCTCTAAAATCTTGTTGCTGTTTCACACATTTTAGATCCTTAAAATGTTATACTCAAAGAATACTTTTATCAACAAGACTAACCTGTAGATATTTTTAAAAAATATGCCCTATCTTCCAGGATTTCTAAGGTTTTGTTTGTTTTTAATTTTTTCTGTGTTGCAACAGGCTTGAGGAAATATCGGATGTCCTAAAAATAGACAAAAATGTAGTTGGGTCTAAAATATGCAAGCCTTTCTAAAAAGTTTTACAAAACTGTCCTACTTTTATCCATAAATAGCTGAAAATACTGACTAAATAATAATACTCATATATAGTTAAAAAAGACTGTACTGTATTCACAGTCTAACAAGCAGCTTCTGCTAGTAAGCCTGTCAAAGAAAAGGTTATAAGAACTAATTAGGAGGTTATAGCCTTGAAAACTTTACACACTAAGATGGGAGTGGTTTGAGGGAAGACTGTAAATATATCTGGAATCAGAGACTTAAAAAGTAGACCTATTTTGGCTCTTCAGATATTACTCCAGTATATTTCCATATAGAAATAGCCTAGTTTTTTAAAGTTGTACTATTTTAAACAGAGAGTCCACTCTTATTGTTTAGGAACTGTTCTAGAAATAATGGAATCTTGTTTATGGGGTAAAATGGCTTGCAGAAGGAAATTTTTAGCATAATAGTTCTAAAACAAAAACTCAACCAACCTGTTTATATTGCCT
Source organism: Manis javanica (assembly GCF_040802235.1). Classification (NCBI taxonomy): domain Eukaryota; kingdom Metazoa; phylum Chordata; class Mammalia; order Pholidota; family Manidae; genus Manis; species Manis javanica. The sequence continues at coordinate 115,565,766 of NC_133174.1, forward strand.
TCTATAACTAGTGAAGCCATATCAAGAAAAATAATGAATATTTTATTTCAAACTAATTGATGAAAGCTTATATCTGAGTCCCTTAATTCCATTTTTATCCCACATTATCTACATAGCCATAATTTTCACTAGCAGGCACTATTTTTTCTAAATGTGACTGAATAAATCATTGAATTTTAAAATTACAGAGGGATCATTGTGTCCATTTAATTAGGAAAGCTAACGTATATAGAACTCTATACCCTATATAACTGATAATTGTAGAGAAATCTCTTTTAGGAGAATGGTTAAAATTAACAGTTCTGTTTTAATTTCAAATGAGTGCCTTTTAAATATAGGGCACCTTGAATAAACTATCAAGAAATTGAGACTATGGGTAATTCAGGAGATTTCTAAGGTTTATAGTTCAAAGTTACCAAATGACAATGTAGGAGATTTTCTTCTCTTTCTCTTTTGCTTGCTTGCTTTCTCGCTCTTGCATTTGCTCTAGCTCTAGCTCTCATATAATACAGGGGCTAACAATTCTGCTTCAGACTACTCTGTTACTCTGGCTTTACCTCTTACGAGCTGTGTGAACTTCTATCTCAGTTTTCTTCATTTGCAAAATGAAGATAACAGAACCTAATTCACAGAGTCATTGATTAATATACATAAGGCACTTAGAACAGTGGTACAAAGAAGTGCTTTTAGAAGTATATGTTGTTTTTGTTAAATAATCCCTTTAATTTCATGTCATTTGCACTAAAGATGAAAGACATGCCCTATAGATATTAATCTTAGTAAAACTCTGTAAACACTATTTTGAAATTGAACTCAGATATACACAGCATTTTTCAAAGCAAAAAAGGAGGCACTTTGAGTTTTCAGAACATTTGACTGAGCAATATCAAAAGTCCACTTTGAGGTGTAGATAACACAGATGGGTTCTCTGTTTAATACGCTAATTGGAATCTACTAAATATCTGTATGGCAATGTGACTTGTGATTTAGACATAGCTCTGTTTGCAAAGATACTTCAATAATAATTAAATGGTTCAACCTAATTATTTTTCAGTTTGTTCATTACATAGAACTTAAACCATCAAAGCAAGTTAGCTTTTTTTCCAATTAAAAAAAAAAAAAAACTATTTCCATGGTACCTAGAAGAGTACCTAACAGATAGTAGGCACTCAATAGTTATTGGATGGATGAAGGATAGATTCCATTGAAGTCGTATACATAAATTCAAAGTTTCACTTATGTTGTCATGCTATTGTAGATTCAAAGTTGGCTTCCAATGTACAAGTTAAACCAGTACTAATTCGTCCCTACAGAAGTTAGGTCATAGACACATGTATAAAATACTTAGTTAATTTTTATAAATTCAGTCTAGTTTTTTTTTGGCTCAGATTATATCAAGGAGATGAGAAACAAGACCCTGTGATTTGACAAGATATTTTGTTCTCCTAAGACTTGTATTACCATCTTACAGATGTAGATGAAAGAACATAGTACAACTGCTTTTATTCTGCATTATCTGTCTCCCTTGAATCCAGATGTCCCTTAAATATTCCCACTGTGACACCAGTCCAAAAAGAGAGTTTAAGACATCGTCATTTCGAGGTTAAGCCAATATACTATGTCAAGAATGTCACCAGATATTTGACCACAATTCTGTGTGTCTGTAGTGATGGGAATGTGGCACCTCTTAACTTACTTTCAACCATCTATTACTCTGCAACACGCAGCTTCATAAAGTCTTGAATTAATCTTCAGGGAGAAGAATGCCTAATAAAGAACACAATAATGTGCAGCAGCTCTGGCAATAAATTTGATGAAAGGTTTCCTGAAAGCCACAGCAAAGGGTAAATGAGTCCACTTATTAGCTGTGTGTTGGTGTTATTTATGTTCTGTGACCCACAGGGAGATGAGAGATTTTATTTTGTTGCCTAGGCCTCCTTCTCAGGGCTTCATTCAACATGTTGGCACTTTGGGAACGGTGTTTGTATACTGAGTGGGAAAATTTTTTTCATCATGGGAAATGTACTTCTTTCTTCATAAAAGAATCTTACAGAGTGATTTTTTGGTGTTATTATTGTTTCCTTTTGGTTTGGTTTTTTATTTTAATCTTAGAATAGTGAAGTTTGTAAACAGTGGTATATTTTGGCGGCTTAGGGGTTTTGGACAGGTTTATAAGGGAAAATGATCTTATCACACATGGGACCTGCAATAATTCTCTGAGAAGCATGTTTGAGGAACAGAGAATCAAAATGAATGAAGTGCAAGTTTTATTAGATGTTTTTCCAAGAATATGCTATTCTGGCTTTATGTCAGTTCAATGTCTGATGACTGTAGAAAATATGTTGTCTTATTTTTACTAGTGTTGAGGGATGTAGGTATGTGTGTATTCAAAACTGGGTGTTTATATTTTACAGTTAATTGATTGGACTCTTTTCAGAGTTGAGTTGAAGGAATGACTGTGGTTCATTATGCTTTATGTTCATAATTGAGTTAATTTCATGGCACAGTTGAAGAAAGAGAACAATGACTCAGGAAAACTTTGGCCTTACATCCTATCCTTTTAGGTGTTATGCATTGATCATTTCTCTTCACTTCCAAACTCATAAATGCCTGGGTCATTAATACAATTCCCTTAATGTTGTGTTCTTTCTTTTCATTACTGTCTGCACTGCCTTGGGCCCTTCTTTTTTGGGTTTCCTTTGCTGCTGTTGCTCTTGTTGTTAGCACTTTTGAGGAATTAAAGAAAATAGTGCTCTTTACCTGAGTATTTGAACTTGTATTTTATGGTATTGTTTTTCTCTTTTGATATTACATTTTAATTATGCAGCATTCTGAGCTCCAGAGTAAGGAGGGGGAGACAGAGAGATGAAGAGAATGTGGTCATTATTGTTAGTCATATGGGTCAGGTTTTCATTTTGCATTAATCCCTTAAATCTCCTTTATGTTCCATGCCTGTATTAACTTGATATGATGGTACTAATACAGAAGCTAGTCATTTAACTAAGACAAGAAGAATTTGATGCTATTTATTTCAAAACATAATTCAAGTGATTATATCACTCATGAAACATTTGGAAAAGAAATATTTCCCTTTCTCTGGAATAAAGACTTGGGGTTATGAGGATTAACAAATTAAAGGGGAAAGTTGTACAACCTAAAGAAATAGGAATAAAAGTTCTTGTTAAACTGAGGGTTTTATTATTACAAAAATCTAGAATTTAAGTGTCTTTCTTCAAGGGAGTAAATAGGGCTGTCTTCAAAGTTCAATTTATTGACATTTACTCAATCAACAAATGTATATTTAATGCCAGCTTGTGTAAGGCACTGTTCTATATAATTTAGAGGAGAATAATTGATGGCTTTCTGCTCTCAAGAGGTTTAGTCTGTAAACACAGAAAAAAAAACAGTCTTAATAAGAGGTAACATTAATATAGTTTTAAGCAAGATTAGTTGCATAAGCAATTTTCTATAAAAATTACAAAGAAATGAGGGATTCATTATGAAAGTAGGACTAGATATATATGAAACCAAAAGTAAGTGGTTTATTAGTTCAACAAATGAAAAGTTAGAAGGTCATTTTCTGGAGTGAAGAAAAGAAGCAGAGCCACAGAACTGTGAAAATATTTATCATATTTGAGTTGATACAAGTGGATTATTTGAGACAGATTTGGTGGGACTAACTAAAAGGCTAGTGAGAAAAGAAAGTGAGGGATGCAACCTTGCTTTGAAAATAGAAGTGGGGTCAAGAGAAGTTTTTCAGAGTAAATGAAATAATTGACTATTAATTGGCAGAGTAAGAAGTGAGAACCAGTTATTGACTGTTGTGGTATTCCTTTGGGTTTTATTGCATTGACTTGTAAGTGTTCAGTTTTGAAGGAGACAGCATTTTCATAATATCATTTTCTTAAGAAAAACTAGCTGGGGGAAAGGAAAATACTGGATCTTTTAAATGGGAAATGGCCTCCTATTTGGTTTAGAAAAGAAATTGTTTCAGCGACATTTTCTATAGCAAGTTTTTCAGAATGAATAAATAAGGGTCACATTGAATGGTGGGAGTAAAATTAGGGTAGGCAAATACATTTGGAGATCTCTGGGTTCAGCAAGGTCATATGTTTTATTACTGTTAGTCGTGGCCCTGCTTTAACATACTGGTAACACTATGAATCCTCTAGAAAAGAATTGCCAGTGCAGGATCCCCTAAAAGGAGAATTTGACAAGTAGAATTTTTTTCTATATAGCAGCTTACAGAACAGATATTCCCCAAGAAAGTATTTGGGGAAACGTGGCCTTTTGTAAATAATTTTTACTAAAAAAAGCACTGTCTAAAAGATTTACGAACTATATGATAGTCTCCAATTTGAAAGTTTCTCAAAAATCTTGATGTGCACAATACTTTAATTCATACTCTGAAGTTAACATTATCGTTTGCACTGCTCATTTTATGTCTACTTGGTGTGACATTTTTATTGCATTCATGTTGCTTAAAACTCCCGAAGAAGAGTTGGAGATAAAATGCTTAAAGTTCTCGGTGATGCAAAATTTGAAGTCTCCCTAGTGGAATTCATTACCAAAGAGAGTGGATATCTGGTATTTTATCTATCTAGCAAATTTAGCAACACCCTGACCAAAAACCCCTGAAAATGAAAAACTGTAGGAGGAAGAGGAAGAGGATGGAGAATGTTTACTTAGAGTTCATATTTCTAAATATGTAGTGCATAGCAAAATGAACTGTGGTTAAACATCCATACTTGTGTTCTTGAATCCTGGCTAGTGTTTTATTTTCTTTAGATCCCTGTAGTTTTAAGCTGCTGTGGTTTCACGTAGGTTTAGCACAGAGTAGCGTATCATTTAAATGATAGATCATTTAGTTAAATTATTGCTTTTGATGTATGGTAAGAAGTATGGGATTTCTTTAAGAACAGAAGGGGAGAATACAAGGCAATCAGTGTATGTCTACTCTTAATTCTTCTAGCAAACAGCTGGATAGGGAGTTCACCACAGAAACTGAGGTCACAGGGTATTTCAAATGGCTGCTTTTTGGCATACTGAAGAGTTTGGCCTATACTAAGGCTTTATTTTTATCTTGGAACCAAAATATATAGCCATAACTACTTTCTAGGGTGCTAATATGTAGAATAAAAAGGCCACACACACACCATCCTTGCTGCAAATAAACTAACTGATGAATATGTTGCTTTTTAAAGCGACACCTCATCAATAACGTCACTCATTGTTCAGAGATACTACATTACACAAATGAGGATGCTCCTCTTGATGGTTTAGTACCATGCAGTCTTCTCCAACACTGCAATATAGGAGATTGTGTAGAGAATGATACCTCATACAGAGTTAACATTCATGCCTGAATGTATGAAAAAGAAAAGGGAGGGGAGAAGGGAAGGATGGAGGCAGGAGGAGGAGGGAGAGAGAAACAGAGAGACAAAGAGAGAATGTTTTTGAGATTTGCTTTGCAACATTCATGCAAAGGCCCTCCAATGATGGTTCTACATGATTAAATGAGATTTAACATTCCTAATTGTATAAGAAAATGTATGTCATAAAAAAGTGACATAGTTTCCATTACAAAAGACATAAAAGAAGAATATAACATGTTCTTGTCAGAGAGAACCTTTGACAACATGTCAGCATAATAGAAAAGTAGGGTTCAAACTATGCACAAAAATTCACCACATAAACTATGGTACCAGTCAAGATTAATGTTGTGGAAGATACACACACACACACACACACACACACCTACATATATACTGAAATGCTCCTGCTCAGAGCAGCTTGCATTTAGAGATATCAGGACTTAAAGTAGAAACCTTTTGGGTAGAAAAATGATTCATAACTTTTGGAATCTAGCAAATTCATAAAAATACTCAATTACAGATTTCCAAGGTATTGTTTGAGATGGAGGTATTATAAGGTAGAATTAGCATAATTCCAACTAAGTTTGTCTATTCACTTGCAAAAAAGAGATATACCAGTGTCTGCAAAGAGGAAAAAATTTTGAGAGTTTGAAGAACCCAAGTAGGCTCTTTCAAGAAAGTTTATTGACTATACAATATTTTGTGAAGAATGTCAGTGCCCTGTTAATATGAGAAATGATACTACAAATGAGTCCAAAAATCCCTCACAGTGAGGGGCCATCTGATGTTATCTGTCAGTTCAAAATTTATTTTCCCCTGGTAATTTTCCATAGCTGTATGGAAATCAGTCTTTCAGGTTTCTATTTATCATGTCATCATCATTGCATCAACAATGTATAAATTTACAGACATATTTAAGCAATTCCTCACCTTCATCATCCTATGTCCTTCCTCTATTTTTCCTTTCCCTCCCGTCCTCCTTTTCCTCTTCCCTTTTCCTTGTCATTCTCATTTTCTTTATTCAATAACAATTATAGCTAACATTTATTAAACATAGACTTTGTTCTAAGTACTTGTATATACTTTTCATTCATTGCACAAATACATATTGAACACTTCTGAGACACCGAAACTATTCCAGGAAATAACATCCTGACTCACATAGAGCTTACATTGTACTTGGGGGAAACAGATAAATATGTAATGGAACAAGATAATTACAGATTATATAGGTGCTCTAAATTACATAAACAGGGTTATGAAGTAGTATAACTGGTGGGGAGGCAGTTAAGAAAGATCTCTCTGAGGAGGTGACTTTTGGACTTAGATGAAAAGAAGTAACCCACACAGGATCTGGGCTCAAAACATTACATGCATAGATTACAAAGGAGTTTAGGATGTTGGAGGAGGATGCTTGTTTGAATGTTGGAGAAGCAGTCAGGAATTAGACCATTTAGAAACTCTGTAGGCTGAATTAAGAAATATGGATTTTATCCTGAGAGCAATGGGACTCCATTCAAATATTCTACACAGGGAAGAAATACACTCTGACTTGCATTTAAAAAGTTTCCTTCAGTGGGAAGAATGGACAGTAAGGGTATGGAATGGAATCAGGGAGCTCTATGAGGAGCCTGTTGAATTAATTCAGGGCGACATAGATACGGTATTGAATCATGATGGTACTACTAGAGATCATGAGAAGGTGAACTGATTAGGGACTTGTTTTGGAGTTAAAGCTACAGGATTTGTTCATGCATTAAATGTGGAGAATAAAGGAATGCAAGGGATTGATGATGAATTTTGGGTTTTTGGTTTGAAGAACTGAAGTTTATAGTGGTACCTTTCATAAACTAAGAGTAACTAAGTGAACAACAAGTTGTTCTTGGATGAAAATCAAAAGATCTTTGGCATATTAATATTGGATGCCTATTATATATCTGGCATGTCAAGGAAGTGGCAATGTCAAGAAAGCTGTAACATAAAATCTGGATTCAGGATAGAGGTCTAGGTTTTAGATAGAAATTTGAAGTCATCAAAATACTAATGGCATTTAAAGCCACGATACTAGAATGGAATCACCTAAAAAGCAACTACAGAGGGAAAAAGAGTGGAGAGGAGAGAAAAGAGAGAAGGAAAGAGAAGAATCTCAAGACTGAGCCCTCAGATACAAGAGTCAGGATTGCACAGAGAAAGCTGAGCTCCCAAAGGTAGCTTGAGAAGTGTCAAGGAACTCAGTAGACAATCAAGAAAATGTGGTATCCTAAAACTGAAGACGGGAGAATGTTTCAAGAAGACATAGTCAGCTGGGTTGAATGAGGCAGAGAGGGCAATGTGGAAGTCACTGTTAACCTTCACAATTGTTGTTTTAGTGAAGCTCTGAGTGCAGAAAATTGAAATAAATGGACTAGTAAATTAAAGATGATGATATGAACTCATTACTTCTTTTAATAATCCTGGGGATTACTACCATTTAACAGATGAAAAAATTGAGGCTCAGAGAGATTATGTAATTGATTAAATGTCACAAGAATTGGTGGAGTCAGGATTCAAACCAAGGTCTTCTTGACATCAAAGATTCCTTCCCTTAATTGCTACATATCAGGAATTAAGGTTTAGAGAAGAAAAGGACTCTGAGTTTGAATAATTTAGTCTACTGCATCAGTGCTGTTAATATTCACTTAATAGAATTTGTAAAATAACTACTCCAAAACAAAAATGGGTCCGAAAGCTGTCTTTAGGAGTGGGAAGGCTTCAAGGGATGCTGGCATTATTCAACGTATCAACATTTATTTCTCAAAAGGCAACTTCTGTTGAGCTGTATCACCTGCTTGGATTGTGTGAGTAGGGCTATCTGATATACTATGGCATTAAATTTCCAGTTTTAAGTTCTTTTTGAGACTAGCAGTTTCTGATTTCAGAGTCTGTGCTAGTGCATTACAGAGAACATAAACCTCTGTTTCTCTGCAATTGGTATATCACCTTATCATTTTGGAGATCTGCCTCTCCACAAAATGCCAGATGGTGTTGAGACACCAACTGCTAGCTACTCAATGGCCATTCTATGCACAAATAGAAATAAACAGAAGTTGACAAAAGAAGTTCTTCCTATCATTTTATAAATCTCAGGATATTCTATAATTCTATATAGAATATCTATAAGATAGTCTATCATTCTACATTCTTCAGTTGCTGTGTGTTCACAATTTATATTAATTGCAAGTACTAATCACAAGGTTCTTCACAAGGTAAACTTGCAGTGTTAATTAAGCCATGATAGTGGCAGTACCTAAGTATTTTAGGCAAAATTAAATTGCTATGCTATGAACAGTAGTCTGTCACTTCACACCTCAGATAATGATATGTCACTTCAATGGAAACATTGATGTTAAAAGAGCTTCCTGACTCACATCTTTAGGCTAATCAAATTACACAGATAATGGAAGTTCAGACTGGACAAGCTTTTAATTTCAGTAAGGAGTGGGTGTCCCTTAGATAAACTTCCTGAGTTAATCAATTCATTTATGTACCATATAGAAAATTGACATTGAAGATGTATCTTACAGATTTTTCCATGGTTGTTGTAAAAAAAGGGTTAATACAATTGTGTCTCGGACATATAACCTAAGTGTATCTCGGAATTGTCTATGTGAAAACATTGGCAAGATAAATTTAGTAACTTGCACTTGATTCCTATATTGAAAAACAACTGGAATGGAGTGTATTGGAATGTAGTGTATACCAGACTATATGGTCTAACCTGTTAAAGGTGAGTGGAAGATGATGGTAACTCATACTGAGTGAGTACATATTATATAAGAGCCACTATGCAGGGAAGAACCTTTCAGGTTTATCTATCTACACCACAACCATACAAATTCTGTATTATTTTTCTTATTTTACATAAAGGGGTTAAATAACATGCATAAACTCACAGTTGGTCACTGTCAGAAGTGTAATACAAGAGCTATGGACACTATAATTTACATTGTATACATATTCTTTGTCGAGAATCCAGATCGTTATGCCCCATTACAAAATAGATGGCTAATTGTACGTTCTCATCTAGTTCCTTATCCAAATCCAAAATTGCAAGATGCACAAAATAATATACAAAAATAAAATACAGAAAATACGTGTAATATTTATCTTTAATAGTGTTATAGCTTTTTAATATAATATTTTTCTGATAATATAGGAACATAGGTTTATTGTAGAAAATTCAGAAATCCTTGAAAAAAGTAATAGCTAACAGTGTAACAGTAGCTGGGCACTCACTACAGGTTAGATACTCAGCTGTTTTTTTCCATGGTTTATTTTGTCTAATACTCATGACAACCAGAGGCAGAAGATGTCATTGTTATTTATTTTTACAAATTACTAAACAAAGGTACAATGAACTTAAAATTTTTCCTAAGGTGTTACACTTGTGTAAGAGTCAGGATTCAAACGTAAGAAGTCTAGCATGAGAGTCTACACTTCACTACTACACTACCACTCATAATCCTAATAGCCACAGTAAACTATTGTCAGTATTTTGATCCATTCCCTTGTATGTGCTCGTTCTTTAGAGGTTTCCAGAATTGGCTTCCAATTCCCTACTCCCAAAGCTGGATTAAAATCATAAATCTCTCATGAAGCTCATTTTTTCTAAGCTCAAATGTATATTCCAATATACATAAGGATATAGTATCACCAGAAACTTATCTATAAAGTTTTGGAAAACACAAGCTATATTTGTTTTTACTTTTAGTGTATATCCTGCATTGCTGTCTTATGATCAGGTACCTGACATTTGTAAAAGGCAAAAGTTCATGGCTCTGAATTTCCCATTTCCAAATATCTGCTCTTCTCTCTGTATTCTTGCTACCTGTAAAGATCCCAAAGCTTTATTAGCCCTGTGCTGCCCCTCTGCTTATGCTTCACAAGATTTTGCCTTTAGGGAGCCATTCAAAATGATATACATTCTGCCAGAAATCAGAATGTAACTATGAAGAAGCACTGATCAAAAATGTTTTCTACTGCAAGAGCCTCAATCTCCATATGGGACTTTGTCTACAAAAATGCAACTTCACTAACAGTTTGAAGTTATAAGTGAGTTTGCCCTGGCCTATGCTTACTGATATGGGATTGTCTGGCTCCATGGAGAAGTTATTCATAGTACCTGTAAGATGTGTTTTCAGTTTCAGATAGAAACTCTTTAATCTAAATTGAATTATTCTTCAGTGTATAAGCTTATATATTTTTTTCCAAGCAGAACAGGGCAAAGCAAATCTGTGTCTATCCATTGAATATTAATTTGAGGGGGAAATCTGAATTTTTGTGTATCTCAATATCTGAGGAACCGATAGCCTAACCATTCTACATGCATGTCACCCCCCCCCCCCGTTTTACTCTGCTTAGGCTGCCATAACAAAATACAGTGTAGTCTGAACAACAGAAATTTATTTCTCACAGATCTGAAGGCTGGGAAGTCCAAGATCAAGGTGCCAGCTCATTTTATTTCTAGTGTGGGCTCTCTTCCTAACTTGCAGACAGCTTCCTTCTCAGTATATCTTCACATGTCTATAGATAGATAGATACAGATTAGATGATATACATAGATACAGATAGATGTAGACATAAATGATACATAGATAGAGAAAGAGAGAGTCCTATTCTTACAAGAACACTATTCCTACAGGATCAAGGCCCCAACTTTATGACCTCATTTAATCTCAATTATCTCTTACAGGCCCTATCTCCAAATGCAGACACATTGGGGGTTAAGACTTCAACATATAAATTTTGAGGGAGATACAATTCAGTCCATAGCCCTCCACTCCTTGGCCTCCAAAATTCATGCTCTTTTCACATGCAAAACATTCATTCCACCTCAACAGCCCAAAGGTCTTCACTCATTCCAGCATCAGATCTAAAGTCTGAAGTCTCATCTAAATCTCATTTCAACTGGACCTGGGTAACACTCCAGATGCGATCCACTCTCCAGCTGTGAACCTGTGAAACCAGACCAGTTAGTTATGCACTTCCAAAATACAGTGGTGGGAGAGGCAAAAGATAGAAGTTCCCATTCCAAGAAGGAAAAACAGGAAGGAAGGAAGAGGTGGTGATTCCCATGCAAGTCCTACACCTAGCAAGGCAAAATGCATTACATTATAAGGCTTGAGACTAATCCTCTTTGGCTCAATACTGTGCCCTTCAGGCCCACAGCAGTGTCAGTGACATCCACAGGGCTCTTGCCTATTCATGTTACAGAGGCAGCCTAACCCCTTTGGCTCTCTGCAAGGGTCACACCCTCTGAGGAAAAAGCAGTGGGAGTGGCAGCTCTGATGACCTCTGAATCACCTTCTAGGTGATTCTTCCCTTTTCTTGAAGGATAATTCCTGTTAGCTGTCTTCCTTCATTTGGCCATTTTCTCTGCTTCCTTTATTCCCAGTTGACATAATCCCAGTTCTGTTGTTGGCTTCTGCTGTGATGATTGATTAAATTGGTGGATAGTATCTAATCTCCTTATCAAATGGTTGTTCAGCCACATCCTTAATGTTCTCTTCAGTACAAGCTTTCTCATATTTTTGCAATATGGATAGGCTGAAAAATTTCCAAGTCTTCAAGTTCTTTTTGCTTAACAACTCCATTTTATCTCTCTCCTCTCACATTTCACTATTAGTAAAAAGAAGCATGGCTACACTTTGAACACCTTGTTCAGAATCTCCTCAGCTAAATATCTAGTTCATTGCTCAAATTTTCTACCTTCCTTCAAATACTAGAACACAATTCAGCCAAAGAACACAATTCTTTATCACTTTATACCAAGGATTGCCTTTCCTCCAGTGTCTAATAAACTTGTTCCTCATTTCCATCCAAGACTTCATCAGAAAGACCTTTATTATCCATATTTCCACCAACAATCATTTCATGATTATGTATGTCCTAAGAAGATGGAAACATTCTGTACAGATCTTTTCTTTCTGAGCTCTCACCAGAATTGCCTTTAACATTCATATTTCTGTCCACACTCTTCAAGGCAATCCAGGCTTTTTCTAACATGTACCTTAAAACTCCTCTGGTCTGAACTCCAACTTCTACTGGGAAGTCAAAGAAAAAAGTGCTGGCTAATTTGGTCTTTGGTAAAAGCTCTCCATCTGGATTGGAGATGCTGCCTTCTTGTTTTGTCCTCACGTTGTGGAGAAAGAGAGCTCTCTGCTATATTGTGTTATGAGGATACTAATCCTTCTATATAAGGACCCACGATTATGACCTCATTTAACCTTAGTTACCTCCTTGGGCCCTATCTTCAAATAAAATCACCTTAGGGGTTAGGGTTTCAGCATATGAATTTGGGGGAGAAACAATACAGAGTACAGTACACCCCACTGATCCCACTGTTTCCAGCTATTTGCTCATGAGTTTATACCCGTGTGTTCCAGAACATGTTTTAAAGGTGTTTCTGCCCTGTTTCTCTTTTCTTGCTCTTCCCTGAAGCTTCTACTAGTCTGAACCCCAAATATCTTAATTTTATTGAACACAGATAACATTACAAGTGACCACTACTGATGCCAATGTCAGCCATATGGAGGAGTCATATTTATCTTCATGTCAAGAGTGAGCCCTGGTAACTCTTACACCTTACTGGTATGGTCAGAACTCAGATATATATAACTCCTAGAAGATAGAGTTCTAAACAGCTGCTGCCCAAGTTACTGGCTATGCCAGGAACTGTCCACTTCCTTACACTCATGGTGCTGCCATTGATTTTGCTACTCCCACCGATACTCATATCAAATAGTCTGGGCTCAGGAGTGACATTTGTATCTTCCATGATTGCTCATGACCAGAAGCAGCTTATCTCTGCTACCTTGAAATCTAGGTTCTCAGAGGTGAGGAGGTCCCTCCAGTCAGTTGAAAGCCCTATTTCATTTCATCTTCCAGGATTACTCAATCATGTTTAGGGGAAAAGAACTTCCCACTCAACAAGAGATAGTATTGGTCCTTGTAACTCCAGGGAGAAAATCCCAGGGCAAAATACCTTTGAAACCGAAATCAGTCAAAGGGAGGAATAAAGTTTAAGAAACCCGTTAATTTCTTACAAGCAGTCATCCCGTTTCTCTCTTGACCAGGCTGCAGCAGAAGAGAGCTCCACCTAACCTCTCTGGTCCAGATAAAACCTCCCAGGCCCTTGTAATTACCTATTGATATATAGTGGCTAATCTTCTCCACCCCTTGGAAACACCTACTGATTTGCAGATGCACTAAAGCCAGGAGAGAGATTTTGGAAATATTGCAATTTTACCCACAGTCCTGTGACCAAAACTATGTAAACATAAAATATTACACGGGTGTATATCCAAGATTTGAGTTTTTCTGTTTTGTTCAAGTTCACCTTGTTACATATGAATCCTTTACTAGCTCTCTATAAGCTGCAGCCAGTCTAGAGAATAGGCCCAACGCTCAGGAAGGAAGAAATGTCAATATTAGTATAGTATATTGATTAAACTTGCTCTAATGCTTTGGACTTTTCCCCTGATGTATATCCCAGGGCTGTAGTGAGTTGCACCACATTTTATCTGTTGAAGACTCTTTTTCCTAGACAGAGCAGTGCTAAGAGGCCTGGAAGGTGCTCTCTAGCCCCTGAACTCATGCTGCTTTCACTTTGGCCTATACAGGGAAGGTGAATGGCACCAAACAGGGAAGTAGCCTCAGGCCTGATTCATTGTGGAAGCCCATATGGCATGATTGTAAAATAAGAACCCAAAACATGAATCAAGAAAGCAATATGGAACATGCCACAAAGAAGCTAAAGTTTTTAAACTGTTCTCTCATTATACCAAAAGCTCCAATTGTCAGCATTGTGTCCTGATAAACTTCTTGGACTTGATCATTTTTTTCACAGCTTTATTGAGGTATAATTAATTGACAAATAAAATTATATGTTTTTAAAGTGTACATGATTTGATATACATCTAACATTGTGAAATGATTACAATCAAGTTAATTAATATATCCATCACCTGACATAGTAAGTACATTATTTCTTCACAGAAGTTGTGGGGAAGTGGTAAAGTAACACACTGAAAGTTATATTAGACTACTAAAATTCTTCTTTAATATTTTATAGATGTTTTTATTTTTTTGTATTCTTGCATCTCATATTAAGTTTATTTAAATACATATAGTATTGCTGCTATTATTAATGGAAGTTTCCATCCATTATGGCTTCTAAATGCTTTTTATTGGCATGCATGAATTATGATTTTTGTAAATTTATATTTTTCTGGCCATATTTCAGAATATTTGTAATTCCAGGAGATTTTTAGTTATCTTATTGGGTTTTCAAGGCATAAAATTATTATTATTGTTTTTATTAAAGTATCATTAATATACAATCTTATGATAGTTTCAAATATACAACACAGTGGTTCAACATTCACCCATATTATTAAGTCCTCACCCCCTCCAGTGCAGTTATTGTTCATCAACATAGTAAGATGTTACGGAATCATTAACTGTATTCTTTGTGCTATACTATAGTCCCTATGACTAACCTATATTGTGATTGCTAATTATTATGCATGGCATAAAATTATTTCATCTCTAAATAACGATGTGTTTATTGCTTCTTTTCCAAAGATTTTACCTAATTCTTAGCTAGAACTTCTAGAGCCTTTTCAAATAATAGGAATGATAAAAGGTATTTCTACTCCTGGCATATATGAAAGCTGGTTTTAATGAAAATTAGTTTCCTGTTTCACTAGTAGTTATAACATTGGCAGTTAGTTTATTATAGGTGTTTCAATTAGGAAGCAAGTAATAGAAAACTCAGCTCAAACTGGTTTAAATAATAAGGCTGTTTTTCTTCCCACATCAATGAAAAATTAGAGGTAGGGCAGGTAGGATCTACCCATGTTACAATAATATCATAAAGGAAAAATTCTTCTGTGATTGTCCTTGAACTTGGCTTCAGAACAGGATGGCTATAGCAGTTCAGGTTGCCATACCCAGACAGTGAAATATCCAAAAGGAAAAAAGAGTGTAGATTCTCGAGTCTCTTTCTTACGAGTGGAGATATTTTTCATGAATGTCCTCTAACACAATTTCCCTCATAGTTTATTAGATAGAATTGGACTGAACGTTTATTTCTAAATCAATCATTAGCAAGGAGAGTGGGATTACCCTAACTGGCTTAGAATAATATTTTAGAGTTGAAATGAATATTGGATAATTAACCACACTGACCATGAAAATACATTGTGTTTTTATTATATATTACATTTTCTAGGCAACACCATTCTATTTTTTTGGTATTATAATAGTGTTAATCTAAAAATAATGATAGCCAGTGGGAAGAGCACTGGATTTGGAGTCAGAAATAAATACAATGTATACTAGTTTTTAAAAAGCTTTTTGGGGAGTCTTTAGGGCTTTCTATATGAAAGATCATACAATCTGCAGAGAAATTTCACATCTGCCTTTATCATTTGGATGTGTTTATTTTCATTCTTGCCTAATTTCTCTGGGTAGGACTTCCTGTTCTCTGTTGAATAGAAGTGGTGAGAGTGAGCACCATTGTCATGTTCCTGATTTTAGTAGGAAAGCTTTCAGCTTTTCACCATTGAGCATGAGGTTAGCTGTAGGTTTTTTCATATACAGCATGTATTATGTTGTGATACATTTCTCTTATAACCAACTTCCTAAGAGTTTTTATTATGAGAGAATGTTGAATTTTTCAAATGCTGTTTCTGAATCTTTTGAGATGGTCATGTGATTTTTACCTTTTATTTGATTAACGTGGTATATCACATTTATTGATCGGTGTATGTTGAATCATTCTTGTATCCCAGGGATACACTTGATCACAGTATATGATTCTTTTAATGTGATTTTGAATTTAGTTTGTTAGTATTTTGTTGGGAAATTTTGCTTTATATTCACTAGGGATACTGGCTTGTACTCTTTTCTTTTCCTTTCCTTTCATGTCCTTATCTGGCTGTGGTATTAGAGTAATGCTGGTCTTATGAAATAAGTTTGGAGGTGCTCTTTCCTCTTCAATTTTTTGGAAGAGTTTTAGAAGGATTAGCATTAATTCATCTTTAAATGTTTGATAAAATTCACCAGTTAAATGATCTGGTGCTGGTTCCTTTGTTTGTTAGGAAGTTTTTGGTTACTGTTTCTAATGTGGCTCTACAGATTGTAGACAGGCCATCTGGTGGCGTCTGTGGCAGGCTTGATTTGGAGTCCTTGGATACGCAGGTCTGGTGCCTGCGTCAGCAGGTGGGCCTGCCTAGTGTTTAGATGCAGAGAAACAAGCCTGGTGCCTAGGTCTTTGGGGGCAGGCCTACAGCCAGTATTCACTGGGGCCTATGGTGGTGGCCTGGAATGTGAGTCTGTGTGGGTTGACCTGGATCCTGGTTCCACAGGGGCCAATGAAGCACCAGGGGCCACTGGTGTAGGCCCAGCTTCTGGGTTTGTGGAGGCCTATCTGGTACTGTGATGGGCCAGGAGCCTAGTTTCATGGAAGCTGGCCTGGAAGCTTAGGCCCTATGGGTCAGTCTGAAGTTTGGGTCTGTAGGGTCTGGTCCATTTCTGGGGCAATCTAGGAGCCTGGGTTCTTGGGAGTCAGCATTAAGGGTAGAGTTTACCCAGTTTTTTATTTTCATAAGACCAGTTTATTCACATTGAATATTAAAGTACATTGCAAATATTTATACAAATTCATGGTTTATGTCCTCTTTTCCTTTTATTATGTATTTTGACATACAGAAGTTTAAATATTGGCATTTAAGGATATTCAAAACTATTGCTCTGTCTTTATTTTAAAAACTATTCCTTTGCTGTCATCCATGGAAAGCTTCCATACACAAAGATCAAATTTTCTACCTGCACTTTTTCGCTCTCTTTTTTTTTACATGTATTTTTCAGTCAGGAAGTTTTTTCTTTTGGCACTTGGTAGGAGAAAATGAGCAAACTTTTCCAGTTATCAACAAATTTCTTGGAGCATTTGTTGACTAATAAATATTTTACCCTCATGTTTAAAATGGTACCTTTATCAGAAGTAAATACTTAACTATGTTGTGTATGATTCTATTCTATTCCACTTATTTCCATATCTATTCTTTACCAGTAAAACATTTTATGAGCTACAGCATACAATGAACTTCTGTTATTTATTGTCTGCTGCATAATTTTTAATTCTGCTGTTGCAATTTTAATTTCCTTGAAACACTTTCTTATTTGGCTGACATCCTTTTTATGTATACCTGTCTTTTCATCCCTTTTCTAGGAAATCAGTCTTAGGCTCTCTTAAGATTACATATATCTTATCCTTATATAACACATTAACCCATTAATGATACCAAACATTATTCTAAAATATTTTTCTAGTTTCCTTAAGAAATTACTTCAAGTGTATGTTTTGTTACAACTCCTAAATGATATTTTACATGAGCTAAAGTATTATTTAATAATTTCTAAATTGAATTTTTACCCTTTTTCCACTCTTAAATATGTAAAAAGTACCCAAATTCAGTGTTTGCAAACAAGCAACATACATGGATTGCTGTTAGTCTGGCATGCTTTCTGTATGAGTGATGATGAACGGAATCACTTTCAGATGTGTTGCTGTAAAATGTATAGTACAGAGCCTAATCTAATTTTAATGACTAGGAAGCTTTCTTTTAGTGGAGTTCTATTCTACTCAGTTGTGATTATTTCCTACCTTTAATCGCTTGACAAGTGTTTAAATAGAGCAATAGGCTAGGATCCAAGAGAATGGGTATTATTCCTGATTGTCCATTGATTTTCCTTAATTGTGGTCTTGACCCAGCTTGTTTGCTATCTCTTATGGCAGTGATAAGAAAAGGAATTTCTGAAATCGCAGAAGAAAAAGGGCAGGACCTAAAAGTTTATCTACATCAGAACATAATATCTGGAGTTATCAAAAATACAAAATATTTGGTGTTAGTATTGTCCACATGGAGAATCTGGGGTGTAAATGAAAGGAGCATGATGACAGATCTAGTTCCTAGAAATGAGGTATAAGACAGTGACTGTATCTTTGAAACAAAGCAAGCAAAGGCCTGGTTATCAAAACCAAGCTTGAATTAGCACAGGATCATTTGATGTTGATACATACTGAAATAGAGCTCCCTAAATCTCTTTTGCCTAAATTCAGAATTAATTCCATATCTGCGATCTTTCAACCCAGGGCTAAGAGATGCATATGATGACTGTTGACACAGGAATTGTGGCAGAGCCTGACAGATTTAAACTTTCTAGGGTGAGGCTTTCTTTTGGCCTGGGTTCACCAGAAAGCAGACCTGATGCAGAATTCTTCCTTGCTGTTATTTTATTACTGACTCCAATGTTGGGGAGAAAGAGTGAGGGACAGGCAAAGAAAATCAGGGAAAGAGGAAGAGGTAATGTGAGGAGGTGTTATTGCACTGGCCCCTGCTAAATGAAATTGCCTGACCCTTCCAATGGTAACCTGTGCACCCCCGTTATACAGACAATGTATAGACTCTCCCTGGAGAACAAGGTTGTGGGGAGAAAGCAGAAGGAATAATTTGTTCACTTGCTCCTCCCATTGGAAAGACTTATTCATGGGGCTTTAATTCCTCCGTATTTCTAACTTGTCCATAGATGGCCAAGGGCACTGATCCCATGACAGTGTTTATGGCAGTGTTAGCAGGAAACCCTGGGGCAGGAGGCAAAAGGCACGCTCTGTGGGCAGGACGCCAGGAACTCTGAGGCTGCATCTATAAAAAGTTGGTCAGAGCCAAGGTGACCATGCAACTTATAGTCCACATTGGAGCACAGGTGAGAGTGGAAGGGGGCAGTGTTAATAATTAAAATCAGAGAATGAGTTTATAAACTCTCCCAGGCAAACTGAGATGGATGGTCATAAAAACAAAAAGAAAGAGAGAGGATCATAGGGGATTCAAAGAAGTGTCTGAGACAGTTTCTCTCATTTATAAATATTTAAAAAATCATTTTAAAATTTCCATAATTAATAAGAGGGCTTCCTTTGCTTTTTAGTAAACATTTATTTCCCCCAAAGTCTTAAGCAGAAGTCAACTATGTGAAACAAATTAAATCAGAGCTGTTCTTGTTGAAGTAGGAAAGTTAAGACTCAAAGAACGACCTTTTTGTTTCCTTTCAATAAGCTATCCCCTATTTAGAAAAACCTTTATGGCAGTGCAGTCCTGTAGAAAGGTCATGTGAGCTACAGGTGTGAGATACATAAGTGATTTTAAATTTTCCAGTAATCATGTTTAAAAAAGTAAGGAGAAATAGGTGCAGTTAATTTTAGTGATATATTTAGCCCAACATATAAAAGATATTAGCTTCAATATGTCATCACTATAAATACAATTAATGGGATATTTGCATTTATGGACTAAATCTTCAAAATATACATATTTTACAATTATAGCACATTTCAGTTAGACTGGCCACATTTCAAGCACTACATAGTCACATGTGGCCAGTGGTGACATTGGTCGATAGCAGAATAAGTGCTTTTGAGAGCACAGTGTGAAACCTTGTACAACAAAAGGATGCTTTACCACGCACTGTTCATTTCTTCACAGTGTGCCTCTATCTACGAAGAAAAAGATTTCAAGTTTTGCTTGTTAATTCCAAATATACATTGAGAAAATATGTAGGAGAAAGGTTAATTTTTCACGAAGTCAATTTTCATATTTGTGATGAATTGACCATTCTGACCTCCTTACCTACTGAGATACTCAAGGGAACAGAAGGACATACTCATTTAATGGAATCAAACAGTCTTTAATTTTAATACCATTTAAGTAACACAACAGCATACTGATTATGATCTCAATATGTTGGACTCAAATCCTTTCAGTATGATAGTTCTGGCTGTTAGTTTCAGTATATTAATAGGATATACTTTTATGATGGATTAAAAAATACATAAGAAATCCACATTTTCTTATGTGAGGGGAGAGGGAATTGAATGAAAGTGGTCAAAAGGTAAAATTTTCAAAAAGGTCAAAAGGCACAACAAAAGGTACAAAAGGTAATTATACATTACTAGGGATGTAATGTATAACATGATGACTATAGCTAATACTGCTATATGGTATATTTGAAAATTGTTAAGAGAGTGAATCCTAGGAGTTCTCAGCATCATTTTTTTCTTTTACTGTATCTGTATGAGATAATGGATGTAAACTAGACATATTGTGGTGATCATTTCACTATATATATGTCAAATCATTATGCTGTATATCTTAAACTTATATGGTACTAATATCAATTTTATCTCAATAAAACTGAAAAAGAAAAAAATCCACATTTTTGCTTTCCATATCTGTTTGGCAAAAGCTGAACAAATCACAATCATTATATAAATTAATCATGGGGATGAAAGTATAGCACAGAGAATATAGTCAATAATTCTGTAACATCATTCTATGTTGATAGTAACCACAATACTTTAGGTGAGCATCTAATAATGTATATGACTGTTGAATCACTATGTTGTATACTTGAAAGCAATATGATATTGTATATCAACTATACTTCAATTAAAATTAATTAATTTAAGAAAAGCTGAATGAAATACCTCTCACGGTGAGGGGAACAAAAAAAAATCAAAGAGAAGTCTTCCCTTTGAGTCTCTATGCACTTAACCCTTAACTGGCAAACTCTAGTCTGTTTCTTAGTTCAGTAACTGTTAATTCATTTCTGTTTATTCTTAGGAGGGTTTCAATTCCAGTTGCTTTACCAATCATAAGGATAAGTTGCTCTAGACTAGTGGTTTCTAACTTTTTTTAAACCCTAGGAACACTTTATAGAAATGCCATATTATAATGTGTTCAACAGATAAAAGCAAATCTTTCAAGGAGGGTCATAGAGCCCGATTTCCCACTTTCATTTTCCTCCTGAGGACACTGCATAGCCCTAGGTTTTCCTGAGCACCCTTTGACAAGTATTGCTTTAAACCATGAACATTTTCTGGCCCATTCCCTTTAGAATCAATAGCACACATTTTCCAGGTGGTTGACATAAATTATGTTTAGAGAACTAGTCTATGAATATAGTATGTGTGAATCCGAACTGCTTGGCTCAAAGGTGGGACAAATTGCCTTGGACACATTAGTACCTTTTTCTACTCAGTTCCATTGAATTTAATTTCAAAATGTTTTAAATATGAAATGTATGCATGTTCAATGAACTGCGTGAGGTGGTGAGAAAAATAGAAATGAATTAGAAAAGGCCCCTGTCTTCAAAGAGGGTATCATCTTCTGAACAGTTCAATAACTGATTACATAGCTATATTATGATGTATAGATAATCTAGTTGGTCTTTTATTCAACAAATATTCACTGATGCCTAGTATATTAGAGAAAATGCACTGCTCGAGGCTGGGAATGAAAGGATAGAAAATTGAATAAGAGTATTTTTATCCTCAACCCACATCAAGGAAGAGAGAGTAAAAACCTCCACGTTGGTGCTAATTCATACCTTAGGTAATTGCTGTTCTTGTGTAAAATATAAGTACACCATTTCCTATATGTGTGGACTATATATGCAGCATTGTTTAATCTCATGCTATGGAAGCAACAAAAGCCTAATACTATATTTTGCTTTGTAGTGTTAGTGATGGAAGCAGTGATTAATTTTTTTTATCCGTGGGAAATTGGAATGGCATAAAAGCTCCAATATTAAGATTTTGTTGCTGACTTATTATATTAATGACCCTAATTTAATGAGTAGAGTTAACACTTCCATTCATTAGTGTTCACATTTCAGCGATGTGTTTCCCTAGAACCCAAATAAACAAAACGGTCCACTGAGCAGTGAAAAAGCTCATGAACGTGATCCAAAATACCTCTTTCAAGTCATCATGGGACAGTCTACTGATTTACCATTATTTTAAAAAATATTTTTACTGATTTAATCTTTTTTGTTAACTGCTTCATTGCAGCTGATACTCAAGTGTATTTAAGCTGCAGCAAGGTGAAGGTCTATTAGAAGAGGTTGACAGGCTGAGCGATGACAAGGGAGAAGATAGAGGTAGCATAACCAACAGCTATAGAATTACGTGTTGTATGTGGCTTATGTGATAAAGGAATGACAAAGAAAGAAACAAATTTTGAAGTCCATAAGGTTGATCTGCCTTTTATAAGAGTAGATCCTTAACTGCAGTAGAGCACTAATTGATCACTCCTTTCAATGTACCTGGGAAAAGTTTGCAGACTCCATTATCCACTCAATCAGCCCTCTCCCCACATCCCAAAACCCTATCTTCCCCACCCAGCTGGCAGAAAGAAGCAGGTTCACTAGGGCTTGACTAGACACTTCAAAAACACTCAACTCCCAATATAGTCAATGATTATGTAACATCTTTCTACATTGATAGATAGGAACCATACCAGAGGGGGTGAAGATTTGATAATATGGGTTTAACCACTGTGCTGTGTGTTTGAAACCAACATAAGATTGTATATCAATGACACTTCACTTAAAAAAAAAGAATGCCCAATTTCTCTGCTACATCTTTCAGAATGAAGGACATCTGGGAGTTGCAGGTAGCATTAAGAATGTCTAAGAGTGTGGTTGGATAAATTGTTAGCCAACAATGTAAGGAAATGAAGTGTTTTGAGGAATCAAAAAGTCTGTTTAGTAGATATTTATCATAGACTGTACATATATCACTATTATTCATAGAATTAAAATATGAATAAAATAGATTTAATACAGACTATGTACTGGGCATAATTTAATCTCCCCTTGTTGACTGAGGAAACACTTCAGTATAGTGTATATCTTTCAGTCTATAATTATGAATGTAAGTTCTTCCAGTAAACAGAGCATCCCAGTTGGATTTTCTCTATTTAGACAATTCTATTTGATTTATGAGACACCAGAAAATGAATAGGAACAAAATTTATTGAGCATGATCCGTCATAATTTGTCATCTGAATACTTGGTATCTTTTCTCAGAGCTATGAAATAGTAAAAAGATAACATATCAAAATAAACTGGTATTCATGCATTCCTTCCTGAATTAAGATTTGGCTAAACTTTTCATCATTTATATTTAATTCTAAAATATTGTAATAATAATATATTTTCATTCTACTATTGACCATCATACACAAGGAGACAGTTTGCTAGTATTATGATTCACTATGCATAAAACTCAGAAGGCTGTTGTAAAATCTTTAAATCACAAATCATCATGGATAGAAATGAGTAGTAGAACCAAAATGCAAGGTTATAAAAACTACTATCAACAAGTAAATGTCATGAAAATATAAATTATTTTTTACTGAGCAGGGTAACAACACGAATAAGAGAACATATAATAAATAACTTGTTATGATAAATTCAGTACAATAAAACAATTCATTGAAAGCTTGTGATAAAATATTCAGTCTGCAACATACATAAATATACCTTAGCACTCTTTAAAAGGCTCCTTTCCTTTAACAAGTCATGTAAATTGCCAATAGCAATTTAACTAAAAGGAAAACTGTGTCTGCTGCTTTTTCCTTCATTATGATCTCCCTCTAATTTAAAAGACTAGAAGGTGTTACATATAAAAATTATGTGAAGCGTTTGAAAGTCCCCAACGTCTTCCTAAATCTGATATTAATATTACTTTGGCTATGATTATCCTTATGACAAACAGCAGTACTTCAAAAAATTATAGCTTCCATGACATTTTCTGTTACTTTTGGGGAACCTAAAAGGAGCAATAAGGTCTTCAATTTCATTATCAGACTTCTTTGCTTTGTTAATTAGTTTAGATGAGTATTAAAACCAATGTCTGCACATATTTACTAAATCAGCACTTGGATGATGCAAGCCAGTGTTTCCCAACCTGACCTTACTATAAAGTCACCTGACGTTTTGAAAATGCAGATTTCCGAGCCCCATCCCAAACATACTCAATCCAAATATCTAGGTAAGGAGCCTGGAGGAAATTTGAGACACTGCTAAAAACAATTGACTAAACAGAACTTTATTTTGAATACCTGGCTTTCCTCCTAGAGGAGGAAGTTGTTTCCTTGAAATTAATTCAACAAACAATTTAACATACATTTATTGAGTGTTTATTCAATAGACAATATAACATAATAGTACTTAATGTTGCAACAGACTCTGGAAGTAGACTGCCTGAATTCAAAATTCTGGTGCTGCAACATGCTAGGTGTTTGACTTTGCCTGTGTTACTTAGACCTCAGTTTCCTTTTCTGTAAAATGGGGATAGCAATTTACTTACATCATAATGTGAGGATTAAATGCCTTCTTACATATAAGAAACTTAATAACTAGCACAAAAATGCTGAATAAATGCCAGCCACTAATTTATTGGCTACTACTGTGAATGCTACTAATGTAGGCTCTGGTTTGTTTGGGGGTGAGGGTCATTAAAAATGAATAGCTGCTCTTTAGTAACACTATATATAGTATATAGTATATAGTGTTTAGTAACACTATATATAGTAACACTATATATAGTATATATAGTAACACTATATATATATATATAACATTTTATATAGTTTGATATAGGATACAAGTAAATGGGTATATTAGTTATCTTCATGCCATAACAAATTACCACAAATTTGGCAGCTTCAAACAACACCATTTATTTTCTCCAGTTTCCTTGAGTCAGAAGTCCAGGCACAATATACCTCAGCTGTATTGTCTGCTTATGGTCTCACAAGGCCAAAATGAAGGTAGTGGACCAGACTGAGCTTTTATCTACATGCACTGAAAAAGAATCTTGCCTTCAAGCTTATTCAGGTTATTGGCAGAATTCATTTCATTGAGGGTATAGAAATGAGGTGCCTGCTTTCCTGCTGACTGTCTGCTCTCTGCTCCTGGAAGCTGCCTGTATCCCTTCTCATATAGCCCTTCCCATTTGCAAACCAGCAATGATATGTTGAGTCTTTCTGGCACCTAGAATCTCTCTGACCTCCCTTTTGCCATTCCTCTCTGTATTTAAGAGCTAAAGTAATTTATTGGGCCCACACTGACAATCCAAGATAATCTACCTATTTTAAGGTCACGTGATTAGTAATATTAATCGTATCTGCAAAGTCAGTTTTTCCATATAACTTAACATATTTAGGGCAATATCACTAGGTAGCGGAGATCATGGTGGCCAAATTATGACTTCCTCAGTGAGTAATTACAATACATAATATTTAATCTAAATGGCACAGAATATTTAACTGAAAGGATTTGATTAAAATCTCAGTTCCATCACACTTACCAGTGATCTGAGTATTAGTTTTCCTCATCTGTCCTGGGGGGTTTGGAAATACACCAACCTCACATGACTCTTACTAGGATTATTGAGACAATGTATGAAGTCTTTGTAACCTAAACACTACTTAAGTGTTAATCAATTTCAGTGTTATTGATAGAGCAGAATTATGTACAAGTTCAATGGGAACAGAAAAGAGTGATTAATTCTATCTGGAAAAGTAAAAGAACATTTTATAGAGGGAATACTTCTTAAATCAAATGATAAAAAAAGCATAGGTGTGTAGGACTGCCTGTTTTATAGTAGCCACCAGCATATAGTTAAAACATATTATATGCCAGAAGCTGTGCTAAATATCTTATGTGCTAAATGATCATTGAATTCTACTAACCCTAGGAGGAACATAGCTAGGTTTTATTAACGTCACTGTATAAAAGGAAGTTGGTTTTGATTAATAGTGTTCAAAGAGGTAGTGGGGGTGCATGTTGAAATCACTATGGACACTTCCAAACAACAGTGCAAAAAAATTATACCTGGAGGTGTACATGGAATTTTTAAACTATGCTACTTTCTCAAAAGGAACCAGAGTATGGACTTGAGACTTTCACTTTTCACTTTGTGGCAAACAATGTTTACTGTCTTCCAACAGCCACTCTCTTTTTCTTCAGTAACCAGCCCACATTTTTTGCTGGAAACATGGCTGTCGAGAATAAAGACTCCATTTTTCAGCTTCTTTCAACCTGGAACTGAATTTTATCTATGTGATGTAACCAGAAAGGTTTTGTATGATGTAGTAGTTTACTAGGGCTGCCATAACAAAGTATCACAAACTGAGTAGCTTAAACAACAAAAATTTATTGTCTTCATAGTTCTGTAGACCAGAAGGCCAAAGTCAAAGTGTCAGTAGGGTTGGTTCCTTCTGAGGGCTGTGAGAGAAGGGTCTATTCCAATCCTTTCTCTTTGGCTTGTAGATGGCGTGTATACCTTTGCATGTACATATGTCTCTAGTCCAAATTTCCCCTTTATATAAGGGCACCCTGCATTTTGGCTTAGAACCACCCTAACGACCTTATTTTAACTAATATATCTGTAATTTCCCTACTTCCAAATAAGGTCACATTCTGATATGCTGAATATGTATGAAATACAAGCATATGTATTTTGGAGTACATAAATCAACCTATATTGTGATTCTCAGAAATGTCATTAAATAGGGAGGGGAAATACAAACTTTTCATCAGGGTCTCCTCCTTCCCCTATGTCAGAATATAAGTGTGATGTTAGAACTCTACATGATTTGGGAATGCAAGTCACAGATGATGGAGCAACAAGATAGAAAGGGCCTAGGTGTTTGAAAGTCTAGAAGCAGCCTAGCTATCTCTGAACTAATAGTCTCCAGATTTGGTTTACAAGAGAAGAAAGAAATTTTTATCTTGTTTCAGCAATTTATTTTCAATTTTATTTTACATGCAAATGATCCAATCCTAGTGCATATTTGAAACACCTTATTAGATTTAAATCATTTTCCATATGCATTATTTGTAATTAAAAGAATTTTTATTTCCCTTTAGTGAGCTCTCCTGGTATATAAAAATATGAATTAAAAAAATCAACTTACATTCATTATTTTTGGTGAAATATGCCATTGTGTCATATCAAGGTTGTTATTGTGCAAATGATTTTTTAATTGAGGTATCGTTGATACACAATGTCATATTGGTTTCAAGTATACAAGAAAGTAGTTCAACAGTTATACACATTATTAAATCCTCACTTCTAGTAGTGCATTTAGTATCTGTTAACATAAGAAGATATTACAGAATCATTGACTATATTCTCCAGCTGATTGAGAATTTTTTGCCCTTTTATTCCCCTCACCTTCCCTACATACCAAACCCAATCCCTCCTCCATGGTAAGCACCAGTTACTTCTCAGTGTCTAAGAGTCTACTGCTCTTCCGTTCATTCTGTTTTGCTTTGTTTTTATAGTCCACAAATAAGTGAAATCATGTGGTATTTGTCTTTCTCTGCCTCGCATATTTCACTGAACATAATACCCTCTAGCTCCATCCATGTTGTTGCAAATGGTAGGATTTGTTTTCTTCTCATGGCTGAATAGTATTCCATTGTGTATATGTGCCACTTCTTCTTTATCTATTCATCTACTGATGGACACTTAGGTTGCTTCCATTTCTTGGCTATTACAAATAGTGCTGCAATAAACATAGGGGTGCATATGTCTTTTTAAATATAGGATGTTGTTTTCTTTGGGTAAATTCCTAGGAGTGGAATTCCTGGGTCAAATGGTATTTCTATTTTTAGTTTTTTGAGGAACCTCTATATTGCTTTCTGCAATGGTTGAACTAATTTACATTCTCACCAGCAGTGTAGGAGGGTTCCCCTTTCTCCACATCCTCACCAGCATTTGTTGTCCCTTGTCTTTTCAATGTTGGCAATCCTAACTGGTGTGAGGTGATATCTCATTGTGGTTTTAATTGGCATTTCCCTGATGATAAGCGACGAGGAGCAACTTTTCATGTGCCTGTTGGCCATCTGAATTTCTTCTTTGGAGAAGTGTCTGTTCAAATCCTCTGCCCATTTTTTAATCAGGTTATTTGGTGTGTGCAAATGATTTTTTAAAAATCAAATCATCAGGAAAAATTTTATTTTGTCTTCCTTATATAATTGGTTTATGAAACTATTTCTCCTTTTCTCTTTTAGTGATTTGTGTATATTTATCTCATTAAAGACAGTACTTACCTGTGTCATCGACCCTTCATTGGAAAAATATTTACTTTCCAGTTTGGGACACTCTTCGAAGAATGGAAAAGATCTTTCTCAGCTACCTTTTCTCTCTGCCTTTGTTTTCAACTAATATGGTAAGTAGAAAACAGCTAATAATAGGTAAAGATAATGGCTTGTGACATAAGCAGTGGGCTTCATACATGGGCTGTAGAGTACTGGTACTTTTGCTGTTGCAACCGTTAGCTGCTTATAAAAGAAACATTTTAATTCTATATGCCAGTGGTTCTTATCATCTTTTGGGTCATGAACCTATTTAAGAATCTGTTGAAAGCTATGGATTCTCTCCCCAAAAAATGCACATACCTGCAAAAATTTGCATATAATTTCAGAAGGTTTACTTACTCTGAAAATTCATCCATGGACAACAGTTAACTACCCTTATTCTGTGCAATCATGAAACATTTCCAATACTCATATATTTGACTCATTGCTAAAAATAAAACCATGTACATTTTAAGTGCAATGGAATTGTGCCAAACATAGGAAAAAAATTTTAATTTACAGTACTTTTCCTGGAAACCATGGCTTCCCTTTTCTGATCCTTCCTTTTCCTCTAGTGTTTCTCCCATACCATCTCCTTAACATATTGCTACTTTCCTCTAGAAATAAGAATCATTATTTATTTTCTTATCAAAATATGTTTCCTACAAAGGACATGATAGAGGATTTATATTAAAAATATAAATGTAGGAGAGGGAACCAAGATGGCGGCATGAGTAGAGCAGCAGAAAGGTCCTCTCAAAAACATACATATTTTTGAAAATACAACAGATGCAACTATTCCTAAAAGAGAGACCAGAAGACACAGGACAATAGCCAGGCTACATCCACACCTGCGAGAACCCAGCACCTTGTGAAGGGGGTAAGATACAAGCTGCGGTCTGGCAGGACCCGAGCGCCCCTCACCCCAGCTCCTGGCAGGAAGAGAGGAGTCGGAGCGGGGAGGGTGAGGGACCTCAGGACTGCTAAACACCCAGCCCTAGCCATCCGCACCAGAGCGCAAACACACAGTGCATGCGTGGGGTGCTGGATACTAGGGGAACAGGACACAGTGCATGGTGTGCTGGATGCTAGGAAAATGGGACAGTAAAACCTGTGAGTGGGTGCCCACAGCCGGTGCCCCTGGAACAAAGAAAAGCGAGTGCCTTTTGAAAGTCTTAAAGGGACAGGGACCTCACAGCTGGAAGGAAGTGTCCCGGCACAATCAGCTCAGCAGCTGGGAACCCAGGGAACTTTAGGGGCCCTAACCCCATGGATGGCAGAGCTGCTCCGAGACTCCTCACAGGGATAAACAGCCTCCCACCAGTTCCCCCTCTGGCATGACTCCACCATAGCGGCAGAGGCCACACCCACAGCAACCATGCGCAGAGCTTCCGTCACAGTGGCTGGGCAAGAATCAGACCTCATTTGTGCACAGCTGCCCAGCACAAGCCACTAGAGGTCGCCATTCTCCCAGGAGAGGAAGGCCACAAACTAGCAAGAAGGGACATTCTCCCAGCTGACAGGTGCCAACTACCCATGACCACCTCTATTGCCATGAAAAGACAGAAGAATTTGATACAGACCAAATTAACCCAGACAGTCTCTCCTGAAAAGGAATCTGGAGAGATACACCTAACCAATCTTCCTGAAAAAGAATTTAAAAGTAAGGTCATAACCATTCTGATGGACTTGCAGAGAAATATGCAAGACCTAAGGAGAGAGAATACAGAAATAAAACAATCTCTGGAAGGATTTAAAAGAAGAATGGATGAGATGCAAGAAGCCATTGATGGACTAGAAACCAGAGAACAGGAATGCATAGAAGTTGATGCAGAGAGAGATAAAAGGAACTCCAGGATAGAAACAACATTAAGAGAACTGTGTGACCAATTCAAAAGGAGCAATATCCACATTATAGGGCTACAAGAAGAGGAAGAGAGAGAAAAAGGGATAAAAAGTATATTTGAACAAATAATTGCTGAGAACTTCCCAAAACTGGGGGAGGAAATAGTCGCTCAGACCACAGAAATACACAAAACCCACAACAGAAGGGACCCAAAGAGGACAACACCAAGACATATAATAATTAAAATGGCAAACCTCAAGGACAAGGACAGAATGTTACAGGCAGCGAGAGAGAGAAAAAAGGTCACCTACAAAGGAAAACCCATCAGGCTATCATCAGAATTCTCAACAGAAACCTTACAGGCCAGGACAGAATGGCATGATATATTTAATGCAATGAAACAGAAGGGCCTAGAACCAAGAATACTATATCAAGCACGATTATCATTTAAATATGAAGGAGGGATTAAACAATTCCCAGACAAGCAAAAGTTGAGGGAATTTGAATCCCACAAACTACCTCTACAGGGTATTATAGAGGGACTGCTCTAGATGGGAGCACTCCTAAGGCTAAATAGATGTCACCAGAGAAAATAAAATCACAGCAAAGAAAGCAGACCAACCAAATACTAACTAAAGGCAAAAAATAAAATCAACTACCCACAAAAGCACTAAAAGAAAACACAAAAGAGCACAAAGTAAAACACCCAACATATAAAGAATGGAAGAGGATGAATAAGAAGGGAGAGAAATAAAGAATCATCAGACAGCATTATAATAGCTCAATAAGCAGGTTAAGTTAGACAGGAAGATACTAAAGAAGCTAACGTTGAACCTTTGGTAACCATGAATCTAAAGCCTGCAATGACAATAAGTACATAACTTTCAGTAATCACCCTAAATGTAAATGGACTGAATGCACCAATCAAAAGACACAGACTCATTGAATGGATAAAAAAGCAAGACCCAACCATATGCTGCTTACAAGAGACTCACCTCAAACCCAAAGACATGCACAGACTAAAAGTCAAGGGATGGAAAAACATATTTCAGGCAAACAAAAGGGAGAATAAAGCAGCTGTTGCAGTATTAGTATAATGCAAAATAGACTTCAAAATAAAGAAAATAACAAGAGATAAAGAAGGACATTACATAATGATAAGAGGATCAGTCCAACAAGAGGATATAACTATTATAAATATAAATGCAACCAACACAGGAGCACCAACATGTGAAACAAATACTAACAGAATTAAAGGAGGAAATAGAATGCAATGCATACATTTTAGGAGACTTCAACACACCACTCACCCCAAAGGACAGATCCACCAGACAGAAAATAAGTAAGGACACAGAGGCACTGAACAACACACTAGAACAGATGGACCTAATAGACATCTATAGAACTCTACATCCAAAAGCAACAGGATACACATTCTTCTCAAGTGCACATGGAACATCCTCCAGAATAGACCACATACTGGGCCACAAAAAGAGCCTCAGTAAATTGCAAAAGATTGAAACTCTACCAACCAACTTTTCAGACCACAAAGGTATAAAACTAGAAATAAATTGTACAAAGAAAGCAAAAATGCTCACAAACACATGGAGACTTAACAACGTGCTCCTAAATAATCAATGATCAATGACCAAATTAAAATAGAGATCAAGCAATATATGGAAACAAATGACAACAACAACACAAAGCCCCAACTTTTGTGGGACGCAGTGAAAGCAGTCTTAAGAGGAAAGTGTATAGCAATCCAGGCATATTTAAAGAAGGAAGAACAATCCCAAATGAATGGTCTAATGTCACAATCATCGAAACTGGAAAAAGAAGAACAAATGAGGCCTAAGGTCAGCAGAAGGAGGGACATAATAAAGATCAGAGAAGAAATAAATAAAAGAAGAATAAAACAATAGCAAAAATCAATGAAACCAAGAGCTGGTTCTTTGAGAAAATAAATAAAATATATAAGCCTCTAGCCAGACTTATTAAGAGAAAAAGAGAATCAACACACATCAACAGAATCAGAAATGAGAAAGGAAACATCATGACGGACCCCACAGAAATACAAAGAATTATTAGAGAATACTATGAAAACCTATATGCTAAAAAGCTGGAAATTCTAAAAGAAATGGACAACTTCCTAGAAAAATACAACTTTCCAAGACTGACCAAGGAAGAAACAGAAAATCTAAACAAACCAATTACCAGAAGAGAAATTGAATCAGTAATCAAAAAACTACCCAAGAACAAAACCCCTGGACCAGATGGATTTACCTTGGAATTTTATCAGACATACAGAGAAGATATAATACCCATTCTTCTTAAAGTTTTCCAGAAAATAAAAGAGGAGGGAATATTCCCAAACTCATTCTATGAAGCCAACATCATCCTAATACCAAAATCAGATAAAGACCCCACCAAAAAAGAAAATTACTTGGGTCATGGGAAGATGGTGGCATGAGTAGTACAGAGGAAATCTCCTCCCCAAAACATATATATTTATACAATAAATACAACTATTCCTAAAAGAGACACCAGTGGATGCAGTACAACAGCCAGGGTACATCTACATCTGTGAGAAATGAACATCACACAAAGGGGGTAAGATATAAGCTGCAGCCAAGCAGGACACAAACGCTCCCCCACCCCAGAAACCGGCAGGAAGAAAGGAGTCAGAATGGGGAGGGATTGAATGCCCAGGACTGCTACACAACCAGCTCTAGAAATCTTCACCCGGAGTGCAAACACAAGGTGCACTGGGTGGTGGATACTAGAGAAATGGAAAAGCAAAACCTGTGGACAGGTAGGTCCCCGCAATTGGCACCCCTGTGACAAAAGAAAAGTGAGTGCTTTCTGCAAGTCTTAAAGAGACAAGGACCCCATAGCTAGACGAAGTCGTCCCGGCACAGTTAGCCAGCAGCTGGGAATCCCGGGCAACCTTAGGTGCCCTAAGCCCCGGGGAGGCAGCGAGGCTCTGAAGTGCCTCATGGCACTAAGCAGCCTGCCAGTCATTCCTCCAACTGGCGCGGACCCCAACACACCAGCCCAGTAGCAGGAGAGTGGCAGCGTAGGCCAGGGGCGGCAGTACTGAAAGGGACCGGGAGCAGATCATGTGTGCCAATGGCGCCAGAGGGGACCAGGACAGGCTTGTGCGAGCCTGCCGTGGCGGCAACCAAACAGTCCGGGTGTGGCTCATGCACACCAGCGGCAGTGGAGCCAGAGGAGCCCGGTAGAGGCCCGCACAGAAAAGCCCCGTGCGCACCTGCAGCAGTGCCAGAGGGAGCAGGCATGCTCCCAGCAGCCGACCAGAATCCCAGCTGGGCACAGCCGCCCCAGCCAGACCCAAAGTCCGCTGCTGCCACACAGCTGCCCGGCAGGGGAACTGCTATTGTGGAGGAGTGCACCTGGCATGCCTGCCACTCCCCGCAGGGCTCCATGCTGCTCTTATGGAGACCCAGCCCACAGCAGCTTAGGGGACTAACCCAATGGCTGCTCCAGGAGTGCAGGTAACTGATACAGGCAGCAGAGAAGGGCAAGGCATCCAGCAAGCAGGAAAGGACTTTCTTTGCCCAGCTGACACACCCACAACCTGCCTACAGTCACCGCTATCACCATGAAAAGGAAAAAAATATTTAGACCAGTCCAAGATGGTTCAGACAACACCTGAGAGCGGATCTGCAGAGACAGACCTAACCAGTCTGCCTGAAAAAGAATTCAAAATAAAAATCATAAACATGCTGACAGTGCTGCAGAGAAATATGCAAGAGCTAAGGGATGAAGTCTGGAGGAAGATTACAGATGTCCGGAGGGAGATTACAGAAGTGAAACAAACTCTGGAAAGATTTATAAACAGAATAGATAAGATGCAAGAGGCCATTGATGGAATAGAAACCAGAGAACAGAAACGCATAGAAGCTGACGCAGAGAGATAAAAGGATCTCCAGGAATGAAACAATATTAAGAGAACTTGGTGACCAATCCAAAAATAAAAATATCCGCATTATAGGGGTACCAGAAGAAGAAGAGACAGAAAAAGGGATAGAAAGTGTCTTTGAAGAAATAATTGCTGAGAACTTCTCCAAATTGGGGGAGGAAATAGTTGCTCAGACTATGGAGGCACACAGAACTCCTGAGAGTCGGGACCCAAAGAGTACAACACCAAGACATATAAAAATTAAACTGGCTTCTCAACAGAAACCTTACAGGCCAGAAGAGAATTGCATGATATATTTGATGCAATGGAACAGAAGGGCCTTGAACCAAGGATACTGTATCCAGCATGATTATCACTTAAATATGAAGGAGGGATTAAACAATTCCCGGACAAGGAAAAGTTGAGGAAATTTGCCTCCCACAAACCACCTCTACAGGGCATCTTACAGGGACTGCTCTAGATGGGAGCACTCCTAAAAAGAGCAGAGAACAAAACACCCAACATATGAAGAAGGGAGGAGGAGGAATAAGAAGGGAAAGAAATAAAGAATCATCAGACTGTGTTTACAATAGCTCAATAAGCAAGTTAAGTTAGGCAGTAAGGTAGTAAACAAGCCAACCTTGAACCTTTGGTAACCACGAATCTAAAGCCTGCAATGACAATAAGTACATATCTTTCAATAATCACCCTAAATGTAAATGGACTGAATGCACTGATCAAAAGACACAGCGTAGTAGAATTGATAAAAAAGCAAGACCCATCTATATGCTGCTTACAAGAGACTCACCTCAAACCCAAAGACATGCACAGACTTAAAGTCAAGGGATGGAAAAAGATATTTCATGCAAACAACAGAGAGAAAAAAGCAGGTGTTGCAATACTAGTGTCAGACAAAATAGACTTCAAAATAAAGAAAGTAACAAGAGATAAAGGACAATACATAATGATAAAGGGCTCAGTCCAACAAGAGGATATAACCATTATAAATATATATGCACCCAACACAGGAGCACCAACATATGTGAAACAAATACTAACAGAACTAAAGGAGGAAATAGAATGCAATGCATTCATTCTGGGAGACTTCAACAGACCACTCACTCCAAAGGACAGATCCACCAGACAGAAAATAAGTAAGGACACAGAGGCACTGAACAACATACTAGAACAGATGGACTTAACAGACATCTACAGAACTCTACACCCAAAGGCAGCAGGATACACATTCCTCTCAAGTGCACATGGAACATTCTCCAGGATGGACCACATACTAAGCCATAAAAAGAGCCTCAGTAAATTCCAAAAGATTGTAATCCTACCAGCCACTTTTCAGATCACAAAGAAATCTGAATATTTCTAGTATACAACTAGAAATAAATTGTACAAAGAAAGCAAAAAGGCTCACAAACACATGGAGGCTTAACAACATGCTCCTAAACAATCAATGGATCAATGACCAAATTAAAATAGAGATCCAGCAATATATGGAAACAAATGACAACAACAACACAAAGGCCCAACTTCTGTGGCACGCAGCAAAAGCAGTCTTAAGGGGAAAGTGTATAGCAATCCAGGCATATTTAAAGAAGGAAGAACAATCCCAAATGAATGGTCTAATGTCTCAATTATCTAAATTGGAAAAAGAAGAACAAATGAGGCCTAAGGTCAGCAGAAGGAGGGACATAATAAAGATCAGAGAAGAAATAAATAAAATTGAGAAGAATAAAACAATAGCAAAAATCAACGAAACCATGAGCTGGTTATTCGAGAAAATAAACAAAATAGATAAGCCTCTAGCCAGTCCTATTAAGAGAAAAAGACAGTCAACAGAAATCAACAGAATCAGAAACGAGAAACAAAAATATCACGAAGGACCCCACAGAAATACAAAGAATTATTAGAGAATACTATGAAAACCTATATGCTAACAAGCTGGAAAACCTAGGAGAAATGGACAACTTCCTAGAAAAATACAACCTTCCAGGACTGACCCAGAAAGAAACAGAAAATCTAAACAGACCAATTACCAGCAATGAAATTGAACCAGTAATCAAAACAATATCCAAGAACAAAACCCCCAGGCTGAATTTTATTGGACAAACAGAGAAGACATAATACCCATTCTCCTTAAAGTTTTCCAAAAAATAGAAGAGGAAGGAATACTCCCAAACTCATTCTATGAAGCCAACATCACCCTAATACCAAAACCAGGCAAAGACCCCACCAAAAAATAAAACTACAGACCAATATCCCTGATGAATGTAGATGCAAAAATACTCAACAAAATATTAGCAAACAGAATTCAAAAATACATCAAGAGGATCATACACTATGAACAAGTGGGATTCATCCCAGGGATGCAAGGATGGTACAACATTCGAAAATCCATCAACATCATCCACCACATCAACAAAAAGAAGGACAAAAGACACATGATCATCTCCATAGATGCTGAAAAAGTATTCAACAAAATTCAACATCCATTCATGATAAAAACTCTCAACAAAATGGGCATAGAGGGCAAGTACCTCAACATAATTAAGGCCATATATGATAAACCCACAGCTAACATCATACTGAATAGCGAGAAGCTGAAGACTTTTCCACTGAGATTGGGAACCAGACAGGGATGCCCACTCTCCCCACTGTTATTCAACATAGTACTGGAGGTCCTAGCCACGGCAATCAGACAAAACAAAGAAATACAAGGAATCCAGATTGGTAAAGAAGAAGTTAAACTGTCACTATTTGCCGATAACATGATACTGTACATAAAAAACCCTAAAGACTCTCCTGTAAAACTACTAGAACTAACATCGGAATTCAGCATAGTTGCAGGATACAAAATTAATACACAGAAATCTGTTGCTTTCCTCTACACTAATGATGAACTAGCAGAAAGAGAAATTAGGAATACAATTCCATTCACAATTGCATCAAAAAGAATAAAATACCTAGGAATAAACCTAACCAAAGAAGTGCAAGACTTATACACTGAAAACTACAAGACACTCTTAAGAGAAATTAAAGAGGTCACTAGCAAATGGAAACTCATGCCATGCTCTTCGCTAGGAAGAATTAATATAATCCAAATGCCCATCGTGCCCAAAGCAATATACAGGTTCATTGCAATCCCTATCAAAATACCTACAGCATTGTTCAAAGAACTAGAACAAATAGTACTAAAATTCAAATGGAACTGCCAAAGACCCCGAATAGCCAAAGCAATCCTGAGAAGGAAGAATAAAGTGGGGGGGGATCTTGTTCCCTAACTTCAAGCTCTACTACAAAGCCATAGTAATCAAGACAATTTGGTACTGGCACAAGAACAGAGCCACAGACCCGTGGAACAGAATAGAGACTCCAGACATTAACCCAAACATATATGGTCAATCAATATTCTATAAAGGAGCCATGGACATATAGGGAAATGATAGTCTCTTCAACAGATCGTGCTGGCAAAACTGGACAACTACATGTAAGAGAATGAAACTGGATCACTGTGTAACCCCATACAAGAAAGTAAATTTGAAATGGATCAAAGACCTGAATGTAAGTCATGAAACCATAAAACTCTTAGAAAAAAACATATGTCTTGGACATAATCATGAGCGACTTCTTCATGAACATATCTCCCCAGGCAAGGGAAACAAAAGAAAAAATGAACAAGTGGGACTATATCAAGCTGAAAAGCTTCTGTACAGCAAAGAACACCATCAATAGACCAAAAAGGTATCCTACATATGGGAGAATAAATTCGTAAATGACAGATCCGATAAAGGGCTGACATCCAAAATACATAAAGAGCTCACACACCTCAACAAACAAAAAGCAACCAATCCAATTATAAAATGGCAGAGGAGCTGAATAGACAGCTCTCCAAAGAAGAAATTCAGATGGCCAACAGACACATGAAAAAATGCTCCAAATCGCTAATCATCAGAGAAATACAAAGTAAAACCACAATGAGATATCACCTCACACCAGTTAGGATGGCTACCATCCAAAAAACAAACAACAACAAATGTTGGTGAGGTTGTGGAGAAAGGGGAACCCTCCTACACTGCTGGTGGGAATGTAAATTAGTTCAACCATTGTGGAAAGCAGTATGGAGATTCCACAAAATGCTCAAAATAGAAATACCATTTGACCCAGGTATTCCACTTCTTGGAATTTACCCTAACAATGCAGCATCCCAGTTTGAAAAAGACAGATGCACCCCTGTGTTTATCACAGCACTATTGCAATAGCCAAGAAATGGAAGCAACCTAAATGTCCATCAGTAGATGAATGGATAAAGAAGATGTGGTACATATACACAATGGAATATTATTCAGCCATAAGAAGAAAACAAATCCTACCATTTGCAACAACATGGATGGTGCTAGAGGGTATTATGCTCAGTGAAATAATCCAGGTGGAGAGTGACAAGTACCAAATAATTTCACTCATATGTGGTGTATAAGAACAAAGAAAAACTGAAGGAACAAAACAGCAGCAGAATCACAGAACCCAAGAAAGGACTAACAGTTACCAAAGGGAAAGGGACTGAGGAGGATGGGTGGAAAGGGAGGCATAAGGGCAGGGAAAAAGAAAGGGGGCATTACAATTAGCATGTGTAATATGGGGGGGGGCACGGAGAGGGCTGTACAACACAGAGATGAGTAGGGAATCTGCAGCATCTTATTATGTTGATGGACAGTGACTGTAATGGGGTTTGTGGTGGGGGGACTTGGTGAAGTGGGGAGCCTAGTAAACATAATGTTCTTCATGTAATTGTAGATTAGTGATACCAAAATAATTTAAATATATATATATATATATATATATATATATATATATAAATGTATAATGAGAATTAAAGTGATATCCCTCCCTGAAGTTTTTTCCCTTTAGTAGAGGACAGGGAATATGGATCCAATTAAATTCTTCTCTAATAGTAGATGCAGGCATCTGGGAACATGTGGGTGAAATACATCTCTGCAGTGGGAAGACTTTGCCAAACCTGTTAACTCCACCACGAATGCAGTTGGCCATTTTCCAATATGAAAACCCGATCATGTGGTACAATAGTACTTTATAGTGCAGGTTTTACTTCATATACAGTTCTCTGATGGTTTTACAATTATTTTGAGCAGTTATTCCTATAACTTGAATTTTTATGATAACTAAGCTGTACCCTGTTGGTGTTCTAGTATACCTTTTTTGTAGAAATTTTCTCATCTCCGTAATATTTCCATTCAATGTTTCATGCTTCAGAGTCCTTGAATGTAAGATTATGTGTTTACCTAGTAGGAAAGTTTTATGGTAGGTTTTCTTTCCCATAAAATTATGGCTAACTCCTCCAGGAGTCAAAATATAACAGTACTAGTCCTGCTACCTTAAAGAGAAAACACAATGACAACATTTTACTTCAATGTGTAAATGCAAAAATATTCAACATGCTATAGTATTTCAAAGATGCTCATTTGCTTTACTGATGAAAATCATTCCACTTACAATATTTCATTTAAATCACTTTTTATGATTGTTCCATTGTCATGATGCAATAAAATGCAAAGTGGATAAGTGGAATGGAAATTCTTCAATATAAGTCTTTAAAATTCAGCAGACTACCCCTACTTATAAATGGAGGTCTAGCTGATACAAAAGGGTCTTTTTCCAAGTTCTTCTTAAGAGCACAATCCTTACAATATCTACTAGGAAGGTTATGTCAGTCCAGGTAGGCTAGGTGATGCAAAAGAAACAAGCAGCAATAAAATCTAAATGGCTTATGTATTACTTTTCTCTTCCTGCATAACAAACTACCATAACCTTGGCTATGTAAACCATTCCTGCTTATTATCTCATAGTTTTGATAAATCAGAAGTCCCGGCATGCTGTAGCTAGCTTCACGGGTTTTACAAGGTTAAAATCAAGGTGTGAGCACGGTCTGTGATCTTATCTGAGACTTAGGATCATTTTTCCAGGTTAAATCAAATCACTGGTAGAATTCAGTTTCTTGCAGCTGTAGACTGAGGTCCCAGTTTTCTTGCTGGCCGCCAGTTAGTCACTCTGAGCTCCTACAGGTTGTCTTCAGGTCCTGGAATCTGGCCCTCTCACCACACAGTAGCTTGCCTCTTCAATGCCAGCAGGAAAATGTCACTCTAGTCAGCTGCAGAGGAGAATGTATAATGTAACATATGTGACCATCCCATCACCTTTGCCATATAAGGTAACCAATTAAAGGGAGTGACTATCCAATAATAGTCATAGGTCCTTGCATGCTATGGGGATAGGATTTGACAAGGCATGTACACTAGGGAGCAGGATTATTGGGAGCCAGTTTAGAATTCTGCTAAACACAGCTTATCATGACAAATGTTGATTTATTCTTAATCAAAATCTATTGCACGTATGTGTGACTCTCCAGGGCAGGCATCCTTCACATTTAGCAATCCTGAGTGCTTCAGTCTTTCGGCAGTGCTGTATCTACATGACACTTCTTCCTCAACTGCCCTGGCAGGGGTAGAAGCACTGGAGAGATAAGAATCAGCAATTAAATATTTCCAGCCTGAAGTGATATATGCCACTTCCACTCACATTAGTCAGTGAAAGGCAAATGGCTATGCCTAATATCAAGAGAGAAGGGAAATGGACTCTCCCCACACACCTAGAGGTAAATAATAATCAGGTATTGGTAAAAGGTAGAAGTGCTTACCACATAATATTGATAACAATTTCAGGCTCCTTTCTCATAGTTGTGTCATAGATTAGGATGAGTTCTTTTAATTCCTAATGAGTTTTACTGAGATATAATTACACATGATAAAGTTCATCCATTTGAAGTACACATTCAGTGATTTTTAGTGTATTTACCAGATGACTTCTTGAATGTGTAATTTTAGTAAGCATTTCTGAAGTGCTCCTGTGTGTAATGGTATTAAACCCAATGTAGGCAAAAAGGAAAAAGAAAAGAGAAGTATATATTTTTTTACCTTGACATCATAATCCAACTGGGGAGGAGAAAGTGAATATATAAGAAATCACTGGAGAACAATCTCAAGTATTTAGATATCTATAAAATACCCAAAACAAGATTCCAAAATGGGAAGGGAAAGTATATTTATTGAACATCTACAACTTGAGAGTCACCATGCTAAATGTCTGATGTATACTATCTCATTTTAGCTTCATAATGATCCTGTTTTCTCTAGTTTTCATCGCTGTGGAAGCTAAAGCTTAGAGAAGTTAACTGTCTTCTCAATTTCACACAGCTAGAAATTAAGAGTCAGGATTCACTTTCAATTCATTCTTAATCTAAAACCCAGGTTTGTTATACTCCAGTATGAACCCAGTGGAGTGAGGCTTATCTGGGTGTATACTGGTAGAACATCATTTTTCACAAAAGGACTAGATATATGTTGGTAAAATGGTGGGTCCTGTCTTTGTGTGTGTGTGTGTGTGTGTGTGTATGTGTGTGCATACACACATTTGTGTCTATGTGTATATTGACCCTACTTCAGTTACCTTCAAAAAAGTAAACATTAGGATTTCAGACAACATCTGGGCACTTTCAAGTGTCCTTCCATCTACTCTCCCATTATAAAACATTCATGCATTTATTCAGTCAGAAAACATTTATGGAGAACTCATTGTGTCCCCAAGCACCTTCTCTGGTAAGTCCTGAGATAAATGCAATTTTAATTTTTTATCAAGAAATTGCTATGAGAATGATCGTATAAGATGAATAAAGGAAGTGCATAGTGCTGTTGAAGCTAAGCAGTTAGAGTAGTTAGTACCTGGGCTGGTCGAGCAAGTCTTTGAAAAATGAAGGGGATAGAAAGTGTAGTTCATGTAGTAAAAATGGCATGAGGAAAGAAGCAGAAACACACAAGCAAAGACAGTATTTGGGAAAATACAAGCCATCGTGGTTTCTGGAACAGAGGAAATATAAATCAGAGTGGTAGAAGATAATAGGCGGCTTTGAATGATGGGTTAAAGGAAACTATACTTGACAAGGGGTTTATAGCTTTCTACTGATGACAGTATCCTTTTACAGCAAGGAAGAAAAAAGAGACCCAGAAATTAGGGAAGAGCAATTGGGCTCAGTGTCCTTCAAGATCAAGTTAATGGAACATGGCTTTGTAATATAATATCAACTCATGAGGAAGGAAAGTATTTATTGGGCATTATAGGGTTAATGTTATATTTACCAGACAATGTGCCTCTTACATAGACCTACTGAGGAATTTTGGCAAGCAACTAATCCTCATAATGTGAAATGCATCTAGATGTTTAACTACTTAAGGAAATGCAAATTACAATCTGAAATGTCAGACCTGATGTTACTTCCAAGGTTCATTCTTTCCTTCTACCTAGCAGCAGAAACTTTGTTGAGAAACCACACTTCAGACTCATGGTTGATACCTGTGTGTGCATTTTATAAGACATACCAGGGAGCTTGGGACTTGTTTCCTGAGGAAGAAGTAGAATGTCCTGGAAAAAAAGGCAGGGGAAGGAAATGTTTCACAAAAGATGTTGATCAGAACAGGGACTGCAGGAAGAAGGGATGACGTGAGGAACTGACCATATGGAATACCCAGAATAGCCAGGCAGGAAGGCCTCAAACATTTTTGCATGATATAAAGGGAAGAGGCAGCTAAATGAGATGTATAAAACCCATATTTTCATTCCCCTTTTCTCTGTTTTAACTGTAAATTTATCTTACCAAGGTTGTATGTACTTGGAAGAGGGAGCAAATAGCCTGCTGCTCCCAACTATGCTTCCTCCCCTCTTTGCCCCAGTCACAGGCATGCATCAGAAAGAGGATCATTGTGTACTGGACGGTGATAAGTGTATCCATTTTCAAACAA
Organism: Manis javanica; assembly: GCF_040802235.1. Taxonomy (NCBI): domain Eukaryota; kingdom Metazoa; phylum Chordata; class Mammalia; order Pholidota; family Manidae; genus Manis; species Manis javanica. The sequence continues at coordinate 115,608,819 of NC_133174.1, forward strand.
CATCTCTGTTAGAGAACAGCTACTCTCTTAATCCTGCTCTAAAGGTACCTTATGTGACAGAAGAGAAGAACCTATCACAAATTTGTCATCACTCTTGTACCCTCTGTGAATTTTGGCACATTTCCTGGCTAAGTCTGAAACCAAAGAGTTGAAGCAGGATTGCCTCCTGTCTTGGTCACCAAACTGTTACCAGAATGGTGCCAGAAGGCAAAAATAGGCCTAGCAAAAGCAATAAAGGTGCTTGTATTAATCTCTCCTAGTAAAAGGGATGTGGTACAAGGGACCCTTATGGTGGCATTAGAATTGGGGCTCTGAATTGTACCACTGGAAAGTAGTTATTACATGTAGAAGCTGGATTTTATGGTGTTATGTACATTTTCCAGACCTGTTTCTTTCTTCAGAGGATGGTGAATCATAGGCATTTGTGATTGTTCATTTTCTGACAAATAGTTTGTTTTTAATTTGTTTGTGTTAGTTCTAAAAAATTGTTTGATAAAAAAATCAAAGTTTCTCCAAGATATAGAGAATGATTTGAAGACCCAAGCAAGCACTGATAGTCTATGATAGACAGCAGAGGAAGGCAATATGACCCATGGTTGACACACCTGTTATATATGGAAGATCAAGTGTTTCCAAAGGAGTTTGAACTATGGGTCCGTTACATTAAGGAAGTGTGCCAGGAATGGAATTCTCAACAATTTGAGAAATGAAGCAGGTTCATAGAGTGTTTGAAACAATATATTCTCTAGGTCATATTAGTGTAAATACATTAGTGTATACTCCTTGTGGTAAGTTGCTTTTTTTGCCTTAAAAATAAGTCTTTGACAGTAAGCTCCATGGAAGTGTTTATTACATTTTTGGCAATCAAGCAGAAATGATCCCAAAAGACATCTTAATATGTGACAAGACGGTGGACATTATTACCGAAGACTGTAGAAAAGTGGTATAGAATGTATCCTCAGGTTTCTTGAACCCCCTGAGAATCCTTTTAGGAATTTTACTATTAATTCAAGTTGATTCAACTTACTCAGATAGAGGAGAAAAAAGATGAGGAGAAGTTTAAGTTCAATACTTAGAGGCCAAATAAATTGGCTGATATTGTATCTTAGACTGAGTTCAATCTTAGTGGCTGAGAAAAAGCCATGGAAAGACAAATCTGGGTGTTGGTGGCAGATGTAAAGCTAAGACATCATGATGGTTCCTTCCAGAAAAAACCCTGGTAAGCTTGCCTCTTTTGGTTCCTTCTGTTTTCCCCACCAAGAAGATTGATATTCAGTGGTAAGCTGTGTGCTCATCAAAGATTACCTTCAAGTATTACTTGTATTTTGATGTATGGATTATTGAATACTATGTAGATTTTGAGTGTATGGTATTGCTTTCTAAGATAGCCAATGGGTTCATTTGCCTGATAACCTTTCAAGTAGCATGTTCTTGTTGCATTATTGTTCCGTCTTGTTTTGTTTTAACATGAGAAGTTGTGGTTAAGGATGCTAGCAGTTAACTAGAAATCTGTTATCATGTGAATTTAACTGGCCAGCCTCTTGATTCCAGGAGGTTTGTTTAACTTTTTACTAACTGTTCCAAGTGAAGCATGAGGTAAGAGAACAGTGACTTAAACAAAAAAACTCCATCCCATCCTTCTCTTTCTCTTCTGAATTAAATAATCACTTCAAATCCAAATCAGTTTAGCTGTTACATTTTCTGTGGCCTACCTGCATATGTATGTCTATATCTATGCATCTTGCCAATGGGTTTCAGCCCAATTTGCTATAGATTCAGTGTGACCAAAGAAATGACAGTGGAACGTTCTTGGGGTGAAAGGGTTATACCCAACCTTATTTCCACGGTGGCAGGTCAATCTCTAAAATCCCATTCACTCAGAGCGGGTCTGTATACAGCAAGTCCGTCTCTGCCTCTGGGCCTTTCTGTCCACACAGCCGTCCTCTGAGCCTCTCTACCTGCAGAGTCATCCCACAGAGCTGTCCTCTTGGCCTCTGTCCTTGGCGCTGCCACCACTCCAGCCTCCTCTCTGCTCTCCTGCAGCCTGGTAGCTGTGCCACTGTGTAGCCTAGACCACTGGGAGGAGCTCTTCATGTAGAGTCAATAGCAACATATTGCCCACAGGTATGTAGTGAGCTAGCCAAACAGGGCCAGATGAGAATCCTGGCCATAGGAACTTTCACTTTAACCACACTATGTCTAATACTGTCCGTATCCTAAGGTAGGTTATTCTACTTAAGAAATATTTAATTCAAAGTGATTTAATTGCCTTTAAAAGATATTTATATCCTTTTTTTTCTTATTTAAAAGTCTGAAATTTTCATGCCATGCTTCACTCTTCTCTTTGTTTGCAAACTCTAATTCTCCCTGTTTTACAAATGGGAGAAATTGACTTACACAGAGATTGCAATGGTGCCAGCAGCCAGTTGGTGATCAGGGGAGAAACGGAAATGATTCCCTGAGCTAAATTCCATTTATTAGCTAGTTCGAAAAGTGAAAGAATAATGTATTTTTAAAGAGAATAAAAGAATTAAAACCTACCTTTGTGTCTAATATGAAGAGGAATTCTATGTCTACCAATGCTAAAGCAATCAAAGTAAAGCATTTTGATTGTTCAAACACATTGCATAGACCTATATTTGCACATGTAATAAAGATCAAAACAGTAACTTATTATCAGATGTCATTTTATTTGAACAGCCAGAGGAAAGACTGTTTATCTTATTGAGGCTTTCTACTAATTTGCTTTCCTGAATATGGAACAGGTGATATGCTATGTTATTTCATTTGATTGGTTGCATGGGAAAAGCAAACAAACAAACTTGGGCCATATATTGTCAGGTGAGTATGCAAGTTGCTTGGAGGGACACTAAGATTTTCAAGCCAGGGAAGTAATTGAGTTAACATTCAGTAATTTGAGATGCAGTTGATCATCTTGGAAATATCATGGGCTCTGGAGTTAGAAGGATATGGATTCAAATCTTGACTCTGTCATTTACAGAGTGAATGACCTTTAGAAGGTTAATTAACTCACTAATTCTAAGGCTTTCAGCAAACAGTAAAATAAAAAACAATGTTACAGACTAATATGTTGCCCCAGTTTCTTATTTCACCAGGTAAAGATACAATACAACTCCACAAATAAACACATCAACCATCTATGGCAGATACTGCTAGTTGTCTACCCAATATCCATTTCCCCTGCCTCATTTATAGAATCTCATTTAGTTCATGAAAACAACATGCCTAGGTAAAATATATTTACCAGTCCCCTTTATATCTAGGAGTAGCCATAAAGCACAGTTCTGGGCAGTGAGAAATAAGGCAGTCTGCTGGAATTTCTGGAAGACTTCTGTATTCCTGACATAAAGGCCACCTTCCTTGTTGCCTGTGGATAAAATGAGAGCTCCTGTGGCCAGGATTCTTACCTGGCCCTGGTTGACTAGCTCACTGCACACCTGTGGGCAATTTGACTCTACAAAAAGAGCTCCACCCAGTGCTCTGGGCACTACACGGTGGCAGGGCTGCAAGGTTGCAGGAGAGCAGAGCAGAGGCTGGAGTGGTGGCAGTGCTGAGGACAGAGGCCCAGAGGACGGCTGTGCAGGACGACTATGCAGACAGAGGGGCCCAGAGGCAGAGACCAGCTTGCTGCATACAGACTCGCTCTGAGTGAATGGGATTTTAGTGACTGACCTGCCACCTGGAAATAAAGTTGGGTATAACCCTTTCACCCCAAGATTGTTTTGCTGTCAATTTCTTTGGTCACATTGAATCCATAGCAAACTTGCCCAGGGCTGAAACCCATTGGCAAGACATTGCTTCCTTCTTTTTTTCTTTTTTTCTTATTTGGACATGAGGCTGGAGGTGGAGCAGCCATCTTATGACCATGTGATGGGTATAAGGATAAAAATTATACGCTAAGGAAGTCAGAGGAGAAGATGAAGAGGAGCCAGTGTTCCTAATGGCAGTGTGGAGCCACCTTAGCAGCTTTTGATTGCCCATGGCAGGACCTCTCCTATGAGAACAGTACTCCTTACTTTTTCAACCATTATTTTCTAAGTTTTCATCACTAATGATGAAATGTAGTCCCAGAAAATGTGTCAGCATTTTGTAATATAAAGGATATTTTAATAACCAAAAAGTATTGCCTTGCTTTTTCCATATTTTCCCATCTCTAGCATCCTGTTAGGGTGTTTTTCGTCCTTTGCCACCTGGGCTGCTGCCTCTGTCTTCGGCTATGGAATTACTCAGGTGTATGTAGTATATCTGATAGATGAGTCTTGCCCTACTTCCAGATATTTCTCTCAGCTGGGCAGTCCCCCTCAGGACTTTTCCATACCAATGCTCCTGTTGATGGTTCCAAACCTGTATTCTCATGGGCTAAGAAATTATTAATATATCCTCTGCCATTTGTTCCTTGAAACTTTTCTTTTCCTTTGCTTGAGAATTTTCTGGGTTTTCTGTAACTTGTGAAAAAAGAATGGAAGAAAGTACCCTTTCTACTACTTTTTCTCCCTGAAGCATTAGTATGTGCCTCCAGAGTTGAATGCTGCTATCTTATTTCACTACTGTTTTGAAGCAGTTCCCAGCTGAGTTGTATTTCAAAGAACATTTTATTTTTATATTTTGATGGCATATTATTTAGAGAATGAAAATTTATGACTATTATAGCTTCATTGTAGATTGTATCCTTTATCCAAGAGTTTAAAAAATATTCATTGTCCAGATTCATCTTTTTACCTTGAATTCTATTTTTTAAATAAAAATAGCCTGAATGTCTTTTCTTATGACTGTATCTGGCTGATGTATCTGTGCCTAACATCTAATTTTAACTTTCTCATACCATTTACTTTAGAAATGTATCTTGTAAATACTATATAGGTGAACTTATCTCTAAATCCAATATGAGCATCTTTTTCTTTTAATGGGGTGATACATTTTAAGTTTATTTTTGAACTGAAAAGCTTTTTATCATCTTGTATCCTGCTTCCTCTCATATCTATTTTCTTTTTTAATAGAAAATATTTGCTTTATATTGTATTCTTTTACCATCTGAAAAGTATGCATTTTTTAAATTTATAGGTAAACATCGACTATTTTTAACAGCACTTGAACCTATCAATATTTAATTATCAATGCTATAAATGATATATCATATATTGAGGTCACCCACATCCTAAATATTCTCATATGCATTTTTTTCTTCTGCCTTCTTGAATAACATCTTTCTTCCTGATTTTCCTGATTTTTTACTTAGCATTTAAAAAATTATTTCTGTCTTCTAGGCAGTTCCATTTTCACCTCAAACTAACCCAGTTTCACCTCTCCTTATATATGGTTCATATTTTACAGAATTTTACAGAGGAGGAATCTTCTAAATCCATTGTGTGTTATTATTAATATCAAATGTGAAATAATTCATTTTGCTGTCGCTTGAACTCAAGGGGAATTCAAGCTGTGTCTGCTAAGCTCCTTTCAAAGGTGGAATGGTGGCTGATGGTGAATATGAACAGAAACTCTTCTGGGTGACTATCAGCTAAGTTCTTAAACCAAATATGTTAAGACCATAGCAATTGAGCCCTTTAAACTTGTTCTCCTTTCCTTCACAATGCTCATTCTCCAGTCCTTGCATGTTCACTCCCTCACTTCATTCATATCATTACTTAAATGTCACCTTCTCAGAGAGATCTCCCCTATTCTCTATCTCCTTACTTTGTTTTATTATTTTCCCATAGCTCTTATCATTGCCTGAATTTCTATTAAATCTATTAATTTATTTATTGTCCATCTTCTCCCATTTGGCCTCTCTTTTTACAAAGCTGTACTTTTAGAATCTAGAACAGTACATTAAAAAAGTAATCAAAAATAGATATTGAACAAATTAATTTTCACTTGTCCCCTGAAGCAATGAACCCATAAATGTCGGTTTAAATGGAGTAGGGGTAGTAGTGGAAGGATGAAATTCCAGGAAAAAAGTTCAAAAATATTACCTTGGCACACCTGAATACTCTGAACCAGACACTTGTTAGAAACACTGATTTAAAAGCTATAATGTCCAGGATGCACTAGTCCCATAGCTCTTCCATGCTAAGCCTTCTCTTAGGTTTATTTAATATTCTAAGATACAAAGCACCTAAGATAGCAACTCCTTTACTGAAAAGTCACATTATAATATATCTGGAAAGTAGAGTTCAGGACAGGTAAGAATGGGAGTATGGAGTATGGTTGCCATTGAATACAATATCTCAGACCTCTCTAGAAAGAACCTACTGTAGTGTAAAGGATGCTTTCCATTCTTAAGATCAGTTAAATTTCCATCATTTTCGCTTCATGGCCTCATTTGGACTTTCGTTAGTAGAAACTACTCCTATTATGTGACATTACTTTGATTACCATTCTAGGTCTGTTGATATTTTGTATCACTTGCTGTGCTTTTATTATTCAGTGGGAAGTTTGGGGAGTATGAACACGTAAGTCCACTAAAGCTTTCAAAGGAGGAAATTATTTTGTTGGATTTTCAATTTTTAAGGAACACTTTCATGGTAGTATGGAAGGTAAATACGAAGGAGTTGAGATCAGAGGAAAGATCAGTATAACAGATATAATTAAATTGTAAATTAATGATATTGTAGTGAGGATGGGGAAGAGAGTACACATTTGAGAATATTTAGAGGGAAAATCAACAAAAAGTTGTGGTTGACTGGATGCATTGAGGAATAAAGGATAGATTAGTACTAAGGATGTCTCCAGATTCCTTCTCTTGGAAGATAGACAACTATATGGACCAGTGACGTTATGATACACAAGGAGATATAGACTTAAGATGAAAATAACCAATGCCATGTCAGATATATTGAGGAGCTTATTAAAGTGAGTTTGAAACTCAACCAGGTATAGAAGTACATAACTGACTATAAGATTCTGGAGATCATGGCAGATCTCCACATAAAGCAACTATGGGGTTGGAAAATATTGACAGAAAAAATCATTTCAATGCTCTAAGACAACCAATTGTTTACAATTTCAGAAGCATGTGTGGTTGAAAAACTGATGAAATTTGAGTAGTAACAGTAGAATCTGTGATGTTTTGGCCCACACCTGTGTTCAGTTGAGGCAAGGGCTCTGGCAGGACAGAGTAGGCCATAAGGACCAGCACATTTTTTTCTGCGATAGAAGAGGTAGGGATGGTATTTTCAGAGGTAGGTGAGCAGGGCAGGGCCAATGACTCTACTATCCTGAGGTTAGTGTAGCATGTGAGGCAAGCATTTCCATCTGAATTTTAGGTTCAGCTTGTCAATTTCTACAAAGGAACTTGCTGAATTCTGATTTTCTGTTAAGTTTATAGGTAAACTTGGACAGAATTGCCCTTCAGATGACGGTGAATCTTCTAATCCATGAATTTGAGATGTTGATGTTATATTTATTCCTAAGTATTTTATTATTTTGAGGTCATTGTAAATGCAATTGTTTTCTTGATTTTGAGTGTGGCTAGTACAGAGAAATACAACTGAGTTCATAATGTTGTTGTATCCTGTGGTTTTGCTGAACTTGACTATTAGTCCTACTAGATTTTTGGGAGTGGGGGAGGAGTTCCTTTAGAATTTTCTACAAAAACAGTTTTACCATTTATTTTCCAATCTGGATGCGTTTAATTTACTTTTTCTTGCCATATTTTACTGGCAGGATTTCCACTACAATATAACAACTGGCAAAAGCATATATCTCTGTTTCATTCCAAATTGTGGGTAAAGCATTCAGTCTTTCACCATGATGAATGATGCAAGCTGTGGGTTTTTCATAGATGCCCTTTATCAAGTCAAGGAAGTATTCTTTTATTGTCAGCTTTTTGAATATGATGGTGCTACAGAACACAAAGACCTGGATTGAACTGTGTAACATTATTGTAAACATGCATCTGAAATGATAAAAACAAAACAGAACACAAAAAGCTACTTGATTGAATGGAAATTGGGTATACTGCTTTAAAATGTAAATTCAATTTAGTAGACATTCTGTGATTACTCAGATTTATGGACTGAATTTTGTGTCCCCAAAATCCATATAACTATGTTTAAAGATAGGGCCTTTAAGGAGGTGATTAAGTTTCAATGAGGTCAAAAGGGTGGGGATCCTAATCCAACAGGACTGTTGTCCTTTTAAAAAGAGGAAAAGACAATAGGAGTGTGTGTGCACAAAGGAAGATGAGTGAGAAGGGGGCTATCTGCAAGCCAGGAAGCAAGATCACATTAGAAACCAACCCCACTGGCACCTTGATCTTGGATTTCAAGCCTCCAAAAACTGAGAAAATAAATTTCTGTTGTTTAAGTCAAAAAGAAAAAGGAAAGGAAAACTCTTAATAGTAAAAACAACCGAATTCAGAAAATGGACAAATGATTTCAATAGACATTTTACTAAAAAGATAAACTAGTGGCTAATAAGCTTAAGTATGCTCAACACCACTAGCTATTTAAAAAAATGCAAAATACAACCACAATGATATACCACTTCAGACCCTCTAGAATGACTATAATAAAACAAGACAATACCAAGAGTTGGCAGAGACATGGAAAAACTGAATCCCTCATATAATGTTGGTGGGAAGCTGAAATGATACAGCCACTTTTGATCTTGCGTCCTGGCTTGCAGATAGCCCCCTTCTCACTCATCTTCCTTTGTGCACACACACTCCTATTGTCTTTTCCTCTTTTTAAAAGGACAACAGTCCTGTTGGATTAGTTTAGTAGTTCCTTAAAAACTTATACATAAACTCACAACCTCATAATGCTATACCTAGGTAACCACCCAAGATAAATTAAAACTGATTTATATGGAAAATATTTACACAAATTTAAAGAACATCATTATTCATAATAGCTCCATAATGGACACAATCTTAATGTCTTCCAAATGGCAAATGGGTCAAATATAGTCTAGCCATAAACCAAATAATGTTCATCAATAAAAGAGAATCAAATACTGATACATGCTATTATCATAGACATAACTCAAAAACATCGTGTAAAAGTAAAAGAAACTCAATGCCAAAGAGCACATACAATGATTCTATTAATATAATATGTCCAGGCAGAAAAATTTTGTAACTATAGAAAGCAGATCATTGGTTACCTAAAGCTGGAAGTAAGTACAAATTTTAACTCTAAATGGTCACAAGAAAATGTTCTGGGGTGAAAAATTTTTCAAAATTGGATTGTGGTGATGTTTGCATAACTTTGAAAATTTAGAAATGTATTAAATATAATTGAATCATACCCTCATTATGGATGACTTTCATGATAGGCAAATTATACCTCAATAAAGTTGTTAAAAGATGGATAAAGATTATGTATAAGAACTAACAATTTGAAATGTAAGCCAAAAATATTAAGTGCCATTGACTTTTCAAGGCATTAAAAACAAGAAAGTCACAGGATATATCATTAGACCCTTATTAAATCATTGCTTTATGTAAACCTGGCTGTACTTAAAATGTGTTTCTAGTTTTTATGACCTTTTCTATCTTGCAATGATGGGGTCCATACAATGGGGTCCATACAGCAGGGGAAACCAAGGTCACTCAAAGCCAAGCAGCTTAGAAGGGAGAAGGAGGAAATGAGGGAAGGTGGAAGAGACCAACACATTTTAGTTACCTTCTTAGCTTCTCATTTTGACAAAAGATAGCACATTATGGTGGCTACCAAAAATGTGCACTGTGGAGCCAGTGTTTGATTCATAATACTGTCTCTCCCATTCACTAGTGGTATGAATAAGACACTTGACTTCTCTGCACTTCAATTTCCTTACCTATAAAGACACTTAGATAAGACACTTGACTTCTCTGCACTTCAATTTCCTTACCTATAAAATGGGAAAATAATATATTAAATTCTTCATTGGGTCATTGACAGCACAAGGTGAGTTAACATATGCATAGGACCTACATTACTAAGTAACCTAGCATAGAGTAAGCACTACACTCCAGTTAGCTGTCATTATTATCCCTGGAGAATAAGTTTACCTTAGCCAATCACTAGAAGTGCAACCTGGGTCCTATTGCTTTCACCATAAAGAGCCAACTTTGGCTACACAGTGGTAGACTTTTACTCTAATCAACTTTTCCTCAGAATTGTAAAAGCTCCAGAAATAATTTTAAAGTACCTATTATCTAATGACAACTTATTACATAATCATTGAAGTTAACTTACAGGTCAACAAATGGTATGAAGAAAATACTGAATGAGGAGGATCCAAAATCAAATTTCTTACAGTCATACTATCATATTCTACAGACGTTCACTTTTATGTAACTCTACATCCAATACCCTACAATAAAACCAATATTTAAAATAGACACAGGGCAAAGTGTCATCAAAGCCCTATGATATTCATCTTTCCCTTAAAAGCCTTTTCAGTGTTTCTGAAAGCTTATTCACAGCTGGACTTATTCATACACTTAATTCATTTTCTCCTTTTATATTTAGTAGTGATGATTTTTTAAGAGGTTGCATTTTCATAACTAAATTATTTCTATAGCTCAGAAGGTGTGAGGTGAATAATAACTTTGATGATTAATTTGGTACTTGGCAGAATGTATTTTGTGATGTTTAAAGATTACTCTTAGTAAAGTAAGACTGAGAAGCTAATTGTGGTCTATCTTGTCAACTTCACATGTTTTTGATACTTTGTAGTTTCTATCTTATAAATGGGGAAGACAACATAACCCCAAGTAAATCATTATCAAAAGTTCTGTTACACTTTGCCAAATAATCAGATGCCCCATCACTTTGTACTGAGTACTTCTTCCTCTTCCTTTTGTTCTGTGACATCACTTTTATCATCCTCTACTAAAGGCTTATATTTGAGTCTGAGATACGTATTATATATATATATATTTATGTTACATATATGTTTATTTATGTTACATATATTCCATCTGTTTATATAATTCATATTATTAAAAGATTTATAACATTAAAAAATTATTTGATGACTAATCCTCCATTGATTCCTTTTATTTGACTATTGGTTGATCTTATGTATTTATTCTTCCAGTTGAACTTGAGGGTCACTTACTTGGGTTAAAAGAGTTTTTTTAAAAGCACAATGCCTGAAGATTCTGATTAGAATTGAATTAAGCTTTAATTATGGAAAAATATTCATCTTTGTACATGTATGTACAGTTCTTCCCATACAGAACTTGGTAGATGTTTTTATTTACTTTTGTCTTCACGTAGTTTCCTGAATGTAGGGCCTCTTCATTTCTTGTTAAACTTACATTCCTAGATATTTTATAATTTTTCTTCTTATATAAAATACCATTTTCTATCATATCATCTCATTGGTAATTTTTCAATACAGGGAAAGTATTGACACATTTTTTATATTGTGATGCCCCATTACTGAACTCTTTTATTATGTTTCTAGAGATTTTGTACAATGTAGGGGTTTGGAGTACAGATTCTAGAGCCACAGTTCTTGGAATCAAATCCAAGTTCCACTATTAATTAGCTGAATGATGTTAAGTTAATCATCCTACCTGATTATTGCTTCTGTTTCCTTGTGAAACGGGAATGATAATAATAGTATCTGCTTTATAGTTTTGCTATGAGGTTTAATTATTTCTTTTATTAAGGTATTATTGATATACACTCTAACAAAGGTTTCACATGAAAAAACAACATGGTTACTACATTCACCCCTGTTATTGTGTTCCCCCCATACCCCATTACATTCACTGCCCAGCAGTGTAGTGCCATACCACAGAGTCACTATTTGCCTTCTCTGTGCTACACTGTCTTCTCCATGATCCCCCACATACCATGTGTGCCAATCATAATACCCCTGATCCACTTCTCCCTACCTTCCCACACGCCTACCCGCACCCCTCCCCTTTGGTAACCACTAGTTCCTTCTTGGAGTCTGTGAGTCTGCTGCTATTCTGTTCCTTTAGTTATGCTTCATTGTTATACTCCACAGATGAGTGAAATCATTTGGTAATTGTCTTTCTCTGCCTGGCTTATTTCACTGAGCATAATACCCTCTAGCTCCATCCATGTTGTTGCAAATGGTAGGATTTGTTTTCTTCTTACGGCTGAATAATATTCCATTGTGTATATGTACCACATCTTCTTTATCCATTCATCTATTGATGGACCCTTAGGTTGCTTCCATATCTTAGCTATTGTAAATAGTGCTGCAATAAACATAGGGGTGCATATGTCTTTTAAATCTGATAAGTTGTAGTCTTTGGGTAAATTCCTAGAAGTGGAATTCCTCCATCAAGTGGTATTTCTATTTTTAGATTTTTGAGGAACCTCCATATTGCTTTCCACATTGGTAGAATTAGCTTAAATTCCCACCAGCATTGTAAGAGGGTTCCCCTTTCTCTGCATCCTCACCAGCATTTGTTGTTCTTAGTCTTTTCGATATTGGCTATCCTAACTGGTGTGAAGTGATATCTCATTGTGGTTTTTATTTTCATTTCACTGGTAATTAGTGATGTGGAGCATCTTTTCATGTGCCTATTGACCATCTGAATTTCTTCTTTGGAGAATTGTCTGTTCATATACTCTGCCCATTTTTTAATCGGGTTATTTGCTTTTTGGGTCTTGAGGCGTGTGAGTTCTTTATATATTTTGGATTTTAACCCCTTGTCAGATATGTCATTTACACATATATTCTCCCATACTATAGGATGCCTTTTTGTTCTGTTGATGGTGTCCTTTGCTGTACAGAACCTTTTAAGTTTGATGTAGTCCCATGTGTTCATTTTTGCTTTTGTTTCCCTTGCTCAAGGAGATGCATTCAGAGAACAGTTGCTCATGTTTACATTCAGGAGATTTTTGCCTATGTTATCTTCTAAGAGTTTTATGATTTCGTGACTTTCATTCAAGTCTTTGATCCATTTTGAGTTTACTTTTGTGTATGGGGTTAAACAATAATCCAGTTTCATTCTCTTGCATGTAGCTGTCCAGTTTTGCCAACACCAGTTGTTGAAGAGTCTGTCATTTCCCTATTGTATGTCCATGGCTCCTTTATCATATATTAATTGACCATATATGCTTGGGTTTAGGACTCTCCAGTCTGTTCCATTGGTCTATGGGTCTGTTCTTGTGCCAGTACCAAATTGTCTTGATTACTGTGGCTTTGTAGTAGAGCTTGAAGTAAGGAAGCATAATCCCCCCAGCTTTATTCTTCCTTCTCAGGATTGTTTTGGCTATTCAGGGTCTTTTGTGGTTCCATATGAATTTTAGAATTATTTTCTCTAGTTTGTTGAAGAATGCTGTTGGTATTTTGATAGGGATTGCATCGAATCTGTAGATTGCTTTAGGCAGGATGGCCATTTTGATAATATAAATTCTTCCTATCCATGAGCATGGGATGTGTTTCCATTTATTGGTATCTTCTTTAATTTCTCTTAAGAGTGTCTTGTAATTTTCAGTGTATAAGTCTTGCACTTCCTTCGTTAGGTTTATTCCTAGGTATTTTATTCTTTTTGATGCAATTGTGAATGGAATTGTTTTCCTGATTTCTCTCTCTGTTAGTTCATCATTAGCGTATAGGAATGCAACAGATTTCTGTGTATTAATTTTGTATTCTGCAACGTTGCTGAATTCAGTTATTAGATCTAGTAGTTTTGGAGTGGATTCTTTAGGGTTTTTTATGTACGTGAGGTTAAATTATTTATGTAAAGTTTTTAGAATGATTTGTAAGTATTAGCAATTGTTATTTCTGTTTTCAGAGAGCTTGTAGGTACATAATCTGATTGTCTGTAAATTCTTTAACTCTGTCTTCATCTTTCTAATAGTTATCCCTTTTATATCTTTAATACACATCTTACTACATTGGACAGAATTTCCTAGGCAATATTAACTAACTTCTCTTGTTTGTAATTTAGTGGGGTTACCTTTATTGTTTCAGAGAAAGTGTGGTATTGTCCATTGACTTAAGAACTACTATTTATCACATTAATAAAAATAAATATATTTACTATTGTGTATAGAATGGATTTCAAATACTTGTTCAGTGTCTGATAATATTGCCATATCCAAGTTTCACCTATTAAAATGACACCTTGAGAGGTTTCTTAGTATTAAGTCTTCCTTAGATTCCTAAGGTAAAGCATTTGGCAATTTATTTTCCAAGAATTCAAAAATGAGATTTTCAAATGTAGTAGCCTATGGTGACACTATAACTCTGAACTCCATGTTTGTATTTTGTAAGACTTTGTTTTCTTTTGTTTTGATTTTTTAGGGAAGCTACTTAACCCATCTTAACCTCAGTTGTCTAATATGTTAAATGTTACCTATCTTTATAGGATGTTTGTGAAGATTAAACAAGGTAGTCCCTAAGGATTTATCACAACACCTGGCACATAATAAAGATAAAATGTTAGTGTTATCAGTTCATGTCTCATATCTTCATTGTTCCATGTATGCTGTATAAAATGAATCTGTTTCTCCCATTCAATGATTTCTTGCTTTAAATTCTTTATCTTTATTAATATTTCTCCTGCTTTATTTGGGCTTGTGGTTTTCAAAAAATAGTATTTCTCTACTTTTATTTTTAGCTTTTTATGTGTAATCTTTATGAATGGTCTTCTGTATGCTTGATCTGATTGTCTTCTTTTCTACACTTTTGTAAGCCATACTTTGAGACTAAAGGCAAATGAAATTATTTATTCAATACTTATTTTCTGAGTTGTTCTGAGCTGCCTCTGCCATTGTAGACTTTGAAATTAAGAGGTAAGTTATGCTATTGAAATATAACTTCTGTCTTTGAGGAGCTTACACTCCAAAATATATTGAGCTTACATATTTCTACTAACAGTATTTTTTGATTTAATCTTCTCAACAGCTTATTCCACATAAAACAGTTGCTTTATGTTATGATTATGTGTAAAAGTAAGAAAATAAGAACCCTTACTAATTTGTGCATTCAGAATTTGTGTGAATTGATAATGCAACTATTTTTTGTATTTAAGGAGTCTTCATTTAGTCAGATCTCAAAGTTTTGCTTCTCTGCCAACTTTGATGATTCATGAATGATGATTAGAAAATATTACATCTTACTATAACTACTAAAGGGAAACTTAGGTATTCCCTCCTGTATGAGTGGATATAAAAATTCTAACTTTAAAAACAAAGACAATTCTCTCTCGATGACCTGAGTACTTTAAAAATCTGTATAAGCTCAAAAATTTAAAATGTTCTCACGGGTCCTACTGAATTAACAAGCTAGAATTTCAATTCTGACTACAACAGCTGTCTCTGCTTAAGTGCCTCCATCATTACTGAGATTCAGACATTAACCACCTCCAGTTTCTTTAGAATGAATACATCTAGTCATTATTTTTTCTGAAGAAATACCAGTTTCCCTCTAAAATATGACCTTTTACTCTCACTTTTCTGGTTTCACAGCGAAGAAGTGTGTATGCTCTTCAGGAGGGGAAAGACAATCATGACCATATTATTAAAAATATAGAGAATAAAAAGAGGAGCAGGATTTCTAACTTATATTAAATAGTTTATTGCTATTCCTTTATGCTCAACCTAGCCTGCCATTTGGGTAAGTTACTAGCATAGGAAGTTAAGTTAGGTAAGTCGTGATTATATTAATTCTCAAACACATGGAATTATAGGGTGGCATTTCACAATGACAGACTCTCACTTTATAAGTTTATTATGCAGGCTTTCTAGGGATGTTTTCCTCTTTTCTCCTAAAAATCAAGTTGAGGAGAAGGTCAAATTTTCCACTTCTTTTTCAGTACTACCTTGTTAAATTGACTAAGTATAACACATCTGTAATTGCCTAGCAACTAAGCCTAATGGGATTTCTCTCTCCTACCTTCTTTCCTTCCTTCTTTTATCTCATCTGTACATCCTCACTTTCTTCCTCTACTTAATTTGTTCTTTCTCATTCTTTTCTTAGGATGATTTTGTACTGAAGTATAATGTTTTATTTTTCTTGCTTTTGTTTCTAAATTACATATATGGTTTTGATATTCAGTTCATGAAATTTTGTGACTGTTCACATTACTCACAATCAACAGATGAAAATTTTTAGAATAAGTCACAGGTAATTGATATTCAAATAGCCAAGGTGTTTTTTAAAAATACTTCATTATATTTAAGTTGTGGACTGAATGTTTGTGTCCTCCCAAATAAATGTTGAAATGCTAACCCCCAATATGATGTTATTAGGAGATGGAGCCTTTGGGAGGTGTTTAGATCATAAGGATTGAGCCCTAATGAATGAGATTGTGACCTCATAGAAGAGACCCCAGAGAGCTTCCTCACCCCTCCCACCCTGTCAGCACACAATGAAAAGACACTGTCTATGAACTAGGAAGCAGGCTCTCACCTAGCACTGAATCTGCTGGCACCTAGATTTTGGACTTACAGCCTCTAGAACTGTAAGAATAAATGTTTGTTGATTAGCCACCCAATCTATCGTAGTTTGCTATACAACTCAAATAGACTAAAATATATATATATATACACACACACACACACACACACACACACACACACACACACATATATATATATATCTCCACTAAAATAAAAATCATTCTCTTTTATATTGGTTTATAACTTATAAATTAATTGTACATATATACTTCATTTCTACCTTGTAATAGTAAGACATACCTAGTAGTCTTTTACTAGGGCATGTATAATTAGCACTTTCTTTCCTACTAAGAGACTAAACCTCAAAGAGGTTACATGTCATATGTCAAAGTTCATAGAGCTAGAACACAGGTTGCCTGCTTCCAAATACAGTGCCTTTTGCCAGGGAAGAGTACTTTCCCTTATGGTCTGCTGAATATCAGTAGGTATGAGAAAGCTGGATGAAATAACATTTAAGTGTTTTCTTTTTTGTAGAACTACTCAGAGGCTTATTATATGAATGTGTTAGAGTAGGCCGTTAGTTAGACATAAGCAGGAGAAGGGGCCAACCCATCATGAAGGAAGACTCCTCCCTGGCCAACCCCCGAGTCCTCCTTAGTTCCCAGTTCCACAGTCAAGGATGCCTAGCCTGATCAGGAGGTCCAGACAGTCAAGGACACCACGATTGTCAAGCGGCCCAAGATGACAGGGCATGTGTAAGGTCCAAAGACCTTGTCCAAAAGTAACCCTGCCTCATTAGAATAACATCTAAGTCTAATTAGCATTGTGGTTGGCCCCTCTGTGGGCTTCACTTAGGTACTTATGGGTAAAGTTCCTGTCCACTGAGAAAAAAGGTTATATAACCTAGAACTGTCAATCAACCTGTTAATCAAAGGATGTAAGATGCAGGGCAGGACTTTCGCCATCTTAAGAAAAAATAAGAGCCAACCTAACGCTAATAGCTGGGCTGTTTCTGGTTTCTAGACAGTCCACTGTCCTGTCTTAAGAGAATACTTTTCATTTTAACCCAGTAAATTCCCCGCTGCTTTTTTCTTGCTATCTGGTCTCTCAACTGAATTCTGTCAAGACAAAAAGCAGAGAAACACAATGCGTTCTACCAGTAACATAGTAGCTTTGTATATCTTAAAGAGGGAGAATGTGTTATACAGTATATCCCATGTTTATCCAACTCCAGAACATTTTTTTCTGTGACACATCTATTTTTTTATTGAAGTATAGTTGGTATATAATATTATATTGGTTTCAGGTATGAATATAGCGCTTCAACAATTATATGCATTATGAAATATTCATCAGGTAATTGTAGTTATCATCTGTCACCCTATAAAGTGATTACAATATTATTGTATTCCCTATGCTGTATTTTTCATCCTCATGACTAATTTATTTTATAATTAGAAGTTTATACCTCTTTATCTCCTTCACCTATTTCACCTGTCCTCACACCTCCCTCCCTATGTCAACCACCAGTTTGTTCTATTTATGAGTCTATTTCTGGTTGTTTTTGTTGTTTATGTTTTTAGATTCCACATATAAATGAAATAATATGGTACTTCACAATACCAAAACGTGTCCCAGAAAAGTGTTTTCTAGCATATAGTTTAGTAAACACTATGTGAAGCCAATACTGTTTCTATAATAATGCTTACAGGTGTGTGGTATTTAGCACTTTACAAAGAACTTTCATAATAATTTGTTTTTAAAAAGTTTCATACCCACAACAATGCTATGATGAAGAAAGAGATGACTTACAGTTGGGATATGCTAGGAACAATTTTTTTTTCAATATCAGGGGGACATTTCTTTTGATGATTGTTTGAAATAGTAATCTCCCCAGAAACTGCAATGTGGAATGAAGGAAACAATGAACAATATGCATCCCCATCAGCATTCTTCATTTCTGATTGTAATCATTATTAATTATTTATACTCATAACAATAAAAATCACATTACATATTTGAAGTATGTAAAACTGTACAACATTGTTTCATGTTTTAAACTAAACGTTTGAAGTTCACACAAATCCTTTAGGTTCTACGATCTCATTTTGTTTTCAAAGATCTTGTAAGAAATGTCTTATTATCTCATGTGTTCAGTTCTGACATTTTTTGAATTATTATTGAGATAAAATTGACATAAAATAAACTTCACATAGTTAAAATTTGGAAGATTCTGAAACAGGAATACATACATGGAACCATCACCACAATTAAGATAATAAACATATCATCCCCAAGAGCTTCCACTTACTCCTTTGTAATTCCTCCCTCCAGCCAAACCCCAACCCCTGTCTCCAGTGAACTACTGATCTACTTTATATTACTATAAATTAGTTTGTATTTCTAGAAATTATATATAAATGGAATAATACCCTTTTTGGGTCTGCTCCCTTTCATTCCATATAATTATTTTGAAATTCATATATACTGTTATGTTTATGAATAGCTAATTCCTTTTTACTGCTGTGTAGTATTCTTTTTTTTTAAATTTTATTTTGGTATCATTAATTTACAATTACATGAAGGACATTATGTTTACTAGGCTCCCCCTTCACCAAGTCCCCCCACATACCCATTCACAGTCACTGTCCATCAACATAGTAAGATGCTGCAAAATCACTACGTGTCTTCTCTGTGTTGCCAGCCCTCCCCGTGCCCCCCACACACTATACATCTTAATCGTAGTGGCCCTTTTTTTTCCCACCCTTATCTCTCTCTTCCCACCCATCCTCCCCAGTCCCTTTCCCTTTGGTAACTGTTAGTCCTTTCTTGGGTTCTGTGCTTCTGCTGCTGTTTTGTTCCTTCAGTTTTCTTTTGTTCTTATACTCCACATATGAATGAAATAATTTAGTACTTGTCTTTCTCTGCCTGGCTTATTTCACTGAGCATAATACCCTCTAGCTCCATCCATGTTGTTGCGAATGGTAGGATCTGTTTTTTTCTTATGGCTGAGTAATATTCCACTGTGTATATGTACCACATCTTCTTTATTCATTCATCTACTGATGGACATTTAGGTTGATTCCATATCTTGGCTATTGTAAATAGTGCAGCAATAAACATAGGGGTGCATCTGTCTTTTTCAAACTGGAGTGCTGCATTCTTGGGGTAAATTCCTAGAAGTGGAATTCCTGGGTCAAACGGTATTTCTGTTTTTAGCATTTTGAGGAACCTCCATACTGCTTTCCACAATGGCTGAACTAATTTACATTCCCACCAGCAGTGTAGGAGGGTTCCCCTTTCTCCACAACCTCGCCAACATTTGTTGTTTGTCTTTTGGATGGTAGCCATCCTTACTGGTGTGAGGTGATATCTCATTGTGGTTTTAATTTGCATTTCTCTGATGATAAGCGATGTGGAGCATCTTTTCATGTGTCTGTTGGCCATCTGAATTTCTTCTTTAGAGAACTGTCTATTCAGCTTCTCTGCCCATTTTTTATTTGGATTATTTGCTTTTTGTTTGTTGAGGTGTGTGAGCTCTTTATATATTTTGAATGTCAACCCTTTATCGGATCTGTCATTGTTGAATATATTCTCCCATACTGTAGGATACCTTTTTGTTCTATTGATGGTGTCCTTTGCTCTACAGAAGCTTTCCAGCTTGATATAGTCCCATTTGTTCATTTTTGCTTTTGCTTCCCTTGCCTGGGGAGATTTGTTCAAGAAGAGTTCACTCATGTTTATGTCTAAGAGATTTTTGCCTATGTTTTTTTCTAAGAGTTTTATGGTTTCATGACTTACATTCAAGTCTTTGATCCATTTCAAATTTACGTTTGTGTATGGGGTTAGACAGTGATCCAGTTTCATTCTCCTACATGTAGCTGTCCAGTTTTGTAAGCACCATCTGTTGAAGAGACTGTCATTTCCCCATTGTATGTCCATGGCCCCTTTATCAAATATTAATTGACCATATATGTTTGGCTTAATGTTTGGAGTCTCTATTCTGTTCCATTGGACTGTGCCTCGGTTCTTGTGCCGGTACCAAATTGTCTTGATTACTGTGGCTTTGTAGTAGAGCTTGAAGTTGGGGAGTGCGATCCCCGCCACTTTGTTCTTCCTTCTCAAGATTGCTTTAGCTATTCTGGGTCTTTGGTGGTTCCATATGATTTTTGAACTATTTGTTCCAGTTCATTGAAGAATGCTGTTGGTAGTTTGATAGGGATTGCAACGAATCTGTATATTGCTTTGGGCAGGATGGCTATTTTGACAATATTAATTCTTCCTAGCCAGGAGCATGGTATAAGTTTCCATTTGTTAGTGACCTCTTTAATTTCTCTTAAGAGTGTCTTATAGTTTTCAGGGTATAGGTCTTTCACTTCCTTGGTTAGGTTTATTCATAGGTATTTTATTCTTTTTGATGCTGTTGCGAATAGAATTGTCTTCCTGATTTCTCTATTAGTTTATTGTTAGTGTATAGGAAAGCCACAGATTTCTGTGTGTTAATTTTGTATCCTGCAACTTTGCTGAATTCTAATATTAGCTCTAGTAGTTTTGGAGTGGAGTCTTCAGGATTTTTTATGTACAATATCATGTCACCTGCAAATAGTGACAGTTTAACTTCTTCTTTACCAATCTGGATTTCTTGTATTTCTTTGTTTTGTTTAATTGCCGTGTCTAGAGCCTCCAGTACTATGTTGAATAACAGTGGGTAGAGTGGGCATCCCTGTCTTGTTCCCGATCACAGAGGAAAAGCTGTCAGCTTCTCGCTGTTCAGTATGATGTTGACTGTGGGTTTATTATATACAGCCTTTATTATGTTGAGGTATTTGCCCTCTATACCCATTTTGTTGAGTTTTTATCATGAATGGGCTTTGAATTTTGTCGAATGCTTTTTCAGCATCTATGGAGATGATCATGTGGTTTTTGTCTTTCTTTTTGTTGATGTGGTGGATGATGTTGATGGATTTTCAAATGTTGTACCATCCTTGCATCCCTGGGATGAATCCCACTTGGTCATGGTGTGTGATCCTTTTGATGTATTTTTGAATGCTGTTTGCTAATATTTTGTTGAGTATTTTTGCATCTACGTTCATCAGGGATATTGGTCTGTAGTTTTATTTTTTGGTGGGGTCTTTGCCTGGTTTTGGTAGTAGGGTGATGTTGGCTTCATAGAATGTGTTTGGGAGTATTCCCTCCTCTTCTATTTTTTGGAAAACTTTAAGGAGAATGGGTATTGTCTTCTCTGTATGTCCAATAAAATTCCAAGGTAAATCTGTCTGGCCCGGGGGTTTTGTTCTTTGGTAGTTTTTTGATTACTGCTTCAATTTCGTTGCTGGTAATTGCTCTGCTTAGATTTTCTGTTTCTTTCTGGGTCAGTCTTGGAAGGTTGTATTTTTCTAGGAAGTTGTCCATTTCTCCTAGGATTCCCAGTTTGTTAGCATATAGGTTTTCTTGTACTCTCTAATAATTCATTGTATTTCTGTGGGGTCTGTGGTGATTTTTCCTTTCTCGTTTCTGATTCTGTTGATTTGTGTTGACTCTCTTTTCCTCTTAATAAGTCTGGCTAGAGGCTTATCTATTTTGTTTATCTTCTCTAAGCACCAGCTCTTGGTTTCATTGATTTTTGCTGTTGTTTTATTCTTTTCCATTTTATTTATTTCTTCTCTGTTCTTTAGTATGTCCCTCCTTCTGCTGAACTTAGGCTTCATTTGTTCTTTTTCTAATTTCGACAATTGTGACATTGGACTATTCATTTGGGATTGTTCTTCCTTCTTTAAATATGCCTGGATTGCTATATACTTTCCTCTTAAGACTGCTTTTGCTGTGTCCCACAGTAGTTGGGGCTTTGCGTTGTTGTTGTCATTTGTTTCCATATATTGCTGGATCTCCATTTTAATTTGTTTGTTGATCCATTGATAATTTAGGACCATGTTGTTAAGCCTCCATGTGTTTGTGAACCTTTTTGCTTTCTTTGTACAATTTATTTCTAGTTTTATGCCTTTGTTGTCTGAAAAGTTGGTTGGTAGGATTTCAATCTTTTGGAATTTACTGAGGCTCTTTTTGTGGCCTAGTATGTGGTCTATTCTGGAGAATGTTCCATGTGCACTTGAGAAGAATGTGTATCCTGTTGCTTTTAGAAGTAGAGTTCTGTAGATGTCTATTAGGTCCATCTGTTCTAGTGTGTTGTTCAGTGCCTCTGTGTCCTTACTTATTTTCGGTCTGGTGGATCTGTCCTTTGGAGTGAGTGGTGTGTTGAAGTCTCCTAGAATGAATGCATTCCATTCTATTTCCTCCTTTAGTTCTGTTAGTATTTGTTTCAGGTAATGTGGTGCTCCTGTATTAGGTGCGTATATATTTATAATGGTTATATCCTCTTGTTGGACTGAGCCCTTTATCATTATGTAATGTCCTTCTTTGTCTTTTGTTACTTTCTTTATTTTGAAGTCTGTTTTGTCTGATACCAGAATTGCAACACCTGCTTTCTTCTCTCTGTTGTTTGCATGAAATATCTTTTTCCATCCCTTGACTTTAAGTCTGTGCATGTCTTTGGGTTTGAGGTGAGTCTCTTGTAAGCAGAGTATAGATGGCTCTTGCTTTTTATCCATTCTATTACTCTCTGTCTTTTGATTGGTGCATTCAGTCCATTTACATTTAGGGTGATTATTGAAAGGTATGTACTTATTGCCATTGCAGTCTTTAAGTTTGTGGTTACCAAAGGTTCAAGGTTAGCTTCTTTACTATCTTACTGTCTAACTTAACTCGCTTAATGAGCTATTGTAAACACAGTCTGATGATTCTTTATTTCTTTCCCTTCTTATTCCTCCTCCTCCCTTCTTCATATGTTGGGTGTTTTGTTCTGTGCTCTTTTTAGGAGTGCTCCCATCTAGAGCAGTCCCTGTAAGATGCCCTGTAGAGGTGGTTTGTGGGAGGCAAATTCCCTCAACTTTTGCTTGTTTGGGTATTGTTTATTCCCTCCTTCATATTTAAATTATAATTGTGCTGTATACAGTATTCTTGGTTCGAGGTCCTTCTGTTTCATTGCATTTAGTATATCATGCCATTCTCTTCTGGCCTGTAGGGTTTCTGTTGAGAAGTCTGATGATAGCCTGATGGGTTTTCCTTTGTAGGTGACCTTTTTTTTCTCTCTGGCTGCCTTTAATACTTTGTCCTTCTCTTTGATCTTTGCCATTTTAATTATTATGTGTCTTGGGGTTGCCGTCCTTGGATCCATTGTCATGGGATTTCTGTGTACCTCTGTGGTCTGAGAGGCCATTTCCTCCCCTATTTTGGGGAAGTTTCCAGCAATTATTTCTTCAAAGACACTTTCTATCCCTTTTTCTCTCTCTTCTTCTTCTGGTACCCCTTTAATGCAGATATTGTTCTGTTTTGATTGGTCATACAGTTCTCTTAAAATTCTTTCTTTCTTGGAGATCCTTTTATCTCTCTCTGCATCAGCTTCTCTGCGCTCCTGTTCTCTGTTTTCTAGTCTATTAATGGTCTAGCGCATCTCATCCATTCTGTTTTGAAGTCCTTCCAGAGATTGTTTTATTTCTGTATTTTCTCTCCTTAGTTCTTGCATATTTCTCTGCAAGTCTATCAGCATGGTATGACTTTTGTTTTGAATTCTTTTTCAGGAAGATTGCTTAAATCTATCTCCCCAGGTTCCTTCTCAGGGGTAGATGTAGAAGATGTCAAAGCTGTCTGGGTTAGTCTTGTCTGGATCAAATTTTTTTGCCTTTTCATGTTGATAGGTACATTGGTGTGCTATTGATGCATCTATCAGCTGGGAGAGTCAAAACTTTCCACTTGGCTCCTGGCCTTTCTTTACTGGGACAACTGCAACCCCTAGTGGCTTGTGTTGGGAAATTGCATGTAGATTGGGTCTCTTTATCTTGCCTGGCCGGTATGGAGGAAGCTCCCTTGCTGTGGGTGTGGCCAGCCTCAGACTGCTGCTCTGCTATGGCGGGGCCCTGGAGAGGTAATGGGCGGGGGTGCTGTTTGACTGTTTACCTCCATGAGGGGTCTCAGAGCTGTTGCCCAGGGGGTTAGTGCACCTGGAATTCCCTGAAATTTCCAGCTGCTGAACTGTGACCCAGGATCCTTCCGTCCAGCTGTGGGGTCCCTGTCCCTTTAAGACTTTCAAAAAGCACTCGCTTTTCTTTGTCCCAGGAGCGCCAGCTGCGGGACCTGCTCACAGGTCTTACTGTCCTGCTTCCCTAGTTTCCAGCACCCCACACATGCACTGTGTGTCTGCGCTCTGGTGCAGATGGCTAGGGCTGGGTGTTTAGCAGTCCTGTGCTCCCTCTCCCTCCCCACTCCAACTCCTCTCCTCCCACTGGGAGCTGTGGTGACGGGCCTCGGGTCCCGCCGGGCTGCGGATTGTATCTTACCCCTTTTACCAGGCGCTGGGTTCTCACAGGTGTGGATGTAGTCTGGCTGTTGTCCTGTGTCTTCTGGTCTCTCTTTTAGGGATAGCTATATTTGTTGTATTTTCAAAAATATATATGTCTTTGGGAGGAGATTCCCCCTGTCCTACTGATGCTGCCATCTTGGCTCCGGTGCTGTGTAGTATTCTACAAATCCTTTGTTGGAATTTGAATTTGTAGCCCAATCTATGGCTTGTTTTTCCATTTCTTAATAGTGTCCCTTGAGGAGCAAACATTTTTAATTATGTACATACCATAATTTGATTATCCTTTAACTGTTCATGAATGTACAGATTGTTTCTAATTTGGGGTTATTACAAATAAAGCTGTTGTAAACCTTTGTCCACAAGCCTTTGCGTGGGCATATGCTTTAATACCTCTGGGAGAATTATGTAGGAGTAATTTGTTCTTGATCAATATGGTAGAGATATACTTACATTACAAGAAACTATGAAGCTGTTGTCCAAAGTGGCTGTACTAATTTACATTCCTACTAGGAATGTTTCATTTCCTCTTTATGCTCATCAATACTTCATAGAGTTCATATTTTAATTTTGGCCATTCTAATAGGTCTATAGTAACATCTCATTTTATTTTGAATTTTCCTGATGACTAATTCATGTGCTTATTTACCATCTGTATATGGTTTAGAGAAGTTTCTGTTCAAAGTACTTGCCCCCTCTTTAATTGAGGTTTTTGTCATCTTCTTACTGAGTTCTAACAGGTGTTTATATATCCTGTATACAAGTCCTTTGTTGGAATTGGAATTCGTATCCCAATCTATGGCTTGCTTTTCCATTTCTTAATAGTGTCCCTTGAGAAGCAAACATTTTTAATTATGATGAAGTAAAATGTATTGACTTTCTTTCTTTCATACTTTCTAAACTTTTTGGTTGTAACTAAGAAATTCAAAATTATTAAAATATTCTCCTGGTTATCTGTAGAAATTTTATGGTTTTAGCTTTTAAAGCTAGGCCTATCATCCAATTTGAGTTCATTTTAGTATAGGATATGAGATAAGGGCCAAAGTTCTTTTTTCTCTTTTCCTTTTTTTTAAAATGGCTATCAAACTTTTCTAATATCATTTGTTGAAAAGATTTTATAGTCAATTAAAAATATTTGATTATCCTAGGAAGTCTGTGGAGAATCGAACTGAGCCTGTATGTGTGGGTATATTTCTGGACTTGATATTCTTTTCCATTAAGCTCTTTGTCTGTCATGATGCCAGTACAATAGTTTCTTGATTACTGGCTTTGTAGGAAGTCCTGGAATCAAGTAGTATAAGTCCGTCAAATCTGTTCTTTATTTTTTCATAGAATCTACTTGTCATTTTTTTTCTGAGACCTTTTGAAAATTGCTAAAATTATTATTATTATTATTAAAGTATCATTGATATACAATTTTATGATGGTTTCACATAAACACCACTGTAGTTTCAACATTCACCCATATTATCGAGTCCTCACCCCTTCTGTTGTGGCCAATGTCTGTCATTATAGTAAGATGTTACAGAGTCATTATGCATCTTCTCCGTGCTGTACTGCTTTCCCCATGCACTTTTCAATTTCCAAAAATAAGTTTGCTGATGTCTTGATTCAGATGGTATTAAATCTGTAGATCAAATTGGGAGAATTAATGTTTTAGCAATAACTGACTCTTCTAATACATGAATATTATGTTTTTCTGTTGACTTAGTGTTTTAGATTGTTTATACCAAAAATGTTTTACAGTTTCCAGTGAACAGTTCTTGCACATATTTTGTCAAATTTATTGGTAAGTATGTTATATGTCTATGCTATTGTAACTGGTATGTTTTTGCTTCAATTTATGATTGCTCACTGCTAGTATATAAAAATGCAAAATACTTTTTTGCTGATCTTGAATCAATCAGTTTTGCTTAACTTCCTTATGAGTTTTTGCATCTTTTTAAGAGATTGTATAGGGCTTTCTATATAGATTAACATTTTGTGTGGCAACAAAAGGAGTTTTACTTCTTCCCTTCCACTATGGATGCATTTATTTCTTTTTTATACCTTATTACAGTGACTAGAACTTTCAGTACTATGTGAATTGAAGTAGTGAAAGTGAACATTTTTTCTCTGTTATCTGATCTTAGGAGAAAGCATTCAGTCTTTCACAATTAAGTGTGATGTTAGTTATAGACTTTTTGTCAAAGTACATCATAAAGTTTAGGAAGTTCCCTTCTATTCTTATTTTACTGAGAGTTTTTATCATGCATGGGTGATGGTTTTTGTCAAATACTTTTTCTCTGTTAAGATGACCATACTTTTTTCTGTTTTTAAATGTATTAATTTACATTTATTTTCAAATGTTAAATTAACCTTGCATTTGTAGGATAAGCCCTACTTGAGGGGCTTATGTTCTCCTTATATGTACTTCTGGGTATGATTTGCTAAAATTTTGTTAATAAATGTTATGTCTATGTTCATGAGAAATGCTGTTCTTCAGTTTTCTTTTCTTATAAGTGTATAATTTGGTATCAAGGTAATGATGATTTCATAGAATGAATTGAATGAATTGGGAAATGAATTGGGAATTGAAGATTCTTCTTCAATCTTCTAGAATAGTTTGTGTAAAATTGGCGGTGTTTCTTCCTTAAATGTTTGTCAGTTACTAGTGATGCTATTTTGTCTAGGAGCTTTACAGTTGTTAATAAATTAAATAACATATTTCTAAATAACCAATAGGCCGAAGAAGAAATAATGAAATTATTAGAAACTATTTTTATCTGAATGAAAATGAGAACACAACATATGTAATTGTGTAGGATCCAACTAACAGGTTCCTAAAAGGGAAATGTGTAGCACTAAATACTTATATTAGAAAGAAAGAAAGGTCTCAAATTAACAACCTCAGATTCCACCTTAAGAAACTGGAAAAGAACAAATTAATTAAATAGTACAAAATATTGCATTATGTCTTTCACCCAGATTGCCCCAATGCTAATGTTACCATACTTACTTAGTCATTGGTCCTCTCCCTCTCCTAAGTAACACTTCAGAGTAAATTGTTATATGATGCCCTTTTACCTTTAAATAATTCAGTGGTAACTCCCTCTCTCTCAAAAAGAAAAAAAGTAATTGTTATAAAACCACGGTACAATTATAAAAATATGGAAATTAACACTCACCTTGTTTAGTCATAGCCATAGCCTCCTAATGTCCACCACCCTCTCCAATGTTAAGCATTACATTTAGTTGCACATGTCTTTAGTCTCCTTTAATATGGAGCAGATTATTTCTGCTTATTTTTCTCATTGTTTGTGGAGGCCAAAAAAACCTGAAAGCTCAAGCAGAAAGGTTACGTGACTTGCCAAGGTCACAGTTAATAAGTAGTAGAACCAGGGTTAAAACCTTGACTGATGACAGTTAGCTTCCTCTTTTTTGTTTACAACAAATTTTTAACAGAAAACATACTTGGCAGTATAACTTTGTATGGGTGTCAAAACACACTTTGCTAACGAAGGCGAGTCTATGGCTACATTGCTACCTGACCGAACTAACTAAATCATGCTCTATCCAAGAAAAACCGTTTAAGTAACTTACCTGAGTGGGAAATTGTCCTTGTGAGTTTTAAAGAGGTGTGATTACACTGACATTTCAGGTGTTATTTTTCAAATAAACTTTACTTTGCTATTATTGAAATGAAGGGTGTTTTCCCCCAGCTGGGTAATGGAATGGGCAAAAGATGTTTGAAATTAAGTGGTCATAAGCAATTTATTATTGAGAAAGAAAAATAAAGTCCTTAAAGAACTTCAGTTCATTCTTCCATACAAGCACATAACTCATGCAAATTCAAACTTTCTTGCAATTCAAGTAAGTTCTACAATGGAGGAATAAGCCTCTTAACAAGATTGAGTTTGCTTTTGTGCATGTTACAAGCTGAACAAACAGAGATTGGGGAAGGCTCTGTTCATTCATGTGCCTCCTTTAAAAAACAAATACCAGTTTAATATAAATGGAAATGAGGGCAACATTAGTGTGAACAGAAATCTTGATCCACTGTAACCTAATAATCAAAGCCATAGTTTTTTGAGGCTGGATAAATGGGTAACGTCATACATTTTAGAATCTGAATCATCACTGTTTTATTAAGATTTTCTTCTTTTCTGAATTTTATTTGCTTGTTGGGCTAACGATAAAGTCTAGCACTGAAAGTCTTCAGTGCTGAGATGCACAAGTAAAATAGGATGATTAGACATAAAGATGCAAGAAAATGTACAACAATTACAAAATAAAACCTGAAGTTTAGCTTTGTAAAATTCTGTCTTTATAATCTTTGTATTATCAGAAGACCATAGCTAATGGTTGTACTCAAACATTTGCCCTGCCTCAAAGGTGTGATCATAGCAGCATTATTATAGAAGTTATGTTTTGCAAACAAGCAGAACTGAAATGCTTCCCTCAATTTGGGAGATGAGAATTTATGAGGACTGAACAGACATGGTTTGTTTCTAATTCCAAAGGACTCCATATAACTGTCTGAACAACTTTTTAAAAATATAAATCAAAATCAATTAACTTGTCTGATTTGTAAAAAGTAAACCTTTCATTCCTAAAAGAGATTTTCTTATCTTTTTATAACACACAACTTAGATTAAGATGTTACTTAAAATAGAAATGTGCCTCAACTTTTTGAACTGACTGTATTAGTAATCTTTGGAAATGACTGGGTGTGGAAGTGAGGAATAATCTAAAATGTAAGCAATGAGAATTTGCTAAATGAGTTTGGTCATCTGTAAATGTGGACAATATATGTATCCCAATGGATTATTTTGAAGATTAGATTAGATAATATATGTAAAATACCCAGCATAGTGCTTGTGAAGCCAAACTATTTGAGAAATAAAAGCTGTTCTTGTTACTATTACTTTGCTAAAGGTGTAAATTTCTCCCTAATTTCTCTCTTTCCCAGAGTTACAATCAATAACTAATTTTGCATTATATTTGAAAACATATCACAATTTGTAGTTTTAAAGCCAGAAATAGATTTAAAACAATTAAAATGATGTTTTATTTTATAGAGTGTGAATTTTTTTCCCTTATGTATATATACATCATTTAGTTTGTAGCACATTTTGCATGCTAATATATATTGGAGAAATATTTAACAGTTTGAGGAAGCCATATTAATTAAGGTAGGATTTATTGCTCTAAATTAGTGTAGTAATTTATGAAATGATAACATTTTATGAAAGAGCTATATAATAAATGCTAAAGGAATAGCTTTCCCTTTGAGAACATATGGACTGATATGAGCTAGAAAAGCTTACTTTCATTTCTCTAACAATTTGAATAGGATAATCACTCAAAATGCTTGTCAAGTACTGAATTATGTACCATATTTCTAAATGTCAGAAGTATATTCTTATTTGTATGTACTTTTTAAATTTATTTTTACCTTGTGTCTTTCTTCAAAGCTTTGTGATCATTTGAAGACATTTATAAATAATTTGGTCAATACATTTTCTGCTGGATGCTGGATTCAAACAGATAGAGTCATGTGGCCCATGGGGAAATCATCTCAGTATAATTTGTCTAAGAAAAGAATTTGCAAATTCAGTATTCATCCTAGTTTTTACAAGTTTGTTATCTTTGTCATTGATTGGTTTATGTAACCTATAGAATTCTAAGTTTGTAAAATTGAGCTCTGAAAAATTTATGAATTGGCTTCTCCTTCTCCAGAATATTGGACTCAAAATAGTGATTGTTTAATCACAACACATTTTCTAAATGTATTGATGAAGTGCTAAAACCATTAATAATCTAATAGTTATATGATGTTTGCTTTTTCAAAAATTTCCACAAATAACTGAGAAAATCCATTTTTGAAAGTTTCCTATTCTCAAAATAATTTTTATTCTGGTTGAAAAAGATTCTTTTCTCAACTTGTATAATCCCGAAATAGGCAGAGTTTCTCAAAATTTAGGTTTATACCCTTCTCTTTTCTTCACCTCTAGATTCTTCTGCCACACGATTGATAAGTACTATTGAACACTTAAATGCAAAGAAGGACCTTGGCATTTAAAGATTTCTTTAAACCCTGATTTACTAAGTGGTTTTTGAAAATGTTTACTTCTGACATCAAAGTGTTAACTTCATGCAGGGCACAACTTCTTATACTTATTTAAGTGAGTTGAACGATAGTTCATTCTAAAAATCTGAAGAAAGATTATCAAGGAACTGATTAAGTCAATTAGACTTTTAGGGGATTCCTGGCTATCGTGTTGTTGCTTGCCAGGAATGATAATAAAACAATCAGGATTAATTAAAAAGCTGCCTGCTTGATTAGGATTTATGAACAAGTATGTGATTGTCACAGCCAATATTCTGGACCTGCCAATGCTATTTCTGATCAGGCCTTACCCTCATGATGCAATCTGACACTTTCAAAACATTGCTGAAATTATGATACTATGGTGTGCATTTCCTAATGGGCTTTTCTGATGTGCAGGTTCCCTGCTTTGCCTGAGGGGCTGAAATATCAGTTCATTTCTGTACTCCTTATTACCTGAGTTAAATTTCAATGCTACAACAAGGCACCTTGGTAACATGTTTTCATTAGGCTGCAGAAAAATGTTCATGCACTAATAAGTTCGAATTTCATTTAGAATGTAGACTGGCTCCCAAAAAGAACTTAAAAGTAAAACTCAAGCCAAACCAAAGCAAAGAAAATAAGAAATCACAGCTACAAACATTAGCCACCAGGGATCTGGTAGTTTTTTTCACTCAGACCCTGCCATTTTAAAGGAAACCTAGGCATACACCTAGATTTAGGACAAGAAGATATAACTAACCTCATGCTTTTAGTTTGCTGAGTTGATTTTCGAGGACCAATTAACACCACATATTCTTAATAGTTTTTCCACTCATTCAGAGTTCTCTTCTGTGAACAAGCCAAGGGCGATCTTTTGAAATAATTGACACAGGAGCCAAATTTGACTTCAAAGGTTTGCCATCTCATTGGTAGTTAAGCTGTTCTTCTAACCTTCTTTCAAGCAATTTCTTGCTCCAAGTTTCTACTTTTCTCAGTCCACTGTATCTCGTTCCTAGTGATAAAACAGACTGATCATCAGCTCCTAGACACTTCTCAGTCTCCCTGTCCTTCTTTTCCCCTTAGCTGGGTACTCTCAACTGGTTAACTACAATCTTAATCTCTGACCTGATGTAGGAATAGTTAACAGAACCTAACACTTTAGTTCCACTAAAACTGGCCATTCAAGGTCAATTTAAAAATAATAACAAAGAACACATAATACTAACACTCTAACACAGCAACTGTTTTCATTCTTACAGATTGCCTTTGATACTGAAGCATTTTAATATCATTTTACTCATGGTTTGAATATCATTTTCTGTTCTATTATTTTCCCTTAATGTTATATCATAATTATTTGCATATTTTCACTGTCTTGACAGTATTTTAATGTGCTTTTTCTTTTGACATGTTGATATACCAAAATTTTTTAACTCATCTCACTAAAGATAAACAATTAATTATGTCAGGTATTTTCTTCCGTAGGCAAACAGTTCAGTGGATGTTTTGATACACACTTTTTCTTTCTACTGTTAATTGTTTTCTTAAGAGACTACCTAGCAGTGGAGTTGTTTGGTCATAAACTGCATATTTTGTGGCACATAGTTCACATTGTCATATTGCTTTCTAAAGTCTTATTCCAATTTGTAATGCCACTTGAGTTGAAACACATTAACTCCTTACCAGTACTAGTTATTATCATTATAAATATGTTTGTGTTTTCATAAAATATCAAGATGACTCATTTGATTACTCTCGGTGAGGACTCACATTTTCCAACATGTTAAATCACTAATTTTCCATTATGGGAACTATTTGTTCAAACTTTTTGTCCATTTTTTCTATTGAGAACTTGATGTTGTTCCTGTAAGTTTGAGTACATTCTTTATATATCATGAATCCAAACATTGTGTTGTAAGCAGTGTAATATTCCACAATTTATAGTTGATTTTCATATTACTCAATTCTCATTTTATAGTTCTTAATTTTTATATTCAAACATACCAGTTTCATCCTTTATGTCTCTCACTTCAAAGATAAAGCACTTTTGCACAAATATGATCAATATTCTAATCTGTTTTCAGTTGGATTTTCTATAAATTGAATTGTGTCTAATCCATGTAGAGCATATGTTGCTGTGTTACAAAGCATCTTTAGGCTATTTAATTACCTACTGGTAATTTAAAAATTCCTTAAAGATGCAAGGTTTCACAATGGTATAGCCTTGGTTTCAAATTCATTCTGTTACTTTGAGCTGTGCCATGTTGGCCAGGTTATTCAACCTCACTGAACCATGTCCTCCTTGTCTGTAAATTATGGCCATGTAGTACTTGACTTGCAGGATCACTGTGAGAATTTAGTAAAATATTTGCCATATGAAAGACATTTAATAAATGGTCATTTTTGTTATGACATTCATCTTTATTACTTGTGAATGGGTCTATTTCTGGACTTTATGTTTTACCTATCTGTATTTCTGTGTCTATACTTCTAAAAAATTATTTTGCTTTCAATATTTTTTTTAATTATAAAAGAGATTTTCCATACCCACTCCCATTGTATTCATCTTTTTTCAAAAATGAACTGTTTGTTTTTCAACAGTCTCAGATTTGCATAAAAATTATAACGATAGTATAGGGAGTTTCCACATATACCACATCTAGTTTCTTACATTAGTGTGGGTCACTTGTCACAATTAATGAACCAGTGTTAATAGATTAAAGTTAATGAAAGTCCATATTTTCTTTAGACTTCCTAAATTTTTATCTAATGTCCTTTCCCTGCAAAACTCTAATTTTTTTATTATAGAATTTTTGATTGATAGTTTTTCTTTCTTTCAGCCCTTCCGGTATGTCTCTTGACTGCCTTTTGACCTCCATAGTTTCTAAGTGGATGCAGCTATTTCAGCTTTTCATCACTGAGTCTGATGTTTGTGTGTTTGTCATTTATGGCCTTTATCATCTCTTCCAGTCTTTATAGACCAGTTTTGGCAGATAAAGAACTCCCGTCAGATCCCTGGACTGATGGAATTACCCCAAAGAATGCAGTCAAGTGAGGTTGGAGCCTGGTCATGTGGCTGCTGCTGGATTGGCAGTGGGGTTCTCAGTTGTTGGTCCTATTATCAGGGACTTAGCAGGCATGGCTCTTGTCTGGTCCCTGGGTAGACAGGACTGCCTCCAGGAACTTGATCAAGAGGACTGGTAGTAGCACAGGGTTCACATCAGTTTCCACAGTTTGGTCTGCAGATGTTTCTGTTACCACATGTGGCTCCCATTAGGTACCACAGGGGGGCTCCTGCAGAAACATTGGGCAGGTCCATGGGTAGGTATGATTGGCCCCAGGTTACACTTAGGTAGAGCTGGAACCAAGTTACAGGGTTTCTTCAGGGTCCCCAGCCAGGACGCATCTGCAAGCCTGCTTCTAAGAGAATGGATGGGCATGTCTCCCTGTTGATCCCTGGGCAGCATGGCTATTCCCAGACTGTGGCTGAATGGGACTGGAGCCAGGTCACAGGCCACCTCAGGGCCCACTGCCCAGGATGAGTTCAGTGGGCCTGTCACTAGAAGCACAGGTGGGTGTGGCTCCTCCTGGGTCTCTTTGTGGATAGTGATGGTGGCAGTACCAAGTCCACAGTGGGATGCGGCTGATTCCAGGTGTGTATGCAGGACCACGGTTAATTAGTCTGCCATCTGAGTATGGGCCTGCCTTTGCAAAATGACCCTCCATCTTGAGTTGCCTGGAGTTTTGCGAACTGCTACCTAGATTCCAAAGCTCCCACAAAGGCACGTTTGTCTATGGATGACTGCTAAATTATTGTTTCTGTGGGGGGGATATGATGGGGTATCTCCTATTTCACCATCTTGCTAATGTCATTCCCTCTGGGTTTTTTTTTTTTCTCTCTTCCTTTGTCTGAGTTTCTCATTCATTTTAGGGGATTTCTGGAAATGTCTGATGATTTTTGGTTGTCAGTTCATATTTAAGAGTGCATCCTAAGAAACTTTTGTGCTTCTTTGCATCATGGGTTTGCTGTGATGATCAACTGGTCATCAGGCTTTTTGGGGGGTCCCTAAATACCATTGCCTGTAGGTTTTCTCAGGAGTGGTGCAGTTTCTTCAAAGAACCATCTTCCAGTCTCCTACCTGTGCATATTAACCTGGCTTGTGGAATTTTATAGTTGGATGTGGTAGGAATGAGAGTTCCATTTTTCAGTATGTAGTCCCTTATCTTTTATCATTCCTTATTTTCCATATGGTGTCTTGCCCATGCCAGCGAATAAATTTTATCTTTCATGGAGGTGGGGATGGAGAGGTGCAGTTATTTGGCAGTGAAAGGCAGGAGAGGGGATGCAGGTATGGGTAAAATCCAACTTTTCCTTTTTCAGACTTTCAAAAACTGCCCTTATTTTCTGCCCTTGTGGCATCACTCATGTACTCAGCATCTCCTAGGGCTCTAACACATGCGCTTTCCTGGAATTCTATGGGAAACCGCACCAGATTAGTTTCTCCCCATTTCCCACCCAATCCAGGTGCTTAGGTTTTTCCTGTCTCCTGATAGTTGCTCTGTTTTTCAGATGGTTAATAGCTCCTAGTTTCATTGCAGATTGTGTTCCTGTTCATTGTTGCTGTTATTCCTCTTTTTGTTTTGGAGTGTTTTCTAGAAAAGAGAGGCAAAAAAATCTTTAAGCCAAAAAAGTTTCAAGTTCTCATTTAAAAGAATTGCATGCATGAGTAACTACATTTATATTAAACACTTACATGATATTTTGTCAATAGTTTTTTATCACAGCATAGTTTATTACATAATAGGTACTAAACATATACATGTTAGTTGATTAATTTAATAACAACATGATTCTGTTGGTCATTTTCATGGTAAAGTGTCATTTCCTCTTTAAAAAGGTCATTTTGCCATAACAATGTTGATATTGGAAAAAAATTTCCACAAACATTTACTTGGAAATTAGTCCTAATTAAGTTAGTGTACCTGAATAGACATCACTTTGAATATTTCTTTGAATTATCTACAGCACCTAGTACCCTTCTGGGCACATGGTAGGCACTCATTAATTGAATATTTACTTAATTCATATATATCTGTAACTGAGGTCAGTGCTGTGACAGTAGAGATAGAATACACTGTGTGCATTTCAACATGACTGGCTGGGAAGGAGAGAAGGACAAGAGGTGAAAGTGAAGAAGTAGGCTGGTGCTGTATCTTAAAGGAACTTTTATGCCATCCTCAAGAGATTGGACTTTATTCTGAATGTAATGGGGTATTATTAAATAGTTTAAAGCAATGGATTAATTTGGTCATACTTAGACACTACAAATATCCCTCACAACAGTGCAGACGGTAGTTTTGAACAGGAAAGACTGGAAAGCCACTGTTAGATTTGGCATCTGGAAGGTGATTGGCTAGTGTCACCAAAAAAAAAGTTGTTTCAGTGTACTAGCCATTTTAAAGTTCTTTGAGGGAAAATGTGGGAAAAGTGAATAGACTAATCTTACAAGAAGTCTAGCTATGAAATATAGGATTAACAGGGAATATATGTAGAGCCGAGGAAGTATTGTTTGGTCATATATTTGTTTGTTGCAAGACTATAAATACTTGAATATGTTTAAATATGATGGAGAGAAACTTCCCTTGAACTTGAAAAGGTGGAATATTTGATTCATCAAGGTTCCTAAAGAACTGGGAATGGATGAAATCCAGATACCTTCAAGTACTAGAGAAATGCTCATTATTCAATGAATGACCCACAATTCTATTGGCAATGTCCTTATTTTTAGAAATAATTTCAGGCATACAAAAAAGTTGCAAAGTAGGAAAAAAACCTTTTTTCCTAAAGTGATTGAGAGTAAACTGATATCATGATACCTAGGAATACTTTGATACCTATTTTATGCAAAGACACTCTCTTATACAACCACAGTACAGCCAAAATTGTTAAGCATTAATAGGTTACAACTCCATATACCCCATTCAAATTCCACCAATTGTTCTCATATCCTGCACAGATAAAGGATCCAAATGGGAATGCTTGTACTTAGGATATAATTTTTTTCGGTGTCCTTCAGTCTGGAACAATTCCTCAGTCTCTTCTTGACTTCCTTAACCTTGACAGTTTAAAACATTACAGGACAGTTATTTTGGCAGAATATATTTCAGTTTGGGTTTGTCTCATGTTTCTTTGTGTTAGGTTCACGTCATGCATTTTTGGTGTGACTATTACAGAACAGAAGCTGGGTTTTTCTCAGTTTATCTTATACGGTGGTAGATTTCCATTTATCCTTTTACTGGTGATATTAACTTTGATCATTTGGTTAAAGTGCTATCTGCTAGGTTTCTCTGCTGACAAGTTCCTTGTTCCTTTTGTACTTAACGTGTACTTTTGAGACAATACTTCGACACTACGTGCATATCCCTCTTCTTATCAAATATTCACCCAGAAGTTTTAGCATCCACTAATGTTTCTTATCTGGATGATTATTTGATGATTGCCGAATGGTGAATATCTAAACTAATTCTATCCTTCCTTCTATATTTATTAGATGGCATTCCACTTATAGGAGAGATTTTTCCTTCCCCCCTGCCTCCCTCCCTTCCTTCCCTTTCTTCCTCCTTCCTTCCTTGTCAATATAGATCATTGAATATTTTATTTATTCTATTGTATCTGTTTATTTATTTATTATTGTGAATTTTATAGCTCACCTCGTCCCATATCTGGCCAGTAGGAATCCCTGCAAGATAGCTTTTCAGTCCTTCTGCAATGCTTCCATCATTCAACTTCTTCAACTTTATTACTTTCTGGCACAACAGGATGTTCCAGGTTCATCTTGTACTTGTCCTGCTCCATCTGCCCCTCCATTTCCCCAAGGAACCCTGGTTCCTTTCACTGGAGAGTAACATTAGAGACCAAGATATATGCTATATATATATATATATATATATATATATATATATTTCTATATCTATTTGTATATTTAAAACTATAAAATGATGGATTTTCTCCAATACCTCCAATTCTAAAACCTAACCACAGAACTGATTCATGGCCTCCCCTTTTATTTGTAACTGCCTTCTTTGACAGTGAGAAATCTGAATCCTGTTATCCTCTCTATATTTACATATTTTCCTAGTCTACTTGTATGAATCCAGTCTCCTGACTCTGCTAAGCCATAGCCCCATTTCCTTGTGTGGGCCCTAATACCCTCTGGAACAATCCCACCTCACTGGGCATGCCTTCTTCATGCAAACCCCAAGAGCTTTTAGATTGCATTTTTCAGGAAGGAATTAAGGCTAAAAGTCAGGATATAGATGTTTTTGAGTAGACAAGAATTAGCTCATAGACCTTGGATATTTCTCTAAGATTTTAGGGAATGTTAAGTAAGCATCACAAAGTAGGTCAAATGGACATGGTCCAAGGAACCCCACAATCCATTACCTAAAATTATAAAAATAAAGCAATTAAATCCTACAACATTGTTGAACCTGTGCTATGCTCCAGGCACTTTTGAAGCTGGTGATAAATAGAAGGATTTCAAATTAAGGCACATGCTTTTGTTTTAAGAAACAGATAGTTTCATCAGAAAAAGACTAAAACATTTATTCATTCACTAAGTATTTATCAGCAGATGACTGGGTGTCAGACAGTTTTCTAGATGCTGAGGAAATACTGGCGGATAAGGCAAACATAGCTTTGCTATTATCTGGGGGTTATATTCTAATGGGGGGAGACACACAGTAGCCAAAATAGTTTATACCTTGTGGTAAATGCGATTTAAAAAAAAAAAGAGGGATGTGCTAACGACTAGGTAACTATTTAAACTGGAGTGGTCAAGAGAGCTCTCCCAGATGACATTTAACCAGAGAACACAATTACAAGAAGGAGCATACTATGTAAAGATTAGAGAAAATAACATTCCTGGCATAAGAAATAGGTAGAAAGCAAAAAGGCCCCAAAATGTGAATGACTTTGGTGGGTACACAAAGAACAGAGGGAAGGAAGTTTGGATGAACTGTAATAGATTCTGAAGAGGTAGGCAAAGGGCAGATTGTGTAGGGCTTTGTCAACAGTAAGAATTTTGGATTTTATTCTAGGCATAACAGAAAGTCATTGGAAGTCTTTAAGCATAATATAGTAAAGGTTCTAATAGAGGTATCGGAAGGGTGATTTGAAAACACAGTGTAGGATGGGAGTTGGAGCACTGTAAGGAAGGCTGAGATTGAAAAGATGAGGAGTTAAACAGGCCAGTCACAGAGCCAAAGTGTGGAAGAGGGGTGAAAGGGGGTCTTGGTGTGTGTTTGGTAGAGGGCACTGTCATGTTAGGCACAGAAACAAGATTTCAGGGGTAAAGAATATAACTAAACAAACTCATTTAATCATAAAACATTGTGGTATATATTGGGAAGAAAAGTCTGGCTGGAAGGCACAAGGCAAAGCGAAGTGAAATAGCAGCCAATGAGTTGGGGAATCGGTAAAACTGAAGTTGTCATAAATGAAGCAAGAGGTGAAGAGGGACTGAATTAGCGCCATGGAAATGGGGATTGCATTGGAAGAAGGGATGGATTTAAGAAGTGTTTGGTGTATAAAATTGTCAAGAGTTGCTAGTTTATTGTATGTGGAAGTGAGGGAGAGGGAAAGGGAACCCTCAAGAATGACTTGTGGGTCTTTTGTCTTGGTAATACACAATGACCAAACAAAAAGTTAACTTTTGCTTCTGTATGGTTGATGGGATTGTGGGAGATTTGTACTTTCTTCTTTCCTTCTAGTATTATGTGCATTTTTTACTTGTTATATTGGAATCTGTGGTGAAACATCCAGATTCCTCCCCTCTTCAGTCCTGGGGCATCATTCATTATTAAGCACTGTAGTTAGCTTAAAGGAGTTGCTCCCCCAAGGTTACACTCTTTTCTGGGAACATCCTGCATCCAATGATGGGTTGATGAAGGAGCTACAGAAGCCAAGCAACCTTGCCTCCATTTGGGTTTCCTAATAGGGCCATGTTGGCTCCACAGCTCCCTCTGAAGTCAGTCAAGGGCTGTAGTGCAATTACATGACAGTTCATCTACTTCCTCTGTCTGACTTCCTTCCTTCCCTCACTCACAGATGGTATTTTTGAGAGCACTTCCCAATAACCATCTACATGCAAATCTCTATCTCAGAGTCTGTTTCCACAACTGTGGTAAACTATGACTTCTCTAATCTGAAAAACAATTCAATAGTAATGAATCCACTTTTGTTTTGGAAAATGAAGGTGTTTAACAACTAGAGAAAAGATTGATTTTTTTCAGTCATTCTAAGTAGTAGAGCTATTCCTTATAAGTATCCATTGGAAAAGTGGTAGACATTTTAAAGAGATAACAGAATATATACACACACACATATAAATATAACACAACATGCTTAGAGCTGTTTGTAAATGAAGTGGGGTTTTTGTACTGCTGTACATGTCTAAATTTCTATAGGAACCTGTGGATGTATTTGTAGGTATAAAGGAGTGAGGTTATGTTTCTCCAAATAGGATGAAGATTGTTCATTTTCATTTATTATATATTCTCTATGGTGATTAACAACTGTTAGGCATATGATTTGTTAAAAATAATCATTGTCCATGATATTATATAGTATCCCTACTTCTATTCACAATTTATAATGCCTATTATTCATTACCCTGAAGCACATTAGAGTAAAAGAGTTTGGAGTAAACTTGCTTGTATTATAACAAAGGCTCTTGAGGATACACATTGCACATTTCCACTAATATGGATTTAATCAACTCTTAAACTTTTTTCCTGCTTATTATAACATCAAGCTACCTGTGAGAATGCCAAAAATAATAGGAAATGTCGGTTGAATTTTCATCAGCTAGCCTGCCAGTTGGAAAGCTGATAGCTTACCTCAAGTGACATCTTTAAACTGAAAGCAAAATTAATTAGAAATCTTCACTTCTGGAACATAGACAAACACGTCTTTTCTTATCTTGTCTCTTTGACAACCATCTGCCTTCTGTATATGAACACTGAATATAAGAGAATACTATTTAAAACTAAAATTATACACATATATACAAACTATGAAAAGACAAGTTATTGAGAATACACTTACTTTGCACATTTTGAGAATTGTTTATTAATGCTAAAAATGGAAAAAAACCTTGTTTCCAACCTACAATAAATGGTAGAGAATACAAAAATTGTTGTTAATCTGCTTTTGTACATAATTATTCCTTAGCGCTATTTAATTACCTGAAAGAAAAAAATCATGTATTTCTTCACATTAATTTCAAAAGAAATTGTTTTTAAAAAGTAACTTGCATTTTATTCTATAATGAAAATAGCTTTATATTTTCTCTGCTAATATAAATAATAAATTATTACAAAAAATTTTGTTACAGAAAAAGTATAAAATTAATGTAAAATTTACTTCAAATTCTAACTCCTAGAAATACATAGTGTTACCCTTATATCTATCCTTTCATGAATATATTCTCTCTGTATCTACCTACTTACACAAATAATATTTATATATGATGAGTAATACTACATTTACTATTTTCATATAATTTTTATACTCAAAACGTCATGGACATCTTTCCCTGTCAGTAAATAGAGATCTACAATCTAGTTTTTTTATTGAAGTTATCACTGATAGACAACCTTATGTTGGTTTCAAATGTACAACACAGTGGTTCAACAGTTATGCATATTATCAAATCCTCACCCTCTCTAGTGCAGTTTCTATCAATGTAGAAAGGTGTTACATAATCATTGACTTTTTTCTCCATGCTGTACTACCATCCCAGTGACCAACTTATATTCTATAATCTAATTTTAAATGGCTGCATATTTTTCCATTATATGACAGTCTCATATTTTACTCAAATGACCTGCAAATAAAGGACTTGCAGATTGTTCCAGTTTTTATAATATAGAAGAAATTTTATAAAAGTATAAGATAGATGATATACAGGTGCACAGATAGATAGATGCACATCTGAGCATCTATTACCGACTTAGAACACTTTGTTACAAGTGGAATTTTCAGGTCAA
This sequence comes from Manis javanica, assembly GCF_040802235.1. NCBI lineage: Eukaryota > Metazoa > Chordata > Mammalia > Pholidota > Manidae > Manis > Manis javanica. The sequence goes on from NC_133174.1 coordinate 115,650,703, forward strand.
AGGATACACTTTTTAAAACTAAAAGCAGCCTGAATTCATCCATACATCCATTCATTTATTTTTGTTTACAGAGATATTATTTTATGTAAAAATTAGTTATGGTGAAATGTACAAATCCAAAGTGTATAATGAAATGAGTTTTCACAAATGCACATACTGTGTAATTCATATCCTTACAAACACCCAAGAAAGTTCCTTCATGTCCCTTCTCAGTCATTCTCACCACACACAACACAGGCAATAGTTTTTCATTATCCACCATAGATTAGTTTTGTCTCTTCTAGAACCTTATGTAAACAAATCATAGTATATGTTCTTTCTGTTCCCAGCTTTTTTCTCTCAGCATAATGTGAGATTCATCCCTGTTGTGTGTATCATTAGTTTGTTCTTTTTCATTGAGGAATAGTGTGCCTTTGAGTGGGTAAGTCAAAATTTATTTATCCAGTCTCTTACTGATGGATATTTAGGGTGTTCTCTGAGATTTTTATATATATCATCTCAGTAATTTTTTAAAATTATAGTATACATACCACCTGTATCCAGAAGAAGTGCTCAAATCATCAGGTTTTGAAATTTATATAAATGACTTCATGCAGTATATATTCTTTTTTGCCTGATTTACTTAGCTAAACACTATTTGTAAGATTCATCCATGTTGCTGCATGAGGTTATAGTTTATACCTTTTCTTTAGTATTGTTCTTTCCCTTTTATTTGTGCTTTAATCAACACAAAATTTTTCCTTTATAGATATTTGTTCCTAGGGTCTTCTTTTTAGTACTTACAGCAGGTTATATAAACATTCAGCCAATGTTAATGGGCACTATAAACAACACCATGGGAAAAAGTCTTGTCTATTCTTTCTAAAATGAATATTATCACTCTCATTCTCATACACAAAGTACAGTACACTCTGTTTTATCTGCTAGGTTCATATAAGCCAATCTCTGATAATTGTAAGCAAGCACTTGGTTAAAAGAAAATTGCTATGTGTTTAATATGTGAATCATGAATTTTTTAATTTGAACTTTTTATTGTCATAAAATACATATAACAAAATTTAGCATTTTAACCATTTTTAAGTGTACAGTAGAGTGGCATTAAGTACATTCACATTGTGCAATTTACACAATTCACATTGTGCAACTATTATTACCATCCGTCTCCAGAAATTCGATATCTTCCCAGATTGAAACAGTAACTCCCCACTTTCTTCTTTCCTCCCAGCTCCTGGCAACCACTAATGTACATTCTTTCTCTATGAACTTGACTCCTTTACATATCTCAGACAAATGGAATAATACAGTATTTGTCCTTTTGTGACTAGCTTATTCCATTTGGCATAACGTCCTCAAGCTTCACCCATATTGTAGCATTGGATAGTATATACCATATATTAATCATTCATTTGTGAATGGGCATTTAGGTTGTTTGCACATTTTGTCTATTTGAATAATGTTGCTATGAATGTAGATATACAAATCAATTCACTTGGATGAGAGGAATTATTGTGACGTATGGTAATTCTATGTTTAATTTTTGGGGGAAACAGCATAGTCTTTTCACATCAGTGGAAACATTTTACATTCCCACCAACAACGCAGGAAGGTTTCAATTTCTCCACCTCCTTGCTGACCCTTGTTATTTTTTTTTTGTTTCATTAATCTACAATTACATGAAGAACATTATGTTTACTAGGCTCTCCCCTACCCCAAGTCCCCCCCACAAACCCATTACAGTCACTGTCCATCAGCATAGTAAGATGGTGTAGAATCACTACTTGTCCTCTCTGTGTTGCAAAGCCCTCCCCTTTCCCCCACCCCCCACATTATACATGCTAATCATAATATCCCCTTTCTTCTTCCCCGCCCTTATCCCTCCCTACCCTCCCATTCTCCCCAGTCTCCTTCCCTTGGTAACTGTTAGTCCATTATTGGGTTCTGTGATTCTGCTGCAATTTGTTCCTTTAGTTTTTCTTTTATTCTTATACTCCACAGATGAGTGAAATTATTTGATATTTGTCTTTCTCCACTTGGCTTATTTCACTGAGCATAATACCCTCTAGCTCAATCCATGTTGTTGCAAATGGTAGGATTTGTTTTTCTTCTTATGGCTGAATAATATTCCATAGTGCATATGTACCACATCTTCATTATCCATTCATCTACTGATGGACACTTAGGTTGCTTCCATTTCATGGCTATTGTAAATAGTGCTGTGATAAACATAGGGGTGCATCTGTCTTTTTCAAACTGGAGTGCTGCATCCTTAGGGTAAATTCCTAGAAGTGGAAATCCTGGGTCAAATGGTAAGTCTATTTTGAGCATTTTGAGGAACCTCCATATTGCTTTCCACAATGGTTGAACTAATTTACATTCCCACCAGCAGTGTAGTAGGGTTCCCCTTTCTCCACAACCTTGCCAACACTTGTTGCTTGTCTTTTGGATGGTAGCCATCCTTACTGGTATGAGGTGATATCTCATAGTGGTTTTAATTTGCATTTCTCTGATAATTAGCAATGTGGAGCATCTTTTCATATGTCTGTTGGCCATCTGAATTTCTTCTTTAGAGAACTGTCTATTCAGCTCCTCTGCCCATTTTTTAATTGGATTATTTGCTTTTTGTTTGTAGAGGTGAGTGAGCTCTTTATATATTTTGGATGTCAAGCCTTTATCGGAACTGTCATTTACGAATATATTCTCCCATACTGTAGGGTGGGTACTTTCTGTTCTATTGATGGTATCCTTTCCTGTACAGAAGCTTTCCATCTTGATATAGTCCCACTTGTTCATTTTTGCTTTTGTTTTCCTTGCCCAGGGAGATATATTCATGAAGAAGTCACTAATGTTCACATCCAAGAGATTTTTGCGTATGTTTTTTTCTAAGAGTTTTATGGTTTCATGACTAACATTCAGGTCTTTGATCCATTTTGAATTTACTTTTATGTATGGGGTTAGACAGTGATCCAGTTTCATTCTCTCACATGTAGCTGTCCAGTTTTGCCAGCACCATCTATTGAAGAGACTGTCATTTCCCCATTGTATGTCCATGGCTCCTTTATCAAATATTAATTGACCATATATGTTTGGGTTAATGTCTGGAGTCTCTAATCTGTTCCACTGGTCTGTGGCTCTGTTCTTGTGCCAGTACCAAATTGTATTGATTACTATGGCTTTGTAGTAGAGCTTGAAGTTGGGGAGTGAGATCCCCGCCACTTCATTCTTCTTTCTCAGGATTGCTTTGGTTATTCGGGGTCTTTGGTGTTTCCATATGAATTTTTGAAATGTTTGTTCCAGTTCATTGAAGAATGTTGTTGGTAATTTAATAGGGATTGCATCAAATCTGTATATTGCTTTGGGCAGGATGGCCTTTTTGACAATATTAATTATTCCTAGCCAAGAGCATGGGATGAGTTTCCATTTGTTAGCGACCTGTTTAATTTCTCTTAAGAGTGTCTTATAGTTTTCAGGGTATAGGTCTTTCACTTCCTTGGTTAGGTTTATTCCTAGGTATTTTATTCTTTTTGATTCAATTGTGAACAGAATTGTTTTCCTGATTTCTCTTTCTATTGGCTCATTTTTAGTGTATAGAAAAGCCAAAGATTTCTGTGTGTTAATTTTGTATCCTGCAACTTTACTGTATTCTGATATCAGTTCTAGTAGTTTCGGAGTGGAGTCTTTAGGGTTTTTTATGTACAATATCATGTTATCTGCAAATAGTGACAGTTTAACTTCTTCTTTACCAATCTGGATTCCTTGTATTTTTTGTTTTGTCTAATTTCCATAGCTAGGACCTCCAGTACTATGTTAAATAGCAGTGGAGAGAGAGGGGAACCCTTTCTTGTTCCCGATCTCAGAGGAAAAGCTTTCAGCTTCTCGCTGTGCAGTATGATGTTGGCTGTGCATTTATCGTATATGGCCTTTATTATGTTGAGGTACTTGCCCTCTATACCCATTTTCCTGAGAGTTTTTATCATGAATGGATGTTGAATTTTTGTTGAATGCTTTTTCAGCATCTATGGAGGTGATCATGTGGTTTTTGTCTTTCCTTTTGTTGATGTGGGATGATATTGATGGACTTTCTAATGTTGTACCATCCTTGCATCCCTGGGATGAATCCCACTTGGTCATGGTGTACGATCCTTTTGATGTATTTTTTAATTCAGTTTGCTAATATTTTGTTGCGTTTGCATCTACGTTCCTCAGGGATATTGGTCTGTAGTTTTCTTTTTTGGTGGGGTCTTTGCGTGGTTTTGGTATTAGGGTGATGTTGGCTTCATAGAATGTGTTTGGGAGTATTGCCTCCTCTTCCATTTTTAGAAAAACTTTAAGGAGAATGGGTATTTTATCTTCTCTGTATGTCTGTTAAAATTCTGAGGTAAATCCGTCTGGCCCGGGTGTTTTTTTCTTGGGTAGTTTTTTGAGTCCCACTTCAATTTCTCTGCTGGTAATTGGTTTGTTTAGATTTTCTGTTTCTTCCTTGGTCAGTCTTGGAAGGTTGTATTTTTCTAGGAAGTTGTCCATTTCTTCTAGGTTTTCCAGCTTTTTAGCATATAGATTTTCATAGTATTCTCTAATAATTTTTTGCATTTCTGTTGGGTCCGTCATGATGTTTCCTTTCTCATTTCTGATTCTGTTAATGTGTGTTGATTCTCTTTTTCTCTTAATAAGTCTGGCTAGAGGCTTATATATTTTGTTTATTTTCTCAAAGAACCAGCTCTTGGTTTCATTGATTTTTGCTATTGTTTTATTCTTCTTTTATTTATTTCTTCTCTGATCTTTATTATGTCCCTCCTTCTGCTGACCTTAGGCCTCATTTGTTCTTCTTTTTCCAATTTCTATGATTGTGACATTAGACTATTCATTTGGGATTGTTCTTCCTTCTTTAAATATGCCTGGATTGCTATATACTTTCCTCTTAAGACTGCTTTCACTGCATCCCACAGAAGTTGGGGCTTTGTGTTGTTGTTGTCATTTGTTTCCATATATTGCTTGATCTCTATTTTAATTTGATCCTTGATCATTGATTATTTGGAAGCGTGTTGTTAAGTCTCCATGTGTTTGTGAGCATTTTTGCTTTCTTTGTACAATTTATTTCTAGTTTTATACGTTTGTGGTCTGAAAAGTTGGTTGGTAGAGTTTCAATCTTTTCCAATTTACTGAGGCTCTTTTTGTGGCCCAGTATGTGGTCTATTCTGGAGGATGTTCCATGTTCACTTGAGAAGAATGTGTATCCTGTTGCTTTTGGGTGTAGAGGTCTATAGATGTCTATTAGGTCCATCTGTTCTAGTGTGTTGTTCAGTGCCTCTGTGTCCTTACTTATTTTCTGTCTGGTGGGTCTGTCCTTTGGAGTGAATGTTGTGTTGAAGTCTCCTAAAATGAATGCATTGCAGTCTATTTCCTCCTTTAGTTCAGTTAGTATTTGTTTCCCATATGCTAGTGCTCTTGTATTGGGTGCATATATATTTATAATGTTTATATCCTCTTGTTGGACTGAGCCCTTTATCATTATGTAATGTCCTTCTTTATCTCTTGTTACTTTCTTTGTTTTGAAGTCTATTTTGTCTGATACTAGTACTGCAACACCTGCTTTTTTCTCCCTATTGTTTGCATGAAATATCTTTCTCCATCCCTTGACTTTTAGTCTGTGCATGTCTTTGGGTTTGAGGTGAATCTCTTGTTAGCAGCATATAGATGGGTCTTGTTTTTTTATCCATTCAATGAGTCTGTGTCTTTTGATTGGTGCATTCAGTCCATTTACATTTAGGGTGATTATCGATAAGTATGTACTTATTGCCATTTCAGGCTTTAGATTCATGGTTACCAAAGGTTCCAGGTTACTTTCCTTACTATCTAAGAGTCTAACTTAACTCACTTAGTATGCTGTTACAAACACAATCTAAAGGTTCTTTTCTATTTCTCCTCCTTTCTCTTCCTCCTTCATTCTTTATATATTAGGTATCAAATTCTGTACTTTTTGTCTATCCCTTGATTGACTTTGGGGATAGTCAGTTTAATTTTGCATTTGCCTCACAATCAGCTGCTCCACCCTCCCTGCTGTGATTTTACTACCTCTGGTGACAGCTATCCTACCCTAGAAACACTTCCATCTGTAGCAGTCCTTCCAAAATAGACTGCAGAGATGGTTTGTGGGAGGTAAGCTCTCTCAGCTTTTGCTTATCTGGAAATTATTTAATCCCTTCTTCTGATTTAAATGATAATCTTGCTGGATAAAGTAATCTTGGTTCCAGGCCCTTCTGCTTCATGGCATTTAATACATCATGCCACTCCCTTCTGGCCTGTAAGGTTTCTGCTGAGAAGTCTGATGTTAGTCTGATGGGCTTTCCTTTGTATGTGATCTTATTTCTGCCTCTGGCTGCTTTTAATAGTCTGTCCTTATCCTTGGTCTTTCCCACTTTAATTACTATGTGTCTTGCTATTGTCTTCCTTGGGTCCCTTGTGTTGGGGGATCTGTGGATCTCCATGGCCTGACAGTACTATGTCCTTCCCTAGATTGGGGAAGTTTTCAGCAACTACCTCCTCCAAGACACTTTCTATCCCTTTCTCTTTTTCTTCTTCTGGTATCCCTATAATGCAAATATTGTCCTGCTTGGATTGGTCATACAGTTCTCTCAATATTCTTTCATTTTTAGAGATCCTTTTTTCTCTCTGTGCCTCAGCTTCTTTGTATTCCTCTTCACTAGTTTCTATTTCATTTATTGTCTCCTCCACCATATCCAACCTGCTTTTAATACCCTCCATCGTATTCTTTAACGATTGAATCTCTGACCTGTATTCATTCCTGAGTTCTTAGATGTCTTTCCGTACCTCCATTAGGATGTTGATGATTTTTATTTTGAACTCCCTTTCAAGAAGAGTCATGAGGTCCATATCATTTATATCTTTCTCGGGAGTTGTATTAACAATTTTACTCTGGACAAGGTTCCTTTGGTGTTTCATGTTTGTATATGGTGCCCTTTAGTGTCCAGAAGCTCTGTTCTGGAGCTGCTGAGCCCCTGAAGCAATGTTGGGGTCTCAGGGGAGTGGTACTGGTGCCTGGGGGTAGGAAAGAGCTGTTCCCCACCTCCTGGCTGCTGTGCCTGTCTCCACTGCCTGAGCCAGTGGGCCAGCCACACAGGTATAATTTTTTGTCCCAGAGCAGCCAGATATAGATCCCTGCTTTCCACAAGCAGCCAGAATCCCAGTCTCCCCTGGAACTCTGCCTGTATTAACTTTCCAACCCAGTAGTCATGTGAGTCTCATGGAAGCACCATGAAATGGTGGGAGGTTTGTGCTCCCAGAGCAGATCTCCAGAGCTAGGTATTCAGCAGTCCCAAGCCTTCCACTCCCTCCCTGCTCCATTTGTCTTCCTCCTGCTGGTGAGCTAGGGTGGGGGAGGGGCTTGGGTCCCACGGAGCCACAGCTCTGGTACATTACCCTGTTCGCTGAGGTCTGCTCTTTTCTCCAGGTGTGTGCAGTCTGACGCCATTGTCTTTCCTGTTGCTCTCTCAGGATTAGTTGCACCATTAAATTTTCTAATTGTATCCAGTTTTAGGAGGTAGCCTCTGTCTCTCCTCTCATGCCGCCCTGTTTCCCCTTGTTAGTTTTTTTTAAGCAATCATCTGCTTTATTATACAACTCTATGAACAGAAAATGAACAGAAATATGCAATACACTTACCTGTACATGTGAACCTACTTTTTCAGCTACCAATATTTATTATAGTTCACACTGACTTTAATTTTACAGTTCAGAACTATGTATAACCTTATTGCATTAAGGACAAATACTACATGGGGAGATTCACAGGCCAATCACGTTAGGTAATACTAGTACATTCAAAAACTGTACCTCAGATATGGATGTATCTTCCCTGATTCTGTAAATGTGAGTTTCTTTACAGCTTAAGCTCATTTGCTATTTTAGATGCAATGTTCTTAAAGGCAATAGATGTCCCAGACATTTGCTTGAAGCGAACCCTGTTAAGTGACAGCCGTGGCAACTTGCAGACTTCCATCTCCCACTGCACAAGGCTATCCTGTCTAGCATCTCCATGGACACAGAAAAGCAAAAAACTTTCTTTTTGTTAATAATCACAGTTATTGGCATCTAACACTTTGCGGATTTCTCTCATCATGTCATTGGGGTCCATTGAACTAGTGGTCTTCATGCTCCAGGTGAACTGCAAGGAACGTGGCTTGGAATCTTTACCCTCTTCCTTGTCTCTCTCTTTTGGTTTCCCTGATGTAATTCTTGAGGTGTCGGTTCTGCCACTGGCCTCACCTTCACTTGGATCCCTGCGAACGAATTTGGATGTTATTTTGCTTATTATACCCGTTGACGTTCCCCTTCTGGCGTGTGCAAAGGCACCTGTTTCATGGGAAGGTGAAGCAGGTGGCCCGTTGTAAGCAGCGCTGCAATGTTCCCGAAGCTGTTCACCATGAAAAGTGCTTCGGCTTGAACTCTCCCGGGGAAAGCAGGTTTGGTCTGGAGTGGAGCCACTAATACTGTGAGCAAATGGGGAGGCAGCAGGCACTCTCTGGGACGGACCAGGCCGGTAAGCTTCTGAGCTGTCTTTAATGGTTGGCAGTGTGACTTTAACAGGATGGCCAGAAGCGGACATGGACTTCTGGTGATGGGGTCATGCTGAGGGTACAGCAGAGGCCACAGCAGGGCCTACAGAAGACAGGCTACTTGCGGACATCTCCGTAAGGCTGCTGTCTTTTCCATTCTGCAGTGCTGTGTATCGATCTGTGGTCCTTTCACAGACATAGGTGTTCCTTCTTGCCATGCTACCTCCAGGATATACATTGTTGCTTGGAATTGCTGAAGATTTTTTCCTTTCTGGCCCTACAAGAGGGCTTGCAGTCATCTCAGTTTTTGATCTGACCACTGTGCTGCCAAGTTTCCACGCTACGTCTTTGTCCCATTCCTCTTTCTGTTCACTTTCCACACTGTTAGCCTGAGGCCTTTTGGTATATGACACGGCAGGCAGAATGGATGGATCAGCATAGTCACTAAAACGCCGCTGCTTCTGATTTGCTGAGATGCTTTGCTGGACCTTCAGGTGAGCAGGGGACTGAAGAGTGCTGTTGTTTAGGTCACTCCTGGACTGTGACCTCTGACACAAGTTTCCACTGGATAATGACTCACCGCCTTCAAATTCAGGTGGCTTTCTACCTAGAAGAATGTAAGTAGCCATAACCTCATCGTATTTCTTGTTTATTAAGGCGTCATTTATCTCATCCTGTGCAAAGCCCATGGTGAGCATGATGTCTATTCTTTTCATATCATTAAAGTCTGGGTCAGGCTCACTGTATGGCTTTAGCTCTTCTTCCTCATGACCAACATTCATCCACTGATCTTTCATTATTTGTTCCCAGCTGCCTCTCTTTATTGGGTTCAGCAGTGTGTAGAGAATGACGCCAAGACTCCACACATCCACCTCAGAACCATTGTACTTCTCCCCTTGGAAAAGCTCGGGAGCAGCATAGGGTGGACTTTCAATTTGTTCCCAACCTTAAATTCATTACTAAAACCAAAGTCAGCAATTTTAATATTCATATCCACATCAAGGAGAAGGTTTTCTGCCTTAAGATCACGGTGAACAATGCACTTTTGATGACAATACTGTACAGCTGATGCAATCTGCCTAAACTTTGCATGGGCCTCTTTTTCTTTCATTCTTCCATGGGCAACTGAGTAATCAAAAACTTCACCCCTACTCGCATATTCCATGACTAAGTAGAGGGTCTTCTCTGTTTCAATAACTTCAAACAATTTTACTATGTTAGGATGATTCAGTATCTTTATTATTCGTACTTCTCGAAACAGCTTTTGTAGACTTGTAGGATTTAGCTGAGTTTTGTCTATTATTTTCACAGCAACCTCTCTACCAGTTAGAACATGTCTTGCCAATTTCACTTTGGCAAAAGTTCCCTTCCCTATTGTTTTTTGTAAACGATAATTTCCAATGTGAGGCTGTTCATCTGTTGCTGACGTAATGGAGTTTCTACACCGAGGGATGTTCTGTCTGCTACTTGATTTGGTAGGCTGGATATGTGGTTCAGTATATCCATCCACAGATCTATGCATCCGGATGCTGGTGGCTCCCAGAATGACCTCACTATTGCAGCATCATCGGAAATTGGTTGTTAGCTGATCAAAGACATTCACAGGATCCAAGTGATGGTCACTGATTCTCCGTGTCCCGCTCGTTCACCGTCGGCAATGGCGTCCGGGACGACATTTTGTGCGGAGAGCGGGGCCGGGCCGGGGTCGCGCCGGCGGGGCTGGGGTGCGGGCCAGGGGGCAGGGGGAAGCGGGTGACGACGCGAGCACGAGGCGCGGCCAAGCGCGGCCCAGCGCCTCCCGCAGGCCGCGGGGCGGTGCAAAGAGCGGCCCTGGCAGGGGAGCCGCGGAGGAAGGGGAGGGGCACCACTTCCCGCGGCGGCGCCGCGGGGCCCGGACCGGGGCGCGGGCGGGCTGCGGGCGCGGGCCGGTGGGCAGCGTCCAGCCCCGCCAGGCGCTCCGGGCCGCGGCGGAGGTGAACGGCCGCCCCAAACCCCTGCCCGCCTCGCCCCGGAGGGCTCGGCCCTCGCAGCGCCGCCCGCGCCTCGCCCCGCGCTCCGCCTCAGGTGTGCGGCGCCGCCCGGCCGAGCCGCTTCCGCGCGCCCGGGGCCCAGCGGCAGCGGCGCCTCAGCTCGCGGCGCTCCGGGTGGGTCCGCGCGGTCGAGGACGCCGCCGCCGCCGCCGCCCCCTTGTTAGTTTTTATTTTTCTTTTAAATATATATTAGCCATCCTAATGGGTGTGAAGTAATATAACACAGTGGTTTTAAATTGTACTTCCCTAATGATCAGTGGTGTTAAGCATCTTTTCATGTGCTTATTGATCATCTATATATATTCTTTGGAGAAATGTCCATTCAAGTCATTTGCCCTCCTTAAAACAGTGTGGTTGATATTTTGTTGTTGTTGAGTTCTTGCACATGGCACCAAAAGCACTGGTAATAAAAGGAAAAAAAGGATAAATTAGACTTCATAAAAATGAAAAACTTTTGTGCCAGAATTCCTCTACTTATTAGCTGGACATCTTTGATTCTTGGGATATGCCCAAGATTAATGCTCAAGGTGTACTCAGGCCTTTTTTTTCTAGTATGCCTCTTCCTTGGCCTTGTGTGTCGGTTTTCCAATTCTCCCATATATGGCTGCTTTGGAGGGTCTTCATTTCCCAAACAGTGTCACCCTAGCTTCCCCTTGGTGCCTTTGATGGTCTGTTGTATGTCTCCAGGTTCCTGTGGGCCTGTAGTTCTCTTTCAGCTTTTATGAGCAGGGCTTGTGTCTTTCTACCACTTTTCCCAGACTGAGATCCAAGGTTAGTGAAACAGAGACTTATCTTGAAGTGGCCGCCAGACCAGTTAGAATGTTGCAAACGTCTGCTCTGCTTCCTCCAGTTTAAAGGAGAGAAATGGAAACTAGACTGCTGCCTTAGATGGTCAGTTCAATGTCTTCATCCATAATATCTTGCCTTAGGCGTCTGAGGGCCTTAGATTCCTTGCGGTTTTCATGGGTAACACACGAACAGTGCTTTTCCCTGTCAGAGCCCCAAGTTAGGTGAAAGAGAGACCAATCACTCAGGCTAACCCCAGATAAGTTATAGAGCATTTCTCTGCTTTCTCTGGTTCAAGAGGGGAAATTGGAAACTGGGCTGCTGCCTCCTCCAAACTGAGACGTGCAGCACTAGAGAAGGAGTGGAGTAATGCTGAGTCAAAATGCCAGGAGCTTCCCTGCCATTTGAATTCTGCCTTCTCTTAATTAGGCATTTTCTTGGTTGCTGTAGACCTTTTGATTGTTTCCAAACTTCCTATAAAGTTACTTTAGACAGTCTCTAATGTTTTATTTTGTTTTGTTTTGTTTTTAATATTTCCATGAGGAAATGAGGACCTAGAACTTCCTAGTCCACCATTTGGCTGATGCTGCCTGTGAATCATTAATATTTAAACAGATTCAATATAATTAGAAGTTTCACTGCATTGATTATGATTTGATTATTCTTTAATTATTCAAAAGATGCTTCTGAATCTTGCCAAACCTGAGTTATCATTATCAATATCACTACATTATCAACATCAACAGGCTCCTTAATAGGTCAGACTCATTTTGTTCTAATGTATCCCCCCTGCCACTTTCATACTTTTCCAATTACTCCAATAAATTATTCAAGAGAGGATTTAATATCAATCATTCATATTTCTGTGCTAATTTAAGATTCTTTTCTAATTGTTGAACAGAAGGTTTTCTTCCTTCTTAGAAGAACATCAAGGAGGAGTCAAGATGGTGGTGTGAGTAGGGCAGTGGAAATCTCCTCCCAAAACCATATATATTTTTGAAAATAAAACAAATGCAACTGTTCCTTAAAGAGAGACCAGTGGATACAGTACAACAGCCAGGCTATATATACATCTGCGAGAACTCAGCATCTCACAAAGGGGGTAAGATACTAGCTGCGGCCCGGTGGGACCTGAATGGTCCCTCAACCCAAGCTCCCCGGCAGGAGGAGAGGAGTCAGAGTGGGGAGGGAGTGGAAGCCCAGGATTGCTAAATAACCAGCTCTAGTAATAAGGGAGCGCAAACACACATTGCATAGTGTGCTGGATATTAGGGAAACAGAAAAGTAAAATCTGTGAGCAGGTCCCTGCAGCCGGCTCCCCTAGGACAAAAGAAGAGTGTTTTTTGAAAGTCTTAAAGGGACAGGGGCCTAACAGCTGGATGGAAGTGTCCCAGTGCAATCAGTCCACCAGGTGGGGAATTCTGAGGAACATTGGGCATCCAGCCCCCTGGGTGGCAGTGAATGCCTGAGGCCCCTTATGGCAATAGGCAGCCTGCCAGTCATACCCCCGGCCGGTGTGGCCGCGACAGAGCAACCAAGCAGCTGGAGAGTGGCTGCATGCACCCAAGGTGGCCAAGCAGCAGGAGAGCGGCCATGTCCGCCCGCATAGGCGGAGTAGACAGAGAGCAGCTGTGCCCACAGCAACTGTCTAGAATATCCTCCTGGCATGCAGCCACCTGGGCAAGACTCCGTGGCCATTGCTGGCATGCGGCTGCTTGGCAGAGGCAAAGGAAACTGTGGCAAGGCGCGAAGGGATGCTGCTCTCACAAGAGAGCACACACTGTACACCTGCCACACCCCACAGGGCTCTGAGCTACTCTGACGGTGAACAAGCCTACAGAAGTTTAGGCGACTAATCTAGAGGCTGCTCCAGGTGTGCAGGTAACCAAGACAGGCAGTGGAGAAGGTCAAGGTGACAAACAAGCAGGAAAGGACTCTGTTCTCCCAGCTGATGCACATGCTACCTGCCTACAGCACCTCTATCACCATGAAAAGGCAGAAAAATATTCTCCAGTCCAGAATTACTCAGACAACCCCAGAAAGAGGGACAGGGAGATAGATTTAACCAATCTTCCTTTAAAAGAATTCAAAACAAAGGTCACAATCATGCTGATGGACCTGCAGAGAAATATGCAAGAGCTGAACGATCAAGTTAGGAGGGAGAATGCAGAAATAAAACAATCTCTGGAAGGATTTAAGAGCAGACTGGATGAGGGGCAAGAGGCTTTTAATGAAACAGAAATTAGAGAACAGGAACACAGAGAAGCTGAGGCAGAGAGAGATAAAAGGATCTCCAGGAATGAAAGAATATTAAGAGAACTGTGTGACCAATCCAAATGTAACAATATTTGCATTATAAGAGTACCAGAAGAAGAAGAAGAGAGAAAAAGGGATAGAAAGTGTCTTTGAAGAAATAATTGCTGAAAACTTCCCCAAACTGGGGGAGGAAATAGTCTCTCAGACCACGGAAGCCCACAGAACTGCCAATACAAGGGACCAAAGGAGGATGACACCAAGACATATAATAATTAAAATGGCAAAGATCAAAGACAAGGACAGAGTACTAAAGGCAGCCAGGAGAGAAAAAAAGGTCACCTACAAAGGAAAACCCATCAGGCTATCATCACACTTCTCAACACAAACCTTACAGGCCAGAACAGAATGGCATGATATATTAAATTCAATGAAACAGAAGGGCCTTGAACCAAGAATACTGTATCCAGCACTATTATCATTCAAATATGAAGGAGAGATTAAACAATTCCCATACAAGCAAAAGTTGAGGGAATTTGCCTCCCACGAACCACCTCTACTGTATATTTTAAAGGGACTGCTCTAGACGGAAGCACTCCTAAGGCTAAATAGATGTCACCAGAGAAAAGAAAATCACAGCAAAGAACGCAGACCAACCAAATACTAACTAAAGGCAAAAAATAAAATCAACAACTCACAAAAGCAGTCAAAGGAAACACAAAAGAGCACAGAATAAAACACCTAACATATAAAGAATGGAGGAGGAGGAATAAGAAGGGAGACAAATAAAGAATCATCAGACTGTGTTTATAATAGCTTAATAAGAGAGTTAAATTAGATGGTTAGATAGAAAAGAAGATACTCTTGAACATTTGGTAACAATGAATCTAAAGCCTGCAATGGCAATAAATACATATCTTTCAGTAATCACCCTAAATGTAAATGGACTGAATGCACCAATCAAAAGACACAGAGTATTGGAATGGATAAAAAAGCAACACCCATCTATATGCTGCTTACAAGAGGCTCACCTCAAACCCAAAGACATATACAGACTTAAAGTCAAGGGATGGAAAAAGATATTTCATGCAAACAATAGGGAGAAAAAAAACAGGTTTTGCAATACTTGTATCAGACAAAATAGACTTCAAAACAAAGAAAGTAAGAAGAGATAGTGACGGACATTACATAGTGATAAAGGGGTCAGTCCAACAAGAGGACATAACTATTATAAATAAATATATATATATATATATATATGTGCCCAATACAGGAGCACCAACATATGTGAAACAAATACTAACAGAATTAAAGGAGGAAATAGAATGCAATGCACTCATTCTAGGAGACTTCAACACAACAACACTCCAAATGACAGATCCACCAGACAGAAAATAAGGACGGACATGGAGGCACTGAACAACACACTAGAACAGATGGACTTAACAGACATCTACAGAACTCTACACCCAAAGGCAGCAGGATACACATTCCTCTCAAGTGCACATGGAACATTATCCAGAATAGACCACATAGTAGGCCACAAAAAGAGCCTCAGTAAATTTGAAAAGATTGAAATTCTACCAACCAACTTCTCAGACCACAAAGGCATAAAACTAGAAATAAATTCCACAAAGAAAACAAAAAGGCTCACAAACACATGGAGTCTTAACAATATGCTCCTAAATAATCAATGGATCAATGATCAAATTAAAACTGAGATCACGCAGTATATAGAGACAAATGACAACAACAACACAAAGCCCCAGCTTCTGTGGGATGTAGTGAAGACAGTTATTAGATGAAAGTATGTAGCAATCCAGGCCTATTTAAAGAAGGAAGAACAATCCCCAATTAATATTCTAAAGTCACAATTACAGAAATTGGAAAAAGAAGAACAAATGAGGCCCAAAGTCAGCAGAAGGAGGGACATAATAAAGATCAGGGAAGAAATAAATAAAATTGAGAAGAATAAAACAATAGAAAAAATCAATAAAACCAAGAGCTGGTTCCTTGAGAAAATAAACAAAATATATAAACCCCTAGCCAGACTTATTAAGAGAAAAAGAGAATCTATACACATCAACAGAATCAGAAATGAGAAAGAAAAAATCATGATGGACCCCACAGAAATACAAAAATTTATTAGAGAATACTATGAATATCTATATGCTAACAAGCTGGAAAACCTAGAAGAAATGCACAACTTCCTAGAAAAATACAATCTTCTAAGACTGACCAAGGAAGAAACAGAAAATCTAAACAGACCAATTACCAGCAACAAAATTGAATCACTAATCAGAAAACTACCCAAGAACAAAACCCCTGGACCAAATGGATTCACCACTGAATTTTATTAGACATATAGAGAAGACATAATACCCATTCTCATTAAAGTTTTCCAAAAAATTGAAGAGGAGGGAATACTTCCAAACTCATTCTATGAAGCCAGCATCACTCTAGTAACAAAACCAGGCAAAGACACCACAAAAAGAGAAAATTACAGTCCCACATCCCTGATGAACATAGATGCAAAAATAGTCAACACAATATTAGCAAACCGTATTCAAAAATACATAAAGAAGATCATACACCATGACCAAGTGGGATTCATCTCAGGGATGCAAGGAAGGTATAACATTGGAAAATCCATCAACATCATCCACACCATCAACAAAAAGAAGGACAAAATCCACATGATCATCTCCACAGACACAGAAAAAGCATTCGACAAAATTCAACATCCATTCATGATAAAAACTCTCAACAAAATGGGCATAGAGGACAAGTACCTCAACATAATAAAGGTCATATATGACAAACCCACAGCCAACATCATACTCAACAGTGAGACGCTGAAAGATTTACCTCTAAGATTGGGAACAAGACAGGGATGCCCGCTCTCCCCACTGTTATACAACATAGTACTGGAGGTCCTAGCCACGGCAGTCAGACAAAACAAAGAAATACAAGGTATCCAGTTTGGTAAAGAAGAAGTCACTATTTGCAGATGACATGATATTGTACATAAAAAACCTAAAGACTCCACTCCAAAACTACTAGAACTAATATCTGAATTCCACAAAGTTGCAGGATACAAAATTAATACACAGAAATCTGTTGCAATCCTATACACTAATGATGAACTAGCAGAAAGAGAAATCAGGAAAACAATTCCATTCACAATTGCATCAAACGAATAAAATACCTAGGAATAAACCTAACCAAGGAAGTGAAAGACCTATACACTGAAAACCATAAGACACTTTTAAGAGAAATTAAAGAGGAGATGAACAAATGGAAACTCATCCCATGCTCTTGGCTAAGGAAGAATTAATACTGTCAAAATGGCCATCCTGCCTAAAGCAATCTACAGATTCAATGCAATGCCTATCAAAATACCAACAACATTCTTCAACGAACTGGAACACATAGTTATAAAATTCATATGCAACCACAAAGGACACTGAATAGCCAAAGCAATCCTGAGAAGGAAGAATAAAACATGGGAGATTATGCTCCCTGACTTCAAGCTCTACTATAAAGCCACAGTAATCAAGATAATTTGGTACTGGCACAAGAACAGAGCCACAGACCAATGGAACAGACCATAAAGTACAGATATAAACCCAAGCACATATGGTCAATTAATATACAATAAAGGAGGCAAGGACATACAAAGGGGAAATGACACTCTCTTCAACAGCTGATGTTGGTGAAACTGGACAGCTACATGTAAGAGAATGAAAATGGATCATTGACTAACACCATACACAAAAGTAAACTCAAAATGGATCAAAGACCTGAATGTAAGTCATTAAACCATAAAACTCTTAGAAAAAAACATAGGCAAAAATCTCTTGGACATAAACATGAGCAACTTCTTCATGAACATATCTCCCCAGGCAAGGGAAACAAAAGCAAAAATTAACAAGTGAAATTATATCAAACTGAAAAGCTTCTGTACAGCAAAGGCACCACCAATAGAACAAAAAGGCATCCTACAGTATGGGAGAATATATTCAACAATGACAGATCTGATAAAGGGTTGACATCCAAAATATATAAAGAGCTCACACACCTCAACAAACAAAAAGCAAATATTCCAATTAAAAAATGGGCAGAGGAGCTGAATAGACAGTTCTCTAAAGAAGAAATTCAGATGGCCAACAGACACATGAAAAGATGCTCCACATCGCTTGTCATCAGAGAAATGCAAGTTAAAACCACAATGAGATATCATCTCACACGAGTAAGGATGGCTACCATCCAAAAGACAAACAACAACAAATGTTGGCAAGGTTGTGGAGAAAGGGGAACACTCCTACACTGCTGGTAGGAATGTACACTAGTTCAACCATTGTGGATAGAAGTATGGAGGTTCCTCAAAAAGCTCAAAATAGAAATACCATTTGACCCAGGAATTCCACTTGTAGGAATTTACCCTAAGGATGCAGCAGCCCAGTTTGAAAAAGACATGTGCACTCCTGTTTATCGCAGCATTATTCACAATAACCAAGAAATGGAAGCAACCTAAGTGTCCATTAGTAGATGAATGGATAAAGAAGATGTGGTACATATACACAATGGAACATTATTCAGCCATAAGAAGTAAACAAATCCTACCATTTGCAACAACATGGATGGAACTAGACGGTATTATGCTCAGTGAAATAAGCCAGATGGAGAAAGACAAGTATCAAATGATTTCATTCATCTGTAGAGTATAAAAACAAAGAGAAAACTGAAGGAGCAAAACAGCAGCAGACTCACAGAACCCAAGAATGGACTAACAGTTACCAAAGGGAAAGGGACTGGGGAGGATGGGTAGGAAGGGAGGGATATGGGGGGTGGGAAGAAAGGGGGCATTATGATTAGCATGTATAATGTGTGGGGCCTCCAGGGAGGGCTGTACAACACAGAGAAGAGAAGTAGTGATTCTGGAACATCTTACTATGCTGATGGACAGTGACTGTAATGGGGTATGTCGAGGGAACTTGGTGATGGGCAGAGTCTAGTAAACATAATGTTCCTCATGTAATTGTAGATTAATGATACCAAAAAATAGTAAAACATCAGATGTTAGTGAGTTGGTGGGAGAAGAAGATGGAATCATACTATTTAGGTGATCATCCTCTTTCCCACATAAAAGGTACAGCTACAAACACAATTTACCAGCACATGAGCTGGCTCATGAATTATATGCTTTAACCATGTACACAAGAAAGTTGATGAAATTATGGCTCTTTGAGAATTGGTATTTCTCAATCACAGATAATTATGCAATTGTCCAAATCATTCTACCAAGTTCTTCCATATCTCTCAGGATTTATATTCAAAGAACCAGGTAGACTAAATCAACTTGCCACCAGAACTGTACCATTTATTATCATGCCTGCATAATAGGTTCACTATCTGGGCCCATAAACTAGAATGTACATGACCTTTCTCCATAGAAAAGACCCAACTCTTTTGTAGAAATGACTTCTCCATACACCATCCCCTCCTTTGGCATACCTCCAAGAAGTTCAAGTTTTTATGCTACCTCTCAAATTCCACAGAGGATCTCATATGCCCAGATCTCCAGCTCTATCAACAATCTTTCATCACAGGTAATTTTACCTAGGAATCAGACAGTATAATAAGCATAAACATAAAACAAAATTTATACATACAAATTAAGTCATTTAAAATTAATTTGGATTTCTATTTTAAATATAGGTACTATCTGTGTTTCTTTCTCAACCTATGGAATGTAGCTAGATGGCCTTTGTAAAATCATCCTAACAGAGCTAATGTTCTTGATTCTTGTGAATATTGGAATGTTTCATGTATTCTAAGAACATTTTGTTGTACCTTATTATTAATCTCAAATCTAAGAATAAGGATTTTTTCAAAAGTTTCCTGGCCAGTAGCATCATATTATCTAATTGAAATCCAGTACTCAGCTTGTCAAATCTAAGTATTTCAAGTCTGGTAGAGTTAGTTTTAGTTTGGGCTAAATCACATTATTGATTTAGTAATTTGGTTTTAATTAGTTATATTCACTTAATTGTTTCTAGGTCTGTCATGACATTTAAAAACAGGATTGTGCAAATTTATTTCACACTTTGAAAGCTTTAGTATGTCTTTTTTTAAATTTATCACTTCTACTCTGAAACTTTGTGTAGGAGCTTTAGTCAAATGAATCTCTTGCAATTGATTTTTACATGCAGGTTTGTTTTAAAGAGTGAGTGCCTTCAACAAATTTCTTTAGCCAGAAATAAAAACTGTCATGAGCATCAGTACAAGAACAGTGTCATGTCAGTTGTGAATACTGGTCAGTTTTCTAGATTTTTAAAAGCCATCTATGATGAGTGTGATGGTTGAATATTATGGGTCAACTGAACTGGGTCATACTATCCCAGATGTCTGGTTAGTGATCATTTCTGGGTATGTCTGTGAGGATGTTTCCTGGAGAGATTAGCATTTGGATCAGGTAGACTGAGTGGAGCCATTGCCCTTCCCTATATGGGTGGGTGCCATATAATTGTTTGAGGGCCTGTATGGAACCAAAGAATGGAGGAGGGGGCATTACTTACTTTCCTGCCTTCCTGTTTGCACTGAACATCATCAGTCTTCTACTCTTGCACTGAGATTCACATCATGAGTTCCCTGGTTTTCAGACTATAAGCACACCACTGGCTCTCCTGGGTCTCCAGCTTGCAGATGGCAGATCAGGGGACTTCTTAGTCTTCATAATCAGGTGAACCAATTTCTCATTATAAGTATCTGTCCCTCTCTCTCTCTTTCTATCTATATATCTGTCTCTCCATATCTTTATGTATCTGTTTCTCTGGAGAACCTTAATGCAATGAGGGAGTGGTATTTCAATTAATTTGTCTTTGTGCTTCATGTAATAATAATAGCTCATAATAATTATAATTTTCATCACCATCATTACTATTGTATATATATACAACAGCTTCATCTATGTAACATGATGAATATTAAGCATATAAATTTTAAGTATGCTATATCCTACAATTCCATACTGTCTCTGACACCTGCTTTAGCTTTTTGTAATCCACTGACAGAACCAAAATGTGTCCTTCAATTAAACCTTCCCTGTGTTCACTCCTACTACTACTGGTAACATAATGTATTTTACTCAAATTCCCAAGCCTGTAGTCGTAATCCTGTCCAGGAAAGATGTTAGAAGAGGGGAGCATGACTGACAGAAACTGATATTTCTCAAACTGTGTTGTCTGGAAAAGTGTTTAATGGAACACCAAATTTGGAAAAAACTGATTAGGATAAAACATTTCTTTACCAAAGGGCTTGTCAGGGACAGCATGCATTGTGAATTTTTCCAGATTGAATAGATGTACACCAATTGGCCTGTTTGCAAATGTGTTTTCACTGTAGAACACACACACACACACACACACACACATATATATATATATGTTTTGTAAAGCATCTTACAAATGATTGTTCATAGTACATTTTAGAAATTCTTACAACAAATATTTGAATGCTCTATTTGGTGTATGTTATGGACTGAATGTTTGTATTCCCCCCAAATTCATATTTTGAATCCCTAACTCCCTAGACAATGCTATTATGAGGTGGGACCTTTGGGAGGTAATTAAGTATGGATGAAGTCATGAGGGTGGAGCCTCCATAATGGGATTAGTGCCCTTATAAGATGAAGGAAGAGTCACCAGAGGTTCCTGTCTACACCATGTGATGACACAGAGAGAGGGCCACCATCTGCAAGCCAGGAAGAGTTCCCCACCAGAGCCTGACCATGCTGGCACCCTAACGTCAGACTTACAGACTGCAGAATGTGAGAAATAAATTTCTGTTGTTTAAACCATTTAGTTTACTTTGTTATGGCAGCCTGAACTAAGACAGTGCAGTTGAGGGATTTGGGGCAAAACAATTGTTGGTTCATCTCTGACACTTACTGTCAGTTTAACACTATCTCTAAGTCTGTCACCTCGTCGGTGAAGTATGGACAAAAATATTCACCCTTCAGGGTTGCTGTGAAGATTGTATATACAAAGCTCATAATAAACTATCACTAAATGACAGCTATGGTTATGATTATTATTATTCTCTGTTATAGTGTTCTCTCACACAAAATCAAAGTTTAAGAGAACTGACTTGAAATTTATGAATTTGGCCACTCAAACTAGAAAAATGTGGTCAAGATACAGTTTCCCAGGGAGGAGCCAGGATGGCGGCATGAGTAGGGCAGTGGAAATATCTTCCAAAAACAATATATATTTTAGAAAATACAACTATTCCTAAAAGAGAGACCAGAAGATACAGTACAACAGTCAGATTACATCTACATCTGTGAGAACTCAACACCTCACAAAAGGGGTATGATACAAGCCGTGGACTGATGGGACCCGAGTGCTCTCCCCACCCCAGCTCCCCAGTGGGAGGAAAGGAGTCAGAAAGGGGATGGAGTGGGAGCCCAGAACTGCTAAATACCCAGCCCTAGTCATCCGCACCAGGAGCGCAGAGACACATTGCATGGTGTAGTGGATATTAGGGAAATGGAACAGTAAAACCTGTGAACAGGTCCCTGCAGCTGGCTCCCCTGGGACAAAAGAAAAGTGAGTGCTTTTTGAAAGTCTTAAAGGGCCAGGTGCTCCACAGATGGATGGAATTGTCCTAGCACAAACAACCAGCAGACTGGGAATCCCGGGGAACTTTAGGCACCCTAACTCCCCAGGCGGCAGCACAGCTCTGAAGCCCCTCATGGTGATAAACAGTCTCCCATCCATTCCCCCTCCTGCATGGCCCCGCCACAGCAGGGGAGCAGCCTGGGAGCAGCTGCGCCCATAGCAACTGCCCAGAGCATCCTCTGCAGCCACCTGGGCAAGACTCAGAGGCCCTGCCAGCGTGCGGCTGCCTGGCATAGATAGCGGAAGGTGGAACAGGGCGCAAAGGGTCGCTATTCAAGCAGGAGGGCACACTTGGCACACATGCCACTCCCTGCAGGGCTCTGGGCTGCCCCAATGGCTGACTTGCCCATGGCGGCTCAGGAACTAAAACAGAAGCAGCTCGCCCTGTGAAGCTAACTGTCACAGGCAGCAGAGAAGGGCAAGTCAACCAGATAGCAGGAAGGGACTTTGTTCTCCAAGCTGACACACACGCCACCTGCCTAAGACTATTTCTATAACCAAGAAAAGGCAGAAGAATTTGATCCAGCCCAGAGTTATGCAGACAACCCCAGAGAGGGAGCCCAGGGAGATAGATTTAAACAATCTTCCTGAAAAAGAATTCAAAATAAAGGTCACAATTATGCTGATGGACCTGCAGAGAAATATACAAGAGCTGAAGGATCAAGTTAGGAGGGTGAATACACAAATAAATAATCTCTGGAAGGACTTGAGAGCAGACTGGATGAGGTGTAAGAGACCATTAATGGAATAGAAATCAGAGAACAGGAACACAGAAAAGCTGAGGCAGAGAGAGATAAAAGGATCTCCAGGAAAGAAAGAATACTAAGAGAACTGTGTGACCAATCTAAATGCAACAATATTTGCATTATAGGGGAACCAGAAGAAGAAGAGAGAGAAAAAGGGATAGAAATGTCTTTGAATAAATAATTGCTGAAAATTTCCCCAAACTGGGGGAGGAAATAGTCTCTCAGACCATGGGAGCCCACAGAACTCCCAACACAAGGGACCAAAGGAGAATGACACCAAGACACATAATAATTAAAATGGCAAAGATCAAAGGAAAGGACAAAGTATTAAAGGCAGCCAGGAGAGAAAAAAAGGTCACCTACAAAGGAAAACCCATCAGGCTATCATCACACTTCTCAACACAAACCTTACAAGCCAGAAGAGAATGGCATGATATACTTAATACAATAAAACAGAAGGGCCTTGAACCAAAAATACTGTATCCAGCACTATTATCACTCAAATATGAAGAAGGGATTAAACAATTTCCAGACAAGCAAAAGTTGAGGGAATTTGCCTCCCACGAACCACCTCTACTGTATATTTTAAAGGGACTGCTCTAGACGGAAGCACTCCTAAGGCTAAATAGATGTCACCAGAGAAAAGAAAATCACAGCAAAGAATGCAGACCAACCAAATACTAACTAAAGACAAAAAATAAAATCAACTACTCACAAAAGCAGTCAAAGGAAACACAAAAGAGCACAGAATAAAACACCTAACATATAAAGAATGGAGGAGGAGGAATAAGAAGGGAGAAAATAATCATCAGACTGTGTTTATAATAGCTTAATAAGAGAGTTAAGTTAGATGGTTAGATAGTAAAGAAGCTACCCTTGAACCTTTGGTAACCACGAATCTAAAGCCTACAATGACAATAAGTACATATCTTTTAATAATCACTCTAAATGTAAATGGACTGAATGCACTAATCAAAAGACATGGGGTAATGGAATGGATAAAAAAGCAAGACCCATCTATATGCTACTTACAAGAGACTCACCTCAAAAGCAAAGACATACACAGACTAAAAGTCAAGGGATGGAATAATATATTTCATACAAACAATAGGGAGAAAAAAGCAGGTGTTTCAGTACTAGTATCAGAAAAAATAGATGTCAGAACAAGAATATAACAAGAGATAAAGATGGACATTACATAATGATAAAGGGATCAGTCCAACAAAAGTATATAACCATTATAAGTATATATGCACCCAATACAGGAGCACCAACATATGTGAAACAAATGCTAACAGAATTAAAGGAGGAAATAGAACACAAAGCATTCATTTTAGGAGACTTCAACACACCACTCACTCCAAAGGACAGATACACCAGATGGAAAATAAGTAAGGACACAGAGGCACTGAACAACACACTAGAACAGATGGACCTAAGAGACATCTACAGAAATCTACACCCAAAAGCACAAGGATACACATTCTTCTCAAGTGCACATGGAACATTATCCAGAATAGACCACATACTAGACCACAAAAGAGCCTCAGTAAATTCAAAAAGATTGAAATTCTACCAACCAACTTCTCACACCACAAAGGTATAAAACTAGAAATAAATTGTAAAAAGAAAACAAGAAGTCTCACAAGAACATGGAGGCTTAACAACATGCTTCTATATAATCAATAAACCAATGACCAAATTAAAATAGAGATCAAGCAATATATGCAGACAAATGACAACAACAACACAAAGCCCCAACTTCTGTGGGACACAGTGAAGACAGTTCTTAGATGAAAGTATGTAGCAATCCAGGCCTATTTAAAGAAGGAAGAACAATCCCCAATTAATATTCTAGTCACAATTACAGAAATTGGAAAAAAAAAAACAAATGAGGCCCAAAGTCAGCAGAAGGAGGGACATAATAAAGATCAGGGAAGAAATAAATAAAATTGAGAAAAATAAAACAAAAGAAAAAAATCAATGAAACCAAGAGCTGGTTCCTTGAGAAAATAAACAAAATAGATAAACATCTAGCCAGACTTATTAATAGAAACAGAGAATCTACACATATCAACAGAATCAGAAATGAGAAAGGAAAATCACGACGGACCCCACAGAAATACAAAGAGTCATCAGAGAATACTACAAGAATCTATATGCTAACAAGCTGGAAAACCTAGAAGAAATGGACAACCTCTTAGAAAAATACAATCTTCCAAGACTGACCAAGGAAGAAACAGAAAATCTAAACAGACCAATTACCAGCAACGAAATTGAATCAGTAATCAAAAAACTACCCAAGAGCAAAACCCCAGGCCAGATGGATTTAATGCAGAATTTTATCAGACATACAGAGAAGACATAAAACCCATTCTCCTTAAAGTTTTCCAAAAAATAGAAGAGGAGGGAATACTTTCAAACTCATTCTATGAAGCCAGCATCACTCTAATAACAAAACCAGGCAAAGACTAAACCAAAAAAGAAAATTACAGACCAAAACCCCTGATGAACATAGCTGCAAAAATAGTCAACAAAATATTAGCAAACCGAATTGAAAAATGCATCAAGAGAATCATACACCATGACCAAATGGGATTCATCTCAGGGATGCAAGGATGGTATAACATTCGAAAATCCATCAACATCATCCACCACATCAACAAAAAGAAGGACAAAAGACACATGATCATCTCCATAGATGCTGAAAAATTATTAGACAAATTAAACATCCATCATGATAAAAACTCTCAACAAGTGGGCATAGAGGGCAAGTACTTCAACATAATAAAGGCCATATATGGCAAACCCACAGCCAAGATTATACTTAAGAGCAAGAAACTGAAAGCTTTTCTTTAAGATCAGGAACAAGGCATGGATGCCCACTCTCCCCACTTCTATTCAACATAGTACTGGAGGTCCTAGCCATGGCAATCAGACAACACAAAGAAATAAAAGGCATCCAGATTGGCAAGGAAGAAGTTAAACTCTCCCTGTTTGCAGATGACATGTTATTATACATAGAAAACCCTAAAGAATCCACTCCAGAACTACTAGATCTAATATCTGAATTCAGCAAAGTTGCAAGAAAGAAAATTAATACACAGAAATCTGTGCCATTCCTATACACTAACAATGAACTACTAGAGAGAGAAATCAGGAAAACACTTCCCTTCACAATTGCATCAAAAAGAATAAAATACCTAGGAATAAACCTAACCAAGGAAGTGAAAGACCTATACCCTGAAAACTACAAGACACTCAAGAGAAATTAAAGAGGACACTAACAAATGGAAACTCATCCCATGCTCTTGGCGAGGAAGAATTAATATTGTCAAAATGTCCATCCTGCCTAAAGCAATCTACAGATTCAATGCAATGCCTATCAAAATACCAACAGTATTTTTCCAGAAACTGGAATGAATAGTTCTAAAATTCATATGAACCACCAAAGACCCCGAATAGCCAAAGCAATCCTGAGAAGGAAGAATAAAGTGGGGAAGATCTCACTTCCCAACTTCAAGCTCTACTACAAAACCACAGTAATTAAGACAATTTGGTACTGGCACAAGAACAGAGCCACATACTAGTAGAACAGAATAGAGAGTCCAGATATTAACCCAAACATATCTGATCAATTAATATACGATAAAGGAGCCATGGACATACAATGGGGAAATGACACCCTCTTCATCACCTGGTGTTGGCAAAACTGGACAGCTACATGTAAGAGAATGAAATTGGATCATTGTCTAACATCATTCACAAAAGTAAATTTGAAATGGATCAAATACCTGAATGTAAGTCATAAAGTCATAAAAGCCTTCAAAAAACATAGGCAAAAATCTCTTGGATATAAACATGAGTGACTTCTTCATGAACATATCTCCCTGGGCAAAGAAAACAAAAGCAAAAATGAACAGGTGGGACTATATCAAGCTGAAAAGCTTCTGTACAGCAAAGGACACCACCAATAGAACAAAAAGGCATCCTACAATATGGGAGAATATATTCAGAAATGACAGATCCAATAAAGGGTTAACATCCAAAATATATAAAGAGCTCACACACATCAACAAACAAAAAGCAAATTATCCAATTAAAAAATGGGCAGAGGAGCTGAACAGACACTTCTCCAAAGAAGAAATTCAAATGGTCAACTGACACATGAAAAGATGCTCCACATAACTAGTCATCAAAGAAATGCAAATTAAAACCACAATGCGATATCACCTCACACCAGTAAGGATTGCCACCATCCAAAAGACAAACCACAACAAATGTTGGTGAGGATGTGGAGAAAGGGGAACCCTCCTACACTGCTGGTGGGAATGTAAATTAGTTCAACCATTGTAGAAAGCAGTATGGAGGTTCCTCAAAAAGCTCAAAATAGAAATACCATTTGACCCAGGAATTCCACTCCTAGGAATTTACCCTAACAATGCAGTAGCCCAGTTTGAAAAAGACAGATGCACCCCTATGTTTATCACAGCACTATTTACAATTGCCAAGAAATGGAAACAACCTAAGTGTCCATCAGTAGATGAATGGATAAAGAAATGTGGTACATATACATAATGGAATATTATTCAGCCATAAGAAGAAAACAAATCCTACCATTTGCAACATGGATGGAGGTATAGGGTATTATGCTCAGTGAAATAAGCCAGGCAGAAAAAGACAAGTACCAAATTATTTCACTCATATGTGGAGTATAAGAACAAAGAAAAAACTGAAGGAACAAAACAACCGCAGAATCACAGAACCCAAGAATGGACTAACAGTGACCAGAGAGAAATGGACTGGGGAGGATGGGTGGGAAGGGAGGGACAAGTGTGGGGGAAGAAAGGGGGCATTATGATTAGCATGTATAATGTGGGGAGAGGGGCACAGGGAGGACTGTGTAACACAGAGAACATAACTTGTGATTCTACAGCATCTTACTACGCTGATGGACAGTGACTGTATGGGGTTTGTGGGAGGGACTTGGTGATGGGGTGAGTCTAGTAAACATAATGTTCCTCATGTAATTGTAGATTAATGATTCCAAAATAAAAAAAAATACAGTTTCCCTGTGCATTCTTTTAGTGGTAGGGTGATTATTCAAAATCTGTTGCTGTTCAAACTGGGTTCAGCATAGTTAACCTTGGAGCTTCCAGGGAGGTAACAGATCACCTGTTTGAATATAATCAATACCTAATGATTAGCCTTGGTGAGAGCTTGCTATCCTGAACTTAATGGTGTTTGTCTAACATTTACACCTCAGCAGGACCAACTGGATCAAGCGATGCATTAGATGTATTTGGTATCATTCCACTTAGGACTGCTTCTGGCTGTGAATATAATATGATTTTCATACCAAGTACCTCCAGGTTGCCCTCACAATACCTTACATCTTCTGGTCCTAGTTGAAAATAATAATCATAACCCAATTAAGTTGTTGTTGTTGTTGTTTTGCTGGAAAACTGTATGTCTGCTCAGGAATTTTGTTTCATAAGAATTATGGAAAATGTCCTCAGGTCTGGATAACTATACCCCTTTGTATATTTTCCTTGGAAGGCCTACCTGACAATTTAGCCTAGTATCTTAACTAAGAAATAAATACATCAACACTGAATTTTTTGGACATTAAATACAGCTCTAAAATCATGATTTAAGCATTTATTCTACAACAAACCTCTTTTAAAATATCATTTTTTTTAAACCTGGTCTTACAAGTTAAAAGTATTTGTGCTAGGTATAGTGGGATGTTATTTAAATGTGTAAATTGGATAAGGCTTGTGCCTTTGGAGACCTTGTAATTTACTTCTTTCTATGTTTTCATGTGTAGGTAACATATGTATTGAAACTGTACATGTGTGTGTGTATGTGTGTTTCAAAAGATATATAGACAGATAGACTCCTATTTTCAATTCATTTCTCCATAGGACAGCATTTTGCTATGAAGACAAGTAGGTTCTCTTAAAACACGAAGTTAATATGAGAAAATACTACTGAATGTGTCTCCTTAATTTCCCAGTGTAATAACAGTGCTTAGAGGACATTTAGACAAGTAATAAGGGAAAATTTTCATGTATTCACATGTAATTAAAATTGATTAAATAGAAACATACACTCAATGCCAGTCTGCTCCTCCAAAATATAATATATTAAAAAATTACAGATCAATGTATTAAAGTATAGTAATCAGTTTCATTGTTCACTTACCAATCATATATTCTGAATTCCTTTGGGTGCTTTTATTGCAATATGCTGCATTTTAATTTACTTCAAATCCAACTGTCATTTTTCTCCCCAAATCAGGGTTTTCAGAATTTCATTCCACACTAACTATAGCAAATGCATATTAAGTTCATGGTAGTTGTTATTTATTACATAAAATTACTGAAACAGAGGATCTTACTGCCTCAGCTCATTTTTTTGACCTAGGATACAGTTACATGTCTCTTTATGGTTCGACTTACCTTCATCTTTGTGTCTACACTTGGTGCAGTCAGCTGAGACCAGAAGTAGAGGGTCAGTAATGTAAAGCATGGCCATCAAAAGGCTTCTTTTAGAACAAAAGATACAGATGAGGCAGCTTGCAAAAAAACCCTGCTGTTGGAAGGCAAGAGCCACGCACATTCTCTGCTCCTCTGTTCTGGATAATTTAGGGATCATTAACAAGGAATGAAGGGAATGGACTCTTTGTTGATGTATATTGAACATATAATTCTAAGAGTTAGTAATTAAGGAAAATATAAGGAAACAATATTGAAAAGATTACATATTTCCTTTTGCCTTTTATATATTTGCGCATTATGCTGTATTTTAGCTTTTTGAAATGATTGAGATGGATTTGACATGTCCAAAAAAGGTCTCAGCAAGGTGAACCAGGTACTTGGATTGGAATTCAGCATATCTTCGTCCTAATAGTTCTCAATAGTTGGTTCAATTTTTTTAGCTGAGTTGTACATATCTTCGTCCTAATAGTTCTCAATAGTTGGTTCAATTTTTTTAGCTGAGTTGTACATTTAGCAGTGTATATCTATACTCCACATTAAAAATAAAAGTAGTACTTCTTAATCTTCAAAGAAATAAAACAAAACCTCACTATATCATTTGTTTTTATAAACTAAAATTCAACAGTGAATATCTACTATAGGCTTGCATGGCCTTGGGAAAGGGGCCAAGATACATTTCAATCCCAGCACTTTCACCTATTAGCTCTATGAATTTGCTGAGTTATCTTAAACTTGCTATACCTCTCCTTCCTACAATAAGAGAAATAATATATGTCTCCAGTTGTTGAGGTAGGTATTAAATACAATTATTTATGTAAAGCACTTACCATAGTACTTGTCTTATCAATATGCATTCAATAAATGATAGTCCACTACACCATGTCTCCAAAGCACTGAATACATGACAATCCACTGAAAATATTAGATATTTAGTTGTATATTGATTTATCTTATTTTAAAATTATGTTTATACATTCACAAATACATGTATATAAAATTTTTTAGAAATGGAAGCAGGTAGTCATATACATTAAATAAATGTTAACATGTAATCAAATGTAAACATGTAATTATTTTAGGGGTATTTATATTTCTTCCCTTTCTGCTTTCCTTATCCTTTTCTCTTTATCCCTCCTTCCCCATATCACCTCCCTTTCCCCACCACACACGAATATACTCAAGCTACCCTCTGTTAGAATTCTAGTATACATCTGAATTACATTAATTCATTAAATCTCTTTTTTGTGTTCTCAAGAATGTATAAAATATACAGGTATAGTAGTATGCATGTATTCTACTTAAATAAAATAGACAAAAGTCAAGGGTGCCTGCATGGATTTGTTTCCATTTACTTTGTGGAGTGCTTTGCCTACTCTTGTAAATTCTGTGAAAATGTGAGAGCATTCTTTTAAACACCTCATTTGGACTAATATAGAGCAGCAGACAGTATATTAACCTCAACCATCTAAACTGCATGATTAGAAATGTTTGACGATTCCCTGCCTAAAGAATCATGATTCCAGCACCTCACTGAAGCGATTAGGCTGCAGCCTCCTTAGGTACATTTATGGGGTGGCTGAAATGCTAAATGTGCTCTTTCTGCTCAGCTCTATTAGGTGCCTGGCAGTTGTGTACAGTGAAGTATGGGATGATAAGGAGAGAGAGTGGCACCTCACTATATTGTCCCCTTCCTAACCCTCAGGTGTTCTAATGGCCTCTGCCAAGTCAAAAGGCAGTGGGTCCGATGTTAATGTTAGACCTATTGACAAAGGGTACTTACAGTTTCTTCTTTTTAAAACTTTCTATCTTGACAACTTTGCAACATCTATGCATGTTCCATAGTTCTTTTAAAATGATTTTTAGATTGGTTTTTTGAGATAATTGTAGATTCATATGCAGTGGTAAGAAATAATGCAGAGAAATCCAGTGTACACTTTACCCAGTTTCCTCCAATGAAAAACTATAGTGAAATATCAGGACTAGGTTATTGGCTTTGATACAGTCTAGAGAGAGAACATTTCTATCACTACGGTAATACCTATTGTTGCCCTTTTATTGCCCCAGCCACTTCCCTTCCACTCTCAACCCCCTTTTTAACCATTGGCAATCATAAATTTGTTTATTTTTATAAATGTGTCATTTCAAAAATGTTGCATAAATGGAATCAAATACTACATAACCTTTTGATGTTGACCTTTTTCATTCAACATAATTCACTAAAGATCCATCCATGTTGGAACATGCATCAGTAGTGTTACTTTTTTATCGCTGAGTAATAGTCCATGGTATGGATGCACCACAGTTTGTTTAATTGTTCATCTTTTGAGGGACACCTGACTCATTTCCAGATTTTTGTTATTACAAATAAAGCTGCTATAAACAGTCATGTACAGGATTTTGTGTGAATATACTTTAATTTCCCTAGGATAAATGTCCAGGAGTGTAATTGCTTGTTTTTATTGGAAGCTCATGTTTACTTTTTTAAAGAACCTACCAAACTGTTTTTCCAAGTGGCTGCACCAATACATATTCCCACCAGCAACGTTTGGCCAGAAATTGGTATTGTCATTATGTTTTTTCTTTAACCATGCTCATAGGTGTGTAGTAATCTCACTGTGATTTTAATTTGCACTTCCCTGATAGCTCACATTGTTGAGCATCTGTTCAAGTACTTATTTGCCACCCGAATATCCTCTTCAATTAAATGTCTATTCATGTCTTTACCCATTTTCTAATTGGATTCTGTTTTAATGGTGAGTTTTGAGAGTTCTTTATACATTTAACACACTAGTCCTTTCTCAAGTATACAAATTTCAAATATTTTTTCCCAGACTGCATTTGTCTTTGATTCTTCTTAACAGGGTCTTTCACAGAGGAAAAGCTTGTAATCTTGGTGAAATTCAATTTATCAATTTTTCCTTTTATGAGTTGGGTTTTTAATGGCACCTCTAGGGATTTTTTGTCTAGCCCTTGATCTCAAAGATTTTGTTCTATTTTTTTTAGTTTTATAATTGTGTTTTAAATTTAAGCACATGATTAATTTTGATATAATTTTTGTATGAGAAATGAAGTTTAGGTCAAGGTCTATTTCTTGACTAAGATGTCCAATTTTTCTAGCATCATATGTTGAAAAAGTCATCCTTCCTCTATTGAATTGCCTTTGCACCTTTGTCTAAAATCAGCTAGGTGTATTTGTGTGGGTCTATTTCTGGGTTCTCTATTCAGTTCTATTTATCAGTGTATCTATCACTCTGCTAATATAACACTGTCTTGCTTATTGTAGCTATGTAGTAAGACTTAATATGGGCTACAGTGATTTTTTCCACTTTGTTCTTTATTCAGGATTCTTTTAGCTATTCTGGAGCCTGTGCCTTTCCATATACATTTAGAACAAGCTTGTCTATGTCTTTGAAAATAACTTGCTGAGATTTTGATAGGAATTACATTAAAACTATACATCAATTTCAGAAGTATGGACATCTTTGCTTTTTTGTGTCTTCAAATATATGAACATAGTATGTGCCTAGATCTTAACTGATTTCATGCATTATTAGTATTTTGTAATTTTCACCAGATCCTGTACATATTTTGCTGTTTGTATATAAACATTTCACTTTATTTGTATGATTTCTAATGGTATTGTGTTTTTAATTTTGATTTCTGTGTGTTCATTATTGGTATACAGAAATGCAACTGAATTTTGAGCATTGACCTTGCATCCGATGGCCTTGATGGACTCAATTATAAATTCTAGGAATATTTTATATATATATTACTTGGAATTTTCTACATAGACAATCACTGCGCATGCAAATCATACAAATAGGGACAGTCTTATCTCTTTTTTTCTAATCTGAAGGCTTTTCATTTACTTTTCTTGCCATGTTAGATTGTGTAGAATTCCCAATACCATGTTGGATAAAAGTACTAAGCAGAAACTCTTACCTTGTCTCTGATTATAGAGGTAAAACATTTAGTTTCTCACCTTTAAAGAGGATGTTTGCTGTAGGTTTCTGTAAATGTTCTTTACCAAGTCTAGGAAGTTTTCTTCTATTGAGTATGCTGAGAGTTTTTATCATGAATGGGGGTTAGGTTTTGTTAAATGCTTTTGCTGAGTCAGTTGAATATGATCATGTGATTTTTCTTCATTATACTTTTGAAAATGGTGGTTTACATGGTTTGATTTTCAAAACCAGCCTTGCATACCTGGAACAAATCCAGTTGAGCATGGAGTCTCCCTAGTTTGGTACATACACATTTAGGATTGTAAAGTCCTCCTTGTGGATTGATCCTTCCTGCATTGTATAATGACTCTCTTTGTCTCTAGTAATTTTATTCACTCTGAAGTTCATTTTTGACATTAATATATATGATTTATATATATTTTTCTCCTGTTTTTTTATGATCATTTGCATCATGTATCTTTTTCTATTTATTTTCAATCCATGTCATATTTGAAGGGACTTACTTATAGAAAGCACATTTTCAGATCATGTTTTCCTTTTTGAATTTTTTAAAATCAAAGGATAGTTGATATATTAGTTTAGTTGTATAACAGTGATTTAACAATTATATGCATTATGAAATGCTCACCACAGTAAGTGTAGTTACCATCTGTGACCAAAGATATTAAAATATTGGCTATATTCCCTCTGCTGTACTTTTTGTCCCCATGCCTTATTTTTTTTTTTTTTTTTTTTTTTTTTGAGAGGGCATCTCTCATATTTATTGATC
Source organism: Manis javanica (assembly GCF_040802235.1). NCBI lineage: Eukaryota > Metazoa > Chordata > Mammalia > Pholidota > Manidae > Manis > Manis javanica. The sequence goes on from NC_133174.1 coordinate 115,685,009, forward strand.
AAATGGTTGTTAACAACAATAAAATTCAGTATAGGGGGGTCAATGCTCAATGTACAATCATTAATCCATCTCAAGCCTAATTCTCGTCAGTCTCCAATCTTCTGAAGCATAACGAACAAGTTCTTACATGGTGAACGAATTCTTACAGAGTGAATAAATTCTTACATGGTGAACAGTACAAGGGCATTCATCACAGAAACTTTCGGTTTTGATCATACAATATGACCTATAAACCATCAGGTCAAATATGAATATTCATTTGATTTTTGTACTTGATTTATATGTTGATCCCACATTTCTCCTATTATTATTATTATTTTTATTTTTAATAAAATGCTGAAGTGGTAGGTAGATGCAAGATAAAGGTAGAAAACATAGTTTAGTGCTGTAAGAAGGCAAATGTAGATGATCAGATGATCAGGTGTGTGCCTATGGACTAAGTATTAATCCAGGCTAGACAAGGGCAGCAAGACATCCACGGATGCAGAAGATTTCTCTCAAAGCAGGGGGGGTGAGGTTCTGAGCCTCACCTCTGTTGATCCCCAAATTCTCACCTGATGGCCCCCCTGCGACTGTGCCTGTCTTAGGTTGTTCCTCCCTTGAGGAATCTTACCCGTCTCTGGCTAACCAGTCATCTTCCGGGGCCATACAGGGAAATGTAAAGTTGGTAAGTGAGAGAGAAGCCATATTGTTTGCAAAGGTTAGCTTTTTACTTCTTTGCAGATTTATGCCCTGTGGCTTCTATGCCCAGCACTTGTCTCGAGGTATCTTTACCACCTGGAGGAATTATGATACTCGGTAAATTCGATATGAGGCACGAATTCTATTTAAGGTTTGTAATTAGGAAGGAAGAAGAAAAGCTATAGATGTAGCATATGAAGGAAACTTGGGAGGATTGATTATTTCTTTGACATATCTTCTTGTATAGTACCTTAAGTATGTATAGGTTTTAAACTACTAACTAATTTGCACACACATATTAACATAATAGGAATACGGTGACATAAACAAAGCAAATCTATAATTACCAGCCATCTCCAGTGAAGCCAAGAAAACCATTTAGGCACCCTAGGCATTTGTGAAAATTTATCTATGATATGATGGATATTTTCGAACTGTACTTGAACCATCAGACAAATTAAAGCAGCCCATTTCTGGGATCTGTTCACATCCCATATGTTCTTTTAACCATAGATAGTCTATAGTCATGAGATTTTGGGGTGCTACAACTTGCACCCCTCCCAACTCCTGGTTGAGTTCCAACAGTACAGATCCAGTCAAATTCGTTGTCTCACTGTATGCACATGCCAGCCTAGACATCTCCCTCCTCCTTCTTATGGCAAGTCCAGGAGATGGTGGGCTGGATGCAGCCACAACCGCAGCATCGTCCGGATCCCTGTGGAGGCTTTTTGATGATCATCCCCCGGCACGAGTCCTCCAGAGAGTGCTGATGCCGGAAGCTCCTCCTCATATCGTATCTTAGTTCATTTTCTGGGTATCCAAGCTAGGCCTTGATCTTCTGCGTAGAAACAAACAGACCCTTTGCCCACACTTTGACATGCCCTCTATACCACTGTGCAGAACTCATTGGAGGTAAGCACACAGTAACTGCTTTTTTTTTTTTTTTTTTTAATTAAGAGAAAGGAATATTATCAGAAAAGAGTACCTCCATAGCTGATCATCTGACACCCTTTAAGTGATCAACATTAAGGATATTTAAAGCATGCGTTGATCTTTGATTTACCAATAGTTTTATCCTGTTAAGGAGTAATCCCCCTTTTCTTTCTTTCTTTCTTTTTTTTTTTTAAATTTTTAATCTACACTTACCTGAAGAATACTATGTTTACTATGCTCTCCCCTATATCAGGTCCCCCCTAACAACCACATTACGGTTACTGTCCATCAGCTTAGCAAAATGTGGTAGAGTCACTACTTGTCCTCTCTGTGTTGTGCAGCCCACCCTCCCCTTTCTCCCTCCCCCCCATGCATGCTAATCTTAATACCCCCCTTCTTCTTCCCCCCCCTTATCCCTCCCTGCCCACCCATCCTCCCCAGTTCCTTTCCCTTTGGTACCTGTTAGTCCATTTTTGGGTTCTGTAATTCTGCTGCTGTTTTGTTCCTTCAGTTTTTCCTTTGTTCCTATACTCCTCAGATGAGTGAAATCATTTGGTATTTCTCTTTCTCCGCTTGGCTTATTTCACTGAGCATAATACTCTCCAGCTCCATCCATGTTGCTGCAAATGGTTGGATTTTTCCACTTCTTATGGCTGAGTAGTATTCCATTGTGTATATGTACCACATCTTCTTTATCCATTCATCTACCGATGGACATTTAGGTTGCTTCCAATTCTTGGCTATTGTAAATAGTGCTGCGATAAACATAGGAGTGCATCTGTCTTTCTCAAACTTGATTGCTGCGTTCTTAGGGTAAATTCCTAGGAGTGGAATTCCTGGGTCAAATGGTAGGTCTGTTTTGAGCATTTTGATGCACCTCCATACTGCTTTCCACAATGGTTGAACTAATTTACATTCCCACCAGCAGTGTAGGAGGGTTCCCCTTTCTCCACAGCCTCGCCAACATTTGTTGTTGTTTGTCTTTTGGATGGCAGCTATCCTTACTGGTGTGAGGTGATACCTCATTGTAGTTTTAATTTGCATTTCTCTGATAATTAGCGATGTGGAGCATCTTTTCATGTGTCTCTTGGCCATCTGTATTTCTTTTTTGGAGAACTGTCTGTTCAGTTCCTCTGCCCATTTTTTAATTGGGTTATTTGTTTTTTGTTTGTTGAGGCGTGTGAGCTCTTTATATATTCTGGACGTCAAGCCTTTATCAGATCTGTCATTTTCAAATATATTCTCCCATACTGTAGGGTTCCTTTTTGTTCTATTGATGGTGTCTTTCGCTGTACAGAAGCTTTTCAGCTTAATGTAGTCCCACTTGCTCATTTTTGCTGTTGTTTTCCTTGCCCGGGGAGATATGTTCAAGAAGAGATCACTCATGTTTATGTCTAAGAGGTTTTTGCCTATGTTTTTTTCCAAGAGTTTAATGGTTTCGTGACTTACATTCAGGTCTTTGATCCATTTTGAGTTTACCTTTGTATATGGGGTTAGACAATGGTCCAGTTTCATTCTCCTACATGTAGCTGTCCAGTTTTGCCAGCACCATCTGTTGAAGAGACTGTCATTTTGCCATTGTATGTCCATGGCTCCTTTATCAAATATTAATTGACCATATATGTTTGGGTTAATTTCTGGGGTCTCTAATCTGTTCCACTGGTCTGTGGCTCTGTTCTTGTGCCAGTACCAAATTGTCTTGATTACTATGGCTTTGTAGTAGAGCTTGAAGTTGGGGAGTGAGATCCCCCCTACTTTATTCTTCTTTTTCAGGATTGCTTTGGCTATTCGGGGTCTTTGGTGTTTCCATATGAATTTTTGAATTATTTGTTCCAATTCATTGAAGAATGTTGCTGGTAATTTGAGAGGGATTGCATCAAATTTGTATATTGCTTTCGGCAGGATGGCCATTTTGACGATATTAATTCTTCCTAGCCATGAGCATGGGATGAGTTTCCATTTATTAGTGTCCCCTTTAATTTCTCTTAAGAGTGACTTGTAGTTTTCAGAGTATAAGTCTTTCACTTCCTTGGTTAGGTTTATTCCTAGGTATTTTATTCTTTTTGATGCAATGGTGAATGGAATTGTTTTCCTGATTTCTCTTTCTATTGATTCGTTGTTAGTGTATAGGAAAGCTACAGATTTCTGTGTGTTGATTTTGTATCCTGCAACTTTGCTGTATTCCGATATCAGTTCTAGTAGTTTTGGAGTGGAGTCTTTAGGGTTTTTTATGTACAGTATCATATCATCTGCAAATAGTGACAGTTTAACTTCTTCTTTACCAATCTGGATTCCTTGTATTTCTTTGTTTTGTCTGATTGCCGTGGCTAGTACCTCCAGTACTATGTTAAATAACAGTGGGGAGAGTGGGCATCCCTGTCTGGTTCCCGATCTCAGTGGAAATGCTTTCAGCTTCTCGCTGTTCAGTATAATGCTGGCTGTGGGTTTATCATATATGGCCTTTATTATGTTGAGGTACTTGCCCTCTATTCCCATTTTGCTGAGAGTTTTTATCATGAATGGATGTTGAATTTTGTCAAATGCTTTTTCAGCATCTATGGAGATGATCATGTGGTTTTTGTCTTTCTTTTTGTTGATGTGGTGGATGATGTTGATGGATTTTCGAATGTTGTACCATCCTTGCATCCCTGGGATGAACCCCACTTGGTCATGGTGTATGATCCTTTTGATATACTGTTGAATTCTGTTTGCTAATATTTTATTGAGTATTTTTGCATCTACATTCATCAGGGATATTGGTCTGTAATTTTCTTTTTTGGTGGGGTCTTTTCCTGGTTTTGGTATTAGGGTGATGTTGGCTTCATAGAATGAGTTTGGGAGTATTCCCTCTTCTTCTATTTTGTGGAACACTTTAAGTAGAATGGGTATTATGTCTTCTCTGTGTGTCTGATAAAATTCCGAGGTAAATCCGTCCGGCCCCGGGGTTTTGTTCTTGGGTAGTTTTTTGATTACTGTTTCAATTTCTTTGCTTGTAATTGGTTTGTTTAACTTTTGTGTTTCTTCCTTGGTCAGTCTTGGAAGGTTGTATTTTTCTAGGAAGTTGTCCATTTCTTCTAGGTTTTCCAGCTTGTTGGCATATAGGTTTTCATAGTAGTCTTTAATAATTCTTTGTATTTCTGTGGAGTCTGTCGTGATTTTTCCATTCTCATTTCTGATTATGTTGATTTGTGTTGACTCTCTTTTTCTCTTAATAAGTTGGGCTAGAGGCTTATCTATTTTGTTTATTTTCTCAAAGAACCAGCTCTTGGTTTCGTTGATTTTTGCTATTGTTTTATTCTTCTCAATTTTGTTTATTTCTTCTCTGATCTTTATTACGTCCCTCCTTCTGCTGACTTTAGGCCTCATTTGTTCTTCTTTTTCCAGTTTTAATAATTGTGATGTTAGACTATTCATTTGGGATTGTTCTTCCTTCTTCAAGTGTGCCTGGATCGCTATATACTTTCCTCTTAAGACTGCTTTCGCTGCATCCCACAGAAGTTGGGGCTTAGTGTTGTTGTTGTCATTTGTTTCTATATATTCCTTGATCTCTATTTTGATTTGTTCATTGATCCATTGATTATTTAGTAGCATGTTGTTAAGCCTCCATGTGTTTGTGAGCCTTTTTGTTTTCTTTGTAGAATTTATTTCTACTTTCATACCTTTGTGGTCTGAAAAATTGGTTGGTAGAATTTCAATATTGTGGAATTTACTGAGGCTCATTTTTGTGAGCTAGTATGTGGTCTATTCTGGAGAATGTTCCATGTGCACTTGAGAAGAATGTATATCCTGTTGCTTTTGGATGTAAAGTTCTATAGATGTCTATTAGGTCCATCTGTTCTAGTGTGTTGTTCAGTGCCTGTGTGTCTTTACTTATTTTCTGCCCGGTGGATCTATCCTTTGGGGTGAGTGGTGTGTTGAAGTCTCCTACAATGAATGCATTGCAGTCTATTTCCCTCTTTAGTTCTGTTAGTATTTGCTTCACATATGCTGATGCTCCTGTATTGGGTGCATATATATTTAGAATGGTTATATCCTCTTGTTGGACTAAGCCCTTTATCATTATGTAGTGGCCTTCTTTATCTCTTGTTACTTTCTTTGTTTTGAAGTCTATTTTGTCTGATATTAGTACTGCAACCCCTGCTTTCTTCTCACTGTTGTTTGCCTGAAATATGTTTTTCCATCCCTTGACTTTTAGTCTATGCTTATCTTTGGGTTTAAGGTGAGTTTCTTGTAAGCAGCATATAGATGGGTCTTGCTTTTTTATCCATTCTATTACTCTATGTCTTTTGATTGGTGCATTAAGTCCATTTACATTTAGGGTGACTATTGAAAGATATGTACTTATTGCCATTGCAAGCTTTAGATTCGTGGTTACCAAAGGTTCAAGGTTAGCTTCTTTAGTATCTTACTGCCTAACTTAGCTCGCTTATTGAGCTGTTATATACACTGTCTGGAGAGTCTTTTCTTCTCTCCCTTCTTATTCCTCCTCCTCCATTCTTCATATGTTGTGTGTTTTGTTCTGTGCTCTTTTTAGGGGTGCTCCCATCTAGAGCAGTCCCTGTAGGATGCCCTGTAGAGGTGGTTTGTGGGAAGCAAATTCCCTCAGCTTTTGCTTGTCTGGGAATTGTTTGATCCCACCATCATATTTAAATGATAGTCATGCTGGATACAGTATCCTTGGTTCAAGGCCCTTCTGTTTCATTGCATTAAGTATATCATGCCATTCTCTTCTGGCCTGTAGGGTTTCTGTTGAGAAGTCTGATGTTAGCCTGATTGGTTTTCCTTTATAGGTGACCTTTTTCTCTCTAGCTGCCTTTAAAACTCTTTCCTTGTCCTTGATCCTTGCCATTTTAATTATTATGTGTCTTGGTGTTGTCCTCCTTGGATCCTTTCTGTTGGGGGTTCTGTATAATTCCATGGTCTGTTCGATTATTTCCTCCCCCAGTTTGGGGAAGTTTTCAGCAGTTATTTCTTCAAAGACACTTTGTATCCCTTTTCCTCTTTCTTCCTCTTCTGGTATCCCTATAATACGAATGTTTTTCCTTTTGTATTGGTCACATATTTCTCTTAGTGTTGTTTCATTCCTGGAGATCCTTTTATCTCTCTCTATGTCAGCTTCTATACGTTCCTGTTCTCTGGCTTCTATTCCTTCAATGGCCTCTTGCATCTTATCCATTCTGCTTATAAATCCTTCCAGGGATTGTTTCACTTCTGTGATCTCTTTCCTGACATCTGTGATCTCCTTCCGGACTTCATCCCACTGCTCTTGCATTTTTCTCTGCATCTCATCCCACTGCTCTTGCATTTTTCTCTGCATCTCATCCCATTGCTCTTGCATTTTTCTCTGCATCTCTGTCAGCATGTTCATGATTTTTATTTTGAATTCTTTTTCAGGAAGACTAGTTAGGTCTGTCTCCTTCTCAGGTGTTGTCTCTGTGATCTTTGTCTGCCTGTAGTTTTGCCTTTTCATGGTGATAGAGATAGTTTGCAGAGCTGGTACAAGTGACCGCTGGAAGAGCTTCCCTTCTTGTTGGTTTGTAGCCTTTTCCTGGGAGTATAGCGACCTCTAGTGGCTTGTGCTGGGCAGCTGCGCGCAGACAGGGCTTCTGCTTCCTGCCCAGTTGCTTTGGGGTTTATTTCCGCTGTTGCTGTGGGCTTGGCCTGGCTGGGGCTGTTCCTCCAAAATGGTGGAGCCCCGTTGGAGGGGGAGCAGCCAGGAGACTATTTATCTCCGTAAGGGGCCTCTGTGCTCCCTGCTGCCCAGGGGGTTAGAGTGCCCAGAGATCCCCAGATTCCCTGCTTCTGGTCTAAGTGACCTGTCCTGCCCCTTTAAGATTTCCAAAAAGCACTCTCCAAACCAAAACAACAGCAGCAACAATGAGAGAGGGAACAGAAAGAAAGAGAAAAAAAAAAGGAAAAAAAGGGGAAAAACAAGCGATTTTTTTTTTTTTTTTTTTTTTTTTGTCCTCAGGTGCCGGTCCCAGGCACCCGCTCACTGGTCCTGCTGCCCTGTCTCCCTAGCACCAGGGTCCCTGTCCTTTCAAGGCTTCCAAAAAGCACCCACCCACCGGTCCCGCAGGGAAGGAACGCTCAATATTCTTTGTCCTCAGGCACTGGTCCCACGCACCCGCTCACCAGTCCCGCCGCCCTGCCTCCCTAGCACCGGGGTCCCTGTCCCTTCAAGGCTTCCAAAAAGCACTCGGCAAAAAGAGAGAAAAAAAAGGGGAAAAACGCGCGATTTCTTCCGTCCTCAGGTGCTGGTCTCAGGCACCCACCCACCGGTCCCACAGGGAAAAATGCGGGATATTCTTTGTCCTCAGGTGCCGGTCCCAGGCACCCGCTCACCAGTCCCGCCGCCCTGCCTCCCTAGCACCGGGGTCCCTGTCCCTTTTAGGCTTCCAAAAAGCACTCACAGAAAAGAGAAAAAAAAAAGGGGAAAAACGCGCGATTTCCTCTGTTCTCAAGTGCCGGTCTCAGGCACCCGCCCACCGGTCCCGCAGGGAAAAACGGGGGATATTCTTTGTCCTCAGGCGCCGGTCCCAGCCACCCGCTCACCAGTCCCGCCACCGTGCCTCCCTAGCACTGGGGTCCCCGTCCCTTCAAAGCTTCCAAAAAGCGCTCGCCAAAAAGAGAAAAAAAAAAAAAAGGGGAAAAACGCGCGACCTCCTCCGTCCTCAGGCACCGGTCTCAGGCACCCACCCCCAGGTCTCGCAGGGAGAAACGCAGGATATTCTTTGTCCTCCGGCGCCGTTCCCAGGCACCTCCTCACCGGTCCCGCCACCCTGCCTCCCCAGCAACGGGGGCCCGTCCCTCTAAGGCTTCCAAAAAGCGCTCGCCAAAAAAAAAAAAAAAAAAAAAACCGCTCCGGTTTCTCTCCACCCGCCGGGAGCCGGGGGGAGGGGCGCTCGGGTCCCGCCGGGCTGGGGCTTGTATCTTACCCCCTTCACAAGGCGCTGGGTTCTTGCAGGTGTGGATGTAGTCTGGATGTTGTCCTGTGTCCTGTGGTCTCTATTTTAGGAAGATTTTTCTTTGTTATATTTTCATAGCTCTATGTGTTTTTGGGAGGAGATTTCCACTGCTCTACTCACGCTGCCATCTTGGCTCCGCCTCCCTTATTTATTTTATGATTGGAAGCTTGTACCTCTTTATCCCCTTCACCTGTTTTGCTGATCCCTCTACCATGTTTTCTTTTTAGTCTACCCTGTCAGTCTTTTGATTAGTGTATTTAGAACATTCATATTTAAGACAGTTATTGATATGTTTAGACTTAAGTCTGATACTTGTTTTCTGTTATTTCCTCCTTTACTTTTTCCTTTGTTTCTCTTTTCTCACCTTCCTGTGGGTTATTTAAACCTTTATATTTATTTATTTATTTTAGGATTCCATCTTCATTTATTTATGGTATTTTTTAGTATATCAGTTTAATAAAAATTTCTTAGTGGTTTCTCTAGGTATTAAATATGCATAAGTGTATATTAATCATAGTATATAGTTATCCACGTTTTCCTACCTTGAGTAAAGTATAGCAACCTTATTTCCAGGAAGTTACCTTGTCTACTTTTACATATCATCGTCTAAAGTATTGCCTCCATACACATTGAGTACCACATGAGACAATGTAATGATTTTTGTTTCAACCATCAAATATGATTTAAGAAACTATAGGTTAGTCTATCTTATTTGATCATATTTTAATCCATTTTGATATTCATTTCTTTCTGAAATTCCAAGTCTTCTTTTGTGATTACCTTTCTGCCTAGAGAACTTTTTTAGCCATCCTTCAATGGTAGGTTCTCTAGCAACAAATTCTCTTAGTCTTGTTTCATCTGAGATTGTCTTTATTTGTTCCTTCATTCCTGATTTTTTCTAATAGATAGAGAATTTTTAGTTGACATAACTTTTCTTTTCAGCAATTCCTTCTGGACTCCGTCATTTCAGACAAGAAATCTAATCTATTGTCAGACAGACATTTCTCCAAAGAAGAAATACAAACGTCCAACAGGCACCTGAAAAGATGCTCCACATTGCTAAGAATCAGGGAAATGCAAGTCAAAGCCACAATGAGATATCACTTCACACCAGTTAGAATGGCCACTATCCAAAACACAAGGAATAGGCAAGGATGTGGAAAAGTGGGAATGCTCCTATACTGCCGACGGAATGTAAATTGGTACAACCACTGTGGAAAGCAGTATTACGGTTCCTTAAAAACTAAAAATAGAACTACTATATGACCCAGTAATTCCACTTCTAGGAATTTACCAGAAGAAGAAAAACAAAATCCCTGATCTGAGAAGATATATGCACCCTTATGTTTATTGCCACATTATTTACAGTTGCCAAGATATGGGAACAACCTAAGTGTCCATCAGTAGATGAATGGATAAAGATGTGGTACATATGCACAATGGAATATTATTCAGCCACAGAACTAAAAGAAATCCTGCCATTTGCAACAATATGGATGGATCTAGAGAGTATTATGCTCAATGAAATAAGCCAGGCATAGAAAGACAAATACCATATGATTTAACTTATTTGTGGACTATAAAACTAAAGCAAAACAGAATGAACAAAATAACAGTAGATGCATAGACACTGAGAAGTGACTGGTGGTTACCATGGTGGTGGGGGTGGGGAGAGTGGGTAGGTAGGGTGAGGGGGATAAAGGGGCACAAAAAATTTCCAATCATAACATAAGTTGGTCAGGGGGATAGTAGTACAGCATGGAAAATATAGTCAATGATTCTATAATATCTTTTTATATTGACAGATAGTAACCAGACTAGTGGGGGTGAGGGTTTAATAATATGGGTAACTGCTGAACAACTGTATTGTACATTTGAAGCCAATATAAGATTGTATATCAATGATACTTCAATAAAAATACATTTATAAAAGGAATATGGAAACGAAGAAAAAAATGCAATGTGTAGACATTGCTTGGAGTCCAATTCAAACAAACCAACTACAAAAAAGTTATTCATGAGACAATTGGGGAAATCTGACAATGGACTGTTTGATGACGTTAAGGAATTTTACTTATTGTATTATTGGTTTTGGTTTGGTAAAATGTTGTATTCTACATATAATTTCAGAGATAAATAGGAAAGTAATTGAAGATGAGATGATGCATTTTGGGGGATTTTCTATAAAACAATCTAATGGTGAGGAGGAATGCAAAGGTTAGTTGGAGGAAGGAAGGTTGGCAATTTGTTGATTGTGGAAGCTGGATAATATATACATGGAGGGAAGGGCATCATTATGCTATTCTCTCTATATTTGTCTTGATAGATAAAGCTCCATCTTTAACTTTTTCTTAATAAAAAGTTTTTAAAATAAAACCCGTCAGACATCTAAAGCCTACCCCAGGGATTCTAATTCAATTAGTCTAGGATGGGACACTGAGATGTTTCTAAATCTCCAGGTAATTCTAGAGTGTAGCTAGCTTTAAGAACTACCATTCTAGGCTGAATTTCTTGAGGACAAGAATTATATCATGTTCATTTTTGTTTCCAAAGAACATACTACAGTACTGGGCACATAGTATGTTCTCAATAAAGTTGAATGTTTAATGAAAAAAAAGAACTGTATTGTCTTTCAATTGGGTTTTCCCCTCTAGATAACGTGTCATTTTTTTTATTTGTTTTTAAGATTTTTTTCATAGTCTTCAGTTTTCAGAAATTTAATTATAGTGTTGTTGCTGTGGATTTATTTGGGTTTATGCTGTCTGGGTTCCTTGAATCTGCAGGATTTCACTATTTTTTGCATATTTCCCTGTCTTGGGGAATAGGACTAGTCCTGCTTCCTATCCCCTTGCTTTCTCTCTTCCCTGCCAGGTGGGTATGGACGTTCAGTTCCCTGCTGATACCAGGAGTGAGGTAAAGTTGGAGTGCTGACTAGCTCTGATCCTAGCTGTTTTGCTCAGCCTCACTGGTGCTGGGAGTGGGTGGAAGATCAACTCCTCACTGAGCACTGACACTGGTGAGGAGGAGGAGGCGGATAGAGCGGAGTGGTAAACAGCTTTTCCTTGAACCCTCCCATTAAGTTTCTTTGTTGTCAGTTGTGAGTGGAGGCTCAGCGCACCACCGAGCACACTGACAGGACACCTTCAGGGGAATCAGGTTGTAACACTTGCTTTTGCCTTGCTGAAAACAGATCAGCTCCCCACTTCACCTCACTGAAACAGTGAGGGTGAGGAGAAATGGGGTGGTTTTCCTGTTAGTGTTTGGCTGGAGTAGGGTGAATGTTGCCCAAAAAGTTTTCTGTTGAGGCTTTCCTTTCTTCTCTTTTCTATAGGGCATTATTAGATTTTGATGTTTACTTGGTCCCAGGATAAAGGAGACAGATGTAGTAGTTAGCTCTTGTTTACTATGAATACAAGTTCTATGGATACATTGTTCATTCTACTCCAGGAGAGATTAGAATGACCTATTCTGGTCCTTGCTAGTCTTTTCTGGCTGCTGTGTCTGAACAGCTATAGAGCTGCCCTTTTCAGCAGGTCTTACCACTGATCACAGGCTGAATTCCAGAATCTGTCGTAGCTGCTCTGTGTCTTTACCCATGGTGTCCAACTTCCACATATGTCCACATCCATATCCCACCATTTTTGATGGTGCAAAGAAATGATCTTTTAAAAAAATCTCTATCATTAGCAGAACCTTTCACTCAACCCCTGACATAGTCCCAATCTCTGAGAAGTGAGTAAGAACACAGAATATGAATTCAGAATACTTGGGTTCAAATCCTGCATCCATCACTTACTAATTCATTGACTTTAGGCAAAATCATAACTTCTCCAAGCCTCATTTTCCTCATCTACAAACTCTATCACTATAACAACAATAGATTAAACAAGGTAATATTTGTAATGTTGCTACAACAATGCTTGTTAGTATAATAATATAGTAAAAGTGTAAGGTTATATGGTAAAATATAATAAGTTCTATATACTTAATAGATGTAATTCCTCTGCCTAGGCCACACTCTGCTTTGACCTTAAGCTGATCATAAGCCTCTCTAATTGCTAAGGCTTTCACAATATTCATCTGGATAGGGGTCCATTTTCAGGGAAACCCTGAAGTACACTGAGGATGTTAATCTCCCACTGGCAACACACCCTGACCAGACCTGGGGGAGAAGAGCCTAGACCGCCGTTTCTCAAAGAGTGGTCTACAGACCATCCACATCAAACCTTTAGGAATAGGATCAGGGTGTATGTCTATTTCGTAAGCTGCCCCTCTGTTCTAAAATACACTTAAGTTTGTGAACCACTTCCCTACATGCTTTGTGCCTTTTCACATACATTGCCTCTTTATGAAATGTCCACTCCCCCACCACCACCTGTGGAAAGAAAATACAGCCTCCTCCCTGAAGCCTTCCCTAATTTCATGTTCACCACCACCAGCAGATGCAACCTCTTCTGTTGCTATGGGATGAGTGAGATAGAGAATCTGAACTGGGGTGCAGGAGAGTGTTGGGAGCACTGGAATGCACCACATGGACTGCAGTGGTGGAAAGTGCCCATGGTTTGTACTTAGAATTTGTGCACTTGAGATGACTTTGCAGAAAGGGTGGGGAAGGGGGGTAGAAAAATCAGCAAACAGGGCATGGTAAGGGGGGAAGAAACAGCAATGAAGTAGCTCCCATGGACTCTACTGATTGGTCAAAAAGTAAACTCATCTCCCAGGCACCTACCCACTGCATCAGGTGCAGTTTTTGTCATGAGGAGGGGTGCGTGTGCAGAACTGGTATCAACCACCAGTCTCACAACCCCAGCTATCACTGTTTAACAGCCTCAGCATGAACTTGCCACCGCATTGGCTGCTCTGAAGCTGGAGAGTACAGTATGAAACCCAACTCCTCCGACTAAGCCAGTATTCTGAACCCTTACATTCTCATCATTGTATCTGTGTGGTTGTCTCCTTCTGGAAAGTCCTTTATCTCCATCTCTGATTGTGAAAATCTTGCACATCCCTCAGAACCCCTCAGTAAAGCCTCTGGGGAGGATGCCCAGGCACCTGAGCCTCTGGGACTGAGGGTGGGGACAGAACCTATGAGCAGGGTGGGAGGTATCCCTCCCCTTGACTCTTCCTTTCCATCTCCTTAGGGCTCTGAGGTACAATGGAAGCCAACACCTCCAAGGAACCTCCCTTCCTTGCAACAGGGCTTCTGCCACATTCTCAAGGCTGTGCCTGACCATGGAGTCCTGGACATCATCCAGGCCATAAAGCGTGGCTCCCTGATCTGCTTTTGTAACACATCCCTGAGGGCACGCCAGTGCAGGAGCTCAGAGACTTATACTTGAGATGAAAAATAATTTTTTTTGTGTGTGTGAAACTGTTAAGATACCCAGAGAAGAGTGGCCTCATTAGGAATCCAGGTAGGAGGGTCTCTCTGCAGTTATCCAAAACTCCCATTCCCCACTAAAGTCAATGTCTAATCTTGGCCAAGTATCTCCCTGCATCATACCAAGTGCTGACTTGTTTGTTCATACAGACAACTGTCCTAGCTCCTTCTAGCCTCGTGCCAAACTGTATTTTATGCCTTAATTTTTATATAAGTAGGCATTTTAGGAAGAAAGCTTGTTGGTGCTGTCCTGAGTGTGAAGAAATATCACGTTTCACTTGGTGGGGCTCCAGGCCAGGCACATGTGGCCCTCCGGGGATTCTTGAGCACAGACCCTCAGCCCACCCCAGCCCACCCCAGCCCAGCCTAAGTGGTCCGCCCGCCGCTGTCGGCTGTACGCTCCCTCCCACCGCGCCTGCCTGCTCCCAGCCCACGCCTCTCGCTGCCTCCGCCCCTCGCTCAGCTCAAATAACCCCGCGCGGTCCGGGTCCCACCCGCCTTTCGGCTCCCGCTGCCCCGCCAGACGCACTTCCCGCCCTCGCCTACACTCGCGCTACCGCTGAGCTCCGCTCCCTCCGGCCCGCGAGCCTCGTCAGCTCTCGCCCTCGCCGCCGCTGACTCTCGTCGCCGTCCACCATGGCCCAACAGCAAACAGGTAGCATGGGAAAAGCGCTCACGCCCGCGCCCCAGGAGGGCGCCTCGAGCTCGTCGTCGCAGGATTCAGCGGCGGCGGACGGAGAGGAGCCGCTGGTGTCCAAGAAGAAGCTGCGCTCGCTAGTGCACTATCTGAAGCGCCGCGAGGTGGGTGCGGACCCCGAGGGCTCCAAGGGCCTGCTGCGCTCCTACGCGGCGCAGAAGCTGCCCGAGCTGCTGAGGGAGCGCGAGCTGACCCTGGGCACCCTCAACAAGGTGTTCGCGTCGCAGTGGTTGAACGACAGGCAGGTGGTGTGCGGCACCAAGTGCAACACGCTCTGCGTGGTGGACGTGCAGTCAAGCCAGGTGACGCGCATCCCGCTGATGCGGGACCAGGGGCCGGGGCTGGCGCGCGCCCAGCCGAGTTGCGGTATCCATGCCATCGAGCTGAACCCTTCCAAGACACTTCTGGCCACCGGGGGCGAGAACCCCAACAGCCTGGCTGTCTACCGGCTGCCCACCCTGGACCCCATGTGCCTGGGAGACCGCTTCGGCCACCAGGACTGTATCTTCGCCATCGCCTGGATAAGCGACACAGTGGTTGTAAGCAGTTCCCGCGACAGCACCGTGGCGCTGTGGCAGATGGACGCCGACGTGACCAGCGGCAGCGTCGCCAGGCACAACAACGCGGGGCTCCCAGTCTACGCCCAGATCCGCCCAAAGAACTTGGAGTCCATCCCCAGGGCCAACAGCAACACCAGCCGCCACAAGATGCGGGCTCTGGCCTTCAACAGTAATAACCAGGAGCTGGGAGCGGTGTCCCTGGACGGCTACTTCCACCTGTGGAAAGTTCGGAGCACCCTGTCCAGAGTGCTGTCCATCAGGCTGCCCTACTGCCATGAGAACGTGTGCCTGACTTACTGCGATGAGTTGTCGCTCTACGCGGTGGGCTCCCAGTCTCACGTCTCCTTCCTGGATCTGCGCATTGGTCGCCAGAACATCCGTCCCATGTGCTCGCGAGAGGGCGGTGCAGGCGTTCGCTCGCTCAGCTTCTATGAGCACCTCATCACGGTGGGCACGGGCCAAGGTGCCCTGCTCTTCTATGACGTCCGCGCCCAGAAGTTTCTGCAGGAGAGGGCCTCGGCCAGCGTGGACTCCCCTCCCCTGCACGCCGGGAGGAAGCTCAGGCTCACATGTGGCAGAGGTTGGCTCAACCATGATGACCTGTGGGTGAACTACTTCGGTGGAGCCAGCAACTTGCCCAACGCGCTCTACACCCACTGTTACAACTGGCCCGAGATGAAGCTCTTCGTGGCTGGGGGTCCTCTGCCCTCCGGCCTCCACGGGAACTATGCAGGCCTCTGGAGCTGAGGATGCTTCTGTGTTCTGGGAGCCCAGATTTACCTTCAGTCTCCTCCTCTTCCTTCTTCACGCTGTGTTTGTACTTTTAACTCTGCGGCCTTTTGCCTTCCAAGTAGAAAGAGCCCAACTTAACCTGTGCTTAGTATTTTAGGTGGACAGAGAGAGGCGTCTTTCAGGCAATCAAAACTTAGCTTTAATACTTTTCTACATTTCTCTAACACCATCTTTTTGAGTTCTCATACAAAGATTTTTGGCTAATTCTTAGTTGTGTTCCCTCCTTGAAGTATTTATGAATACTTTCTTTAATGCCACACAGTCATGGTTTAAGAGTCATGTGTATGTACCTTTTTTTTGCTTACCAGTATTGCAATAATATTTTTTGGTTAGTTTTCATTGCAGATAGATGGTATATTAAGAGTGTTTTTCCAAACAGTTTGCTGTGTTCTAGCCATAGTTCTATAGCATTGTTTCCAGTTGGAAAATACAGTCTAAGTTCTAGATTACCAATTTTTGGAAACATTCCATTTTCAATTGTAATTTTAGTGTTTATAGTTTGTAAGTTGTTTGTGCTAAACATGCTTTTCCAAAAATTGACTCTCTTTGGAAATAGGTTGTCATAGAATCTTGTTTTTTTGTTCCAGAATCTCAGAACACTTCAGCAGTGCAAGAGTTCTGTTGATTGAATGTTCAAAGTTAATCTGAAAACCTAACTATCTTTTTCTCCTTCAACTCTTTTAAGTTTTCATGAATTGTTCTTAAGTAGATAAAAGAATGTGTATTTTTTCACTTCCTGCCTTAGTACTGTCAAGACTTCAGAATATATTTTAATGTTTGTTGTTTAAGGAACTTGCACAGAGTTTCAGTGCCATCATTCAAAGCAGGGATTCTAATACAAAAATGTAGAATGTATGGCAGGCTGGGCAGAATGTATATTGATCCAGGATATAGACTGGGTATTTTGTGTTGCTGTTTTTAATACCAAATATTACATGTGAGCATACTCAAAATTTTCCAGTTCTGCTGGACAGTTAAGTCACAACAAAACACTACAAAGAAAAATGAGCCTAGTCCCTACCCCTTCTGAAAAAGATTTGTAAAGTTCAAATTAAGATTCTATTTTGTAAATTTCAAAGATTATTACTGAAAGTAGAATAAATATGCTATTAACAACTAGTGGTGTTATAACCCTCAATGTAATGTATGATTACCAAGAACACAAAAATTTTGCCTCAAGAAAATGAGCTGGAGATTAAAAACAAATGGGATTAGGTTGAAGAAAAGTGCTTTGGGGCTCACATAAATACAAATTGTGGATTGTTAGGAAACAGGCTGTATTTCTCCATATGTGAGAATATTGGAAATGAGAAGGGAGATTGGCCCTTCCTCAAAACTGGCCAGGTTATGCTGACCTTGGATAAGTATTATGGCATGTCTGTTTTTCCTTAAATGTTTTGGCACTCGGATGCTGCTGCCTTGGTGTGCGTGCACTACAAGCTGTTCAGTTGCAGATCTGAACCAAGTAATACAATAAACGGTACTAAAAAGTGAGTTAAGAAAAATATAGAAAAAAATAAGCTTTTGTTTACAGTTTGTTTTAAAGGTTTATATATTAACAAGTTTACATACTTGTTGTGCTTTAGCAGTAAAATGTATTTGTGTGCATGTATGTGTCTCCAACTCAGTTGTAAATGTCTTGAGCAGAGAATACAACTGTCATCTTTATATTCTCTCATTTTTGACTAATGCCTTGTACATCATAGGCAGTCAGTAAATATTTACTGAATGAATGTATTTGCCTCTGGAGACCTAAGTTCAAGGCTGTGAAAAATAACTAAATGCATAAGTACATCAATAAATAAAGATTTACTCTTAAATAGTATGGAATCCTGTTTTGTCTTTGCCCATTTCTTCTTCATTCCCAGGTCAGGCCATGGTGCTTATCCATTCATAAACTTCCCCATATGTGAAACCAGAAGATAAAAGAAAATTCACAAATTTTGGATGGCACTAGAACATAGTATTTTCACCTGCAAATACTTCGATTTGAAGATTCTTTAAAATATTTTATGAACTTTTTTTCAGAAATTAGTTTTGAAAGAACTTTATTTGTAGGCAGTTTGTCTTTTTATTTAAAAGTATATGTTTGTTAAAAACTTTTAAAGTTTCATAGGAACTTCATCCAAGTTCACTGCCTTCTTGTAAGTTACAGGGTATCTTTATGGTTAGTTGGTCATTGTTTCGGGACATTGGTAGAACATTTTTAGAGGAAATGACACTCTTCTATGTGGGGTGAGTTTTTAAAGAAATAGGACAATCTCCACTCTGATTTGTTCTGTGGCTTGATCCTTCATCACTGACTTACTCTTAATTTTCTCATAATTTAAAGTATATATTTTGATGCCAAATTATGTGGCTTGCCTTTAAAAGAAACTAACTTAGTTATGTATGGCTTACATTGTGAAGGAGTTTAATTATTTTGAAATATTTTCTGTTTTGGGACAAAGTGATCTTACAGAAGTGCAATTGTGTAAACAAACTGTGAGTGAAATAATTGAAAAAGTAACCATGCTAGTAGTTCAGGAAACCCATAGAGTTCACTTAAATATGCATGGGAATACATAGCTTTATTTACAAATTCCTATCACTCTTGCCTGAAAGACCTTAGCTACTGAAAACTACCCAAAAAATGTTAGTTCCATTTATCTCCAAATACATATTCACATATTCCTTCCCAAGCAGGTTGCTGACTTGAAAGTTTATGTTCCTTGTCTTTACTCTTTGGATGAGTTAATTTCTAATTTTTTTAAAAGGGGAGGGTTACAAAGAAAGGCTTTACTAATCAAGGATATCCACTGAAATAAATTGAGATGAGTGCTGTGCAAAAAAATGCATTTTTTAACTATAGCATTTATGATCAACAAAATTGAATCTTGTGGAGGTTGACTTTTAACAGTGCTGAACAAGTTGTCAAAAAATGTCCATTAATGCTCATTCAGAATGATTTTAGAAAGTAATTCACAAAGCCCTCCCGGATGTGTTACAGACAGCTTGCTAATCTCTACAAGTCTTATGTAACCCAACTACATTAAACGTGTGAGCTGCTCAGGGATGCAATTCAGTGAGAAGGACATGCACTCCTGTGAAAGAAAAGGCTGCATAGGCCACAGGTGTTTGCTTTAAGGGATTATTAGTTTAGGATCTGCTGAGAGGGCTGCCTAAAAGTATTTCCCACTACTGGCCTGCTGCAAACCCAGAGACACTTAGCATTGGAGTGTGGCATCAGCGAAAGGGCAATATGGTTACAGGAGGTTGCTATGAAATAGGCTTTTCCTTATAACTGTTAGGTGTTGTTTTGCACAGACAGTGGTGTTAGTTTTATGTGCCCTTCTCCCACCATTTTTTTTCTTTTAAAATCTCAGTGACATCCCAGAACAGAATAAGTACCTCTTCATGCTTCCATAGTGAATGTTTTGTTATTATCTTAATAGACCATTGATGAGATTGTAATGCAGTTAACTGTGTGTACCTAACTCCATTCCATTTGACTGTGAACTCTGTCCTCCCAACACCTAGCACACAGGCCTCAATTATTTTATCAGTTTTGTTGACCAGAACATGACCGAATGTAATCAGGATTAAGCTGATGAATGAAGAATATCCTGAAACTGTTCCCATGGTAGTGATCATGGCAATTATATGGAATAGTGCAGATAGGGCAGCAGAAATTTTGATAACAGTTTTATACTGGGTTGATGTTGGATCAGGGACAGTGGGATGAAATGGAATAAATACTATTTTAGAATCAGAAAAACCTGGGTTTGAATTCTAGATCTATTATTGGCTTATTGAATGCCATGGATGTGTTTCTTAACTTCTCTAAACCTGACCTTACATCACTAATTGTTCTATCCCCAGCATCTAGCACAGTACTTGATACAAGAGCACTATATTGATGCTAGTTCTCTTTGTCTCTAGATCCTATCAGTTCTGTCGTAGAGCATGTGTATTTTTCTACTTGACTATTAAAGTTTCACAGGAAATTTTTACATGCATTGCGGAAAGTTGGGCAAATAGAAAAGCAAAATATAAGAAAACAAAACAACCTCATTTCCATCAGCTGAAGATTATTACTGCTAACAACTCAGTGTTTATTTCTTCTGTAAATAAATGTACCCCTCTATGCAGTCGGTACTAAAATAAGAATATTTTGTACAGGTTGGTTTGTAATCTAGTTTTTCCAGTTAATGATTCTGTCTGTCCATGGCAGTACATATTCATCTTAAGTAATATTTGGGATTTTTTTAATGTGTATAGGTTGAAACTCAAAGTGGAAGACTTGATGCACCACTCAGGAAATTGTTCCCATCAACAGAATTCATTAGAATGAGATACCAGACATTTAACCCCATACAACTAGTCCCACTTTATTCATAGTTTTGCTTTCCACAGGTTCAGTTACCCATGGTCAACCATGGTGTAGAAGCAGATGATCCTCCTTCTGATACATTACAAGAAGGTCATAATAGCCTAATGCTACATCACTGTGACTATGTCATTCGCCTCACTCCATCTCTTCACGGAGGCATTTTATGATTTCACATTATTAAAAGAAACATGAGTTATAGTACAGTAAAGTATTTTGAGAATGAGAGAGACTGTAATTTTACTACAGTATATTATAACTTGTCTTTATTAGCTATTTCTAATCTCTTACTGTGTCTAATTTATAAATTAAACTTTATCATACGCATGCATTTTTAGGAAAAATCATGGTATATATAAGGTTTAGAGCTATCTGTGGCTTCAGGCATCATTTTTATTTCTTCTTTCCTAATCCAGAGATATAGGGTTGATGTGGTCTTGGAACTTATCCCCTTGGACAAGGTAGTCTATTGTATGAGTTTTATAATTACTTAAGCTTAGAGTTAATCATAAACATTTATTGTATAGTGATGATCTGTCTAATGTTTGCTTAATTCAGTTAATTTTATGATATTGGAGCACATCAGAGCCACTAGCACATATCTTATTTTAATTATTTATTTATTTATTTTGGTATCATTAATATACAATTACATGAGCAACATTGTGGTTACTAAATTCCCCCCATTATCAAGTCCCCACCACATACCCCATTACGGTCACTGTCCATCAGCATAGTGAGATGATACAGAGTCACTACTCATCTTCTCTGTGCTATACTGCATTCCCCGTGCCCCCGCCCCGCCACATTACGTGTGCTAATCATAATGCCCCTTATTCCCCTTAACCCTCCCTTCCCACCCATCCTCCCCAGTTCCTTTCCACCCATGCTCCCCAGTCCCTTTCCCTTTGGTAACTGTTAGTCCATTCTTGAATACTGTGAGTCTGCTGATGTTTTGTTCCTTCAGTTTTTGCTTTGTTGTTATACTCTACAGATAAGTGAAATCATTTGGTACTTGTCTTTCTCCACGTGGCTTATTTCACTGAGGATAATACACTGTAGCTCCATCCATGTTCTTAAAAATGGTAGGATTATTTTTCTTCTTATGGCTGAATAATATTCCATTGTGTATATGTACCACCTCTTCTTTATCCATTCATCTACTGATGGACACTTAGGTTGATTCCACTTCTTTGCTATTGTAAATAGTGCTGTGATAAACATAGGGGTGCATATGTCTTTTTGAAACTGGGCTGCTGCATTCTTACAGTAAATTCCTAGGAGTGAAATTCCTGGGTCAAATGGTATTTCTATTTTTCATTTTTTGAGGAACCTCCATACTGCATTCCACAATGGTTGAACTAATTTACATTCCCACCAGCAGTGTAGGACGGTTCCCCTATCTCCACAACCTCACCAGCATTTGTTGTTTGTCTTATGGATGGTGGCCATCTTAACTGGTGTGAGGTGATATCTCATTGTGGTTTTAATTTGCATTTCTCTGATGATTAGCAATGTGGAGCATCTTTTCATGTGCCTGTTGGCCATCTGAATTTCTTCTTTGAAAGTGTCTGTTCAGATCCTCTGCCCATTTTTTACTTGGCTTATTTGTTTTTGTTTATTGAGGTACATGAGCTCTTTGTATACTTTGGAAGTCAACCCCTTATCAGACATGTCATTTATGAATATATTCTCCCATACTGTAGGATGCCTTATTGTTCTACTGATGGTGTCCTTTCCTGTACAGAACCTTTTTAGTTTCATATAGTCCCACTTGCTCATTTTTGCTTTTGTTTCCATTGCCTGGGAAGATATATTCATGAGGAAGTTGCTCATGTTTATATTCAAGAAAGTTTTGCTATGTTGTCTTCTAAGAGTTTTATGGTTTCATGACTTACATTCAGTCTTTGATCCATTTCGAGTTTACTTTTGTGTATGGGGTTAGACAGTAATCCAGTTTCATTCTCTTACATGTAACTATCCAGTTTTGCCAACACCAACTGTTGAAAAGGCTGTCATTTCCCCATTGTATATCCATGGCTCCTTTATCATATATTAACTGACCATATATGCTTGAGTTAATATCTGAACTCTCTATTCTGTTCCCCTGCTCTATGGGTCTGTTCTTATGCTAGTACCAAATTGTCTTAATTACTGTGGCTTTGTAGTAGAGTTTGAAGTTGGGAAGCGAGATCCCCCCTGCTTTATTCTTCTTTCTCAGGATTACTTTGGCTATTCGGGGTCTTTTGTGGTTCATATGAATTTTAGAACTATTTGTTCCAGTTCGTTGAAGAATGGTGTCAGTATTTTGATAGGTAATTGCATTAAATCTTAATATTGCTTTAAGCAGGATGGCCATTTTGACAATATAAATTCTTCTTAGCCAAGAGCATGGGATGAGTTTCCATTTGTTAGTGTCCTTTTTCATTTCTCTTACGAGTGTCTTGTAGTTTTCAGGATATAGGTCTTTCACTTCCTTGCTTAGGTTTATTCCTAGGTATTTTATTCTTTTTGATGCAATTGTGAATGGAATTGTATTCCTAATTTCTCTTTCTGCTAGTTCATCATTAGTGTATAGGAAAGCAACAGATTCCTGTGTATTAATTTTGTATCCTGCAACTTTGCTGAATTCAGATATTAGTTGTAGTAGCTTTGGAGTGAATTCTTCAGGGTTTTTCATTTACAATATCATGTCATCTGCAAACAGTAACAGTTGACTTCTTCCTTGCCAATCTGGATGCTTTTTATTTCTTTGTGTTTTCTGATTGCCGTGGCTAGGACCTCCAGAACTATGTTGAATAAAAGTGGAGAGAGTGGGCATCCTTGTCTTGTTTCTGATCTTAAAGGAAAAGCTTTCAGCTTCTCACTAAGTATGATGTTAGCTGTGGTTTTGTCATATATGGCATTTATTATGTTGAAGTACTTGCCCTCTATACCCATTTTGTTGAGAGTTTTTATCATGAATGGTGTTGAATTTTGTCGAATGCTTTTTCAGCATCTACAAAGAAGATCATATGATTTTTGTATGACTTTTAGTGATATATTGGATGATGTTTCTGGATTTTAGAATGTTGTATCATCCTTGCATCCCTGGAATGAACCCACTTGATCACAACATATGATCCCCTCAATGTATTTTTGAATTCGTTTTGTTAATATTTTGTTGAGTATTTTTGCATCTGTGTTCATCAGGGATATTGGTCTGTAATTTTCTTTTTTGTGTCGTCTTTGCCTGGTTTTGGTGTTAGAGTGATGCTGGCTTCATACAATGAGTTTGGAAGTATTCCCTTCTCTTCTATTTTTTGGTAAACTTTAAGGTGAATGGGTATTATATCTTCTCTAAATGTCTGATTAAATTCAGCTGTGAATCCTTCTGGTCCAGGGGTTTTGTTCTTGGGTAGTTTTTTGATTACTGAGTCAATTTCATTGCAGGTAATTGGGTTGTTCAGATTTTCTGTTTCTTCCTGTGACAGTCCTGAAAGGTTGTATTTTTCTAGAAAGTTGTTCATTTTTTCTAAGTTATGCAGTTTGTTACATGTAGTTTTTCATAGTATTTTCTAATAATTTTTTGTATTTCTGTGTGGTACATCATAATTTTTCCTTTCTCATTTCTGATTTTGTGTATGTATGTAGATTCTCTTTTTTTCTTTGTGGCTAGGGGTTTGTCTATTTTGTTTATTTTCTCAAAGAACCAGCTCTTGGTTTCATTAATTTTTTCTATTGTTTTATTCTTCTCACTTTTATTTATTTCTTCTCTGAACTTTATTATGGCCCTCCTTCTACTGACTTTGGGCCTCATTTGTTCTTCTTTTTACAGTTTCAATAATTTTGTATTTAGACTATTAATTTGGGATCGTTCTTCCTTCTTTAAATAGGCCTGGACTGCTCTAAGCTTTCCTCTTAGAATTGCCTTCAGTGCATCCTGCAGAAGTCGGGGTGTTGTGCTGTTGTTGTCATTTGTTTCCATATATTACTTAATCTTTGTTTTAATTTGGTCATTGATCCATTGATTATTCAGGAGCATGTTGTTAAGCCTCCAGGTGTTTGTGGGCCTTTTTGTTTTCTTTGTACAATTTCTTCTGAGAAGTTGGTTGGTAGAATTTCAATCTTTCTGAATTTACTGAGGCTCTTTTTGTGGCCTAGTATGTGGTCTATTCTGGAGAATGTTCCATGTGCACTTGAGAAGAATGTGTATCCTGCTGCTTTTGGGTGTAGAGTTCTGTAGATGTCTATTAGATCCATCTGTTCTAGTGTGTTGTTCAGTGCCTCTGTGTCCTTACTTATTTTCTGTCTGGTGGATCTGTCCTTTGGAGTGAGTGGTGCGTTGAAGTCTCCCAGAATGAATGCATTGCATTCTATTTCCTCCTTTAATTCTGTTAGTATTTGTTTCACATAGGTAAGTGCTCCTGTGTTCATTGCATAGATATTTATAATGGTTATATCCTTTTGATGGATGGACCCCTTTATCATTATGTAATGTCCTTCTTTGTCTCTTGCTACTTTCTTTGTTTTGAAGTCTGTTTTGTCTGATAAAGTACTACATCACCTGCTTTTTTCTCCCTATTTTTTGCATGAAATATCTCTTTCTGTCCCTTCACTTCTAGTCTGTGTATGTCTTTGGGCTTGAAGTGAGTCTCTTGTAGTCAGCATATAGATGGGTCTTATTTTTTTACCCATTCTGTAACTGTGTCTTTTGATCGGTACATTCAGTCCATTTATATTTAGGGTGATTACCGATAGATATGTACTTATTTCCATTTGCGGGCTTTAGATTCGTGGTTACAAAAGGTTCAAGGGCAGTTTTTTTTATTATCTAAATGTCTAACTTAACTCACTTATTATGCTATTATAAACACAGTGTGATGATTCTTTATTTCTCTCCCTTCTTTTTCTTCCTCTTCTACTCTTTATATGTTAGGTGTTTTATTCTGTAGTCTTTGTGTTTCCCTTGACTGACTTTGTGGATGGCTGATTTATTTTGCATTTAGTTAGTATTTAGTTGGTCTACTTCCTTTGCTGTGGTTTTATTTCCTATGGTTACAGCTATTTAGCCTTAGGCATACTTCCATCTAGAGCAGTCCCTTTAAAATACACTGTAAGGATGGTTTGTGGGAGGTAAAATCCCTCAAGTTTTCTTCTCTAGGAATTGTTTAATCCCTCCTTCAAACTTAAATGATAATATTGCAGGATATACTATTCTTGGGTTGAGGCCCTTCTGTTCCATTGCATTGAATATATCACACCATTCTCTTCTGGACTGTAAGGTTTCTGCTGAGAAGTCAGATGATAGCCTGATGGGTTTTCCTTTGCAGGTGATCTTTTTTCTCTCTCTGACTCCTTTTAATAGTCTGGCCTTGTCCTGATCTTTTACATTTTAATTATTATATGTCTTGATGTTACCCTCCTTGGGATCCTTGTGTTGGGAGATCTGTGGACTTCCATGGCCTTAGAAACTATTGCCTTCCACAGATTGGGGAAGTTTTCAGCAATTATTTCTTCAAAGACACTTCCTAACATTTTTTCTCTCTCTCCTTCTTCTGGTACCCCTGTAATGCGAATATTGTTCCACTTGTGTTGGTCACACAGTTCTCTTAATATTTTTTCATTCCTAGAGATCTTTTTATCTCTCTCTGCCTCAGCTTTTCTCTATTCCTGTTCTCTGAATTCTATTCCATTAACAGTCTCTTCCACCTCATCCAGTCTGCTCTTAAATCCTTCCACTGTTTGTTTCATTTCTGTTATCTCCCTCCTGAATTCATCCCTTAGCTCTTGAATATTTGTCGTTAGCTCCATTAGCATGCTTATGACTTTTATTCTGAATTCTTTTTCAGGAAGATTGGTGATTTCTGTCTCATGAAGCCCTCTTCCTGGTTTTTGAGGAATTTGGGATTGAACAAGTTTCTTCTGCCTTTTCATGGTGATTGCAGTGTTCACTGGTGAGTGGCACATGTATCAGCTGGGAGAACAAAGTCTCTTCCTGCTTGCCCTTAACCTTGCCTGTCTCCACTGCCCTTGCCAGTTAACCGTGAACAGGGAGCATCCTCTAGGTTAATCCCTTAGGCTGCCATGGGCAGGGCGGCCCTCGGGAGGGCCTAGGGCACTGATGGGGTTTGTGGGCCAGTAGCATGTCTTCTGCCACAAGAACATAGCCCCTTTTTGCCTCGTGGTCTCCAAACCCACCTCCTCTGTCTGTGCCAGTCAACTGTACACAGGATTCAGCCTCTGGGTTAATCTCCTAAGCTGCTGTGGGTAGGGTGGTCCTCGGGATGGCCTAGGGCACTGGTGAGATTTGCAGGCCAGCATCATATGTTCTACCACAAGAACAGAGCCCCCTCATGCCTCCTGGTCTCTGTACCCATCTCCACTGGCTGTGATAATCAACTGCATTCAGGGATCAGCCTCTGGGTTAGTCTCCTAAGCTGCCATGGACAGGGTGGCCCTCGGGATGGCCTAGGATGCTGGCCGGGGTTGTAGATGAGTGGCGTGTGTTCTGCCATGAGAACAAAGCCCCTTCCTGCTTCCCAGTCTCTGCGCCCATCTCCGTTGTCTGTTCCAGTCAGCCGCATGCAGGGAGCAGCCTGTGGGTCTGGGCCGGTTAGCCACATTCAGGGAGAAGACTCTGTGTTAAGCTGTGTGGTTGCTGTAGGCGGGGCTGCTCTCAGGCTGGTCTGCAGCAATGGCACAGACAGCCGGTTTGTGTGCAGGTGCCGGCAGGGAGGAAGGAATGGCAGGCTTCTTATCACCATGAGGGTCCTTGCAGCTAGCTGTGTTGCCAACCAAGGGGATGGGTTCCTGAAGTTCCTTTAAGTTCCCAGCCTGCTCTGCTGAGTATGCCAGGATGATTTTTTTCCACCTGTTTAACCCTTGTCCCTTTAAGACTTTTAAAGTGTCTGCTTTTCTTTTGTCCCAGGGCAGCCAGCTGTGGGAACCTATGCGCAGTCTTAGCCTCGAATTTTGCTTTTCCACTTCTCTACTATTCAGAGCACCATGCAATGTCTGTCTGTGCTCCTGGGGCAGATTACTAGGGCTGGTTATTTAGTAGTCCTGTGCTTCCACTCCCTCCCACTCTTTTTTATATATTTTTTTATTCTTTTCCTCCCACTGGTGAGCTGAGGAGGGGGAAGTGCTCGGGTCCCACGGGGTCATGGCTTTATATCTTACCCTTTTCCGTGAGATGTTGGGTTATCACAGATGTAGCCTGGTGAGTGTACTGTATCTTCTGGTCACTCTTTTAGGAATAGTTGTATTTGCTGTATTTTCAAAATTTTGGGAGATTTCTGCCACCCTAGTCACGCCACCATCTTTTCCCTCTGGTGTCTTATTTTTTTTTTATGGAAGTATCATTGATATAGAATTGTATAGGTTTCATGTATACAACACAGTGGTTCAGCAGTCACCCATATTATTAAATCCTCACCCCCAGTAGTGCAGTTACTATCTGTCAATATAGGAAGATGTGACAGAATCATTGGCTATATTCTCCATGCTTTACTACCATCCCTGTGAGCAACTTATATTATTATTGAGGATTTTTGTGCCCTTTTAGTCTCCTCACCCTCCTCAGCCATCCACCCCAACCCTCCCCCATTGTAACCACCAGGCACTTCTCAGTGTCTGTGAGTCTACTACTATTTTGTTCATTCTGTTTAAATTTTTGATTCCACAAATAAGTGAAATCATTTGGTATTTGTCTTTCCCTGTCTGACTTTTTTCACTGAGCATAATATCCTTTAAGTCCATCCATGTTGTCCAAATGGAAATATTTCTTTCTTTTTATGGCTGAGTAATATTCCATGCACTTTCATGTATTTTAAAAGTGAGAGATGCTCAAGTCTCAATTCAGACCTATTGAAACAGAATTTCCTTGTAAAAACACCATTTTATATAATAAGTTTTTTCAGATTAATCCTCTCAAGACCAAAATGAGACAGCAACAACAAAACAGAACATCTGCCTTAAAGGTTTATGTAAAGGTGTAACAGAGGAGAAAGACACCCAGTTCATTAATTATAAAAATTAGCTAGTGACAAGAAAAAGTATATATAATATTAAGGGCATATACTACATACAAAGAGAATATGGTGTAAATAGCAATGAATTCTGCCTGGGAAGGTCGCGGAGAACTCTCAGAAGAGGCAATGCTTGAGCTGGGTCTGGAAGTAAAATGTAAAATAAGAGTGGAGAAGGAGAGCTAATACTGGGTTGAAAGTACACTATAACTGGAATGTCTGAGCACATATATACACACAGGGCCATTACAGTTTGACCTTGTGGAATTTGAAGTGCCTGTGGGATTTCTCGATGGAGATGTCTGGAAGATAGAAATATGGATTTGGAGCTCATAAGAGAGGTTAGAGGAACAGATGTGAGCATCATCACTACAGCAATGGTGCTTGGGAGAAGCAGAGAGCGGGGTTTTAGAAGTTGGGTCTTTTTGTTCTCATTCCAAAATCCACCTATATTTAATAGGTCTGCACATCAAAATATTCATGCATTTTATATGTTTTTATACATTTATATAAGTTATATACACATACACTATATGCCTGGCCCATAGGTAATTAATGACTTATAGCTGGATGGCCAAATGAATGTTTTCCTAGTGAATATTAAACACCACTTAGTGGCCCCCAAAAGGTAATATTTCACCTTTTCATTTGGTAATGATCAACTTTTAAATTCCCCTAATGCAATCACATTAACCAAGAGAAGATAAAGGCAATCTACCAAATGTTTTCAAAGAAAGAAAGAAATCTGTATTTTAGTAAGCTGTGTGTTTACATCCTTTATGGAATACAGGTCATTCTACAGTTGGGCAAGAAGAAAACTAAATATTGATGATATCGTCCTTACAAATGACTTTTTTTGTTTTTCTGTTTTGGAGGTACAGTTCACTGAAGCAAACACATTGATGATGTCAATGAGAGTAATGGTGCTATTTTCACCCTTTCTAATGCCATTATTGTGCCATTCTCTGTTTCAACCTAAGGCATTAATGTTTCATGTTGATTAAATTTTAACATCTAAATTGCCCTTTTATGTTACACACAAATGATAAACTTGAATGTTCCAGTCAGAGGGCAGCAACTTTAGTTTCCTCTAAGCTCCTAGTCAATCCATCAAATAATATCCCCATACACCTCAGAAATGGTTCATTTTTGTTTCTTCTTTCCTAAACAAGAGATAAAGGGTTGAGTATGGTTTTTCTTTTTCAATTGTGCCTTATATGAATAAAATCAGACCCTGTTTTACACAGGGGCTTCTAACGTGTTACCACTGCCTCTACCTTTAAGACATGTACTTTAGTCTTCAAATCAAAGTTCGGTGTTGTAATGGAATCCCCTATTTGAAAAATATTAAATAATACTT
Organism: Manis javanica; assembly: GCF_040802235.1. NCBI lineage: Eukaryota > Metazoa > Chordata > Mammalia > Pholidota > Manidae > Manis > Manis javanica. The sequence continues at coordinate 115,714,758 of NC_133174.1, forward strand.
TCAGAACGTCATAAATTAAGCCCTATTTAATTTTTTTAGACAATGTGATTTCTTAAAATAGGATAATTTGATTTACTCTGTATATATTTATCATAAGCCAGAGAAAATTCTAAGATACCCTCATATGTCATGCCTAAAGGAGCTCTCTTCTTTCTTTATGAAGATTGTGCTAAGTAAAGGTGTATGATTACAGATACTCCCAGAGAGTGAACTGGTTTTTCTTCACTACTTTAACCTTTTAAAAACTTGGCATATTTAAATTACGTTTAAAAAGACTGTTTAGGTTATCATCATGCTAAACTGTGGCCCCAGAAGTAATGGGAATGTAAATGTTTCCTTAATTTCCTCTTAAAGATTGGGGCTTCTTTTTTTATTAAGAAATTTTTTTTCAATTGTGGTAAAATACACACACCATAACATTTACTATGTTATGCCTTCAGGGGTGTTAAGTATATTCATGTTGTGCAACTCATCTCCAGGACTTTTTCATCATACAAAATGGAAACACTATACTCATTAACCAACAACTTCCCATTATTCTCTCCCCATCAGCCTTTGGCACCTACCATTCTACCTTCTCTTTCTGAGTTCAACTACACCACGTGTCTCATATAAGTGGAATCATACAGTATTTTTCTTCTGTGTAACTGGCTTGCTTCACTTAGCATTATTTTTTCAAGGTACATCCATGTAGCATGTGTCAGATTTTCCTGCCTTTCTAAAGCTGAATAATATTCCACTGCATGTATGTGCCACATTTTATTGATCTATCCATCTGTTGGTTCTTGCATTGCTTCTACCTCTTGGCTTTTGTGACCAATTTTGCTATGAACATGGGTATGGAAATATCACTTTCAGACCCTGCTTTCAGCTCTTTGGATATACCCATAAGTGCAAATGTTGACCTTATGGTAATTCTGTTTTTAATTTCTGTTTTCCATGATGACAGTACCACCTTACATCCCCACCAGAAGTGTGCAAGGGTTACAATTTCTTTGTATCCTCGCCAGCATTTGTTATTTTCACTTGTTGGACAGTGGCCATCTAATGGTATCTAGGTGTCAGGGGCAGTTTTTAAATTTTAATTAATTTATACAAATGTTCCAGCTCAATCCTTAAGTATTAACAGTATAGTACATGTGGAATAGAACATAGAGCTATGATTATTGTGAAGAGGAATTATGATGCTTTAAGAAGGGGCAAGGGAGTCTTGAAACACGCCAAACATGTATAAAATCTGTTATCCAATTTTCCCAGCACCATTTTAAAATATCCTTTTTTATCTCTAGGAATGTTTCTTGTCTTCTTTGCCTAATATTACTGTAGATGCACCAGGTTTATTTCAATATTTGCCCAACATATTATCTTCAATCTTCTATTTTTCTGTTTTAAAATTTATTAGCAGGATATAATTGCTTTTTATTTCATCTTCCAATTTTAGGCTTTTAATTAGAAATTTAACCCATTATACTTAACCAATTACTCAGTATGTTTTTATTTATGTCCAACATGTTGCTCTTTCTTTTCCATTGTAAGGACCTATTCTATTTTTCTCTCCTTTCTTAACCTCCTTTGAATGATTGGCCATATAGTAATATGAACTGATATCAATCATGTGACTAGAAATCATTTGAAACTACTTACCACATTTCAAAAGGTTTATTGCCTAAATTTTTCTTATATGAATAACAAATCATCTCTATTGAATAGTATCCCTATGAGATATCTCTCAAATCTTCGATTTATAATTTATATTTCAACTGATCTCAGAATCCAGAGAAAGGAAATCAGTTTGAATTGCTACCTATTATCACTTAGCTAGGAGTACTTTCAGTGTAATTGAAAAAGAGACAGTGATTTTACTCTTGGTAAATCATGCCTTATTTGCTAATTGTGGGGAAATTGTGACAATAGGAAATGGTTATAATTATAAAGTAAAGTGTTGAAGAGAACATCAGTAGTTCTTCTCTTTAATACTGTAAGCTAAGCATATTTAGACTGGTTCTCATTGTAATGGGAAATTTAAGAAAGATTGAGCCAATTTTAAACCAAATGGTTATCTTTCAGACACATTTAATAACATTTTATAAAATATTAACAAACTCAAGCATATGTTCACTTACCTGCAGAAATATTTTATATTACACCATTTTAGTGTCTATGAAAGAATTTGGATGATCCTTTAGTGGTGTGAAATATGAAAATGTGGAATAGCTTACTGTTATTTTTTTTCTTTCTCTTGAGTAAACTGCCTTCATTCTCCTCCTGATCCATTTATGCTAAGTATATTTGGTTTTATCAAAATAAGAATACTGCTATGGTCTGAATGTTTGTGTCCCCCCAAAATTCATACTTTGAAATCCTAACCCCCAAGATGATGGTATTAGGCAGTGATTATGTCATGAGGACATACCTCTCATGAATGGGACCTTATAAAAGAGGCTCCAGACAGATCTTAGTCCCTTCTGCCATGTGAAGACACAGCCAAAAGTTGCCATTATCTGTGAACCAGGAAGTTGTCCCAACCAGACACTGAACCTGCCAGTTCATTGATCTTGGACTTCCAGCTTCTAGAACTATTAGCAATAAATGTTTATTGCTTATAAACAACCCAGTTTATAGTATTTATGTTATAGCAGCCCATACAAAGATTGAAAATTGGTACTGAGAGTGGAGTACTCCTATAATAAATAACTAAAAATGTGGAAGCAGCTTTGTAACTGTGTAATGAGTAAAGGGAGAAAGAGTTGTGAAGTTCATGCTAGAAAAAGCCTACATTGCCTTGAAGGGACTGGTAAAAGTGATTATGGTGAAGGCTCAAAAAGGCACAGAGAGCTATAGAGAAAGCCTCAATCTACCTGGAGAATACCTCAGTGGTTATGAATAGAATGTTGGTACAATATGGACATTCTGATGAGGTCTTAGACAAAAATGAGGAACAGGTTATTGGAAATTAGAGGACAGGTGATTCTTGTTATAAAGTGGCAAAGAAGTTGGCTGAATTGTGTTCATGTCCTAGTGTTGTGTGGAAGGTAGAACTTGCAAATGACAAACTGGGTATTTGGCTGAAGAAATGTCTAAGTACATTATTCAAGGTGCAGCTTGGCTTCTCTTGAATGCTTGTAATAAAATGTGAGAGGATGAGTTCAAGATGGAATTGTTAATCAAAAAGGAAGTAGAACTTAAAACTTTGGAAAATTCTCCACCTGTCCATATTGAAGGAAATGAGATGATTAAAGATGGTGGCATGAGAGGTGAGACAGAGGCTTCCTCTTAAAACCACATATAAGAAAATATAATTAATACAACTAATCCTGAAAGATCAACAGGAAAGAAGGCTGCGCCAGACGGCATACACCTGGAAAAAAGAACAGACCTCACAGAACAGGGTAACGTACCAAATCCATATTCCAGTGGGACCCAAGCCCTTCCCCCACCCCAGCTCACTGGCAGGAGGAAGAGAAACAGAGTGGGAAGGGAGTGGAGGCCTGGGACTGCTGAATACCTAGCCCTGGAGATCTGCTCTGGGAGCATAGACCTGCATTGCGTGGTGCTCTGGTGATTAGTGGAGTTGGAAAGCTAAGAAAGGTGGAATACCTAGAAAGACTGAAATTACAACTGCTTGTGGAAAACAGGGATCCATATCTGGCAGCTCCAGGAAAAAAGAAAGGCAGGCAGTCTGAGAGACTTCCTAACAGCAATAAGGCTGCTAAAGGTGCAAGGATTGCACAGAGCTTACTGCTCAGGAGAAAAGCCAGGTAGACAAAATTGTCTGGGGGAAGTCTGCCCAGCAGGTTGGGAACTTTCAGGAGTTTCAGGTGCTCCATCCCCCTGGCTGGATATGCAACTACAAGGCTCCCCACCATGATACACAGCCTGCTGTGCTTCTTCCCAGCCAGCCCACCACTGGCTCACAAACTGGCAGCCCCTGCCCTGGCATCAGGCCAACCAGAGGGAAGCCCTGCCTACAGGAACTACAATTTACACCTGTGTGTTCAGCCCACTGGTTCTGGCAGTGGAGACAGGCATAGCAACCAGGAAGCAGGAAAAAGCTCTTTCCTACCCCCAGGCATCAACACCACTCCCCTGCTACCCCCGACATTGCTCCAGGAGCAGAGCAGCTCCACAGAGTAGAGCTTCTGGGCAATAGAGGGTACCACATACAAATATGAAATGACAAAGCAAAATCCTACATACACCAGAAAAAGAGTCAAATGAAACCAATCTCATCAATCTTTATGAAAGAGATTTCAAAATATAAATTGTAAACCTGCTAATGGAGGTAGAGAAAAATACTCAAGAACTCAGGAATGAATTCTGGTCAGAGATCCAATCATTAAGGAATATAATGAGGGTCTTAAAAGCAGATTAGATAAAGTGGAGGAGACGATAAATGAAACGGAAATTAGAAAAGAGGAATACAAAGAAGCTGAGGCACAGAGAGAAAAATGGACCTCTAAGAATGAAAGAACATTGAGAGAACCATGTGACCAATCCAAACAGAATAATATTCATATTATAGGGGTACCAGAAGAAGAAGAGAGAGAAAAAGGGATAGAAACTGTCTTTAAGGAAGTAATTGCTGACAACTTCCTCAATCTGGGGAAGGAGATAGTCGCTCAGGCCATGCAGGTACACAAATCTCCCAGCACAAGGGACCTAAGGAACAAAACTCCAAGATATATAGTAATTAAAATTGCAAAAATCAAGGATAAGGACAGGCTATTAACAGTAGCCACAGAGAGAAATAAGATCACATAAAAAGAAAAACCCATCAGCCTATCATCAGACTTCTCAGCAGAAAGTTTGCAGGCCAAAAGGGAGTGGCATGATATATTTAATGCAATGAAGTAGAAGGGCCTCAAACCAAGAATACTCTACCTGGCAAGGTTATCATTTGGACTTGAAGGAGGGATGAAACAATTTCCAAATAAGCAAAAGCTGAGAGAATTTACCACCCACAAACCATCGCTACAGTGTATTTTGGAGGCATTGCTATAGATGGAAGTGGTCCTAAGGATAAATAGCTGTCACCAGAGGTAATAAATCCACAGTAAAGAGAGTAGAACAATTAATTACTAAGCAAATGAGAAATTAAATTAACTACACCCAAAGTCAATCAAGGGAGAGACAAAGAATACAGAATATGATACCTAATATACATAGAAAAGAGGAGGAAAGAATAGGAGGAGAAAAAAAACCAAGAACCTTTAGATTGTATTTGTAATAGCATACTAAGTGAGTTAAGTTAGACTCTTAAATAGTAAGGAAGTTACCCATGAACCTTTGGTAACCATGAATGTAAAGCCTGCATTGGCAATAAGTACATAACTATTGTAATCACCCTAAATGTAAATGATCTGAATGCACCAATCAGAAGACATAGAGTCACTGAATGGATAAAAAAACAAGACCCATCTATATGCTTCCTACAAGAGACTCACTTCAAACCCAAAGATATACACAGACTGAAAGTGAAGGGATGGAAAAAGGTATTTCATGCACCTAATAGGGAAACAAAGCAGGCATTGCAGTACTTGTATCAGACAAAATAAACTTCAAAAAAAAGCCAGTAACAAGAGACAAATAAGAACATTACATAATGATAAAGGGGTCAGTCCAACAAGAGGATATAACCATTATAAATATCTATGCACCCAACACAGGAGCACCTACATATGTGAAACAAATACTAACAGAATTGAAGGGGAAAATATAATTCAATGCATTCATTTTAGGAGACTTCAACACATCACTCAATGCAAAGGACAGATAAACCAGACAGAAAATAAATAAGGAGACAGAGGCACTGAACAACACATTAGAACAAATGGGCATAACAGACATCTACAGAAAACTCCACCCAAAAGCAGCAGGATACACATTCTTCTCAAGTGCACATGGAATATTTGCAAGAATAGATCATATATTAGGCCACAAAAAGATCATCAGTAAATTCAAAAAGATTGAAATTGTACAAACCAGCCTCTAAGACAACAAAGGAATGAAACTAGAAATAAATTATGCAAAGAAAACAAAAACTCCCACAAACACATGGAGGCTTCACAACATGCTCCTAAATAACCAATGGATCAATGACCACATAAAAACAGAGATCAAGCAATAATGGAGACAAATGACAACAATAACTCAACACCGTAAAATCTGTGGGATGCAGCCAAGGCTGTGCTAAGAGGAAAATCTATTGCAATACAGGCCTACCTCAGGAAAGAAGAACAATCTTATATAAACAGTCTAAACTCATAATTAATGAAACTAGAAAAAGAGGAACAAATGAGGCTCAAAGTCATAGAAGGAGGGACATAATAAAGACTAGAGCAGAAATAAATAAAATCGAGAAGAATGAAACAATAGAAAGAATCAATGAAAGCAAGAGTTGATACTTCAAGAAAACAAACAAAATAGATAAACCCCTAGCAATACTTATTAAGATGAAAAGAGAGTCTACACACAAAAACAGAATCAGAAAGGAGAAGGGAAAAATCACTACAGACACCACAGAAATACAAATATTTATTAGAGAATACTATGAAAAATTATATGCCAAAAAACTGGATAACCTAGAAGAAATGGACAAATTTCTAGAAAAATACAACCTTCCAAGGCTGACCCAGAGAGAAAAAAATCTGAACACACCAACTACCAGCAACAAAATTGAATTGATAAGCAAAAAACTACCTAAGAACAAAGACCCAGGACCAGATGGCTTCAACGCTGAATTTTATCAAACATTAGGTGAAGACCTAATACCCATCCTCCTTAAAGTTTTACAAAAAGTAGAGGAAGAGGGAATACTTCCAAAGTCATTGTAATGAGGCCAGCATCACTCTAATACCAAAACCAGGCAAAGAAACTACAAAAAAAGGAAATTATGGACCAATATCCCTGATGAACATAGATGCAAAAATACTCAACAAAATATTAACAAACAGAATTCAAAAATATATCAAAAAGATCATCCACCATGACCAAGTAGGATATATTCCAGGGATGCAAGGATGGTACAATATTTAAAAATCCATCAATGTCATCCAGCACTTCAGCAAAAAGGACAAAAAACACATGATCATCTCCACAGATGCCAAAAAAGCATTCGACAAAATTCAACATCAATTCATGATAAAAACTCTCAACAAAATGGGAACAAAGGGCAAGTACCTCAACATAAATAATAAAGGCCATATATGACAAACCCACAGCCAACATCATATTTAACAGAGAGAAGCTGAAAGCCTTTCCTTTAAAATCGGGAACAAGACAAGGATGCCCTCTCTCTCCATTTTTATTCAACATAGTTCTGGAGGTCCTTGCCATGGGAATCAGACAACACAAAGCAATAAAGGGCATCCAAATTGGTAAAGAAGTAGTTAAACAGTCACTATTTGCACATGACATGATATTGTACATAAAAAACCCTAAAGAATCCACTCCAAAACTACTAGCTGACTAGTAACTGAATTCAGCAAAGTTGCAAGATACAAAATCAACACAGAAATCTGTTGCAATCTGTATACTAATGAACTAGCAGAAAAAGAAAGCAGGAAAACAATTCCATTCACAATTGCATCAAAATGAATAAAATATCTAGGAATAAACCTAACCAAGGAAGTGAAAGACCTATACTCTGTAAACTGCAAGACACTCATGAGAGAAATTAAAGAAGATACCAATAAATGGAAACACATCCCGTGCTCATGGACAGGAAGAATTAATATTGTCAAAATGGCCATCCTGCCTAAAGCAATCTACAGATTCAATGCAATCCCTATCAAAATACCAACAGCATTCTTCAATGAGCTAAAGCAAATCATTGTAAAATTCATATGGAACTGCAAAAGACCCCAAATAGCCAAAGCAATCCAGAGAAGGAAGAATAAAGCTGGGGGGATTACATTTCCCAACTTCAAGCTCTACTACAAAGCCACAGTAATCAAGACAATTTGGTACTGGCACAAGAACAGACCAATAGACATATCGAACAGACTAGAGAGTCCAGATATAAACCCAAGCATATATGGTCAATTAATATACAGTAAAGGAGCTATGGACATACAATGGGGAAAGGACAGCCTCTTCAATGGCTGGTGTTGGCAAAACTGGACAGCTACATGCAACAAAATGAAACTGGATTATTGTTTAACCCCATACACAAAAGTAGACTCGAAATGGATCAAAGACCTGAACGTAAGTCATGAAACCATAAAACACTTGGAAGATAGCATAGGCAAAAATCTCTTGAATATAAATATGAGCAGCTTCTTCCTGAATGCATCTCCTGGAGCAAGAGAAATAAAAGCAAAAATGAACAAATGAAACTACATCAAACCAAAAAGCTTCTGTACAGCAAAGGATACCATCAACAGAACAAGAAGGCATCCTACAGTATAGAATATATTTGTAAATGACATAAGCGACAAAGAGTTAACATTCAAAACTTTTAAAGTACTCACATACCTCAACACCCAAAAAACAAATAATCCAATTAAAAAATGGGCTAGGATATGAAGAGACAATTCTCCAAAGAAGAAATTCAGATGGCCAACAGGCATATGAAAAGATGCTCCACATCCCTAATTATCAAGAAAATGCAAATAAAAACCACAATGAGATATCACTTCACACCAGGTAGGATGGCCAGCATTGAAAAGTCTAAGAACAACAAATACTGGCAATGATGCAGAGAAAGGGGGACCCTCCTACACTGTTTGTGGGAATGTAGTCTAATTCAACCATTGTGGAAAGCGATAGAGAGGTTCCTCAAAAAACTTAAAAAGAAATACCATTTGACCCTGAAATTCCATTCCTAGGAATTTACCCAAAGAATAGAAGTTCTCAGATTCAAGAAGAAATATGCACCCCTATGTTTATCTCAGCACTATTTACAATAATATCCAAGGTATGGAAACAACCTAAGTGTCCATCAGTAGATGAATGGATAAAGAAGAGGTGATACATATACACAATGGAATACTATTCAGCCATAAGAAAGAAACAAATACTACCATTTGCAGCAACATGGATGGAGCTAGAGGGTATTACGCTCAGTGAAATAAGTCAGGCAAAGAAAGACAAATACCAAATGATTTCCCTCATTTGTGGAGTCTAACAATGAAGCAAAACTGAAGGAACAAAACAGCAGCAGTCTCAAACTCCAGGAAGGAACTAGTGGTTACCAAAGTGGAGGGGTGTGGGAGGGCAAGTGGGGAGGGAGGGAGAAGGGGATTGAGGGATATTATGTTTAGTACACATGGTGTGTGGGTCATGGGGAAAACAGTGTAGTACAGAGAAGGCAAATAGTGAATCTGTGGCATCTACTACAGTGATGGACAGTGACTGCAATATGGTATGTGGGGACTCAGCAATATGGGTGAATGTAGTAACCACATTGTTTTTCATGTGAAACCTTCATAAAAGTGTATATCAATAATACCTTAATACAAAAATAAAGAAATAAGAAAGCTTGTTTTGGGAAAGAACACAAAGGGTATCCCAAATTTGACGGACTGAGCATCTCAATAGAAGCTAGGACCTATTGTTCGAGATAATGGAAAAGTGACTCTGAAGGCAATTCTGAGGTCACTGGGGCTGCCACTCTCATCTCAGCCTGGAGTGCAAGAGCCTGGGAGGCAGAATGATATCAAAGCTTAGCTCCCAGCATTCTGGATTTAAGCTTCTCAGCAGCTCCAGGTGAAGCTCTGGTGGTCCCAGGTGCAGTGCAGCCAAGGTTGGCTGCCCCTCTGGAGGGTGCAGGCAGTAAACCTGGGCAGCATTAGGCAGTGCTGTCTCTGCAGAGTGCATATGCCTAGAGGGTTGGTGGTGGCTGCCTCCACCTAGATTCCAAAGGATGTCTCAGAAAGCCTCAGGGCCCAGGCAAAGAATGGCCAAGGGGAAGGGACCACCTCAGAAAGCCCCAGCCAGGGCAGTGCCCAGCTGAGTGGTGATGGGACTGCTACTCTCCTACCCCCAGAACAGAACCCCAGGCATCCTTCTCCAACCCAGGAGCTGCTGCTTGAGATGCATCCAGCAAAGCCATGGGGATGCAACCAGGGACCATTGTGTCTAGAAGCAGCACATCAAACCTTTGTGCTTTGTGTTATTTGCCCCACTAGGTTTCAGGCTTACTTTGGACCTGTTACTCCTTTTTTCTTTCTTATTTCTCCCCTTCGGAAGTGGAATATCTGTGGGCATCTCGCACTATTGTATTTTCTAAGTGCAAAACTTGTTTGATTTCATAGGTTCACGGAAGGGTGAGTGATTTGCCTGGATGAACCATATCTTGAATTGTGCCCATATCTGATTTAGATGATATTTAAATGAGACTTTGGATTTAGACTTTTGAGTTGATGACATGCAAGGATGTGAATTCTAGGAGGCCAAAGGCAGAATGCTATGGCCTGAATGTTTTTATCTCCCCCAATTCACATATGTAAACCCAATGCAGAAAGTGATGGTATTAGGAGGTGGGGTCTTTGGGAGGTGCTTAGGTCTCACATATAGGATTAATGCCCTTATAAAAGAGGACTAAGCAAGCTCCCTTGCCCCTTCTACCATGTGAGGTTATAGCGAAAAAACGGCTATCTATAAGGAAATGGGCTCTCACCTGCCACTAAATCTGCTGGCGCCATGATCTTTGACTTCTTAGCCTCCAGAACTATGAAACATAAGTGCTCATAGTTTATAAACCACCCAGTTTATGGCATTTTTGTTATAGCAGCCCAAATGGACTAAGACAAATACTATAGAAATATTTGTAGTATCTAGAATGGCATGCATAGCTCAAGAACCACATGTCTGTGGCAAGAACCTGAGACATCAGTGGAAAAGAACTAGCTTTGATACATTTGTTAGGATTCTTTTTACAGGTCCATCAAGCTGATTTCTCACTTCTTAGCTTAAGTATTTGTACCTTGTAAGGACATTCATTCTGTGAATAAAAACATTATCAAGGAAGGGTCCAAATTTGGACAGGAAACTTGCATACTTCAGCATTTTATTAAAAAAAAAAAAAAATAATAATAATAATAATAATAAAGGGAGAAATGTGGGATTCACATATAAATCAAGTATAAAAATCAAATGAATATTCATATTTGACCTGATTATTTATAGTTCATAATGAGTGATCAAAACTAAAAGTTTTTGTGATGACTGCCCCACCATGTAAGAACTTATTTACTATGTAAGAATTTGTTCACCATGTTAAGAACTTGTTTGTTATGCTTCAGAAGATTGGAAACTGACGATAATTAGGCTGGGGGTGGATTAATGATTGTGCATTGAGCATTGACTCCCCTATACAGAATTTTATTGTTGTTAACAACCGTTTGATCAATAAATATGAGAGATGCCCTCTCAAAAAAAAAAAACTGGTGAAGTGCATATATGCATTACCACACCAGCAGGTAATACTGGCTACAATAAAATAAGAGAACTTCAGTTTAAACAAATCTTTATTATGGTTGATGAAGTACTCAGACACACCACTGATTTATTTACTCATAGTCAAACAGCTGTTTACTGTATACTTAACATCAATTCATATTTAGGGCTAAATCTTGCCTAATTCAAAATAACAATTTACCTGAAAGTCTCTGAAAACTTGCTTTTTTAGAGGCACCCATACACAGAAGGAACCAAAAATAGGGCAGAGAGGAAAGAAATACTTTTATCCTAAAATCAGGTATTATAACCTTGTTTCCCAAATAACCACTTGTAAATTCTACTGTTTTTCTGATTTGTCAGACTGCTTATATTTCTTTGTTTTAAACTACTTTTATGAGGCACAGCTTTGATTCTAACCTCTTGCCTGCTAAGTAAGGTCTTTGTCATCAGAATCTATAGTTCATTTAGTAGGATTTCTAGACAGATAGTTGCTTGACTGTATACATGCCTGCCTCAAAGTAAGAGTCATACTATTGGTTTCCATTCAAATGTGCATGTGTATGTGAGATAATGTGCACACTATTTCATAGGGTAACTCATGATCTCATGGATTAAAAGAGGTCAGGGACTTTAGAATGTAGTTACTGATGGAACTACTTGATTTTCCCATTTCCATATGCTGTCATTTCTAAAACAGAGTCAATATTAAATCTTTTTTAAAATGTCTAAGTAGAATATATATATATATATATATATATATATATATATGTATGTATGTATATGTATATGCAGAGTACCTTAGGATAATATTTCAAGTTTATGTTTACTTACATGTACATAAAGACAAACTGAGGCTTGTTTATCATTTTTAAGTAAAACTTGTCCCTGAACAGGTATACAATGTAATTTGCCTTGCTTTTGAAATACCTGTAGCATCAAAAAGTCTTTCAGCGATAGGCAACAAAGAGGAACAAAGAAGAAGAAAAAGCACTTTCCTAAGAAGCCTTGCTGAAAGGAAGTATTTTGTCATTTTGTCTGAATCACTTTCATCTAATTTTAGCTAAACAAGGATAGGATTGTTAAATAATTGCTAACATCAGGACATATCGGTTTGACCTAAGACATAAGAAAAGGTTAAATTAAATAAAGGCAAAGTGTCATTTGAAACAGAAATAAATTGTAGTGGCAAGAAAAGTAATTTGTTATACACTAAAATGAACATAAAATATATTTTTTCTTTCAGAATTTGTACTATAAGTAGCAATTTATAATGTTCGCTTGTCATCACAGTAGTGCCTAATAAATCTAAGAAATGAGGCTATATTTGAATTCAGGATGAGCAAGAGTTCTTCAATAAACTGGCCTTCTTTGAAATGAATGCAGTACATATGTATTGAAAAGAAATTATTAGAATTTAATTTTTTTAGCAAGAAAGACTAATTACCTACTTGAAATGATAATATTGGGCAATGAAGTTGCTAAGAAAATTATTGCTTTTATAAAATGCATTTCCTGATTTCACTATGATTTTACAAAAGCCATTGTTCTAACTTTACCAGGGCTATTAATCATAATTCATAACTTGAGTGTTGTTTTTATTTATTTATTAACTGTTGAGAACACCCAATTCTACAAACCCTGTAGTTCAAACTCATATAGGTGTATTTACTATTTTATTCCACATAATCCAGTTAAAGTGAATAACGTAAAATGAAATGAAGTGAAATTTTTCTTTTAACTTTGTTCTGAATGCATCATTCATAGTTGAAAATAGAGTTAACACAGAAAGTGCATTTTTCATTAATTGACCTTAATCCAATCTGCTTATAATGCTTATATTTGTGACCTATTTAAAATACGAAAGAGACGTTTACCATGAATACCTATAGGCAGGTATTATAAAAGAAGTTCCTTGTACAAAGTAGCAGTAGACTCACACACAAAGGGATTAGTGGTTACCAAAGGGGAGGGGTTGGGGAGGACTGGGGGGGAACAGTGAAGGGGATTAAGGGGCACAATAATTAGCAATCACAATATAGGTTGGTCAAAGGGACGACAGTACAGCACGGAGAATACAGTTAATGATTCTGTAACATCTTACTATGTTGATGGACAGTGACCACACTGGAGGGAGTGAGGACTTGATAATATGGGTGAATGTTAAACCACTTTTTTGTGTATTTGAAACCATCATAAGATTGTATATCAATGATACTTTAATAAAAAAAAAAAGCTCCTTGTAAAAAATAGCCACAGCTTGTTTTTGTTACATCTTATGTTTTATCCTGCTGATTTTTGTAAAAAATCATATTTAATAACTGAATTGTTAAGTAAGAACATAATCTTAATTTTTTAAATCTAACTTTTGTTGATAAATGGAAAATATGTGCCATGTGCCATGGAGAGGCATATTGTAACATTACCATATAATATAAAGCCTTTGTAGAAGTTTACTTGCATTCGTGTATACTCCATGCCTGCTAGATGATGATTCATTACTTCTTTGTATTTTGGTAATGCTCTCAGAAATTATCTTGCTAGCTGATATAACAAAGGTAAAAGTACTTTCCTAGTAAAGAATATGTTACATTTAAGAGAAAAACATCTTTAAAACAATCTCACAGAGCCTTATATGATTGCTATGGTATCACGTTGATATATAAATTAATAATAAATCTGCATGAGAAATAGTCTCTGACAACAAAAGGCCATTATTAGTAGTACTTACACTTTAGTGTGTTTATGAATATTACCAGTTACATATAAACTATGAGATTTGAGTATTTAAAAGAAAATGCAGACCCTTTTATAGATTTTAAACTGCCTGATACGTTTGTTGAAAATTTAAATGTTTGTGGTATGTAGTGGAAATGGAGGCCCTCAATTGATTATTAATAGATATAAAAATAAAACCCCTCAATATTACCATTTAGCTCTGATGGAGTGACAATTTTATCACTATATATAGTCTGATTGCCAAAAGAATTTTACAGTGTTTTTCTAATTGCAAAAAAATTCACCTTATTTTTAGTGAGAGAAGATAAAAAAATTAAAGGCTGTGTCACATGTGAGTTGAACCAAAATTTAAAAAGATGAAGCAATCATTGTTTAAATCTGAGAAACATCCTATTGTTGAATGATTATTCTCATGCATGAATTCTCACTCCACATGTATGTAGCTATGTGTCAGATAACAGTTTCTGCCTCCCTGTCTTCCAGAGATTCATGATCTTACAGAAGAACCCACCTGAGATATATATTATTACTGTGGCATTTGAAGTGCTGTAAGAGAAGTATGTAAAAGGTACAGTGGAGGCATGAAGCATGGAATAATCACATCCCTTTGAGAGGTCTGGTGAGAAAGAATCATTAATTCTTCTGAGGCTTGGAGGATCATAGATACTAGAGAAGACTGAGGAGGAGGAGCTATTAAAATCGTTCTTGAAAAATGAGTGAGAATATTTTAGATAGTAGGGGAGGGGCACTGTAAACCTAAAGAGCAAAGTATTTACAAAGGCATAGAAATGAGAAAATGCAGCATACAGCATTCAGGTAAAATTGTAATAAGGAGATAAAAAAGAAAGATGGAAAAGGGAAGTTTATGTGGCACTCACTACAGAGGGTTTTTACACCATGCAAATGAGTTTAATACTATACAGTAATGGAGAGCTAATAAGGGATAACATAACTTCCAGCCATATTCCTTTAAAAAATGGTAAAATTCTAAGGTGACAAGTACTTTGTGTATAGCCTTCTGAAATTTAAGTGAAAATCCAGCAGCATACCCTTATACATGTTTTATTGCATATTAAAATTCAACATGTCTCTTCAAGAATTGATCTGAAAATTTTTAAAAGAGCAACTTTTTAATCTTCTTGGTTAGTGTTGGAAGGAGTGACATGGGAACACACATTTCGAGTGTGTTAACAGTTCTCTAAACAAATACTTAAATAATGATACCTGACCACCCTAGCTAAGATGGTACTCCAGTTTAATGTGCAATTCCTGGTGAGTTTTCCCAACCTTAGTGATAATCGTACAATATGTCATGTCAACTTGTGCAGTCACAAAATGAATTAAATATTAAATGGGAGACAAGACCGAAATAGTCTATCAACTTCAAGAGCTTGGGTACTTGAGAATGAAGATGAAGAATGAGGAAACCATGGTGTCTTCTCTTCAAACTCTCAAAGAATTCTTTTTTTCCCCAGCTTTATTTAACTATACATTCCAAATAAAAACTGTATATATTTAAGATATATAACTGATGTTTGATATATACATTGTGAAATATTCATTACAGTCAAGCCAACTGACATCCATCAGTGTGGGTGTGTGGTAAGAACACTTAAGATGTACCCTGTTAGCAAATTTCAAGTGTGCAATACAATATCATTAACTATATCATATTGCTGTACATTAGATCTCTGGAACTTATTCATGTTGCAAAATTGAAACTATAATTCTTATAGAATTCAAGTGTAGAGTGCTGACAATCTATGTTCTAATAAATGTTATAACATTTTTTATGTATTATTTTTACTGAAATGTATTTGAGATACAATATTCATATTTGTCAGATTGGAAATTTGTTTTTATTAAAGTGTCGATATACAATCATATGATGTTTTCAAACACAGAACACAGTGGTTCAACTTTCACGCATATTATCAAGTCCTCACTCCCTCCAGGGCAGTCACTGTCTATCAACATAGTAAGATGTTATGGAGTCATTAAATTGTACTCTCTGTGCTGTACTACTATCCCCATGACCTACCTATATTGTGATGGTGAATTATAGTGCCCCTTAATGCTGTTCTCCTTCCCCACACACCCTCCCCAACCCCTTCCCCTTGGTAACCACTAATCCCTTCTCACTGTCTATGAGTCTACTGCTAATTTGTTCCTTCCATTTTGCTTTGTTTTTATACTCCACAAATGAGTGAAATCATTTGGTATTTGTCTTTCTCTGCCTGGCTTATTTCACTGAGCATAATACCCTCTAGATCCATTCATGTTGTTGCAAATGGAAATATTTCTTTTAATGGCTGAATAATATTCCACTGTGTATATGTACCACATCCTCTTTATCCATTCATTTTTTGATGGACACTTAGGTTGCTTCCATATCTTGGCTATTGTAAATAGTGCTGCAATAAACATAGGGGTGCATATGTGTTTTTGAGTCTGAGAAGTTGTTTTCTTTGGGTAAATTCCTAGGAGTGGAATTCCTGGGTCAAATGCTGTTTCTATTTTTAGTTTATTGAAGAACCTACATATTGCTTTCCACAATGGTTGAACTAGTTTACATTTCCACCAGCACTGTAGGAGGGTTCCCCTTTCTCCACATCCTCACCAGCATTTGTTGTCCCTTGTCTTTTCAATGCTGGCCATCCTAACTGGTGTGAGGTGATATCTCATTGTGGTTTTAATTTGCATTTCCCTGATAATTAGTGATGTGGAGCATCTTTTCATGTTCTTGTTGGCCATCTGAATTTCTTCTTTGGAGAAGTATCTGTTCAGTTCCTCCACCCATTTTTAATGGGGTTATTTGTTTTTTGGGTGTTGAGGCATATGAGTTCTTTATATATTTTAGATGTTAACCCTTACCAGAAAAATCATTTATAAATATACACTCCCATGCTGTAGCATGCCTTTTCGTTCTGCTGGTGGTGTCCTTTTCTGTATAGAAGCTTTTTAGTTTGATGTAGTCCCAATTGTTCATTTTTTATTTTTTTCCCTTGCCTGTGGAGATGCATTCAGGAAAAAGTTGCTCGTGTTTATATTCAAGAGATTTTTGCCTGTGTTTTCTTCTAAGAGTTTTATGGTTTCATGACTTACATTCAAGTCTCTATGTTATAACATTTTAAAGTCATTCCCCAATTAACAGCTTACATATTGAAGCAATGTAACACATTACAGGATTTAGACAAAGAGCCTTACTTGAAAGCTATTGTTTTAATCTGTGATGGAAATGAATGGTGATTTATGGCAGTGAAGTTATGGGCCTACCCTACTTGCATGCCAATAATTTAAGCAGCAGAATACAGTCACCATTTCCAAATAAACATTCATCAGTAAACATTTAGCTACCTGTCATATGTTCAGCACTACATACTAGGCTCAAAGTAAAAAGCCCAAAGCAAAGAGAAAACACAGCATATGCCTTCATAAACTTTCATATACTTTCATATACATGAAAAAACTTGACAACAACACAAGATGTGTATGTGAGGTAATGGAGTACAGATGATCCTATGGGAATTTATACAGGTTAGTTATTTTACCTATGAACCAGCACTTTTCTTCCATTGTTCATCTTTTTGTTAAGATAGTGATAATAACCAACTATGTTCCTCAAGGGGACATTATAAAGATAAATGAACTGATCTTTGTAAAGGGGTTTGAACTCAGAGAGAAGAAGGTATTATAAAAGTATAATAAAAAGGAACTTATCATAAATCAAGGCTGGTTTGGTTATAATGGAGAGACTCATAAATCATTCCTTTGTTTACTTTGGTCTTCTTCTGTATTTAACAATTAAGCCTTTTAAAATACCTGGTGTTTAAGGTGGGAAAACTAACAGTAAATTGCCCTGAAAAGTCCTAATGCATAAGCTTTTTAAACAAACACAATGCCTATTTTTAGCCATGTCTTTATTTTAAAACAGTCCTTTAAAAAACAGCATTAACACACGCCTGTAACAGTAAAGGACAGCACTGAATATATCTATTTGTCAGTAATTACAATGCATTATTTTGTGCAGGGGTAGGGAGAAAAGGAAGAAAATGGCTTGGTTTTAAATTCTTTGAAATTTTTCTAAAATGCCTATTCCATCAGGATCCAATCAAAAAGCATTTATCTCTAGCTCTTTTAAATTAATTATACATCGATTTGTTTTCCTCCCCAGAGTGATATTCAAGGACCTAAGCCTAATATCTCCAACAGTTCTTTTAATTACTGAGGAAAAATGATTCATTTGAACAGGTACGGGGTTCTGAGCTTGATTTTTTTTTGGCAGTATATGTTGTGTGTTCCACAGACATACCAACTTCAGCACTCTGAATGTTGTCTTTGAGTTGTATATTTTTAAACCCAAGCACTTCACTTAATGTATGTTAGTTTAGGAAGCCTTCTGTCTTCAGTCTGACCGTCCTTCCATCCTTCCTTCCGTCTTCCTTTTCCCTTTGCAGCTCAGGTAAAGAATGTTGATTTAATCATACTCTTTAGTGCACAGCACATTATCAATCACCAGCCTGTGGAAAGCCCTTCTCCTGTCTATGAATTCATTCATTCATTCACTTGTCATTCATTCCTTCTTATCTTCATTTTCCACCTTCCTTTGTCTTTACATATAAGTACCCATTATACTGTATTTAATACATACTTTTTGTTTGAAGGGATGCTTTGTGTTATTATTTTGTAGACATGCGTTTATAATTTATATAAATGGCATTAATTTTAGATAATTGTAATTAACACTGACATAGCAATTTCCATGCACCAGACACTATTCTAAGCACTTTTACATGTTCTAACTCATTTAATCATCACAGCAACCTTATGGCATAGGTACCATTATCATCCCTATAAACAGAGGAGGAAACTAAGGCACAGAGAGAGTTTAAGTGATGTGGCCAAGGTCGTATACATAGCTAGAAAGTAGAAGAGCTGGGATGAAAAAAAATAAATGAGGCTTTCAAATCTGTACTCTTATCCACTGTGTCAAACTGCCTCTTCTTATGAAATATTTTTCTATTTATTTTTTAAGTAAACACTGTTTTTACAATTCATATATATTGCCACATATACATCTAAGCCATTGTGTCTAGCTTCTGAGAGGCCACTTTCAAAGGTGTAGGCAAATTTGTCTTATCTCACTCAGTGGTCCCAAGTTCATCTTGAGTCCAATAATATGTATGGGCTGGGACAGAGCTGGAGGTTCGGATGGATGTAGCAAAAGGGACCCTGGGAAATATTTTACAGGAATGTGTCAGTTCTTGGCTAACTGATTTTTCTTAATGTAAATATAACTATGTCTAATAACTAAGTCATTTTGAAACCACTGCAAAATAGGAAATTTCTGATAACTTATGTACAACTGTAAAAACATCTGTATTAGTTTGGTAGGGCTGCCATAACAAAGTAACATAGATTCGGTAGCTTAAAAAACAGAAATTTAATTTCTCACAACCCCGGAGACTGGAAGTCCAAGATCAAAGTGCCAGAAAGGTTAGTATCTTCTGATAGTTACAAGGGAAGGGTTTATGGCAAGCCTCTTTCCTTGGCTGTAGAAGGCCATCTTTGCCCTGTGTTTTCACTTCCCTCTGAAATGTTTGTGTTCAAATTTCCTCTTCTTCTAAGGATTCCAGTCATATTGGATTTTGGCCTATACTAATGACCTCATTTTAAAACTTAATTACTTTTTTAAATGTATCTCCAAATTTGATCACATTGTTAGATACTGGGGGTTAGGAATTCAACATATGAATCTTGGGGGGACACAAGCCAGCCCATAACAACATCTAAGAGACATGGTTAGACTATGGAATGACTATGTGGTAATGTTAATGTTACTTTTGTGAAAATTATAAGATTCTTTCAACAAATATGCACTGGGCATCTGTGATGTGCCAAGAACTAGGGTAAGAGACCATAGAGTGAAAATTTGGTGAACAAGTAATTTTCAGATGGTGAAGGTGGTTAAACAGTGCCATCACTACCTAAGAAGATGTTATTATTTACATTGGGTAGCGTTTTCAAAGCAGAATGAATTTTCATTTGGCTGGACACGTTAATGCAGACATCCTAGAAGCTGGGTAGTTTTTTTCTCTATGGTTCTATATTTCCTTGAAATCATTTTTCTCTCTCCTTCTGGATCTTTTTAAACTTAATTTCCTCATACACTCTGTTCACCGCAATAATCCTGATCTCCAGTCAAATGTCACTCCTTCCTAAGTACTTACTGTTGTACTCTTCTCTTTCCAGTTGCCCTGGTGGTGGTTGATTAATTCATAAGCACCCTGATTATACTTAACGTCTGTAACAACAGAAGCACCTTGTGTCTAGCCTCTCTAAGGTAAAGATGCAAACATGCACCTTTGATCTAAAAGAGCAAAGAGTGAGAGTAAAAGGCTGGACTTGTTTAATATCTCAAGGCAGTGCATTTTTCACATCATTTAAATTCTAATCTTTTTCGTGATTCAGTATTTCTGAGATTAACCAGAATCATAATTAAGAAGGAAGAGAGGATTTGTGTAAATTGAAGGATTATTTAGAAATAATGTAAACAAAGCAGAGTACCTTATAATTGTATATTCTGTAAAGAACAGCCAGTCTGCTATTGGTTTAGCCAGTCACCTGAGTACTATTATGGTTCCAAAGTTATACTAGCAAGTGTCTCCATTTAGAGACAAATTCCTCCATTTCCCACAGAATGGAGTCCCCATGTGTTTTACCTGACAGATAATGATTGTTGAAATGTCCATGGGGTCCAGATTTTTCTAATTGAAAAAATATATGCCCATACATAGTAATACCAAAGCCAAGTTAAATAAGCCAAGTTAAATCCTTGAGATCAAACCTGTAAGACAAGTTATTCTCTGTAGAGTAGTATATTATTTTGGGGGTTTGATATTTTCTGCCAACTTATAAAGAATTCATTGTGAATGTCCTGTTTCTAACTTCTCTCAGAGAGGATTTGCTTGAGTTTCTTTTGCTGACACTTTGTGTAACTATATTCCATTTAAAAAAGGGTAAGAGAATAAAGGTTTTCCAACTAAGCAATATTTATAATATGACATGATTTCAAATATAAGCAGTACATTTTCTGGGTTTTTTTAAAAAATAAAATCTCCTCAAATGAATCTATTAATGTGCTGTACAACTCAGAACTGGCTTGTTTTTAAACCAAATCATTTGCATATTGTCTTTCACTCCACAAAAATGGTGATTCTGTAAGACACTATTTTTTATGTATCTTTTCATTTCAAAGAACTTTATACATTAAAAATATTTGAGTTATGTGGAAGGGTATTTCCATACTCTAATAAGAAAAATTACATTGAACTAGAGCAAGGGGGTTGTAATTAAGGAGCATTCCCATTAAAATAAATTTCCTAGTCAGACTTGTGCTTTTTATTGCAATCCTTATCAGCAACACCTTATGGATATGAAATAAGATAACAATGATTTGCACCAGTGATATAAAACATTATCAAAAATTATTTTAAATATCTACATTTAGGAAAAAAATATTAAACTACACAAAAAATATACAAGCAAGGAAGGAATTTGCAAATATTCTCTTTTTAGCCTTTAACACTTATTTTAATATTTAGCATACCCACTCTCCAGAGTTGGTAATACCTGCTAGAATGGATTAGCCATTATGATTGTTTGAATTGATTTTGCTGTTTATCAGCTCTTATTCAGCAAATGGCAAGTTTGCTGACACAGCAGTATGCCACAGATTCATTCTCCCAGATTCTATCAGTCCTTTAATTCAGTGCAGGTCTATCACTGGCATTTCAATATGAATACCTTAAGGAAGCACTGTAAAACTTCCAGAATAACATTAGGGACTTTCTGTTGTTTTGGGTGCTTTGAAAGAAACAAGCAGATAAGAAAAGAAATGCAAATAGTCTCACTTAGTCTTTGAAGACATTTTTACATGATCCCCCTGTATTAGGAGTTGGAGCATTCAGGCACCCTTACATAACTTCAGTACTTTTGAGGGATTTTTTTTTTTTTACAAAGGTTGACTTCTATGTAGTTTGTTTGTTATTCTAAGTTTTTTAATTCAAAGCAATCGATTCCTTGTCATCTCTTAAAAGCATGCCCTCATTTGTAAAGGTTACCTTTCTTTCTACCGTAAGGACTATCTCCACCACTATCACATCCTGGCCATCTGCTCAACCTTACAGGTTGATCATATGAAACTCAGATCTTTTGTTTATAACCAAAACGAAATTCTCCCTACCTCCGTCTTTTGTATATTTTAACAGATAATTGAAAATTGACAGTAATAACATGGTAGAGTAGACTGAGTGTAACAAAATTTTTAAATAGCTTTACTTATATCCAGAGGGAAAGAAAGACATGCTGTCTTTTCTACACCAACTGTTCTTAATGTGTTCTTCCAATTACCTGAAGCCTGTTCCAGAGCCTTTAATGTATTGTTACACCTTCTTGTTTTCGATTTCTTCCTTTCCACTGATTTCCTCTCTTTGGCATGTAGAAGTGCACAGGATTGTCCATTTAAAAAACATCTTTCCCAAGTTAATAATTCCTCAAGCTATTGCCCTATTTTCCTCTTTTCTCTCATCACAAAAGTTTTGAAAGACTCTTGAGTTCTGGATGACTCCCCGCTTCCTCTCACTTTCCAATCTATTGCAATAGTTTTCATCCCAGCTACTTTACTGCAACTGTTAAAAGTCATCACTGACTTCCTTTTGGGTTTGAAATCAATGACTCCTTAATTGCTAAATCCAGTGGCCCTTTAAGTAACTCCTCTACTTGATCCTCAGCAGTTGATACAAAAACCCTCTCTTCCAGAAATTCCTTCTCTCATTATTTTCTCCAGGTTACCATTTTCAAACTCATTCTCCTACTATACCATCTTCTCAATCTTTTTGCTGATTTATTTTCCTCCAACCTTTAAAACATTAGTGTTTGTCAGAAGCCTTCTCTTTGGTCATCTCTTTTTGCTCTATCTGTTTTTCCAAATAAATTATGCAACCAAATGACATTATATACAGTTTATGCAGATAGCCTCAAAATCTGTATCTCCAACCTTGATTTGTATTTCAGACATATATGAACTTACTAGAAGTATCCACCAAGTGCTTCAAATGAAGCATATTCCAAATCAAACTCATATTTATGGTATAATCAAAATCTATTCTTACTTATGTATTCTACATCTTTTTTAAGGTCATCTATTCTTCTCTTCTCAAACTCCTAGAGTTATCATAAACTCTGCACCTCCCTTCAATCTCCATCTACTACTTCACCTAGCTCAACCAAGTATACCTCCTAAATGTCTTTTGAATGATTTTCATCCTCTCCATCCCTACCTTTACTATTGAAGGGGTTCAGAACATGCCACCCCAAAATATGCTGCTCTGGCATATTGATTATTTTGAAATGAAGGCATTTGAGAAAGTGTAAATGCAAAAGGGCTCTTTGACCTCCCCCTTTTTACCTAAAAGCAAGTCATAAAATATTTCCTAAGGGAGGTGCCCTCCCTGTTCCAAGAAGAGAAGAACATTCTTATCACCCAAGACTGGGAGTTGCTGGATCTGTACGAACAAAACTACTAAAATAATTACTTTGTATTTCCTAGTCTCTGTCCAGAAATGTACTGCCCCTGTCTCAAACTCCTTTGTCCTGTGTTTTCTCCACAAACTTATCATTTTCTTTGTTTAGAAAGTACATCAGCTCTTAGTCCTAACTACTTCTTTAGGTCATAATTTTCCTAATGAAGAGTATTGTGTGTATGTAAAATGTATTAGATAAAATGTGTTTAGATAAAAATAGTAATAAATAAAACCCTATTCATCTGTCTTATATCAGTATATTTCTTAGGCCCAGCCATAGACCCTAGGAGGTGGGAGGAGGATGTTTTTCCTCCCCTACACTGTATTATCATTTCTTTTACTAACATATTTATTAAAATATCCTAGGCTTACTTTATTAATATATTCTCTTTTCTCTAGACCATTTTCCCAATTATTGCCACAGTTATATTTTAAGTATAATTGATTTGTGGGACTTGCTTGCTTAGAGCACACAGGAAACATCAGCTCTGTGGCAACAGTCTGCAAGTTTGGGGTGCCATCCTTAAACATGCCTTATATACCCTGTGGCATAATACGTTGTTGAAAAATTGAGAATTGCTGTTGAAACAATATATTGAATATCAGAAGAAAATGACCACTTGGTGTCAGAATATGTGGGGTTTTCTAGAACAGGCTTGAATCACAGAAACATGTGGTTTAGGAAGAGAAAGGAGGAAAGGCTGGGGAAAGAGGATCTTTTGATTCCTGAGTGGCTACATAGTCATACATGGTCTGGTACAGCAGCTGTGCTGCAATCACTTACTAAAGGTAAAGGTTATCAGTGGAATTGGAGATGGATCCACCTTCTGGAATATTAGGCTTTTCCAGAGAAACAGAACTAATAGGATATATGGATAGATGGAGAGATATAGAGGATAGAGGATAGATGATAGATAGATAGATAGATAGATAGATAGATAGATAGATAGATAGATAGATAGGTAGGTAGATGAGAGATGAAAGACAGATATAAAAGATTATAGGAATTGGCTCACATGGTTATGGAAGCTGAGAAGTCTCACAATCTGCCATCTGTAATCTGGAGAACCAGGAATGTCAGTGGTATAATTTGGTCTGAGTCTGAAGGCCTGAGAATCAGGGGAGCCAATGGTGTGATTTCCAGTTTGAGGCCAAAGGCCTGAGAACCAAGGGGACTGTTGGTGTTAAGTCCCAGAGTCGAAAGACAAGAGAACCAAGAGCTCTGATGTCTGAGGACATGAAAAGATGGATGGCCTAGCTCAAGAACAGAGCTTTCTTCACATTTTTGTTCCACTCAAGCCCCCAACTAATTGGATGATGTTGGCCCACATTGATGAAGGCAGATCTCTTTACTCAATTTACTGAATCAAATACTAATTTCTGCCGGAAAAGATCACCTCAAAGACTCACCCAGAAATAATGTTTTACCAGTTGTCTGGACATCCCTTAGCCCGGTCAACACATAAAATTAAACATCATATCCAGAGAGTGGGTTCACTGCTTGCCTAAGTAAATGAAAACTGATAAGAAAAAGTAAAATATACAATCCCATGGTTATTATTATCTGCAATGGGTAAAATGAAGTGAAAAGAGAGTGCTGAGATAGTACCTCTAAGACTCTGGTCACCAAGAAGATAGCCCACATGGGAGAAGGACAAAACCAAAGGACCATTGAAACTAGGGAGTATCATGTGAAAGAATTGTCTCACTTTGTGAACCAGCATAATAGCCTACCTAAAGAAACTTTGCTAAAATGGATTGTGAGAGTGACTAATTTCGAGACTGTGAATGCTTTAGAGTGGAAAAGCATGTATGGGTTGAAGCAGGACCCACAGTTCACTGTGGAATAATTACATATGACTACACAGGATCTAGACACTCAACTAGTGGTATGGACTGAATTGGCCTCGGGACCTCAGGGGCTGCTGTTCAGAGCTGAGAGACTGAAATCACTACCTTAGTGGGCCTAGAAGACAGTGTTGAGTCAAAGAGGATAATTTTGAGATTTAAAATCAAGTGGAATTTGTCCTGCTAGGTTTTGGATTTGATTGGGACTAGTGACTCCCTTTCTTTCCTTATTTCTCCCTTTTGAAATGAGAATGTCTATCCTATGTCTTTCACATTGCTGTATTTTTTTTATTGTTTTGAAGTATCATTGATACACACTTTTATACTGGTTTCTAAACACAGTAGTTTAACAACAGTTACCCATATTATTAAATCCTCACCTTCACTAGTGAGGTTACTATCTGTCAACACAGAAAGATATTACAGAATCATTGATTATATTCTCTATGCTGTACTACCATCCCCATGATCAACTTATATTTTGATTAATAATTACTGTGCCCCTTTATCCCTTTTACCCTCCCCTCCCACCCTTCCCAACTCCACCCACATGGTAACCACCAGTCACTTCTCAGGATCTATGAGTCAACTGTTATTTTGTTCATTCTGTTTTGCTTTGTTTTTATATTCCACCAATAAGTGAAATCATATGGTATTTGTCTTTCTCCTCCTGGCTTATTTCACTGAGCTTAATACCTTCTAGTTCCACTCATGTTATTGCAAATGGCAGGATTTCTTTCTTTCTGTCTTTCTTATTTTACTATCACTGTATTTTGGAAGCATGTAACTTGTCCAGTTATACAGATTCACAGCCGGAGAGGAATTTTGCTGCAGATGAATTGTATCTACAATCTCACCCACACTTGATTTACATGAGATTTGGGACTTAGAGCTTATGGCTTAGAGCTGGGATCGCTTAAGACAATTGGGCTGCTGGGGTGGGTGCAAGTGTATTTTGGGGGTCCAGTGGGCTTAGTAGTATGGGCTGAATTGTGTTCCTCTCACATTCATATGGTGAAGCCCTAACTCCCAATACCTCAGAATGTGACTGTATTTGGAAATCAGACCTCCAAAGAGGTAATTGAGGTTAAATGATGTCATATGGGTGAGCCCTAATCTGATTTGACTGGTGTCCTTACAAGAAGCTGAAATTTGGACACACAGAGAGACATCAGGGGTATGCATACACAGAGGAAAAACATGTGAGGACACAGTGAAAGGCAGCCATCTGTAAGCTAAGGAGAGATGTCAGAAGAAATCAAATCCTGCTGGCTCCTTGATCTTGGACTTCTAACCTCTAAATATGTAAGATAATTAATTTCTGTTGTTTAAGCCACTCAGGCTGTGGTATTTTGTTATGACAGCCCTACCAACCTTATATAGTAGGTTATTCCAGAGGCAACAGCCAGTCTGGTGGACTGGATAAAAACCACTGTAAAGTCTGCTTATCCTGAGAAGGGGGCTGTCTGACTCCCTCTAGAAATGCCCAGTGGACACCCCAAATAAAGCAGTTGGTATGCTTCTTAGGCAAGCCATGTGAGACTAGCTTTATGACTGGGATATTCCCTCATCGAAAATGCCCTTTACTTAGGTCGTGATAAATACTGTGATTAAGGGGACTCCTTCTGCATAAAGTTACTGTTGTCAAAAAAAAAGACTCTAAGATGTCTTATGGGATTTGCTGACTCAGCTTTCCCATATGGGTCTTACAGATGCTAATAAAAGCATTAGATTAATTAATAAGAGAGTGAAGAGAGGCAGAGGGGAGAGTCAAGGGACTCATTCCAGCAGGGTGGAAATCTTTAGATGGCTATTAAGAAGTAGGTTGAATAAAAAAGATTGATAGGATTCAAACCAAAGTCTTAACACAGCACTATGGAAAGTTAGGTGAACCAATGGGATCTCTGGCTAGTCCCCAACATGAAAGGGTCCCAAATAATGTTTGATTTACTCCAGTTTGGAGGAATTAAAAAAGCTGGAAGGCAAAAATTTTAATAGGAACCTATTCTGGAATTGCCTGAGGCAATAGTCAGGGAGATGAACAAAAGTTCCCTTGGCTTGGCCCTTTAGGGGTCCCAAGGCCTACTGCACATGAGTAGACAAAATGGTCAGAGGTGGAGAAGAGAAGTTTCTGAGACTATGACATGGGAGCACCATACATTTTGGTGCCAAAATCTGTTGGATAAGTTCTAATGCAAGCTACAATTAGGTTGAGAGAACATAGAACATAAGTAAGATTCGTAGGATTAAGGTGGAAGTTTGGAAGAAAGTTGGAATGTTTAAGCAAGCATTATGTAAAGGGCTCATGTCTCCTTTACCTGAATGTTTTATGGAAGTGGATATTATGTCTGACTGAGGAACTCTGACTCTACCTAGTACTGTAAAATCGAAACCTGTTGATGAAGTACAAATGGAGGCTGTAGTTAAGAATGTAAGGGTTGATGGGATTAAAGTGAAGTTTGGAAAAAATAGGTATGTCTGAAAAAGCCTGATATGAAGTATTGTATCTCTCTCACCTGCACATAACATGTAATATTGGGATAGATATTGTAGCTGCCTGGGAAACATTTCCCCTGCTTAGCACTATAAAAAAGAAGGCATGCAATTTGCCTTTCAAGCAGTGTTAATTTGACATTCTAAATAGGAATGAAGAAGGTTGCCTGAGCCTACCCAGTATAGAATAGAACTTGGAGTGCTGGTGTGGACAAATTCTCTGTATAATAGGCATATGTGGAGCCTAGACTGGGGCTCATGGCAAAATCTTTGAGTGCCTTCCAGCAATGACTGCTAGAATTTTGGACTAGAGAATTTCCATTTAAGGGCAGTTACTAGCCTATTATTTGACATTAATTGATATTGCCCTTATGATTGAAGGACATGAGTAATCTTGAGATTGGAAATACCCATGATGATATGGTGATATGAGAGAAATGTTTTAATGGAGAGAGAAGTGCCTAGAAAAGTTTCCTAATAAAATGGAAATGATTTGTACAGGAATATAGTACTGAGGGAATGCAGGCAGTTGGACAGTGCCGTATAAACAGCTCTTCACTGACCAGCAAAGAGCTGTTTGGTGTATAGATGACAGTTCCAAGGTGAATGAACAACAACCTGTTTAGAAGTTTGACACTGTGATTAAAGAAGATAAAACCAAATCAGTTCAACGGCTGAGTTTTATGCTGCTTGCCATGATGTTTTGGATTTTGCTGACTCATGGGCAGGTCCAACTGCCTGGCTATATGGCCAAGCAGAAGGGCAACAGAAAAGTGACCTATAAAAAGTATGCCTGTATGAGTTATGGCCCTATGGAAACCAGTATGAGAATTCAAGGGGTGCATTAAAGTAGGATATGTCAATGCTCAACAGAAGAACCCTCTTTTAGGACTGGAAGGTGATTGGAATTGCCAAGTAGATATCCTGGTCTGCTCACCTAAAGGTGTCAAAGTAGGTCTATGAAATAAATGGATATGGGGCTACTGAAGCAATGCAGAGATAGGCTGAAAATCTAGACATGTTTTACTTGAAAGATTTGAGGCATAAAATGCCAATAAGAACTGTTCTGTCTGCCAAAAAAGAGAGATAGAGACTGCAGATTTCCTAGAAGGACAACTCTTAACATAGCCATCAAGTCAGCCTGAGGTCAATAGCCCCAGGGGGCTACCGGTCCTAACAGGAGCAGACACTAAGGATGGACTGGGCTTCGCTTATCCAGTAGTAGATGCACATGCTTAGAGTACTATAAAAGAACAGAAACAGAAGATATTGCGACAAATTGGACCTCTGAGACACATTTCTTCAGATGAAGGAACACACTTGACATCTTATAATGTTCAACAGTGGGCAAGGAGATATTCTCCTGA
Organism: Manis javanica; assembly: GCF_040802235.1. Classification (NCBI taxonomy): domain Eukaryota; kingdom Metazoa; phylum Chordata; class Mammalia; order Pholidota; family Manidae; genus Manis; species Manis javanica. The sequence goes on from NC_133174.1 coordinate 115,744,189, forward strand.
AGTAATAATTTGATAGAGATTTGGAACTAACAATTGAAACATTGGTTGTCTAGGACAGGAAGAGATAAAGGCATGAGGGACTAGGCTTAGGAGGGAGTGTCTACACTCAATATTAATTCCTCTGTTCCTCTGGTAAATGTGGGACAGAGGAGCTGGAAGAGGATGCTGGTTCAACTGTACAATTGTTCCCAAGAGGGGAGGATGCTGGTATGATGATGATGTTTTTTCTTCCCCCACATCACTTCAACTTCTTTCCCACCTGATGCAGTGGTCATAGGACCAGGGCTGAAACTACAAGTGCCAGAAACAGGGATGAATTCTTAAGCAAAAAAAATGGTATTTTTAAACCTTTCTGTAATAATTCCTAGCAGGTAGTACCTTCACCCCTTCTGGCCAAATTGGGTTTTATAACGAATGCAGTTATATCACCTAGTGGTAAAAATAGCCCATTAGTTCTGTACCTATTTAACCTTATCCTTTCTGAATGGGAGTGGACTGAGGAGGAGGTACTTACTAGCTTCCTATTGCTGCCTGCAACCCAGATTACCACAGTAGCCAAGTTTAATGTCATTTCAAAAAGTGGAAAAGTTTGAGTATAAAAGGAGAGAATGAGGAACAGTAGGTGATGGTAAAGGATTGAGTAAATGTGCTAAGTAATGATGGAAGTCCAATATTAGATTAACACTTGGATCAGAGCAAAAGATGGCCCACCTAAGAAGACATTTTTGTACAATATGAGGATGGGCTTGACTAATCATTAATGACTAAATGGACTTCAGTAGTGTGTCAGTATCTTTTTACTTTTGTGATATTTGTGCTGTTGAAGAAACTCTGGTCAAAGACCAGAGGGTTGCCTATGGTATCACATTTATTTATTTATTTGGTCTTTGTACCTGGTCCTGGCACAGAGTTCCTTACACCCTTGAAATTTCCTAAATGATAGGAGTGTATTTTGTTATTTATAACAAGCCCCTTTATACCATACCTGAGTTTATGCTAATGAAGTGACTCTTGGGAGGCCTAGATAGCTTCAGGATGTAAGCTAGTTGCAAGAACCAGCCATGTGATTAGAAGGTTGGAGGAGCAAAAGCAGGCATGGCCCATAGATTATCATCCCCAGTGACCCACCAGGGAACTTTGTGCTTTCTTCCCCTGCAACTCTGGGATCATCAGAGATGGAGGTTCCAAAGTGGGTAGATATTTACTCTGTGCCAATATATTATAATCAACAACTGCTACCAGGGCACTTTGTACTCCTTGTTTTCAAGGAACAACAAGCCAGAAAAGGAGTTATTATTTTTGGCAGGAGTAATTGACCTTGATTACTATTACTCTTACACAACGGGGACAGGGAGAAATATATGTGAAATCTAGATGATCCGTCTGGATTCCTACTGGTATACCCTTGCCCTGTTGTAACTGTGAATGGACACATGCACCAACTCCTACCTGGACAGGATCTGATTACGAGGGTCTTAGACTCCTTAGACATGAAGTTCTAAGTCACATCACCAGTGAAGCTCCCAAGTTCTTTTACATGACAGCTAAGGAACAGGGTACTTTAGAATACATAGTGAATGAGGGAAAAGGATAAGAACCAGTTGCAGCCCTGAGACCAACTACAGTATGATCTCTAGTTCGTCCCACTAGCCTCCCTCCTCTAAATATCTCATTAGGAAGAGATGTTCAAGAGCACAGTGGAGTAGCTGCTTCCCAAACTTGCACGGAGAAGTTCATCTGTGCAGTATAAGTGGTGTTCATTGGAAGTGTCGATTCTTCCTTCAAGAGAACACACTGCAGGATAGTGACCTCAGCACTGTGGCAGCATAAGATGTGCCTCCTTTTTATGCCCCGTTTTAAACAATGAATTTACAAACAAAAGCACCTTTGTGGAAACTGTGGGATCTAGCATATATGCCAAGGGACCTAGAAGTTTCACCCACTTTCCATCCCATAATAGGCAGACAGACCTTGGATAAGTTTGCAGAACCAGTAGAACCAGTGAACCTGCACAGATCTCACTGTAGTAGGGAAAAAACTGCACAGCAAAGGAAACCTCACCACCCCACAAAATGATAATATTGTAATAAATTTGGGGACAGATAGTAACTATACTTATTTTGGTGAGCATTTTATAATGTATATAAATGTTGAATGGCAATTAGTTTCACACCTGAAAATAATATGTCAACTATAATTTAATTAAAAAAACAAAAACAAAGCAATGGAAACCTATAAAATGGAAGAAAATATTTGCAAACTATACATTGGATAAGGGGTTAAAATTCAAAATATATAAAGAACTCATATAACTCAACAAAAAAGTGAACAATTCTATTAAAAAAATGGGCAGAGGAACTAAATAGACATTTTTTTTCAAAGAAGACACCCAAATGGATGTCTGCTACATGAAAAGATGCTGAACATCACTAATCATCAGTGAAATACAAATCAAAACAACAGTGAGATACCACCTCACACTTGTTAGAATGATATCATCAGGAAGACGAGAAATAAATAAGTGTTGGCCAGGTTATGGAGAAAAGGAAATCCTTATACACAGCTGGGAATGCTAATTGCTCCTATGTCACTATGGAAAACAGTATGGAGGTTTTTCAAAAAATTAGAAATAGAACTACCATATGATCCAGCAATCCCACTCCTGGGTATCTATCCAAAGGAAATGAACTCAGGATCTCAAAGAGATATATGCACTCCCATGTTTACTGCAGCATTATTCACAAGGGCCAAGATACAGAAACAACCTATATATATGTTAATGGATGAGAGGATAAAGATGTGGTATATATACATACAGTGGAATATCATACAGCTACCGGAAAGATGGAAATCCTGCCATTTTTAACAACATGGATGGTCCTTGAGGGCATTATGTTAAGTGAGATAAGTCAGACAAAGATAAATACTATATGATATCACTTATTTATGGAATCTAAAAAACTGAACTTGTAAAACCATAGAATGGTGGTTACCAGGTGCTGGGGGTGGGAAAATTGGGGAGATGTTGTTTAATGGTACAAAATTAAAACCAGGAGATAAATAAAGCATGGAGATCCAAGGCAGAGCATAGTGACTATATACAACAATATTGCATTATAAATTTCAAAGCTGCTAAGAGACTAGATCTTAATTATTTGTATCACAAAAAAATGGTAATTATGTGATATGATAAAGGTTTTAGCTCATGCTATGTTGGTAATCATATTGCAGGCATATACATTTATCAAATCAACATGTTGTGTTCTTTAATTTAACCAATGTTATATATCAATTATATCTCAACAAAATTTTTTAAAAGAGAGTCAACCTACAGAGCCATAAAAAGGCATGAATGTACCTGAATGCATAGTGCTAGGTCAAAGAAGCCAGTTGGAAAAGGCTGCTTACTGTATGATTCTCATTACGTGGCAGTCTGGAAAAGGCAAGGTTATAGAGATGTTAAAAAAGTCAGTGGTTGCCATGAGTTGGAGGTGGGGGGAGGGTATTTAAATGAGTGAAGCAAAAGAAATTTTATATATATATATTTTCTTTATTAATGTATTATTAATATACACTTTTATGAAGGTTTCACATGAAAAACAATGTGGTTACTACATTCACCCATATTATCATGTCCCCGCCATACCCCATTGCAGTCACTGCCCGTCAGTGTAGTAAGATGACACAGTCACTATTTGCCTTCTGTGTGCTACACTGTCTTTCCCATGATACCTCCACACCATGTGTGTCCATCATAATACCCCTCAATCCCCTTCTCCCTCCCTCCCCACCAGCCCTCCCCCACCCCTCCTCTTTGGTAACTGCTAGTCCCTTCTTGGGGTCTGTGAGTCTGTTGCTGGTTTGTTCCTTCAGTTTTGCTTCATTGTTATACCCCACAAATGAGGGAACTCATTTGGTACTTGTCCTTCTCTGCCTGGCTAATTTCAATGAACATAATACCTTCCAGCTCCAAATATTTTAGGTCAGGGAAACGGTTCTTTATGATATAATAATGGTAAATGTATGTCACCATGCATTTGTCAAAAGTCATAGAACATCACAGTAAAAAGTGCAAATCTTAATGGATACACACTTTAAAAAATAATTTAGGAGTTGATGATGAGGAAATGCAAAATGTGATAAAATCTGTTTATTACAAATGTATAAAAGTAACTGACTGAATAATGTGGGGAGAAAAAGTGCTGACATAAGTAATTTTGGGAATGAATGGAGTCTGCAAGACTAAAGGCAAAAGGAAATGTTCATAAGCATTGTATTCTAGCTACTAACGTTTTCCTCTGCAGGGGTATGGGATAACAACTCTGGTACCAAATATATGTATACTGGAACTGGACAATTAAGCTAATGGGTGTTGATAGAAGCCCGGTTTCTCACAGTTGAAATACAAACAGTTACTGATGAGCAAGGAAAGAGGGAATGATGAATATGGTACTGGACTAGAGTCAGAGACTCCTTATGAATCCATGTTTAGCATGATATAGTTACAGATGGTTATACACAGAAATATTTTATAGTTATGTGTGTATGTACGAGATGGTATACACACAGGTATTTCCTTTCTTTTTCAAGTTGAGACTTAGAATCAATGACACCCTAGTAGCAATGAGTATGCTTAGTACCCAGACCTTGCTTTCTAATAATAAAAGGAACCAATGATCTTAGGAGAAATGGCTGAAACTAAGACTTGGGCAGACAACATATAACATGAGCCAGAGCATCTTGTAGTGCCTGAGAGGAAGGAAGTGCTCAAAAAGAAAAAGAATAGAAGAATCTACATTGATGAGGGTGTATGAAATGGACAGAGGAGCCTCCTGCAAGGACCCCAAATGGTCAAACTGGATGAATTTGAGCCGCAAAATTAGTGTCATGATATAACCCAAAGTATAAAATTAATAGCCATGAGTTAATATCAATATAAATAAATGGTTGAATAAAAAAATGGGAGAGGACAATCTTCCCTGCAGAAGAATTCCAAATATTTCATGTAGTAGTATTCCCTCAAGGAGGTAGCATAGCTCCCAGTTCCTTAAGTATGGACTGCAGATAGTGATTTTCCTCCAAAGGGTGCAGTATGGAAAGAGGTTTCAAAAGATAACTTTACAGTGGAGAACCCTGCTAAAACGCTCCCTCAGCCAGCTGATCAAGACTAACATCACCATTGCTAAATTAGGTTGATAGCACTTGCCCTTAATACCTGTATCTCTGTAATCTTCCAAAAACACATCACCCTCATCTATTTCCTTTTGCCACTGTAAAAAATTACCATAAATTTAGTGGCTTAAAACAAAAGAAGAGCAGTTCTGGGTGTCAGGAGTCTAAAATGAGTTTTATGGACCAAAGTCAAGGTGTTCAATAGGGTTGGTTTCTTCTGGAGTCTCCAGGGAAGAATCTGTTCCTTACCTTTCCAGCTGTCTGTGGCTGCCAGCATCCCTTTGCCGTCTGGTTCTGTTGCCTTATTGCCTTCTATTCTCCTCTAGTCAAATCTCCCTCTGCTTCCCTTTTATCAGGGTACTTGTGGATACATTGAGGGCCCACCCAGACAAGGAAGATAATCTCCCAATCTCAAAATTCTTAATCACATCTGCAAATTTTTTTTTCAATATAAGATTGACTTCACAGATTCCAGAGACTAGGAGATGGATATCTTTGGGGCCATTATTCAGTCCACCACAGCACCCATGAGAAAGGCATCAGATGTGTCCCAACTGACAGATACTCAAACTGTCAAGGTCATCAAAAACAAGCAAAGTCTGAATATGGGTGAATGTAGTAACCACAATGTTGCTCATGTGAAACCTTCATTAGATTGTATACCAGTGATACCATAATAAAAACAAAACAAAAACAAGCAAAGTCTGAGCTGTCATAGCTAAGAGCAGTCTAAGAAAACATGATAACTAAATGCAATATAATATCCCAGATGGAATTTCAAACAGAAAATCATCATCAGCTAAAAACTAAAGAAATCTGAATAAAGTGGGATTCAGTTAATAATTATGTATCAATTAGGCTTATTTACTGTAAAAATATACTAGATTAATGTAAAATATTCAATAAGAGAAGTTGGGTGTGTTGTATATGGGAACTGTATTATGTTTGCCATTTTTTGGCAAATCTAAATGTGTTCTAAAATAAAAAGTTCATTTTAAAAGTTAAGTTTTATTTCAATTAATGTGAAAAATAGGGTAAGTCTAAACAAAGTCCAAAAGGAAGCACATGAAACATTGAGAGGCAATTTTAATTGATGGTTACTGGTCTAAGACATAATATTCACATTAAAAGCAAGCATATAAATGTAATTAATATAATTAAAAAATTGCCTGGAATTCTCAAGCTAAAGATGAGGTTCCAATATTGATGGTCACGGTGGATCTTTCTGTGATCTTATATGATATTGCAACTGGCCACCTTATCCTTAAATCTTTCTTGCATTTCAAATTGTTTCTTTAGGACAGATTACTAGAAGTGAGTGGAATTACTAATAAATATGATAATTTAGAAAAAGATTATAAATATTTCTTCTCCCATGAGCCATTCCTTTGCAATTTTATCTGTTTTCCTGCCTAGCAGGTCCAGAAAGTAATTAAAATCTACCTATTTTTTTATATTTAAGTCATATCTTAACCTTTTCCATCCTGTTCCTCACACAGAAGAATTTAAAAAGTTTGGCCATTAAAAAGGATAAAATTTAGAAGAGTAAGATTACCTTTCCCTAATGCTTTTATTATTGATTCTTAAATTTACCTAATTGCATGAAAAACCTGAAATTGTGAGTAGCTTATTTTTTCTTGATTTTTGAACTGAAGAGAGATTCGCAAAAGAGCACTTGCAAAGATAAAGGGCTACTTCTGATTTAGGTAACCTCCTCCAGCTTCAAGTTCAAGTATTCATCAGCTGGGAAGTAAAGAAAATATGTATGCCCTTGAGGAAGGAGAGCTTAGGTTCTTATGATCACTGTGGAGATATCTTGATTATGTCTCCAGTGGTATGTACCCAATACATGGGAAAATATCCTTTCAAAGAACAATGTGTGTTTTTTCACAGTTTATAAGCATATTATAATCTATTTTTTCAATTCACATTTGTTTTAGAAAATTTTAAATGTTTGAATATATCTTTTTTTGGCTCTATTAACAACTCTTGACTTCATGGAGTATTTTAGTAAGTAGCTTTGCACTTAACTAGAGGACATAGCTGGAGGATATAGGTGATTACTCACGCTACTGAAAGGGATTGAATTGAATAACTGCAGACAATCTCCAAATCACTTTTTTTTTGTTTTCACTTCTTCTTTTCCTGGTAACAGAAAGAGATGAAGGTCTCTTAAATCTATTGAAGGTGTTAGATTTGTTAAGACTTAATGGAATATGTTCTTGTCATGATATAAAAAGCAAATTACAGAATTGTAGAGTGGGAATGGGTTCACCTTTGATAATGTCTATCACACTTGTTTTAAACTACTTCTATACAGAAATTTAAAAAATAACAATTGTATTCTGGAAAAAGAGTATTACATAATTTTGAGTGATAACAGCAAAGATTATTTGCATGTAGAATAAATGGTAGTCTAATGATCTATCATATCATAATATCAAAATATTGTACCATTTCCACATAGCCTTTATTCTTTTAATTATTTAGGTCATAAAAACTAGGTTCCATTTTCTCAGGCGGCATGAGTAAGACAGTGGGAATCTCCTCCCAAAAACATATATATTTTTGAAAATACGACAAATACAACTAATCCTGAAAGAGAGACCAGAACACACAGGACAACAGCCAGACTACATCCACTCGGGAAAGAGCCCAGCGCTTGGTGAAAGGGGTAAGATACAAGCCCTGGCCTGGCAGGACCCAAGCACACCTCCCCCCAGCTCCTAGTGGGAGGGAGAGGGAGCCCAGGACTGCTAAACACCCAGCCCCAGCCACCCGCACCAGAGCACAGACACAGTGCATGCACGGAGGGCTGGAAACTAGGGAAACAGGGCAGCAAGACCTCTGAGCAGGTTCCAAAGCTGATGCCCCTGTGACAAAGAAAAGCAAGTGCTTTTTGAAAGTCTTAAAGGGACAGGGACTTAACAGCTCGACGGAAAAACAAAGGTCACAGTCCAGTGGCTGGAAATTACAGGGAAAACCGGGCACACTAACCCCCAGGGCAATAGCTCTGAGACTCCTCATGGAGGTAAACAGCCAAACAACCCCCCCACCCCCGTCCATTACCGCTCTGGGTGCTGCAAAAGCAGAGAAGCAGACTAAGGCAAGCCCCGCCCCCTCAAAAAGGGAGTTTTCTCCATATTGGCCGGGCAAGATACAGAGGCCCAATCTACATGCAATTACACAACACAAGCCACTAGGGGACGCAGTTGTCCCAGTAAAGAAAGGCCAGTAGCAAGTGAAAAGTTTGGCCGTCCCAGCTGACAGTAAATAGGACCTGTCAACATGAAAAGGCAATAAAATATGATCCAGACAAGAGTAACCCAGACAGCTTCGGCATCTGCTACATCTTCCCCTGAGAAGGAACCTGGGGAGATATATTCACCCAGTCTTCCTGAAAAAGAATTCAAAACAAAAGTCATAAACATGCTGATGGACTTGCAGAGAAATATGCAAGAACTAAGGAAGGAGAATACAGAAATAAAACAAGCTCTGGAAGGACTTCAAAACAGAATGGATGAGATGCAAGAGACCATTAATGGACTAGAAAACAGAGAACAGGAACGCAGAGAAGCTGATGCAGAGAGAGATAAAAGGATCTCCAGGAATGAAAGAATTCTAAGAGAGCTGAGTGACCAATCAAAAAGGAACAATATATGCATTATAAGGTTTCCAGAAGAAGAAGAGAGAGAAAAAGGGATAGAAGTGTCTTTGAAGAAATAATTGCCAAAAACTTCCCCAAACTAGGGGAAGAAATGGCCTCTCAGACCGCAGAGGTACACAGAATTCCCATAACAAGGGATCCAAGGAGGGCAACACCAAGACACATAATAATTAAAATGGCAAAGATCAAAGACAAGGACAAAGTATTAAAGGCAGCCAGAGAGAAAAAAAAGGTCACCTACAAAGGAAAACCCATCAGGCTATCATCAGACGTCTCAACAGAAACCCTACAGGCCAGAAGAGAATGGCATGATATACTTAATGCAATGAAATAGAACAGCCTCAAACCAAGGATACTGTATACAGCATGAATATCATTTAAATATGAAGGAGGGATTAAACAATTCCCAGACAACCAAAAGTTGAGGGAATTTGCCTCGCACAAACCACCTCTACAGGGTATCCTACAGGGACTGCTCTAGATGGGAGCACTCCTAAAAAGAGCACAGAACAGAACACTCAACATATGAAGAAGGGAGGAGGAGGAATAAGAAGGGAGAGAAATAAAGAATCATCAGACCACGTTTATAATAGTTCAACAAGCGAGTTAGGTTAGACAGTAAGGTAGTAAAAAAGCTAACCCGGAACCTTTGGTAACCAGAAACTTAAAGCCTGCAATGGCAAAAAGTTCATACCTTTCAATAATCACCCTAAATGTAAATGGACTGAATGCACGAATCCAAAGACACAGAGCAATAGAATGGATAAAAAAGCAAGACCCATCCATATGCTGCTTACAAGAGACTCACCTCAAACCCAAAGACATGCACAGCCTTAAAGGCAAGGGATGGAAAAAGATATTTCATGCAAACAACAGAGAGAAGAAAGCAGGTGTTGCAATTCTGGTATCAGACAAAACAGACTTTAAAATAAAGAAAGTAACAAAAGACAAACAAGGACATTACATAATGATAAAGGGCTCAGTCCAACAAGAGGATATAACCATTATAAATATATATGCACCCAATACAGGAGCAACAACATACCTGAAACAAATACTAACAGAACTAGAGGAAATAGAATGCAATGCATTCATTCTAGGAGACTTCAACAGACCACTCACTCCAAAGGACAGATCCACCAGACAGAAAATAAGTAAGGACACAGAGGCACTGAACAACACACTAGAACAGATGGACCTAATAGACATCTACAGAACTCTACATCCATAAACAGCAGGATACACATTCTTCTCAAGTGCACATGGAACATTCTCCAGAATAGACCACATACTAGGCCACAAAAAGAGCCTCAGTAAATTCCAAAAGATTGAAATCCTACCAACAAACTTTTCACACCACAAAGGCATAAAACTAGAAATAAACTGTACAAAGAAAGCAAAAAGGCTCACAAACACATGGAGGCTTAACAACACGCTCCTAAATAATCAATGGATCAATGACCAAATCAAAATGGAGATCCAGCAATATATGGAAACAAATGACAACAACAACACTAAGCCCCAACTACTGTGGGACACAGCAAAAGCAGTCTTAAGAGGAAAGTATATAGCAATCCAGACATATTTAAAAAAGGAAGAACAATCCCAAATAAATGGTCAAAGGTCACAATTATCAAAATTGGAAAAAGAAGAACAAATGGGGCCTAAGGTCAGCAGAAGGAAGGACATAAAAAAGATCAGAGAGGAAATAAATAAAATTGAGAAGAATAAAACAATAACAAAAAAAATCAATGAAACCAAGAGCTGGTACTTTGAGAAAATAAACAAAAGAGATAAGCATCTAGCCAGACTTATTAAGAGGAAAAGAGAGTCAACACAAATCAACAGTAACAGAAACAAGAAAGGAAAAATCACAACAGACCCCACAGAAGTACAAAGAATTATTAGTGAGTACTATGAAAACCTATATGATAACAAGCTTGGAAACCTAGGAGAAATGGACAACTTCCTAGAAAAATACAACCTTCTAAGACTGACCCAGAAAGAAACAGAAAATCTAAACAGACCAATTACTAGCAACAAGATTGAAGCAGTAATCAAAAAACTACCAAAGAACAAAATCCCCGGGCCAGATGGATTAACCTCATAATTTTATCAGACATACAGGGAAGACATAATACCTATTATCCTTAAAGTTTTCCAAAAAATAGAAGAGGAGGCAGTACACCCAAACTCGTTCTACAAAGCCAACATCACCCTAATACCAAAACCAGGCAAAGTCCCCACCAAAAAAGAAAACTACAGACCAATACCCCTGATGAACGTGGATGCAAAAATACTCAACAAAATATTAGCAAACAGAATTCAAAAATACATCAAGAGGATCATGCACCATGACCAAGTGGGATTCATCCCAGGGATGCAAGGATGGTACAACATTTGAAAGTCCATCAACATCATCCACCATATCAACTAAAAGAAATACAAAAACCACATGATCATCTCCATAGATGCTGAAAAAGCATTTGACAAAGTTCAACATCCATTCATGATAAAAACTCTCAGCAAAATGGGAACAGAGGGCAAGTACCTCTTCATAATAAAGGCCATCTATGATAAACCCACAGCCAACATTATACTGAAGAGCGAGAAGCTGAAAGCTTTTCCTCTGAGATCGGGAACCAGACAGGGATGCCCACTCTCCCCACTGTTATTTAACATAGTACTGGAGGTCCTAGCCACGGCAATCAGACAAAACAAAGAAATACAAGGAATCCAGATTGGTAAAGAAGAAGTTAAACTGTCACTATTTGCAGATGACATGATATTGTACATAAAAAACCCTAAAGATTCCACCCCAAAACTACTAGAACTGATACCGGAATACAGCAAAGTTGCAGGATACAAAATCAACACACAGAAATCTGTAGCTTTCCTATACACTAACAATGAACCAACAGAAAGAGAAATCAGGAAAACAACTCCATTCACAATTGCATCAAAAAAAAAAAATACCTAGGAATAAACATAACCAAAGAAGTGAAAGACTTATACTCTGAAAACAACAAGTCACTCTTAAGAGAAATTAAAGGGGACACCAACAGAAGGAAACTCATCCCATGCTCATGGCTAGGAGGAATTAATATTGTCAAAATGGCTATCCTGCCCAAAGCAATATACAGATTTGATGCAATCCCTATGAAACTACCAGCAACACTCTTCAATGAACGGAAACAAATAATTCAAAAATTCGTATGGAAACACCAAAGACACCGAATAGCCAAAGCAATCCTGAGAAAGAAGAATAAAGTAGGGGGGATCTCACTCCCCAACTTCAAGCTCTACTATAAAGCCATAGTAATCAAGACAATTTGGTACTGGCACAAGAACAGAGCCACAGACCAATGGAACAGACTAGAGAATCCAGACATTAACCCAGACGTATATCGTCAATTAATATTTGATAAAGGAGCCATGGACATACAATGGTGAAATGACAGTCTCTTCAACAGATGGTGCTGGCAAAACTGGACAGCTACATGTAGGAGAATGAAACTGGACCATTGCCTAACCCCATATACAAAAGTAAACTCAAAATGGATCAAAGACCTGAATGTAAGTCATGAAACCATTAAACTCTTGGAAAAAAACATAGGTAAAAACCTCTCAGACATAAACATGATTGACCTCTTCTTGAACATATCTCCCCAGGCAAGGAAAACAACACCAAAAATGAACAAGTGGGACTATATTAAGCTGAAAAGCTTCTGTACAGCAAAAGACACCATCAACAGAACCAAAAGGAACCCTACAGTATGGGAGAATATATTTGAAAATGACAGATCTGATAAAGGCTTGACGTCCAGAATATATAAAGAGCTCACACGCCTCAACAAACAAAAAACAAATAACCAAATTAAAAAATGGGCAGAGGAGTTGAACAGACAGTTCTCTAAAAAAGAAATACAGATGGCCAACAGACACATGAAAAGATGCTCCACATCACTAATTATCAGAGAGATGCAAATTAAAACTACAATGAGGTATCACCTCACACCAGTAAGGATGGCTGCCATCCAAAAGACAAACAACAACAAATGTTGGCGAGGCTGCGGAGAAAGGGGAACCCTCCTACACTGCTCGTGGGAATGTAAATTAGTTCAACCATTGTGGAAAGCAGTATGGAGGTACATAAAATTGCTCAAAAGAGATTTACCATTTGACCCAGGAATTCCACTCCTAGGAATTTACCCTAAGAATGCAGCAATCAAGTTTGAGAAAGACAGATGCACCCCTATGTTTATCGCAGCACTATTTACAATAGCCAAGAATTGGAAGCAACCTAAATGTCCATCGATAGATGAATGGATAAAGAAGATGTGATACATATACACAATGGAAAACTTCTCAGCCATAAGAAAAGGGCAAATCCTACCATTTGCAGCAACATGGATGGAGCTGGAGGGTATTATCCTTAGCAAAATAAGCCAAGCAGAGAAAGAGAAATACCAAATGATTTCACTCATCTGTGAAGTATAAGAACAAAGGAAAAACTGAAGGAACAAAACAGCAGCAGAATCACAGAACTCAAGAATGGACTAACAGGTACCAAAGGGAAAGGGACTGGGGAGGATGGGTGGGTAGGGAGGGATAAGGGGGGGGAAGAAAAAGGGGGGTATTAAAATTAGCATGCATGGGGGAGTGGGAGAAAGGGGAGGGCTGTACAACACAGAGAAGACAAGTAGTGACTCTACAACACTTTGCTATGCTGATGGACAGTGACTGTAAAGGGGTTTATAGGGGAGACCTGATATAGGGGAGAGCCTAGTAAACATAATATTCATCATGTAAGTGTAGATTAAGATAACAAAAAAAAAGCAGTTCCTGTGTGGTGACCTCCAGTGAGTTCTACACAATGGTATAAAGGGCATATGAAAGTGTAGGCAAAGGGTTTGTTTGTGCTTATACAGAGGATCAAAGCCTAATTTGGCTACCCTGAAAATGAACTAAGATACGATATGAAAAAGAACTTCCAACATCACCACTCTCTGGAAGACTCATGCCAGAAGATGATCATCAAAAAACCCCAACAAAGATCCACGTGCTGCTACAGGAGCAGATGCACTCATCCCACCGGTTCCTGGACTTGCCATGGGAATGAAGAAGGAGATATCTAAGCTGGCCTGTGCATACAGTAAAACAACAAAATTTGACTGTTGGAACTCAACCAAGAATTAGGAGAAGTGCAAATTGTAGTGCTCCAAAGTCTTACAACTACAGACTATTTACTGTCAAAAGAACATATGGGATGTGAACAGCCAGGAATGGGTTGTTTTAATTTGTCTGATTTCTCTCAGACTGTTCAAGTTCAGTTGGACAATATCCACCATATCATAGATAAGTTTTCATAAATGCCTAAGGTGCCTAACTGGTTTTCTTGGTTTCACTGGGGATGGCTGGTAATTATAGGTATGCTTTGGTTATGTAACTGTATTTCTATTATGTTAATGTGTGTGTGCAATTTAATTAGTAGTTTAAAACCTATACATGCTGAAGTTACTATACAAGAAGATATGTCAAAGAAATAATCGATCTTCCCATGTTTTCTTCCGCCTGCTACTTCTATAGCTTTTCTTCTTCCTTCCTAATTACAACCCATAAATAGAATTTGTGCCTCATATTGAATTTACCGTGTATATCACAATTCTTCCAAGTGGTAAAGATACCTCAGACAAATGCTGGGCATAGAAGCCACAGGGCATAAATATGCAAAGTAAAAAACTAACCTTTTCAAACAATAAGGCTTCTCTCTCACTTACCAACTTTACATTCCCTGTATGGCCCCGGAAGATGACTGGTGAGCCAGAGACGGGTAAGATTCCTCAAGGGAGAAACAACCTAAGACAAGTACAGTCGCAGGGGGCCCATCAGGTGAGAAATTGGGGATCAACAGAGGTGAGGCTTAGAACCTCCCACCCACCCCCCCGTTCTGAGAGAAATCTGCTGCATTCATGGATGTTTTATTGCCCTTGTCTAGCTTGGATTAACACATAGTCTACAGGCACACACACCTGATCATCTACATTTGCTTTCTTACAACACTAAACATGGTTTTCTACCTTTATCTTGCATCTACCTACCACTTCAGCATTTTATTAAAAATAATAATAATAAAGAGAGAAATGGGGCATCCACATATAAATCAAGTATAAAAATCAAACAAATATTCATATTTGAACTGACTGTTTATAGTTCATAATGCATGATCAAAACCGAAAGTTTCTGTGATGACTGCCCTTGTACTATTCACCATGTAACTTATTCACTATGTAAGAATTTGTTCTCCATGTAAGGACTTGTTCGTTATGCTTCAGAAGATTGGAGACTGATGAAAATTAGGCTTGGGGTGGATTAAGGATTATACATTTTAGCATTGAGTCCCCTTTACATAATTTTATTGTTCTTAACAACCATTTGATTAAAAAAATAGGAGAGATGCTCTCAAAAAAAAAAAAGTACACACTTCCAATTGTAAAATAAATAAGTAACCGGGATGTAATGTATAGCATAAGGAATATAGTCAAAATATTGTAACAACTTGGTATGGTGATAGCTGGTACCTAGAATTATCATGTATATAAATGTTCAATCACTGTGTTGTACACCTGAAACTAATGTAATACTGTGTGTCAACTACCCTTCAATAAAAAATAATTATCTAAAAAAAAAGAATAAAAATTTAATGTATTTTCTTTAAGTTACATTTAATTTTCGAGTAAACTGGTTTTCCTCAGTGTGAACAGGATCAAGTCCACTAATTCTGAACTAATTGGTGCAGATATTATAAGTTAGGTAGCACTGCATTAATATCTACTGACTGCTGTAGTTCTAAATTTGATTTTTTCATACAGAATATATGTGAAAAATAATATTCCCTTGTGCTTTCTTTGGGTTAGTGTTTGGTGTCTCTCTTCTGTTCCATTGGTCTGTGGCTCTGTTCTTGTGCCAGTACCAAATTGTCTTGATAACTGTGGCTTTGTAGTAGAGCTTGAAGTTGGGAAGTGAGATCCCCCCTACTTTATTCTTCTTTTTTAGGATTGCTTTGGCTATTCGGGGTCTTTGGTGTTTCCATATGAATTTTTGAATTATTTGTTCCAATTCATTGAAGAATGTTGCTGGTAATTTGAGAGGGATTGCATCAAATCTGTATATTGCTTTGGGCAGGATGGCCATTTTGACGATATTAATTCTTCCTAGCTAGGAGCATGGGATAAGTTTCCATTTGTTAGTGATCTCTTTAATTTCTCTTAAGAGTGTCTTATAGTTTTCAGGCTATAGGTCTTTCACTTCCTCGGTTAGGTTTATTCCTAGATATTTTATTCTTTTTGATGCTATTGTGAATGGACTTGTCTTCCTGATTTCTCTTTCTATTAGTTTATTGTTAATGTATAGGAAAGCCACAGATTTCTGTGTGTTAATTTTGTACCCTGCAACTTTGCTGAATTCCGTTATTAGCTCAAGTAGTTTCAGAATGGAATCTTTAGGGTTTTTTATGTACAATATCATGTCATCTGCAAATAGTGACAGTTTAACTTCTTCTTTACCAATCTGGATTCATTGTATTTCTTTGTTTTGTCTAATTGCTGTGGCTAGGACCTCAAGTACTATGTTGAATAACAGTGTGGAGAGTGGGCATCCCTATCTTGCTCTTGATTGCAGAGGAAAAGCTTTCAGCTTCTCACTGTTCAGTATAATGTTCGCTGTGGGGTTATCATATATGGCCTTTATTATGTTGAGGTATTTGCCCTCTATACCCATTTTGATGAGAGTTTTTATCATGAATGGATGTTGAATTTTGTCAAATGCTTTTTCAACATCTACGGAGACGATCATGTGGTTTTTGTCTTTCTTTTTGTTGATGTGGTGGATGATGTTGATGGATTTTCGAACGTTGTACCATCCTTGCATCCCTGGGATGAATCCCACTTGGTCATGGTGTATGATCCTCTTGATGTATTTTTGAATTCTGTTTGCTAATATTTTGTTGAGTATTTTTGCATCTACGTTCATCAGGGATATTGGTCTGTAGTTTTCTTTTTTGGTGGGGTCTTTGCCTGGTTTTGGTATTAGGGTGATGTTGGCTTCATAGAACGAGTTTGGGAGTATTGCCTCCTCTTCCATTTTTTGGAAAACTTTAAGGATAATGGTTATTATGTCTTCCCTGTATGTCTGATAAAATTCTGAGGTGAATCCATCTGGCCCGAGAATTTTGTTCTTTGGTAGTTTTTTGATTACCGCTTCAATTTCGTTGCTGATAATCGGTCTATTTAGATTTTCTGTTTCTTTCTGGGTCAGTCTTGGAAGGTTGTATTTTTCTAGGAAGTTGTCCATTTCTCCTAGGTTTCTCAGCTTGTTAGCATATAGGTTCTTAGTACTCTCTAATAATTCTTTGTATTTCTGTGGGGTCCGTCGTGATTTTTCCTTTCTCGTTTCTGATTCTGTTGATGTGTGTTGACTCTCTTTTCCTCTTGATAAGTCTGGCTAGAGGTTTATCTATTTTGTTTATTTCCTCGAAGAACCAGCTCTTGGTTTCATTGATTTTTACTAGTGTTTTGTTCTTCTCAATTTTATTTATTTCTTCTCTGATCTTTATTATGTCCCTCCTTCTGCTGACTTTAGGCCTCATTTGTTCTTCCTTTTTCAATTTAGAAAATTGTGACATTAGACCATTCATTTGGGATTGTTCTTCCTTCTTTAAATATGCCTGGATTGCTATATACTTTCCTCTTAAGACTTCTTTTAAGACTGCTTTTGCTGTATCCCACAGTAGTTGGGGCTTTGTGTTGTTGTTGTTGTTTGTTTCCATATATTGCTGGATCTCCATTTTGATTTGGTCATTGATCCATTGATTATTTAGGAGCGTTTTGTTAAGCCTCCATGTGTTTGTGAGACTTTTTGCTTTCTTTGTACAGTTTATTTCTAGTTTTATGCCTTTGTGGTGTGAAAAGTTTGTTGGTAGGATTTCAATCTTTTGGAATTTACTGAGGTTTTTTTTGTGGCTTAGTATGTGGTCTATTCTAGAGAATGTTCATTGTGCACTTGAGAAGAATGTGTATCCTGTTGCTTTTGGATGTAGAGTTCTATCGATGTCTATTAGGTCCACCTGTTCTAGTGTGTTGTTCAGTGCCTCTGTGTCCTTACTTATTTTCTGTCTGGTGGATCTATCCTTTGGAGTGAGTGTTGTGTTGAATTCTCCTAGAATGAATGCATTGCATTCTATTTTTCTCCTTTAATTCTGTTAGTATTTGTTTCACATATATTGGTGCTCCTGTATAGGGTGCATATATATTTATAATGGTTATATTCTCTTGTTGGACTGATCCCTTTATCATTATGTAATGTCCTTTATCTTTTGTTACTTTCTTTATTTTGAAGTCTATTTTGTCTGATACTAATATTGCAACACCTGCTTTTTTCTCTATTTTGTTTGCATGAAATATCTTTTACTATCCCTTGACTTTAAGTCTGTGCATGTCTTTCGGTTTGAGGTGAGTCTCTTGTAAGCAGCATATTGTTGGGTCTTGCTTTTTTATCCATTCTATTACTCTGTGTCTTTTGATTCGTGCATTCAGTCCATTTACATTTAGGGTGATTATTGAAAGGTATGTACTTATTGCCATTGCAGGCTTTAAGTTTGTGGTTACCAAAGGTTCAAGGTTAGCTTCTTTACTATATTACTGTCTAACTTAACTTGCTTATTGAACTATTATAAACATGGTCTGATGATTCTTTATTTCTCTTCCTTCTTATTCCTCCTCCTCCCTTCTTCATATGTTGGGTGTTTTGTTCTGTGCTCTTTTTAGGAGTGCTCCCATCTAGAGCAGTCCCTGTAAGATGCCCTGTAGAGGTGGTTTGTGGGAGGCAAATTCCCTCAACTTTTGCTTGTCTGGGAATTGTTTAATCCCTCCTTCATATTTAAATGATAATTGTGCTGGATACAGTATTCTTGGTTCGAGGCCCTTCTGTTTCATTGTATTAAGTATATCATGCCATTCTCTTCTGGCCTGTAGGGTTTCTGTTGAGATGTCTGATGATAGCCTGATGGGTTTTCCTTTGTAGGTGACCTTTTTTTTCCTCTCTGGCTGCCTTTAATACTTTGTCCTTGTCTTTGATCTTTGCCATTTTAATTATTATGTGTCTTAGTGTTGCCCTCCTTGGATCCCTCATCATGGGAGTTCTGTGTACCTCTGAGGTCTGAGAGGCCATTTCCTCCCCTAGTTTGGGGAAGTTTCCACAATTATTTCTTCATAGACACTTTCTATCCCTTTTTCTCTCTCTTCTTCTTCTGGTACCCCTATAATGCGGATATTGTTCCATTTTGATTGGTCACACAGTTCTCTTAAAATTTTTGGAGATCCTTTTATCTCTCTCTGCATAGCTTCTCTGCGTTTGTGTTCTCTGTTTTTGGGTCCAGTAATGGTCTCTTGCATCTCGTCCATTCTGTTTTGAAGTCCTTCCAGAGCTTATTTTATCTCTGTATTCTCCCTCCTTAGTTCTTGCATATTTCTCTGCAAGTCCATCAGCATGTTTATGACTTTTGTTTTGAGTTCTTTTTCAGGAAGACTGGTTAAATCTATCTCCCCAGGTTCTTTCTCAGGGGAAGATGTAGAAGATGTTGAAGCTGTCTGGGTTAGTCTTGTCTGGATCAAATTTTTTTGCCTTTTCATGTTGATAGGTGCAGTGGTGTGCTATTGACTCATCTGTCAGCTGGGAGAGTCAAGACTTTCCACTTGCTCCTGGCCTTTCTTTCCTGGGACAACTGAGAACCCTAGTGGCTTGTGTTGGGCAATTGTGTGTAGATTGCACCTCTGTATCTTGCCTGGCCGGTATGGAGGACGCTCCCTTGCTGTGAGTGTGGCCAGCCTCAGGCTGCTGCTCTGCTATGGTGGGGCCCGGGAGGGGTAATGGACGGGGGGCTGTTTGGCTGTTTACCTCTGTGACGGTTCTCAGAGCTGTTGCCCATTTGGTTAGTGCACCCAGAGTTCCCTGGAATTTCCAGCTGCTGGACTGTGACCGGGGATTCTTCCGTCCAGTGGTGGGGTCCCTGTCCCTTTAAGACTTTCAAAAAGCACTCGCTTTTCTTTGTCCCAGGAGTGCCAGCTGTGGGACCCACTCACAGGTCTTACTGTCCTGCTTCCCTAGTATCCAGCACCCCATGCATGCACTGTGTGTCTGCGCTCTGGTGTGGATGGGTAGGGCTGGGTGTTTAGCATTCCTGGGCTCCCTCTCCCTCCCCGCTCTGACTCCTCTCCTCCCACCAGGAGCTGGGGTGAGGGGCCTCAGGGCCCGCCAGGCTGTGGCTTGTATCTTACCCCTTTCACCAGGCGCTGGGTTCTAGCAGGTGTGGATGTAGTCTGGCTATTGTCCTGTGTCTTCTGGTCTCTCTTTTAGGGATAGTTGTATTTGTTGTATTTTCAAAAATATATATGTTTTTGGGAGGAGATTCCCACTGTCCTACTCATGCTGCCATCTTGGCTCCACCCCTCCCTTCTGCTTTCTTTGAGTCAAGATTAATGAATGTATTAAATATGTCTAGTAAGAGAACATTTTCTTCTCTGTACATTCTTAGAAGTGATATGCCAAAATACTATTGAACTCAAATTTTGTGTTCAGTCTCATATGAATAATTGTGATTTGTAAAAGAAATATGAAATGGGGAGACAGGATTATTGTCAAAACAGCTAGCACATCTGTACTTTATTCCTAAGTCTGCTGCTAACTTTCTGGTTGACTTTGGGAACTTCATTTGATCATCTGGGTGTTAGTCTCCTCTTTTAGAAAAACATTCTAAGATTTATTTTTTTAAGTTTTGTTATACCTTAAAAACTATATTAGCCAGATGTATGAATTATCACCAAGACCAATACACCCTCATTTCTCACTTGGACTACAACAGTAATCTTCTAACTGTTCTCTTGGTATGCTGGTCCCCTCCATTTCTTTATTTTTCCATATTTCAATGAAAATATATTTCAAATATAAATCAGATAATGCCACTTCTCTGCTTTCCATTGCACTTAGAATAAAGCTCTAACTCTTTATCATGGCCTATAAAATCCTATAGGAACTGTCCCCCAAACTTCATCTTCTATCCCTTTCCCTGTTTTGGACACATATGCCTCTGCCAGTTATTCAAACATAGTAAGCGAACCCTGCATATGGCCTTGGCAAATGCTCTTTCCTCAACCTGAAGCATGTTCCTGAGATCTTTTACAAGATTGGTTTCTGGTTATTCAGATTGCTGTTTAAATATCACCAATCCAGAGGCCTTCCCTAATGTCCTCTCTAGAAAATATCACCACCTGACTCTAAGCCTCTTTATCATGGAATCCTGTTGATTTCTTTCTGAGCACTAAACTACACGCTATATAATTAAAGTATTCATTTACTTATTTGCATAATGCCTGTCTCCCTGACTAGAATGTAAGTTTCTGGAAAGCCAATCTGGATTGTTTACTAATGTATGAATGGTGCCTAGAAGGGTGCTTGGCACAGAATAGTGAAAATATTCATTGAATTAATGAATTTGACCTTTTAAATATTGTTGCATTTTGTATAGAAATGAATATCGGTAGGTTTTATTCCAAATGAGAAAAAAATTACAATTTGCATCATTGAAAATAACACTTCAGAATTAATATTCATGATCTTATGTTCATTATTGATGTTTTTAGCTGCAAGTCCTATCACTTGAACGCTGCTCATTTCAAATTGCCATTCAGAAAATGTGTATACTTTTAAACTAGTGGAGATTTAAGGCATATACTAAAATGCTATAAACCTTATTAAAACAAAATCAACATTTATTTATAGTAAGTCACTAATGATATGCCATGTGCTTTTTCCTAACTGTACCCATAATTCACTGTTTTTAAAAGATTTACACTTTGTTAATCTATTAATTGTATTACATTTTGGCATAATAAGAAAAAAATGTCATTGAAACTGACTAACTTCCCATATTGAATGTGCTATGATAAAGGTAACAAAATATTTTAATCCAGCTTTTCAACTCCTTTACAAATAAACTCTAGAAAAAATAAATAAATAAACTCTAGATAGATTTTAATTAGTATGCATTTATTACAACTATATTAAATATGACTTTGGGTTACAATATATATTTGTGTGTGTATATAACAAAATATAATTATATTTTATTATATATAACATAATTATAAATATATATAACAATATTGTATGCAGGTCTAAAAAATGATGCATTTTATAAACTTTCTAAATTTATATTAAGGCAAGGATCTTACTATTTATTGGAGTTTTATTGTTGTTGCTATCTTTTAGTTATTGATTTCTAATTTATTGAGATGTGGTGAGAGAATGAGATCTGTGTAATATAGATGTTTAAAATTTATTGAAAATTGCATTCCAAAAATATTTTTATGCACTTGAAAATAATGGGTATTCTTTGTTGAGGTTTATAAATGCTTATTCTGTTAAGCAGATAAAGTTTATTCACTGTATTTTGAATTCTGTATATCTTCAGTGATATTTTAATGTTTTCTTGATCTATCCTTTCTTATCAAGATTACACTTATATTCATGCTTTTTTTTAGCCAATTTCCTCTTAAAAGGACAAAACACTAATTACAAACACTAAAATGGGGCCTCTCAAGTGTTAGTGTGCACCACTATCACCTGGAGCTCTGTGTCAACTGGAGATTGCTTCTCCCAGAGTTTCTGATTCAGTAGTTCTGTGGTTATACCCAAGAATTTGCATTCCTAACAAATTCCCAGCTGATGTTGAATGCTGCTGGTCTAGACCACACTTTGAGAAAGAGTGCTCTAAACCTGAATTTTCATCCTGGCTACTTACTGTGATCAACTGGAGAATCTAGAAATAAAAAAAACACTAGTGCTTAGGCCCCAAACATGACCACACAATTTAAGGGTAGAACCCAGGATCCAGTAATTTTTAATACTCCTCAGGCTAATTTTTGTTAGGAAGAGTTGAGAACCTCTAATCTAAGACATGTTTGAATCAATCTGACTCACAATGATTAATATTCATTGAAGAGTGGTTTCTCCACACTTGATTACCTCTAATATGGCTAGAAATCTCCCCTATTTAGGTTCCTCATGCCCACATTCCAATTTCCTGATATTTTTCAGTTACACAGACTTTATTGAATGACAGTTACTTATTAAACATTCTACCAGCTTGCTTTGTTTATACCTATTTTGTGTTCTTCTTTCACAAAGTTCTATATCCTTATCCCAATTAATTCATCATCATCTGAATAGTAATAATAACCATAACAGCAATAATAATGATAGTGTTAACTATGTATCAGGCAGTGTTCTAAGTACTTTACATATTGTGGATAAAATGAGAGTTCCTGTGGCCAGGATTCTCACCTCACTGTGGTTAACTAGCTCACTGTACACCTGTGGGCAATACACAGCTGTTGACTTATATAAAGAGCACCGCCCAGTGCATGACACGGTGGCCGGGCTGCAAGGCTGCAGGAGAGCAGAGTAGAGGCTGGAGTGGTGGCAGCGCTGAGGACAGAGGCCCAGAGGACAGCTGTGTGGGATGGCTGTGCAGAGAGGTCCAGAGGATGGCTGTGCAAACAGGGGCACCCAGAGGCAAGGGGAGAGACCGGCTTGCTGCACACAGAGTTGCTCTGAGTGAACAGATTTTAGTGGCTGACCTGCCACCTGGAAATAAAGTTGGACATAACCCTTCCACCCCAAGAACGTATTACTGTCATTTTCTTTGGTCACATTGAATCCATAGCGAACTTGCCCAGGAGTGAAACACATTGGCAAGACATATATATTAGCTCATGTACTCCTCATAACAACTCTATGAGGTAGGAAGTATTATTAACTCTATTATACAGATGAGGAAACTCAGGCAGAGAGTAAGTAAATTATCTAAGGTTGCCATACTATTATAATAAATGGCTGAATTTGAACTTAGAGATTCAGTGTAGTTTGAGCTACTAACAATCAGGAATTAAGGCATCTGTAAAATTAGAGTCACTGGAAAAATATGTAGTTTATCCAAATGTTGAATTGCAGCTTTCTTTAGACTGTATGCTTCTCATTGTTCGTTTTACTAAAATGCTTAAATGGATATCATTTTACTTTTTTTATCCCAAGTTCCTTCTGGAGGAAAAGGAAGACCATTTTCAATTGTAACCTGCATAAATCATGTTATTTGACTTTGTACATTTGAACTTATAACATAAGATTTATGTATATTAATCTGCATAGATCAATGGAATACCATCATATATTCTTACACAGTAATTTATAAAATTTATTGTATGACAACTTATTGTATACATTAGAACACATGTTGTGTGGGCAACATTTAAACAAAAGTCTTTGGTTTGGATAAAATACCCAGAATGTTGCTAGTCAGTACCTGTCTTAGCTTAGAATGCTGTAAGAGAATACTACAGACTGGGTGGCTTAAAGAACAGAAATTAATTTTCTCACAGTTCTGGAAGCTAGAAGTCTAAGATCCAAGTGCTGGCAAATTGAGTCACTGCTGAGAGCTCTCTTCCTAGCTTCCAGAAGGTTGAGCTCTCACAGTGTACTCACAGTCTTTCCTCTCTGCGTGAATGGAGAGAGCGAGCTCCACTGTTTCTTATAAGGACAACAGTCCTACCAAATTAAGGCCCCATCCTTATAATTTCACTTAACCTTAATCACCTACCTAAAGAGCCTGTCTCCAAATCAGTCACATTGGGGATTAGGACTTCATCAAAATAATTTTGGAGGAATTCAATCCATTCCATATCAGTCCCTTAAAGTATTTTATGGCAAAAATGTAAAATTGTGTGCATAAAATGTTCGCAGTCTAAAGACTTGAGAATAAAAATGAAATAAGTGACCATTTTGACATATTGAATACCTTTTGATATGATTCTCCATATCCTGATCCTAGCTTTTAAAATAAAATTTCTATTACAAACCCAAAATCAGTTTATAATAACAGGCATAGAGCACAGTGGAATGTAAGAATTTGTTTTAACTTACATTGGGTTGCTTTACATTTGTATAGAATATCCAGATAGAATGACTATTTGGGAAGAGTCAAAATGCAAATGTAGACAAAATTAATAAAAAATCTTCTGCAGTTCTTTGTTGTCAGATTATATAATTTAGTTATAATTGAGCATTTGATTTGTTGTTAATTTCAAGGGTACTGAGTATATTGAAGAAATAAATGATGAAACAAAGGTTAATCTTTCAAAAGAATGTCATCAATTATAGGCATATAAGGAGATTGAACTCCACATACATTTAGATCATACATTCTGAAGAGATAGAAATGTCGAGGTTATAGGTGTTGTTAAATTCTATCCTAATAAAATACAAATAATAGGTTGTGGTCATTGAGGAAGTGATATAGTATGATATTGCTAGAAATCATAATCTTAAAAGTTTCATATATAGATTGACAACATGCAATATATCAATTGAAATAATAACAAACCAAGTAATTTATTCACTGAATCATCCTCCATCGGGGTTGAAATTAGTGAGGTAAAGATAGAAAGAGATGATATGCTAGTCATGATAGATAAGCGTTCTAAAATTCAAATGAAAACCTCACATTTAGCTTGAAAATTTGAGCAGATAACTCTAAATTCTTCCTATCCCAATCTCAATTATCTCCATTCAAATTACAAAAAGAATATAGAATATACAAAAAGAATATTGGCATTCTACCTGGGACCAACGACATTTACCTTCCAAAAACATCTAAGTCAAGAGAGGCTAGGTAGAGAAAAAGGCCCACCAAAATGCGATGCACTCACTGTAATGGATAACACTAATTCTTTGCTCCTGCATAGAATTGGAAGAGGCCTCTTAGCACAGAGTGACTGGATTTGGAAGCAATTATGAGATGGCAGGCCAATCTTGATCATGTCAGCACTTCTGGGAAACAGGCCAGGAGCACAGGTAATACAGAGAAAGAATCCTGCTGCTCTATACACATAGTGCCAACTCTGTGCTCTGTAAAAAACAGGGGCACTGCAGGCTAGTAAGATACCCCTTGTCTTGCTGACCTTTTGTTGCCCTAAAATACACAAACTGATAGCTGCAAAGACTATAAACTCATTTTATCTCTGGCTGAGTTTTTCTTTTTACCTAGTTCCCATAGGTTTCTGACTTCTAATTTTCTAATAAAAACAATGTTTGTAGGGTTCCATTTTGCATGAAAACAAGAATAAAGCCAACTCCGTGTGTCTGTGTATCTCAGAAGATGAATCTCAAACTGTAAAAGTTCATTTCATAGGTATCAGTGAATGGAGGACACAGGGATTAGTGGGATATTAGCTTTTTATATTTCTTTCTTATAGTCCTCTATTATTCACAGTTTTTAAATTGTCTCTTAAAAGGGAAAAAATAATATATAAGTGAAAGTCTGTATAGATTTGGAGTAGGGAAAACCTTTTTAAGCATAACATCAGGGGTAAGGATGGCATTGATGTTAACATTTGAACACCTTGACATCAAAAGATAATATAAAAGGAGAGAAAAGAAAAGAAAAATGTATTTTTAAAAATTGACAGGCTAATAGAAAATTGGGAAGATTTTCCCATGATATGACAAAGAGATATTTTCTTTAATACATATAGTGTTCTCACAAATCAATAAAACAACAAATACCTCAAACTAGACTGTAATCTTTAGGTGTAGGACCTTGTCTTAGTTACTGCTTCATCTCTAGCTCCTAGCACATAGTACGTACCTAAAAGTATTTTCTGTAAGTGAATTTTTCACACAGGTAAAGAAAATGAACTCATAAACAGAGAAATATTCAAGCTTAATAGAATTAAGTAAAAATTCAGAAATGATCCTCCGCCTGAATTATCTATTCATCTTTCTGTGGAGCTAGAAAATTGCTCAAGCTTTGAGACCAAGCATCATGTCATCTTTGAAATCTTTTCTGTTTCCCTATCCACATTATCTTCAGTACTATCAGCTTATATGTTATCCTGTCATTGAGCTTATTTTGTTGTATTATAACTTGAGGGCATGTTTGTTTTCCCAGCTGAACTTAATTCTCAAGGACAAGGAAATTTTTTTTCCTTTCTTCAAAAAAAAATTGAAGTATAATTGACATACAGCATTATGTTAGTTTCAGGTACACACATAATGATTCGATATTTGTATATATTGCAAAATGACCAGAAAATTTCTTATTTATAGAGGTATTTTTAATACCTAAGAGCTTTTAGATTATGGTCATGCTCAATATTCACTGTACTGAATGAAACTGTTACACAAAAATGAAATGGAATATTGAATATTCATTTGTAAAGAAAAATAGAAAATGAATACTGTTTTCTTTAATTATCATAGTATGCTAGTTTACTTTAAATATATATTTTTCCTTTTTTTGGATTCTACTAGTCTTTTCTTCAACTTAAGGTTTTTGAATTTGCTTTTATATTTAGTACTAAATTTTCCAAACCATACTCAATAGTGTGTCAGATTAATTGCACTGCATCTTCTATTCTCACTATAATCAGAATAGATTGATCCTACCCCAGAATATGCTCTCTGGTTTCACTAGAGAATGTAAACAACAGTAGTAAATTTTATATTTGTACTGACTTGTCATGTATATATGGGGCTATTTGTTACATATTAACATGAAGAAGTCCCCAATAGAACCTTTTAAATTTTCAGGGAAGAATGTCAATAGGATTTCCCATCAATAATTAATAATTAATAATGCTGTGGGGGCTAGCTCTATTATCACAAACTTGTAAGGAGGTTAAGGGACAGAATTATCATCCTTTTATTACAACAGTTAACATTTTCTCATACAGTTTCACTCTGTTCCCTTAAACTCAGTCTTTTAATGTTTGTGCCTTTATCAGAAAAATGTGAAAAAGTCAGTCCTCCTGCAATACTGAAAAAGATAGAAAGGACATGTGTACTGAATTAAGTCAATTTTATCTCTTTCTGGAGAATAGTGCATGCTCACTGTGAAACATTGTTTAATCTTTTATGTAATTTTAAATGTAAAATACCTATTAAAGTAGGTTATAGATAGTAAAGAAGAAATTAGACACATAGCTCTGTGAGATTTTATTGTAGTTACTCATTAGATTTTGGGTTCTTGGATGGTTTACTTGTGGCTTTTCTTTCACATTTCAGATTAAAGTAGATTTTATATTTGTATAACTAGTATGCTTTCAAATTTTGTTTATTTTCCCTGTTATTTTTGAATTTTTCTCATCTTTTAAAAACAGAACTTGGCTTTCATCTGATGCATTAGAAAACTTATTTAAATGTTATTAAATCATTAATATAAATAGTATATTTAGGCCACTTTGGATGAGAAATTTTCTGCTCACTGTCCATTTAATGAATTAATGTATGACCTAACATAGAACTAAAAATAAGAGACAGAAATCACATTTACCTGAAATCATTTTGGTTTTAACTCAATTTGTTAAGCTTTAGAAATGTAAATTATGCATATTTATTAAATACTTAAATCAATATACTAAGATAATGAAGAAAATGCATGTTTGTGTTATACTGCAGCTTTCAACTAACATTTGGATGAATTCATGAAAACTTACTCAACCTGCTTGTCAAATTTTCCTTTAAATAAACACAAGTTTAATATCAGAAGGGAAGAGTGCCTTGGTCAAATATGAATTGAATTCAGCCAGAGTAAAATCTCTTGACTACTTCATAGAGGCCATTGTTGATCACAAAATATCCCTAGCATCTCAAGAATCAAAGAAGAAAATTCAATCATAATGCCATATAATTATCTAACTTTTCTCTTGTCATTCTGTGGTGCACATTAAAGTACAATTAAAATGGTTTTCCTGGGAAATTTTTCATTCTGTAAAATGAGACTAATGACTGTTCTAGCCCCAATCAGCTTTCAGAACCATGAAGCAGTGACATGTGCATGCAAGCACTTTGAACATTGTTCCACTTCATGATTAAGAAGTACTATTAAAGATAAATCAGTATGAATAGCATAAATTTTGAAATGGGAATGGTTTTGTGTTTTATGAAAATAATATGTAATCACTGTTTATAAAAGTAAGTCAATAAAGAAGAAAGATAATCTGACCATAACACACCTCCCATATATAAACCCTATTAATGTCTTGTCACATTCCCTTCTCTCATTGTGTGTGTGTGTGTGTGTGTGTGTGTGTGTGTGTGTGTGTGTGTGTGTGTGTGACTATGTCCATGTCTATCTCTACTGCAGAAATATCTGGACATACCCACAGTCTTTTTCATGTGCTGATTAAATTGCCCACCCCAAGCCCCTAATACCACCAGCACGTTTTCATCTAAGTAGTAATTTTGGTGAGTCCCTTGGAAATAGGTAAAGACCAGCTCTTACATTCTCATCTTCTGCAGAAGCCTTTGTTTGTCTTAAGTTTGGAAATGTACAAGTTAACATAATGGTATTTCCTAATAGTAACTAGTGTTATTATTTATATGTGGTGTTAATTTCTGGTGTGATTTCCTACCATTTCTTTTCTTCCCTCTCTTCAACCCCGTCAGAATCATGAACACACGCACACACTCTCTCTCTCTTTTTGCAGGTTTACATCATTCACTAGTCAATCAAAATGCAAGGACTGTATTTCAACATCTCTGTGATTTTAGAATTGTTTTCACACTGATCTCTTGGTCTGAGCCTAGAATGCTCCTTCTTCATTTCCCTGCTTTCTCTGTGTGCCAATATCCTATATATCATTTACGATCTAACTCAAACATCAACTTCTCTGATGACACTATGCTGTTTTCCCATATGTTCTCGTAACTCTGTTTTGTTCATAAGCTGATATTTTTCTCATTCTATTATTGTTTTTGGTTCTGTCTCCCCAGTCAGATAAGCAGCTTACACTAAGCACTTAGTCAGGTCTTACTCATAGTTTTACTTCAGCTGTCAGCACAGAAAAGGCACTCAATATTTTTCAACTGATTTCTGCAAGATTATGATAAATTCCAAATTCAATGAGAACATAAGCAATGTTTAAAATGTGTGTGAAGATAACTGATTCATCAAATGTTACCCATCAAAATGATTTGTTTCTGCCTTTGACAGTGAAACAAAGGCTTAGAATTTGTGTTTTAGTATCTATTCTCTCCAGAAAATTGAAGCTGAGCAGAAATAGTTACACATTTAATACCACCTATGTTGCAGCCTGTACTTAGCATCCCCAAATTTATACTAGTTATATAAGAAGAAGATTTAAACATCCCTCCCTCCAAATTTGTTTTTAAAAAGTAACCGTGAATAACAGAATAAAAAGTAGAGAAAATTGTAAAAAATAGAAGGAAGCAGATAATTATGTCAACCTCCAAACACATCAGCTATTAGGTTTGTGCATTCTCTCCACACATACGTTTACATCATAGTAAAAATATCATCTTATTAAGCATTAACTGTATTTTAATATTTTGTTGTTTTCATAATCTGCTATATAACAGTCAATCAAGTAAAGAAGTATAATTTATTCAACTGTCGCCTTATTGTTGTTCCATTCTAATCTAATTTTGCCTGTTCAGTATTATAAAAATCCAACAGTGACTATCTGTGTATTTATCTTCATCTAACTTTTGATTTGAATTATCTCAACATAAATTTCATCCTTTGATTCTAAAATAACAGTGCTGTCTTTAATGGTGATTAAATCAGTTGAAAATATTATGAGGGGGTTAATATATTCAAAATTTATCTCTACAAGTACCACTGAGTTATATAGTCACACATCATTTAATATGTTTAGCAGTAAAAACAGATCTCTAAGGTCCCTTCTAGCTGCACATATCCATGGGTCTACTGAGTTTCATTGGTTCGAAGGCAAAACCATTTCTAGACTAAAATTGTAAATTAGTTCAGTAGGAAACCTTTTTATGTGTTGCATGAGTGAGAAAAAATGGAATTCACCTTACAAAACTTCACTACCCATGCTAGAATGTCTTTAAAATGTAAGATAGCTATATTTGCAAACAACTTGTGGCAACGTGTCCAAATAATTTCCATTTGAAAGAGTAATTATAGTGTTTCTTTAGAAACACTGATAAGAAAATAGAATTTTAAAGTGTAAGTGTTTCAGAGTAGAATTATTGGCAATAGCTAAACAAGAGGCATAGGACAGATAGTCAAGAGATCTGAAATGTTTCAGAGAATAATATTGCACCTGCTGCTTATAGCTCAAATTTTGTGGAATTTTAAAATACTGAGAAATTATAAATATTACAATGCATGGTAGAACTACATATTTAACATGCAACATAACATTTCTACTTACCCTTCTAAAAATAGATGCAAAAAAGGTTCATATGCCCAGATAACTTAATAACTGATTTTTAAAGCTTAAAGTATTAATTTTACCTGAACATTTGATCTTTAATATCCATCAGTGTTTTTAGGATAAGTAGCTATTGTTCCATCCAAGTCATTTTTGATGGAACATGACTAAGCAGTTCCTACCTTAAAAAATACAACATGAATTTCCTTTTGGCCATCAGCAGTGTGACTTATACTGGATTGAAAGGCCCATACTGAGTTCAGTTGTAGACATTGTTTTTGAGTTTATGGAGAGGTACTACTAAATACTGTATAAGAGTAGCCTCATACAATTCAAACTCAAGTTGTTATTATATTTAAATGATTTCATGTTTAGTGAGAATTTTTTGAAAGGACTGAGGCTAGATAAAGATGACTATTTGCTCTTCCACCACTGACATTTGACTACACTGCTTTCATGTGTTCACTCAATAACAACAGCAATGGCAAATACATATTGGGAGAGAGAGACAGAGAGAGAAATAGAGATTCTGGGGATAATTTGGTAAAAAAAGGAGGCACAGTATCTGCTTACATTGAGCCTAAAATCTAGCTAGATGAAACAAGTGAAAAAATGAGAAAACTTCTTTTTGTGGTGACTGCTACAAGGAAGATAAAACAGGGTAGTGTGATAGTCATTACACTGGGAGGGTTGAGACTGGTAACAGAATGGTCAGCATGGCTTGAGGTCTTGAAATTTGAGACTGAGTGAAGAGAATAATTCAGTGATGAGAACATCTGGGGGAAAATTGTTCCATAGGAAACATCAAATGCAAAGATACTAGGGCAGAAATAATCATAGATTGTGCAAAGAATAGAAAGAAACCTACCATTACTTGAGCATAAAGGAGGTGAGGTATAATGGTAAAAGTAAGGGAACAGATTGTCAGCCTTTGCATGCTCTAATGCACATTTTGAATGACGTTTGAAGCATATCAAGGTATATTACATGGTATATTTTCAGGACAAGATTTGTGGTTTCCTAACAGATATATAGGACTACCTTATAGTTATTATAGTGAAATTCATATTATACTGGTATACTTGTATTAGTATATTCATAGGATTACTGAATTAAGTTTGCACATATCACTTATGGAGGCCTTACTATGGGTCAGAACACTAAGCATTATGTATAATGTTTCATTAAATCCTCACAACAGCCTTACTTTGTAAGAATTTATTATTACTCCCTCCCTTTTTTTCCACAGATGAAAAAACTGTAGAAATTGAATGAGTTGCTCAAGGTCATACTGATAAGAGACAGAGACTGGATTCTAACAGAGTTCTGGCTGACTCCAAGGACACCACACAATCTGTAGGAGAATTTTCATCCTGAATGTGTTACGGTCTGAGCAGCTTGCAAGTCAGGGTTTTTCAGCTGACACATTGGTAGTAGTAACATTAATAACATAAATTCAGCGAACAAACCTTGTTCTAAGTGCTTTATATGCATTAAGTCATTGAATCCTTACAACAACTTTATGAAGTAGGTGTTACTGTAATGTCCATTTTATAGACGAGGCTATGAAGCACAGAAAGATTAAGCCATTCGCCTTACATCACAAAACTAGTAAAGCGGCAGTGCTGGATTTGAAGCCAGGAATCTGACTCCGACTTGTGGCCTTAGCAACTGTTCTTCAAATGCCTCTCAAATGTAAAAATTAAAAAAGGTAAAACACAAGGCCACAAGTGAGGGCAACAGACAAGTATAGCTTTGGTCTTTTGGATCAGTTTTCAGACCAAAGCAAACAGGGCCTGAAAGTCTCGTACAGAGAATGAGGCCTTTCTGAGGGCCACACTCCTCAAAGCTCCAGAGCTGAACAACTGTGTTCTTACTCGTTTTCCACAGGTGCACAGTGGTCACTTTAGGAGAAACATTGTTTTTACTTTTCTTTTCCTTTCTTTCTTCCTTCCTTCCAGCTTTACTCCCTCCCTCCCTTCTGTCTTCAACTCTTTCTGATATATTGTAGAGTGTTTAGCATCACTGGCCTCTAAGCACTAAATGACAACAGCACGGCCTCCTCCTACCCCTCCCGTCATTAGGACTACAAAGACCTCCAGCAAATTCCAGGAAAAATCCTTATGTCAACCAAAGTGCTTTTGCTTACCTATACCTCATGGGAAGCCATCTTATCTACTACGGCAGAAGGAAAGTTAACACTGGTTGAATATCAGCTATGTGCCAAACATATATTGTGCTCGGCTATATTTGTATTGTGTGTATATACACATCTTTTTCAACTTGTATAGTAATTTTATAACCTTGTGAGGTAAGGATATTATCTCTAATGTAAGCATATATACATAAGCATATATATACTACATACGTTATTATCAGCTCTTAATATCAGTTAATAAAATTCATCTACAATAATTAAAATAAAATGATAAAAAAATGGATATCAGCATGGGAAAAGATGTAATATACATATATATAAGCATCAGAAACATAATTTACTATAGTCTTACAGTGGTAGGGATAGGAAATTTAATTGAGGTCTACGTAACAAAGGCATGGCATCACAATGCCTGAGCAGTTGGGATGGCTGTCATACATGGCTTCACCTATCATGGCCACATCAAAAACTTTTGGTATTTACCCTAGGCATGGTTTTCTCTTTCAAATAAGCTCCAAGAATGGAGAATATGGTGTCTGTGTTCCTAACTCATGATTCAGGTTTCATCTAAGAATGTCTGTAGAAGGTTCAGGCTGGTCAAGGATTATCTTTTCATCTTTAGTAGGTAACTGATTCTTAAGAGTTCCCATCTCTTCCAGAGCAAGAATTCTATGGAGCCAAGGCTCTGAGGAGGGAGTCTCAAAAAAGACCTGGAAATATTTATCTCTAGAAATTTTAGAAAATAGAGTTGTTGGCTATTTTTCTAGATGGAGTGACATTTTGAAGCAAGGCATAGAACTAGGCTAACTGAAAGAAGTAACTTTTTGGACCATGTGATTAGCTAAAAAAGTATAGAGAAAGTAAATTGCTGTACATTAACAAAGTCATCATCATTTTTTATCCTATACATCTCCCCAATCAATGACTTTTCTGTTAATTTAGATGTCACTTGAACTGATTTTCAATGTCAATAATTAGGAGCTAGGAATAGACTATGTTGCAATAAAAAATTTGTTTACTTTCAAGAGTAAAGTGCTGACTAATGTGATTTAAGTATTATTGTAGCAATAAAATGATTTTTCGAAGTCTAAAAATGGGAAGTCAAAAGCTAGAATTTCGAAAGTGATCAATTACAGAAAATAATCTAATTTTGTTTTTAATTTCCCTCCATATTGATATCATAATCTTATTTTGCAAATAAGAATATTTTCTATACCAGTATTGTTTTTATGCTGATTAAGAACCAGCGATTAGTTACTCCTCTACATTTTGAAGTGGGTACCTCTTCTTGATATATATTTTTCATTGATAAAAGTTTATGTATCTAATCTTTTGTCCTTGAAATTCAGTCTTACTTGAGCATCGATGATAATGTCAGCACAATTATGACAATGTTGTAGATTAAATAACTTGTGTTGCATAACTGTTTCATAATGTTTATAATACTTCAGATTGATTTCCAAAAAAGTACCAATTTATCCTCCATTTCTCCTCATTCTTGCTAACACTAGTATTATATATTTAAAGAATAACCTCTGCCAGTGCAACTGAGAAAATTATATTTTATATTAGTATTTGTATTTCTTTGATTCTAACATCCTTGTAAAGGGGAATATTTTAAGTATGTTAAATGGTCATGTATTTTAGGAATTGCATTTCCATGTCTCTTACCCATGTTTGTCCTATTTTGGGATTTTTTTTCTTTTCAGTGTAAGAGCTTTACTTACATTAAATATGTTAACTTATTGTCTAGCTTATACAATGCAAATTATTTTTCCGTTTAGTTCTTTGACTTTGTTTTTGTTAATGGTGGGTGTTTATTTTAAAATATACAATATTCTAATTTGCCTGTAGTAAAATATACCATCTTTTTCCATGTTGATATCCTTCTATTTTCTATATCATTTTATTTTAAATAGATGTGTAGATGAATTTTATTAACTGAAAATAAGATATGATCATAACTGCTTTCTTGCTAAATTTACTTGTGCTTCCTTGGTTACTGATTCTTCCATTTAAATGGTGGCATTGCCATGCCATTCTTTTAAGAGGGAAGGAGGATGGAGAAAGATTTTTACTGGAATTTTATCATATGCATAGTTTTGAGGAGAATTTGTGTATGTATAACATGCACTCTTACCACTTTTCTCACAATTTATTTACATCTCTTTTTTATCTATTCCATTATTAAAACTATTTTTAAGGTCTTGCAAATATCAGGTACTCAACATTTTCAGTTAAAAGCATTTCAAGATATTTTATACTTACTATAATGTTGCTATTTGCAATAAAATATGTTATTGTTTTTTTACTTCCCAATTTTCATACATTTTTAAAATTTTATCATTGTGTAGTTAAGTCCACAATATTATGCTGAATGAAGTTCTGATAGTTGCCATCCATGTCTTGTTCCTTATTTTAATGGAAGTTTTTCTAACATTTTACTGTTATGTACTATATTAATGTTTATTACAGTTTTTAATAAATGTGCTGTGAGGTATAATTTACATATCATATAACTTACTTATTTCAATTGTATAATTGAATGCTATTTAATAAATTTACAAAGTTGTACAATCATCACCCAAGATTTTGAGATGTTTCCCTCAGCCCACAGAGATCCTGCATGTCCATTTTCAGTTACTCACTTTTCCCAGTTTTAACCCAATGTCTCTGTATTTCATTCCTCTTTATTGTCAAATAATATAATAGCATTCCATTGTATGGCTATGCCATGTTTTGTTTATGGCAAATTTAAACTAGTTCCTCTCTACTGTTTATTTCACTGTTAGTATTCTTTTAATCAATGGATATTGTTAGCATTGTGAAATTTTGATTAAAAATATCTACATTTTTCTTTGTGTCAGGACCCTTTGAATTAGCATGAATTTATTTGTTCCTTGAGGATATAGCTCACTAATACCAATCTTTGAACCCAGCTCATTTGTTAGAGGTTTCCATTTCTACCATGATTATCAATTTATTCACACTTTTATTTGTGATTCAATCTCTGTAATTTTTTAACAGAAAATTATTTAATTAATTTAGATTTTAGTCATAGAGTTGTGCTGGTAATATTATATTTCTTATCATATTAAAATCATCCTATCAGTTTTTAAATATTCATTCTAAAACAAATACAAAATTATATAAGAGAACAACAGTCATCTGAATTTTCAACACAAAGATATAACAAACATTAATATTTATATAATCATTCTTCCTGGTATGTACCTATGGTGACACATAAACCCCAAACACAACCTCACAGACACACTGTAACTCCGGGGGAAAATATGTTCCCACTTGTGGGCAAATAACCTTTGAAGCCAAAATCAGTCAAAGGGAGAAAGAAAGTGGGAGAAACCCATTTATTGCTTACAAACAGTTGTCTATTTCTGCTTATCCATGTCTCTTATAACCTGCCTACAAAAGGACACCACCAAACTTCTCCAGTCCAAATATGCCCTCACTCCCCCACCCCTTGTAATCACCTACTGATATGGAGATGGACTACTTCTCTCCATTCCTTGGAAACACGTATTGATATGGAGATGCACTAAGGCCAGGCGAGAGATTCTGGAAATATTGCAGTTTTACCCCCCACCACACACAACACCATTTCAAATGAATGGGCTCATAAGCATGCTCTATGTCTTTAACCTAATTTTAACATGCAACAATATCTCCAGAATATCTTTGCAAGTCTATAAAGATCTACAGCACTTTTTTCAACTTCTGCACGGGTCATTTGCATTATATATGCATATATCTTGATTTCCTTTATCGATGTATGTTTTAGGGATATTGTTTCTTATATTTTGTCTTTAAAAAGTAACAATGAACAAGCTTATGCATAAATATTATCCTACTCTTAAAAGACTAAACTTTAATATCTGGATTTGAAGAACAAATAGTAAGCATATTTTATATTTTTTATATATTATTCCCATACTGCCTTCTGGAACAGTTTACATTCCTGCTGATAGTATATGAATGAATTAATTTCTCTTCATTATTTACTTAACTGTCTTTTTGGTATTTCTTATGTTAACTGATATTTTAGGTAAACTATATTTCATTGCTTGTACTATTACATATTTGAACATTAGTAAGGCTAAGTGTGCTTTCATATATTTGATAATAATTTATGTTGTTTTTATGAACTTCATATTCACATCCTTTATTTTTATTGATCTGTCTTCTGTTAATTTCATTTCAAATCTTTTTTGTTATTTGTTATAAATATTTTCCTCGGGTCCTCAGTTGTCATTTAATAATTGTGTAGTGATGAACGGACCACATTTATTTTAGTTTTTAAAAATGTTTTTATTTTTTAGAGCAATTTTTCATCTGCAGCAGCGTTGAATGAAAGGTATAGAAGATTCCCAAATACCTCCTGCTTCCTCACATGCATAACCTCTCCATTATCAACATCCCTCATGAGACTGGTACATTTGTTACAACTGATGAACCTATAATGACATGTCATTATTATCCAAAGGCAACAGATTACATTAGGGTTCTCTCCTGGTGTTGTACATTCTGTGGGTTTGAACAAATGTATAATGAGATGAATCCACCATTACAGTATCATATGGAGTAGTTTCACTGCCCTAAATATCCTCTGTGCTCCACCTATTCATCCCGCTCTTCCTCCAACCCCTGGTTATCATTGAGGTTTTAACTGTCTCTTTAACTTTGCCTTTTATAGAATTTACCATGCAGTATGTAGCCTTTTCAGATAGGCTTCTTATACTTAGCAATATGCATTTAAGTTTCTTCTATGCATTTTCATGGCTTGATAGCTTATTTATTTTTAGTGCTGAATAATAATCCATTGTTCTGATATATCACAATTTATTTATTCCACTGAGGTACATCTTAGTTGTTTTCAAGCACTAGGAATCGTGAATAAAACTGCTCTAAATACCCATGTGGAGATTTTTGTATGGATATAAGTTTTCAACTCCTTTGGGTAAATATCAAGGAGCACAATTGCTGTATCAAGAAGAAAGACAATAAGAGAAAAGAAAGTATCAAAGGAGGCAGAAAAAAATAAAATGCCACCAATAAGTACTTACATATCAATAATTACTTAAAATGTAAATAGGTTGAATTCTCAAATCAAAAGGCAGAGTAGCTGAATAGATAAAAATGTAGGACCCAAATATGCTGCCTACAAGAGAGTTTACTTAGCTTTAAGGACACATATAGAGTCAGAGTGAAGAGATGGAAAAAAATCTTCCATGCAAATAGAAATCAAAGGAGTCCATGAGTAAGCTATACTTATGTCAGGCAAAATAGACTTTAAGTCAATAATTTAACAAGAGATACAGAAGGTCATTAATAATGATAGAGATGTTAATTCATCAAGAGGATATAGCAAATATTTTCAAGCCATTATCTGATAAAGGGTTACTATCCAAAATTATAAGGAACTCTTACCTCTAAATACAAAAAAAAAAAAACCCCAAAACCAAGCTATTTAAAACATGGGAAAAGGACTTGAATAGACAGTTTTTCAAGAATAATAATAAATGGACAACAGGTACATGAAAAAGAATTCAGCATTATTAATTATCAAGGAAATTCAAATCAAAACCACATTGTGGTATCACCTCACACCTGTTAGAATGGATATCGTCAAAAAGCAAGAGGTGGCAAATGTTGGTAAGGGTGTGGGGAACAGGGCACCTTCACTTATTGTTAGCAGAAATGTCAATTGTAGTCATTATGGAAAACAGTATGAATATTTCTAAAAAAATTAAAAATAGAACTGTGATATGATCCAGAAATTCCACTTCTGGGTATATATCTGATGGAAATATGTTGAACAGTCTAAGTATCTGTCATGGATAAATGGATAAAGAAGTTTAATATATATATATATATATTATACATATATAATACATATAATTAACTTACATATATAATTATATAAAAGTTTACATTATATATTTAAATTATAAGTACATATAATATGTACATACATATTATATGTATAAAATAAATTTGTTTATATTTAAATATATATATATATTTAAATATTCAGACATGAGAAAGAAGGTAATCCT
Organism: Manis javanica; assembly: GCF_040802235.1. Lineage (NCBI taxonomy): Eukaryota > Metazoa > Chordata > Mammalia > Pholidota > Manidae > Manis > Manis javanica. The sequence goes on from NC_133174.1 coordinate 115,783,576, forward strand.
GCCATTCTGCAATATGGATTAACCTATAGGATATTATGCTAAGTGAAGTTAGCCAGACAAGGACAAGTACTGCATGATCTTACTTATTGTGAAATTTATAAAAAAAGTAAAACTTGTAGAAGCAGAAAGTAGAGTGATGGTTACCAGGTGCTATGTTGTAGGTTAGATGGGGAGATTTTGGTCAAAGAATACACATCTTCAGTTATAAGATGAATAAGCTCTCAGGATCTAATATACAGCATGGCAATTATAGTTAGTAATACTGTGTTGTGTACGTGAAATTTCCTGAGAGTAAACCTTAAGCATCCTCACCACAATAATAAAAAGGATAACTATGAGAAGTGATGAATGTGTGAATTAATCAGATTGTGGTAATCATTTCACTAAGTATATTTATGTCTAATTACCATGTTGCACACTTTAAATATATATAATTTTATTTGCCAATTATATCTCCACAAAGCTGGGGAGAAAAGACTGCAACATAGAAACCTTGTGTGAGATTCCAGACTGATAGCCTGATATGGATTTTGGACTCAAGATTGTAACATCAGCTCTTCCCTAAATTTCTAGCTTGCCAGCCAGCTCTACAAATTTCAGACTTCCTAGATAATAAAATAGTGTGAGCCAATTCATAAAAATCTCTCTATGTATATTATATTCACACATGTATATAATAATAATTCCACCTATGAGGGCTCCTCTATCGTGACCTAATCACATCCCAAAGGCCCCACCTCCTAACATTATCACATTAGGATTTCATCCTAATTCTAATACATCCTAATACCCCACATCCTAATACACTGCATTAGGATTAAAACATATGAATTTGGGGGTCACATAGTCTATAACAAGGAGATTGAGAAGACAAAGGGGAAAAAATCAGGAAATGGTATTACAAAGTCCAAAGGTAGAAAACATTTCCAGTGTCTGGCCTTTAACTTTAAGTGTCTTTTAAATAGCATCTTGATGCAGTGTGAAAAGGCAACAGTTTATGAATGCCTTTATTGGCAGCGTTGCTCATTACATATCATCTCTGTAAGATGTGATTCACAGAATTGGTCTGTGTTATGAACTTTGTGTCCCCCTATTTCTTATAGGCCCTGCTTGTCTCACATGCACAGAAGTTGATTAAACTGGGAAATAGTCTGCAGAGGAAAAATGTTTAGCAATGAACTTGGTAATGGAGTCTGTTCTCTTCATAGAATTTTTTACAGGTTCCCTTGGGAAAGTTAATAGGACAATAGCACATTACAACTGCAGGAGTTTTATTTCACTGCTGAATGAGTTGCACTGTATTTATTATTCCATGCCTTAAAATTCAACTATTATTAAGTTCTTTGCTGTCATGAGCTTTGACCAAAAATTAATAATATTTCATATTCTAAATGTTTTGCTCACTAAATTGTACATGAGGAAAAAAGCCATTAGTTCTGAGATGTTATTTTGGTCCTAACTCTAATGCCAGTGAAGAGGTATGAAAACTATAGACACAACGGAGAAAATACTGTCAGTATAATTGCTCTCTTCTCATTTACCATCTTGTATTTTCTTATTTCCTGGATCTAATTTACAAATCATTTTCACTTTAATTGTCTTTATACCTCACTTGCATACTATAATAGTCATACAGAAAATAAAATAATTACATATTTCCAGGAGGCTTTAATTTGGGAGTATTTGCACGCAATGTTGACAGTTGTAGAAAACAGTGGAATGCTCAACTGATCTAGTTTAGCTTTCTCATAAATTCAAATTATTAATGCAAATGTCGAAAGAGTAAAAGATTCTAGGTTTGGTACACCCTTGAGTATGTAGGGAAGGAAAAAATATTTTTCCTCTACTCATCTTGTATCTCTGGCTGAGGTTCTGTAAATTAGACTAACAAAAGACAGATTAACAAGAGAAAAACAAACAGAAGTTTATTATGCATGGATGACTCAAAGGGCTGCTTAGAATTTGGGCTTATAGACAATCTTAAATAAAAGAACAATAAGTGTTTAGAGACAAGACAAGGAAAAGGACTGAGCTTCTGGGGGCAGCAAATTTTGAGAAAGCAAATATATGGGGAAATTGGTGGTAAATAAGGGGTAATTTTAGCAAGTTTTATTATGTAGATTCCTCTGATACTGTCTCTAGACTGATAAGGGTCTAGAGTTATCTCCAGTGATTAACTTCTGTCCTTCCTGGTAGAGAAGGGACATTTTAAAAATTTTATGTCCTGCTTTTAGGAAAATGGGTTAGGAAGAGAGCTTTCCTTATATCTGCTTCTTCTCAATTGCCTTCAGCTTTTTCAAAACAATCTTTATATTGAAAGCGGCACATTTTGGAGTGGCATATTCTGCAACTCCTCACTCATCTCTATCAAAGAGAACTTGTGTTGCATGGGAAGATCTTATCTCAAAGGAACTGCCTCTCTTATGGCTTTTTTTTCACTTCCAGATGTAATTTTTCTCTTTGCCATATATAATGCTGTATAGTGGATGTGGGATAGGACTTCTTGGCTTTCTAAGGAAGGATATAATTCTAGATTGACTTTAAGACTTCTAACTTCAAATCAAATGGGTAGATGGTCATTATATAGATTACAGAAGAAGCAAATTGTGTGGGGAATGTGATGAGTTCAGATTCACACATTCATGTTTTTAGTTTGTATTTAATATGGCATGTTCAATGGAGATATTGAATATGCAGCTGGAGTTTGTAGTCCAAGGGGAGATCTTGGATTTGCAGCTGTAGTGAAAATGGAAGTTCCTATAGCCAGGATCCTCACCTGAACCTAATCTACTTGTCCACTGTGCATGTGCAATGTATAATAAGTCTACTGCATAGGCACATGTTTACACACCTGTTGGCAATGAGCCATTGTTGTCCATGTTGCTACATAAAGAGCTCTGCCCAGGGCTCTCCCAGGGGTATCTGGAGGCAGACACAGAGAAGGATTGTGGATTTGCAGGATGCAGAAGTGATTCTAGAATTCAACCTGCCACTATGAGAATAAAACTTGGTATAAACCCTTTTACTCTCAATGTTCAGTTGTCATTATTCAGTCTCACTGAATCCAGAGTGAACTTTCCCAGAGCTAAAATCCACCTCCAGGAAGAGAGCAGGGTTGGGAATCTTTTAGCCTTATAAATAGAAATTGAGGCCATGCATATAAATGAGATTTTTTAGGGAGACAATGTAGAGGATGTTCAAGAAGGTAGAGGAGGAAAACACATTTACTGGTTAGGTGATATTTAATATTCAACTAAAAATATTTAATATTTCTTGAATGTTCATTATGCCCAATTTTGATGCTAAGTACTTAGTAATGAAAATCTCATTTAATTTTCATATAATCATATGAGATAGATACTATTATAATTACTTTCGTTTTACAGATTAGTCTTAGAGAGGTTAAGAGACTTGACCAAATCACATATCTACTAAGTAGTAGAGTCAGGAATTGGACTTAGCCTATGGTCTTGACCAATGTAATATGCTTTCCAACTATTTATTGAACAGACAAGCACAAAATAAGGCACTCAAAACAAAGCAGTGGAAAGGAAGACAATCCTGCTTTCATGCAGCTTAGTTCCTTGGAGTGAGACAGGCCTTAAACTTTTGAGTCCATAAATAAATAAAAATATAAACCAAAATTGTGTTAAGGGCTATGAAGGCAATTAATTGTGATGGTATGACAAGGAGGGGGGAAGAGACTTGAGGTTAATTAGTTGAGAAAGACAGCTTTGATAATATCTAACCTGAGAATTCAAGAATGAGAAGAAGCCAGAGAAAGAGCTTAATAAGAATAGAGAACAGCATGCAAAAAGACCTTGAGATGAGACAGGATGAACAAAGGGAAGAGTGGCATCAGATGAGACTGGAGAAGGCAGAAGTCAAATCAAATAAAGCCTTGCAGGCTGCATGGAGTAGTTTAGATTTTATTCTAAGAATAGAAAAGCATTGAAAGGTTTTAAGGAGAAGTCATATGATTTAATTTATATATAAAAAATATCATCTTGGTTGCTGTCCAAAGAATAGATTGCAGGGAGATAAGGGTGGAAGAAAAGAGGACCAAGAGGAAACTGCTACTCTTGCAAAGAGAAGAGAAATTAAAAATGAGAAGAGAAGAGGGAGTCTAAATCCATGGAATTCAAGATTAAGGTATACCATTGTTTTGGGATTGGATAAAGAAGAACTGGCAAAGAGAATTGTAAAGAAGTAAACAGTGCTATAAAAATATTTGACAATTTAACCACTCTCTTCTTAGAATATTCCTCTCTATTGGCTTTAATGACAATACACATTCTTGGTTTTCCTTCATTGCACCTAAAGCGTCACTGGCCTTAGTATAGCACAGAGAAGATAAGCAGCGACTCTGCAGCATCTTATATGCTGATGAACAGTGACTGCAGTAGGGTGTGGGGGGGTGACTTGAATATATGGGTGAATATAGTAACCACAATGTTGCTCATGTGAAACCTTCATAAGATTGTGTATCGATGATACCTTAATAAAAAAAGCCATTGGCCTTTAATAGGAAAAGATAAACTTCTTCCATGATAAAAGAGGAAGGTAGAAATATGATACACTGATGCATGTAAGTTTGTAGATTTGGTTGTGGAAGGTGATGCAGGTGGCTTTTATGATCTCAGTGAAGTGTAAGGTGATGCGATAAGGTAAGGGTGAATATGGAATGGGCTGGGGGAGAGAGTCACTGGACATGAAGCAGGAATGGTCTGAGAAGTAGGATAAGAACTAAGAGAGAATGATATTACAGAAAATTGGGGAAAGAAAAGCTTCCCAAAGATAGGGACAATCTCTGTTATCAAGTGTTGTTTATAAGTTAATTAAGGTAAAGAAAATATTTTACATCAGAAAGTTTTTCTTGTTATTAATGAGAGCAGATTCAGCAAAATAAAGGTAGGAGCCAGAGTAAAGCAGTGTGAAGAAGAGTTGCAAGATGAGGAAATGGAAATGGTGAGGGAAGACAGACATGTAAAGATTACCCAAGAAAAGAGGGGAAATGAAAATAGCAAGAAAGGTGACTTCTTTGAGGGAGGAATTTATTTCATTGTATTGTTTAAATCAGAGATGCCAGAGCATGTGACTATAGGCTATAGGGAAGTGTCCAGTAAAGGAGAGGTTGAAGGGAGAGAACAGAGAGGGGATAATTGATGGAGAGAAGTCCTGAGGAAAACTACCTGGGATGAAGTCAAGAACACAGGTGGAAGTGATTGTAAATTTGACTATGTGGTTATAGACTATTCTAAGAACATTTATAGGAAGGTTGGCCTGCTGACATTTTCTGAAGTTCCCCACTGGATAGAACCATAATGTGTTTTGTATGCTTAAAGGTATTCATTAATATTTCAATACAGCTGAATGTTTTTTATGATTACGTTGTCTTATACAAAATTGCTTAAGTAGCTAAGGAGCTAATTATCCCTCCCCCACACATATTTATTCCTAAAGGCATATATGTGACTCTTCTTTAAAGATCCTTCTTTAATTAGTATTTCTTTCTTTTTTCCTGTTTATGTTATGAAGGATTAAATATTAATATATTGTCTTTGATTTAACCTACAGTGAATATAAATGGTATTCTGGAAAAAGAAGAAAAAAGCCTGACTTCAATTTTACTTGCTACGCCTCTGCTGAATACCTCATTAGTGCTTTATTTAATTCATGCAGAAAAGGTTAAAATGTACTAGAAGTGACAATTCCTAAATGGAAAGCACTGTGCTTCTGTTTCAGTCTTGCAGCAAAAATACAATCATTCTAGGGAAAGCAAAGTGCTAGGGAAGAGTTGTCAGATTTGGTAGCTGAGTTGAGTTACTATGTGGCCCTCTGAGAGGCAGGGACATTAGAAGCAAAGGGACCTGGATGAATGCAATCCCATCACTTCTCTGGGAAACAGATGAATTGGGCTGCAGAGGATATTGTAGTGTCCACTTTCACAGGCTCTTTTAGAACTTCTGTACAGCTGAAATATCACTTTGATATACTGTAATATGGTCTGGGCTTATGAATGCAAATTAAAATGAAGAATTGAGGGGGTAACTATTTTTTATTCCTCACATCTCTTTTCTGGTTAGCTGCCTGTGTTGGCAACAAGGGACCTTCTGAATAGGAAATCTGAATAACTGATGATGTGTAAATAGCCCCATTTGTACATCTGAGAAATAAAAATCCTTCCTTTTACAGTAACACTTTGGCATTTGTCATATTAGGGCCATCACAGCTGTAAGGGATGAGGATTACACACATAAATATGGAAACTGAAGAGTCCAATCCTCCAAAATATTTTCAAGTGTAATTATCTCTACATGACCTGTGTACATAGAGCCATTGTTATTTTTCCCTTATAATTGCTTGTCATTTATTCTGCAGTATAAATGAACTAATTCAGTTAAATTGCAGTGTTATAATTGTAATGAATGTGATATTATTGTGCATTTCAAATACCTAGGGGGCATCCCTTCTCCAGGTATTTTCTTCAAATATTTTATTTTCTCTAGTATTTCCTTAATTGGAAAGTGACCCTTTAAGTTCTAGATTATGGGTCCAAATGAGTTTTCTTGGCTGCTCTTGAACAAGCAATGAGGTATATAAGCAGATGCCTTGTGAGTTATATTGGGAACACATGTCTTCCTGATGGCAGTCTTTATTGTTTGGTCCAGCTAATAATATTCTCTTTTAGGCAGATCAACAGATATGAATTAGTGATTTTAACATATGAAAAACTAAGCCATGAAATATACTTCATTACTTTAACAATACTTGAATAATGAAAAATATCATAATATGTTTTAATAAGGAAATCACACTAGGTTCTGGATAAAAGAAAATTATGCACAGCAGTCACTATCTTCATGAGCAAAGATATTTAATTAACAAAAGACTATGTTAAATCACTATAGAACTTTGAGAGTTTCAAAATGATTCACATACATCTATTGGGTGCTTATCACAACTGCATACTGTAGGGATCTGAACATTAAAAAGAGTAAACCAAGTCAAAACCTAGAAAGAAAAATGTATTTATAATGCACAGTAGAGATGGTTCATATCCAAGTAAGAGAACTGAGGTAATTAAGTTCAAATGCCTTGGTCCAGTCAATTTTACTTCTAAGGATTTCTCCTATGAAATACTCGTGGTTCTGTAGGATCATTGGCTGAAGTTGAAGTAAGATTGTTCTTTTTATTCCAGGCCACAAATTAACTAACAGGTTTTGTTGATAAGATAGTGAGTCTGATATTCAAAACTTGAAGAAGCATACATTAATTAGATGGATTCCCCCTCCCCAGTAAATTCCTTTAATAGATACTCAGGATAACATTAAGTAATAATCAGATGTTTCCCTCAATGTTTTTCAGACCTCTGCTTAAACAGTTTCAAATGTAATAACTCTCAGTCTTATAAGGGGAACGCAAAAAGATGTTTTTCCATGTCCAAGCAATGGGACACATACTCAGCATTTCTTCTTCCTTCATTGCCCTAAAACCCTTCTTTATATGCAGGATGAAGAAGATGACATCAAATGAAAACTGCTTGATCAATGTGGGCATGTGGGGCAAAACTTTGATGTTTGCTAACAGAAATAACACAAAGTTTTAAGCATGCGAAAATTCTCAAATATCTGATGCTATCTTTCCCTTCTCTTTTTATATATTATCTCATAGGACTTATAAACATCAAATTTTGCTATACTAAGCTCTACTGACCATTTACTAAGTCCATATGTTCATACATGAAAGAAGTATTGTCACATAGCAAATAGCCAGAGCTTTGGAGTACAGAGGCAGTATTGTCCAATTTGATCTCCTTGGCACTCAGCTGCACAAGGATTACGTACAAACACATGCATATACACACACAGACACAAACACTACAATTAATATCCTTATTTATCGATTGAAGTTCCATTTGTAATGGTAAACATTGACAGCAGTCTAAGTATTTGTAAATAGGCAATTTAATAAATGTAATTCAGTACAAAGTTAAATGAAACACTATAAACCTAAAACTATGAAAGGAAATCTACATTTAGTGAAATTAAAAGATTATTAAGAGAGTGAATTGAAGAACAGCTATGCAAAGTATAATTTACCTGCATAAAATATGTACCTATATGTTTATATATGAGTGAAAATATTAGGAGGATGAATATATAACTGATTCTTTTTTTTCATATTTTTCAATTTTTTTAATTGAAGTATAGTCAACACACAATATTGATTTCAAGTGTACAACATAGCAATTTGGCAGTTATCTACATTACTACATGCTCACCCCACTGTGTAGTTACTATCTGTCAAGAAAGATATTACAATATTATTGACTGTATTCTCTATGCTGTACTTTCACCCCCATGACTACTTTATGTTATACTTGAGATTTTGTGCCTCTTTATCCCTTTCACCTTTTTCACCTCCCCTAATCTTTCCCCAGAGTAACCACAGTCTTTACTCTGTGTTTGAGTATATTTTTGTTTTGTTCATTTCCCTTGTTTTGTTTTTCCACATATAAGTGAAATCATATGGTATTTGTTTTTCTCTGCCTGACTTATTTCACTTAGCAAAAAAACCTCTAAGTCCATCCAAGCTGTTGCAAATGGCTAAATTCTTTTATCACAGTCAAATAATATTCCATAGTATATATATATATACCATCTCTAATTGATCAATTCATCCATTAATGGACTCTCAGTTGCTTCCATATCTTGGATATTGTAAATAATGCTGCAACAAACATGGGGATGTATGTATCTTTTTGAATCAGTGATTTCATTTTCAGGCATATTCCCAGAAGTGGAATTACAGGGTCATATGGTATTTCTATTTATATTTTTTTTCATATTTCAAATTTTTTAAATTAAGGTATTATTGATATACTCTCTTATGAAGGTTTCACATGAAAAACAATGTGGTTACTACATTTATCCGAATTACTGAGTCCCCCACCATGCAGTCACTGTCCCATCAGTGTAGTAAGATGCCACAGAGTCATAATTTGCCTTCTCTGTGCTACACTGTCTTCCCCATGATCCCTCCCACATCATATGTGCCAAACATAATCCTCCTCAATCCCTTTCTCCCTCCCTCCCCAGATGCCCTCCCCCATCCCTCCTCTTTAGTAACCACTAGTCCCTTCTTGGAGTCTGTGAGTCTGCTGCTGTTTTGTTCCTTCAGTTTTGTTTCATTATTATACTCCACAAATGAGGGAAATCATTTGATATTTCTATTTCTCTGCCTGACTTATTTCACTGAGCATAATACCTTCTAGCTACATCCATGTTGTTGCAAATGGCAGGGTTTGTTTCTTTCTTATGGCTGAATAACATTCCATTGTGTATATGTACCACCTCTTCTTTATCCATTCATCTACTGATGGACACTTAGGTTGCTTCCATATCTTGGCTATTGTAAATAGTGCTACAATAAACATAGGGGTGCATATGTGTTTTTGAATCTGAGAACTTGTATTCTTTGGGAAAATTCCTAGGAGAGGAATTCCAGGGTCAAATGGTATTTCTATTTTTAGGTTTTTGAGGAACTTCCATATTGCTTTCCACAATGTTTGAACTAGATTACATTCCCATTAACAGTGTAGGAGGGTTCCTGTTCCCCTTTCTCTGCATTCTCACCAGCACTTCTTGTTCTTAGTCTTTTTGATCTAGCCATCCTAACTGGTATGAGGTGATATCACATGGTCGTTCTAATTTGCATATCCCTGATAATTCGTGATGTGGAGCATCTTCTCATGTGCCTGCTGGCCATCTGAATTTCTTCTTTGGAGAATTGTCTGTTCATATCCTCCATCCATTCTTTAATTAGGTTATTTGCTTTTTGGTTGTTGAGACATGTGATTTATTTATATATTTTGGATGTTAACATCTTGCCAGATCTATCATTTACAAATATCTTCTCCCATAATGTAGGATGCCTTTTGGTTCCGCTGATGGTATCGTTTGCTGTAAAGAAGCTTTTTAGATTGATATAGTCCCATGTATTCATTTTTGCTTTTGTTTCCCTTGCCCGAGGAGATGCATTCAGGAAAAAGTTGCTCATGTTTATATTCAGGAGATTTTGCCTGTTGTTTTCCAACAGTTTTATGGTTTCATGGCTTACATTCAGATCTTTGATCCATTTCAAGTTTACTTTTGTGTATGGGGTTAGCCAATAATCCAGTTTCATTCTCTTGCATGTAGCTCTCCAGTTTTGCCAACACCAGTTCTTGAAGAGGCTGTCATTTCTCCATTGTATGTCCATGGCTCCTTTATTGTATATTAATTGACCATATATGCTTGGGTTTATATCTGGGATCTCTAGTCTGTTCCACTGGTCTAGGGTTCTGTTCTTGTGCCAGTACCAAATTGTCTTGATTACTGTGGCTTTTTAGTAGAGCTTGAAGCCAGGGAGCATAATCCCCCCAGCTTTATTCTTCCTTCTCTGGATTGCTTTGGCTATTCGGAGTCTTTTGTGGTTCCATATGAATTTTAGAACTATTTTCTCTAGTTCATTGAAGAATTCAGTTGGTATTTTGATAGGGATTGCATTGAATCTGTAGATTGCTTTAGGCAAGATAGCCATTTTAACAATCTTAATTTCTTCCTATCCATGAGCACAGGATGTATTTCCATTTATTGGTATCTTCTTTAATTTATCTTAAGAGTGTCTTGTAGTTTTCAGGGTACAGGTCTTTCACTTTCTTGGTTAGGTTTATTCCTAGGTATTTTGTTCTTTTTGATGCAATTGTGACTGGAATTGTTTTCCTGATTTCTCTTTCTGCTAATTCACTGTTAGTATATAGGAATGAAGCAGATTTCTGTGTGTTAATTTTGTATCCTGCAACTTTGCTGAATTCAGATATTAGATCTAGTAGTTTTGGAGTGGATTCTTTACGGGTTTTTATGTATAATATCATGTTATGTGCAAACAGTGACAGTTTAATTTCTTCTTTACCAATCTGGATGCCTTTTATTTCTTTGTGCTGTCTAATTGCCATGGTGAGTACCTCTAGAATTAAGTTGAATAAAAGTAGAGAGAGTGGGCATCCTTGTCTTGTTCCCGATCCTAAAGGAAAGCATTTCAGCTTCTCGCTGTTAAGTGTAATGTTGAGTATGGGTTTGTCATTTATGGCCTTTATTATGTTGAGGTACTTGCCCTCTATTCCCATTTTGTTTAGAGTTTTTATCATGAATGGATGTAGAATTTTATCATATGCTTTTTCAGCATCTATGGAGATGATCATGTGGTTTTTGTCCTTCTTTTTGTTGATGTGGTGGGTGGTGTTGATGGATTTTCGAATGTTATAACATCCTTGCATCCTTGGAATAAATCCTACATAATCATGATGGGTGATCCTCTTGATATATTTTTGAATTTGGTTTGCTAATATTTTGTTGAGTATTTTTGCATGTATGTTCATCAGGGATACTGGTCTGTAATTATCTTTTATTGTGGTGTCTTTGCCTAGTTTTAGTATTAGAGTGATGCTGGCTTCATAGAAAGAGTTTGGAAGTGTTCCCTCCTCATCTATTTTTTGGAAAACATCAAGGTTTGTGGGTATTAGGTCTTCACTAAATGTTTGATGAAATTCAGCAGTGAAACCATCTGGTCCATGGATTTTGTCCTTAGGCAGTTTTTTGATTAACAGTTCAGTTTTCTGGCTGGTAATCAGTCTATTCAGATTTTCTATTTCTTCCTGGGTCAGATTTGGAAGCTTGTGTTTTTCTAGAAAGTTGTCCATTTCTCCTAGGTTATCCAGTTTGCTAGCATACAATTTTTCATAGTATTCTCTCATAATTCTTTGTATTTCTGTGGTGTCTGTAGTGATTTTTCCTTTCTCATTTCTGATTCTGTTTATGTGTGTAGATTCTCTTTTTTTCTTGATAAATCTGGCTAAGGCTTTATCTATTTTGTTTATTTTCTTAAAGAACCAGCTCCTGCTTTCATTGATTCTTTCTATTGTTTTATTCTTCTTGATTTTATTTATTTCTGCTCTAATCTTTTGTATGCCCCTCCTTCTATGACTTTGGGTGTCATTTGTTCCTCTTTTTCTTGTATCATTAATTGTGAGCTTAGACTGTTCATATGGGATTGTTCTTCTTTCCTGAGTTAGGCCTGTATTGTAATATGCTTCCCTCTTAGCATGGCCTTTGCTGCATCCCACAGATTTTGTGGTGTTGAGTTAGTGTTTCCATTTTTCTACATATATTGCTTGATCTCTGGTTTTGTTTGGTCATTGATCCACTGGTTATTTAGGAGCATGTTGTTACACCTCCATGTGTTTGTGGCGCTTTTTGTTTTCTTTGCATAATTCATTTCTAGTTTTATACATTTGTGGTCTGAGAAGCTGGTTGGTACAATTTCAATCTTTTTGAATTTAGTGATGCTGTTTTAGTGGCCTAGTATATGACCTATTTTTGAAAATATTCCATGTGCACTTGAGAAGAATGTGTATCCTGCTGCTTTTGGGTGGAGTATTCTGTAGATGTCTGTTAGGTCCATCTGTGCTAATGCAAAGTTCAGTGCCTCTGTCTCCTTATTTATTTTCTTTATGGTTGATCTGTCCTTTGGATTGAATGAAGTGTTGAAGTCTCCTAAAATGAATGCATTGCATTCTATTTTCCCCTTCAATTCTGTTAGTATTTAGTTCACATATGTCGGTGCTCCTGTGTTGGGTGCATCAATACTTACAATGGTTATATCCTCTTATTGTATTGACCCTTTTATCAGTATGTAATGTCCTTCTTTGTCTCTTGTGACTTTCTTTGTTTTGAAGTCTATTTTGTCTGATATAAGTACTGTAATGCCTGCTTTTTTTCTCCCTAATAGTTGCATGAAATATCTTTTTCTATGTCTTCACTTTCAGTCTGTGTATGTCTTCGGGTTTGATGTGAGTCTCTTGTAAGCAGCATATAGACGGGTCTTGTTTTTTTTTTTCCACTCAGTGACTCTATGTCTTTTGATTGGTGCATTCAAACCATTTACATTTAATGTGCTTATCAATCGGTATGTACTTATTGATCTAATGCAGGCTTTAGACTTGTGGTTACCAAAATTTCAAGGGTAACTTCCTTAATATCTAAGAATCTAAATTAACTGACTTAGTATGCTATTACAAACCCAATCTAAAGGTTCTTGCTGTTTTTTATTCTCCTCCTATTCTTTCCTCCTCCATTGTGTATATATTAGGTATCATATTCTGTACTCTTTGCCTATCCCTTGGTTGACTTTGGGGGTAGTTGGTTTAATTTTGTATTTGATTAATAATTAATTGTTCTACTTTCTTTATTGTGGTTTTATTACCTCTGATGACAGCTATTTAGCCTTAGGAACACTTCCATTTTTAACAATCCCTCCAAAATATGCTGTTGAGTTGGTTTGTGGGAGGTAAGTTCTTCTAGCTTAGTCTTATCTGGTAATTGTTTGATTTTTCCTTCAAATTTAAATGATAACCTTGCTGGGTAGAGTATTCTTGGTTCAAGATCCTTCTGCTTCATTGCATTAAATATATCATGCCACTCCCTTCTGGCCTGTAGGGTTTCTGCTGATACGTCTCATGATAGCCTCATGGGGTTTCCTTTGTATGTGATCTTATTTCTCTTTCTGGCTTTTTAAAAATAGTTTATCCCAGTTTTAATTATTATATGTCTTGGTGTTATCTTTCTTGGGTCCCTTGTGTTGGGAGATCTGTGTACCTCCATGGCCTGAGAGACTATCTCCTTCCCCAGATTGGGGAAGTTTTCTGCAATTATCGCCTCAAAGACACTTTCTATACCTTTTTCTCTGTCTTCTTCTTTTGGTTCCCCTATAAGTTTCTCTCAATATTCTCTCATTCCTAGAGATCCTTTTTTCTCTCTGTGCCTCAGCTTATTTGTATTTCTTTTCTCTAATTTCTGTTTCATTTATCATCTCCTCCACCATATGTAATCTGCTTTTCAATCCCCCCATTGTATCCCTGAATGATTTGATCTCTGTCCTGAATTTGTTCCTGAGTTCTTGAATATTTTTCTGTACCTCAATGAGCATGTTTATGATTTTTCTTTTGAAATCTCTTTAAAGAAGATTGATGATATTGGTTTCATTTGACTCTTTTTCTGGTGTTTATGGGATTTTCCTTTGGACCAGGTTCCTTTGACCTTTCATATTTTTATGTGGTGACCTCTAGTGCCCAGAAGCTCTACTCCCTGGAGCTGCTCTGCTCCTGGAGTGATGTCGGGGGTCTCAGGGGAACAGTACTGGTGCCTGCGGGGAAGAAAGAGCTGTTTCCTGCTTCTTGGCTGCAATGCCTGTCTCCACTGCCCGAACAAGTTGGCCGAATACACAGGTGTAAGCCTCTGTGCTTTGTGTTTGTAGCTGCCATAGGTGGGGCTTCCTTCTGGTGGCCTGACACCAGGGCAGGGGATGCCAGTTTGTGAGCCAGTTGCGGGCTGCCTGAGATGAAGGTGCAGCAGGCCCAGTATCACAGTGAAGCGCATTGGAGTTGCATAACCAGCTGTTGGAATGGAGGACCTGAATTTCCTGAAAGTTCCCAACCTGCTGGGCAGAGTGAGCCTGGACAATTTTGTCTACCTGTCCTTTCTCCTGATTAGTAAGCTCTGTGCAAACCTTGCCTCTTTAGCAGCCCTCTCATTGTTAGGAAGTCTCTCAGACTGTCTGCCTTTCTTTCTTTTGTCCCAGAGCAGCAGGATATGTATCCCTGTTTTCCGCAGGTGGCTGGAATCTCAGAACTCTCCAAGTATTTTGCCTGTATTAGCTTTCCAACCCCACTAATCAGCAGAGCACCATGCAATGTAGGTTTGTGTTCCTAGAGAAGATGTCCAGAGCTAAGTGTTCAGCAGTCCCAGGCCTCCACTCCCTCCCCACTCCATTTCTCTTCCTCCTGCCAGTGATTTGGGGTGTGGGAAGGACTTGGGTCCCACTGGAATATGGCTTTGTACATTACCCTGTTCCATGAGGTCTGTTCTTTTCTCCAGGTGTATGCAGTCTGGCGCAGCCTTATTTCTTGTTGCTTTTTCAGGATTAGTTGTATTAATTATATTTTTGTATTATATGTGGTTTTGGGAGGAGGCCTCCTTCTCACTTCTCACACCACCATCTTTAACCTCTCTCCTATTTTTAGTTTTTTGAAGAACCTCCATACTGCTTTCCACAGAGGCTGGATCAATTGGTATTCCCACCAACATTGCAGGAGGGTTCCCTTTTCTCCACATCCTTGCCAATACTTGTTATTTTTTGACTTTGGATAGTGGCCATTCTGACTGCTGAAGAGGTGATATCTCATTGTGGTTTTAATCTGCATTTCCCTGATCATTAGTGATGTAAAGCATCTTTTCATGTGCCTGATGCCATCTATATGTCTCCTTTGGAAAAATGTCTATTAGGTCCTCTGTCCATTTTTTAATCACATTATTTGTTTTTTTTGTGTGTGTTCTGTTATAAGAGTTCTTTATATATTTTGGATATTAGCCCCTTAACTAATATATCATTTGTGAATATATTCTCCCATACTGTAGGTTGCTTTTTCGTCTTGTTGATGGTTTCCTTCGCTGGGCAGAAGCTTTTTAGTTTTATGTACTCCCACATATTTGTTTTTTGCTTTTGTTTCCTTTGTCTGGGGAGACTTATCCAGAAAAAATTACTCATTGTGATATTCGAGAGAGTCATGTCTATGTTTTCTTCTGAGTTTTATGATTTAATGTCTTGCATTTAGGTCTATAATCCATTTAGAGTTTACTTTTGTGTATGGTGTTAGGGAGTAATCCAGTTTCATTCTCTTGTATGTAGCTGTACAGTTTCCCCAACACCATTGAAGAGACTGTCTTTTCCCCATTGTATATTCTTGCCTCCTTTGTCCTGTATCAATTGGCCATATATGTGTGCTTTTATTTATGGGCTCTCTATTCATGTACATATTCTTGTGCCAGCACCATACTATTTTAATCACTGTAGATTATATTATAGCTTTAAGTCAAGGACCATGATACCCCAAGCTTTGTTCTTCTTTCTCAAGATTGTTTTGGCTACTCCAGGTCTTTTGTGGTTCCATATAAATTTTAGGATTTTCTCTAGTTCTATGAAAAAAGCTATTGGTATTTTGTTGGGGGTTGCTTTGAATTTATAAATTGTTTTTGGCAGGATGGCCATTTTGACATGCCTAATTCTTAATAACAATTCTCTATCACTATTAAGGGGTAGAAGTATGGTAGAAATTCCACTTTTCTTATACTTTTTGAATGTTTTACAAACATTATGCAGTACAAAATAATCTGTACATAGCAATCTTGCATATTACATGGATTTAGTAATTTTTATCCTATGTTAACATTCTCTAGGCAATGAGAATTATTTTCCCCTCTCAGTGTATGCTCATTAGAGAAATATGATGCTCTAATAGTCTAAGGACTTGGATAACCTTCTGAAATAATAGAATTACTAAATAAAATGTATTATTATTTCTGAGCAATAGTGTAGTAGTGGCTATTCTAAAATTTGCTTCAGAGCATATAATCTGTCCTTTAATAGTTAACACAATTTTTATTTTTTTATTATTTTTGTTATAAAATTGATTCAAAGGGAATGATTAAAATAATGTGCTTTCGTAAATAACAAAGATGACATTGGATGAATATGATGTATTTTAATGAGACTCATTCTGCTATGTTACATCTTGATTCTCAGATTTAAAATACACTTTATAACATAAACACTGCCTTTACAATTTTCAGTATCTTAATTCTCTTTAGTTTAATTTCATATTTAATCAATACTAAATATTTCAATTTAGATTAGAAACAATTTAAAAGCATTATTGAATAGGCAATGCCATAAATATATCTGTCGCTTCAATCACTTTTTGGAAGAGTTATTGAATATCAAACTTATACAGGTGAAGCACAACAAGTGCATCTCATTTTCAGGGCAAGTAAAAAATAATCAGCCCTCTTTCTTCTTTTGAACTCTGGTTTTGTGGTCCTTTTTGATCGTGATGTATTCAGCCCAGTGATTATGTAGGACTATCTCTCAGCAGAAAAATAATGACTTTGGAAAAAGAAATACTATTTCAGACCTATGAAGAATTAAGGAATATTTTTGATTTACCAAAAGCGAAAATGCCTTTTCTTCATACCGTCCTTTAAACTTTGCCACATATGAACACGTACCAACACAATAGTAATTAATGAAACCACGTTAAAGATTAGTTGATTACCTGAAGAAAGAAGCATATATCACATAATTCCTTATTGTGTAATTAAATAGGCATTTCCATATAAATAACATGAAGGGTGCCCTTTAGGTAAAGTTTAATTATCTGAAAAACAGCTGCAATTACTGTCATTAGACTTTTTTTTGTCATTAGATTTTTTTAAGTGAAAAAGAAATGTATGGGAAATCATAAGACTACCATCATTAAAAGTGATGAAGCTATCAGAAAATGTTTTTTAAATGATACCTAAGTATTAATCAGTTCAATTTAAGGGACTATGCCATGTACAGACTCTGTTTTTTGTGATAGGTGAAGTTTTCTGTTTTTAGTGTCCATTTGTTTTTATAAACCACATGCAGGAAAATAAGTTGAAATACTTTATAGCCTTTGATGACAAATTTAATCCCTTATCAAAACTATTGTTTTTCATAGAAATGCATATGATAAAAGCTCATGTTTCATCTTCCATAATTATACAAATAATAAGACAAACATACCATTTTTGGTAGGGATGATCAAGTAATTTTTTAAATTAGTGGATGGGTACTATTTTTTAGTGGATTTGCATTTTGCTGGAGACTAGGGTCACATCTTTCACTACTTTTTCTAAACACTATATTCAGAATGGGTGCAAATATTGTCTCAAAACTTAAGACCTTACATATTGCTTATAAAATTTTTCTCTTCAAACACATCTAATACACATCTAATAAACAGAGAAGTGAACACACATCCTCAAGGAATTCTAGTCCAACAAAACAGCTCACAACACATATCATTTTCTTTATCTTTGGTATCCTCTTAAAAATGCACATGGATTTTGCATTCTATTCCATTATAGGCATTTGTTTAGATAAAAATGCTGATTATTTCTTTCAACCAAATCTTTTGGATAAAAGTTTATATTACAGGAAGATACATCATACCTATATTAAGATTTTGCATAACTTTGTACCAAAGTTAAGTTTGGGAAGCACAATGCTACAGAATGTCAGGGCCTGAAACAGAGTGAAAAGATTAGATACCATATATTTTCTCTTTAGAAGTATTAGAACAAGAAATTTATGTTACATGTAATTTAAGGGCCCCCCAAACCACCCTCTACTTAACACTATCAATGTGAAAAGCGTACATCAAGGCAAGCTATTCATTTTTGGTCATTTTGAAATTGTCATAAAGTATTTGTTGTTATATTTAACCAAACCTGAATACTTGTAATTTTGACTTTTGATCTGAGTTCTGTTCTAGATGTAATCATTTATTATGACTCTTAAAAGCATAAATTAGAATTAGACAACATAGGAGTATTCTTAAAGATGGAACCCAAATTTTAATATGTGTGAAATATGAGTATGTCTTTTGCCCTTTATAATGTGTGTGGGAGTGGGAGATAGAGAAAGGGAGAATTACCTGGATCTACTTTTCAGGTGAACAGCATGACTATATGGCTCAACTAAAAATACATAAAGCTCCTTTTATGGAGATGATATAAAATATACAATGGCAAGATGAACACAATTAAATTGTTTAAAAAATAAATAAAATATCATTCATCTACCTAGGGATATATATTTGTAGCTAATTCATCTTAATGGACTCAAGTAGTTCTACTTAATCAAACATGCTATCAGAACTGGGCAGATATTCAGTCATTGTCAGAATTGATGACTGGCAATCTCTTCCATTATAAATTTCCTAGACAAAGTTGGCTCTATCTAAGCAATCACAGAGAATAAAAAAGAAACATGAGAAATATGTCCAAATAACAACCATAGTAAATACAATAAATAACAAACTTCCATTTATTTTGTACTTAATATGTGTCAGATGCAGCACTAGGGGCTTTAGATAAACTATTTTATGTAATTATCACAACAACCACAGACTATTTTTCTCCCTTTGAAACAGATAATAAATGAAAATGTAGAGAGATTAACAAGCTTAAGGTAGGTAATACTTGGTGAAGTAATAGCTAGATAATACTTGGTGAAGCCAGGGTAGAAACCAAACTTGGCTTCTGAAATTCTATCACTGTAATTAAATCCCTTAAATACTAACAGTGGTTCCACTGACTGAAGAGATTAAAGGTACTTCTTATTAGGTCCTTTATTCTTTCTAGTGTTTTCCAAGTTTTCCTCATCAAGTCTGTATTACATGTATAAGTATCAAAATTATTTTAAATATTACATTATTTACTTTATTGCATATAACATGGGAGTCTTGTAATACTTGTATACTATTTTATACAATTAAATACAATTTTTTGGAGTAATTGCTTCTCCATTCCATGTGTCTCTTACAGAACTATCTATTTATCGTTTCTTTGCCTCAGGTATAGACCTTTCACTAAAGCCTAGCTAATCAATATATTACACCTCACAGATAACAGCAATTGGTCCAGTTGGTCATGTTACCTAGAGTCCCTCATGTTACCTAAGTCCCATACTGGAACTTTTGGTATGACTGCAGAATAAAGAAGGTTTTTTCCACTGTGGTTACACAGCTGGGAGGATATGAATATGAAGCTACTGGTGGCTGTCTGCCCAGTAATATGGAGAGAACCTGTCTGAAGTCAAGCAGGAGGAAGCAGAGATGGGAAATAGTTACCCTGATATTAGTAAGCCCCAGTTTCAGCCCTTAAAGTAATTGCTGTTTTTCCCTTGCCTTATTCTGAGGTTGAGTCTAAGAATATATTATTATTACTTTAAAATATCCTCACTTGCTAATGGTGTAATGGTGATTGGCTATGTGTGGCAATCATGGGACATGTTTATAAGCCATTCCAAAGAAAACCATGAAAGTATATTCCTTATCTATGTCTGTTTTTCACTAAGAATTTTCTCTGAAACACCAATCACTCAATTGCTCCATAGCAACAAGTTTTTCATTGTTCAATAAAGTGTCCAAGAAGTCCTGCAGTAAGAAAACTAATTGTTGAACATAGCATTTCTCAATGATTATTTTTTTCATTAGTTATTATCATCCTAGAAAACATGCTTTTGGAAATGTTGATTATATATATATATAATCCATATATATAATATATATATATATTATATATATATATATATGGACAATCAATACCTGTTGTATTAAGATTATATTCATTTTAGCATCTTTATTATGACTGAAAATTTATTTCTTTCACACAAACTTCTTCCAATCCTTTAATTGTGTGATTGATTACATCTAAATTAATAGAACTGGGTTATCCTGCATTTCAAGCTAGTCAAGGTAACTTTTCATTTCAGCTGGAATCCATCATGTTAGATTTCTTTCCCAGCTTTGAGTCATTGGGATATTTGGTAAGGAGAACTTCTAAAGCTCCATTAATGCCATTGTTTACTACACTGGATCAGAAATAGTTAAGAGTAGAGTCAAGTTATTCTGCTAGAGAATATTTTCAAGTTAATACTGGTTGACTATTTGATACCTTTGATATGAGGTTATTTAACCACTGACCTCCCTAACACTAATTATTCAGGCCATGTACTTTTCCTTCAACTACAAGTATGCCACAAAAGAGACTTTTGTTAGTTGTTTTACTGAAATCAAACTTGATCTTCACATAGAGTTTATTGTGCAAAATATTTGAGTTACAAAGTTTCAGTGGGAGTGCAGTTCCAGGAAGTCTTATCTTTGACTCTGCCAAGACCAAACCAGATTGAAACAGAATATATTAAATTTTATAGAAAACAAAACAATTCTAAAAAAGATAACTGATGGTTAAAAATTCCTCTTTGCTGCATGTTTTTAGAATTGGTGGCTTGTTACTCAAAATGCCCTCTGTCCTAGATATTTAAATTTTCACAATCAGACAAAGATGTTTTACTCACCTGCAAATATTCCTGGAAAATGTATCATTGAAAATAAGTATAACATATTCATTTTTAACTATTAAATTTTAATTTAACATATATGAAAAAGAGCACATACCTGTATAGCTTGAATTATTTTTGCAAACATGATTTACATATGTAACTAGTACCCAGATAACTAGAACCTCAACATCCAGAAACTTTCTTGCAGATTCCCTTCCACTTACTACCCTTAAAAGGTAACCACTATTTTAACTTCTAAATCCATAGATTAGTTCTGCCTCCTGGAATAGAGCATAGGTCCAGGCTCATTAGATAAATTATAGCTAACAAAATGATTCTATATATTAAAGTTGAAAAAATTCAGTTTTTCTTCAGAGTAAAATTTCTTGAACTTCCTGGTTGTATAATTTTGGCCAAATTTCTAAACCTCTCTGATCTTCAGTTTCTTCATCTTTACAATGGGAATAATAATTGTACTGGTATCAGACTTGTGAAGAGTAAATATTTTATATATATATATATATATATATATATATATAGGTGTGTATGTGTATTTATATCTATCTACATATACCCATGCACATATTTGTATATTTATATAGATACATAGCTTCTGTAATGTGTAGCACCTAGCACACAGTACACACTCAAATCATAATTATTGTTATTAACTAAGTTGAAGTGCTTAGAAATACCATAGCATATATTTTAAATTACTATTATTGTTAATTAAAACCATTGCTAATTAAATCAATTTTGTTAAGAGCAAAGTGTTTTAAATTTTTCCAAATATGAGAATACTGTGTTTTACTTGAATCTCATTATAAACACATAATGAACATCATGTTCTTGGATGATTGATTCACCTGTCTTATATTTCATTTTGTGGTTACAGTGATTAATTCTAGATTGTTTGCAAGTTTATCTTCTGTAGTATGGTGATTAAAAGTTCCTCACACTGACATGAAAATGTGTCAATAATCTCTCATCATATTCATGACTCACATAAAGATATACATGAGAAGTCATTGGTAGTTTTCACTGATAGACAGTGACTACAATGGGATTGGGGGGGACTTGGTAATATGGGTGAATGTTGAAACCACAATGTTGCTCACGTGAAATCTTCATAAGATTTTATATAAATGATACCTTAATTTTTAAAAATTGCTAGAACTTGCATAGAAATGCAAAAGAAAAATAGAAAAGTCATTGGTAGCTCTGAAACATTTTAGAAAAATGGCTGAATAATGAACCATAAAAGTTACTTTTGATTTTTTAATAGTTTCAAATAGAATGAGTCTTCTTTTATATGCAAGTAATATTTATCAAGAAATTATGTAGGATTTTATTTAGTTCAACAACAACTAAATATATGAAATTATAAAATGAGGATGTCTCACAGTTACACAAATATATAGTTAAAAGTGTGTGTTTTTTCGGTCATTGTTGTTTAGTTTTCCTTATATAACATTGATTATTTCAAGGCTCTATTTCACTAAAATACTAGAAGTCTGTGCTCTTACTGATATTAATAAATTTACTGAGGTATAATTTATATGCCATGCAATTCACTTATTTTAAGTGTGTGACCCAATGATTATAGTACAGAGAGTTACACAAATATTACTACAGTCCAGTTTTAGCATATTTCCATCATCCCAAAGAGATCCATCATTATGCTTTGCAACCAATCGCTGTTTTCTACCTTCAGATGCAGACAACTAATTTATATTTTGTTTCTATAGACTTGCCTTTCCTGGACATTTCATATAAATTATATCATAAGTGTAGCTCAGGTTGCCCTATAGCATTGTTTAAGTCTGCTATTACCTTGCTGATTTTGTGTCTAGGTGTTCTGTCCGTTAATGAGAGACATCTGTTGAGGTCTCCTGGTATGATTGTTGAATCCCTTGTTTCTCCTTTAGTTTCTGTGACTTTTTGCTTTATGTGTTTTGGGCAGCGTTGTTAGTGTGGACAAAGTCTTTTAAAATTATATTTTATGCAACAAGCACCTTCAGAAGGGTAGAGTAATGACCTAAAAATAAAAATCCATTCCTCCATGAAGGCAACAAAAGTCACAGCAAAAATTGTCAAATAGAGAGAACACATATATTGGGATAAAGTTCATTTGTAAATATGGAAACTAGAAGTACTTAATTTACAGGATTGTGCAAAATAAAATGAGTGAACACATGCCACATACTTATAAGAGTGCCTGGAAGATAGTAAGTATTATGTAAGGATTAGCTCCTATTATTATAGTGTTCAGATGTAGGAGGTTTGCTGAGCTCAGCTCCCAGACATAAATGAGGACAGCAGTATTCAATAAATATTAGCTATTATTATTGGTTTTTAAACAATGTCTGAACAGTTTATATCCCCAAAGCTGATAGAAATGACAGCAGGAGTATGAAATAAGAATAAATAAATAATAACACTGGAAAACTGTGTATGTGGCATTAATGAACCAAAAGCTCTGAAAAATGTCCACATATTATGAAGTAAATGAGACCAAGTTGACAATGAAAACAGGGCCAAGGAGCTACAGCTATAACTTCGAGATAATGCAGTTTTGGTTCCAGACCACTGCAAAAAGCAAATATGTAAATCAAATGAATTTTTGGTTTCCCAGTGCATATAAAAGTTATATTTACACTACACTGCAGTCTATTAAGTGTACAATAACATTATGTCTAAAAATGAGCACGGAACACACCTTAGTTTAAAAACAATGTATTGCTAAAAAGTGTTAACCATCATCTGAGATTTCAGTGGGTCACAATCTTTTTACTGGTGGAGCGTCTTGCCTCGATGTTTATGGCTGCTAACAGATCAGGGTGGTGGTTGTCGAAGTTTGCGATGGTTTTGATAATTTGTTAAAATAAAACAACGGTGAAGTTTGCCGTACTGATTGACTCTTCCTTTCATGAATGTTTTATTTGTAGCATGCGATGCTGTTTGACAGTATTATACCCACAGTAGAACTTCTTTCAAAATTGGACTCAATCCTCTCAAACCCTGATGTAGCTTTATCAACTACATTTATGCAATATTTTAAATCCTGTCATTTCAACAATCTTCACAGTATGAGTAGATTCCATCTCAAGAAACTACTTTCTCTGCTCACCCATAAGAAGCAATTCCCCATCTGTTGAAGTTTTATCATGAGAGCAGCAATTCAGTCACATCTTCAGGCTCCATTTCTAATTCTAGTCCTCTTGCTATTTCTACCACATTACAGTGACTTCCTCCTCTGAAGTCTTGAGCCCCTTAAAGTCATGCATGAGGATTGGAACTGTCTTCCAAACCCTTATTAATGCTGATATTTTGACATCTTCCCATGAATCACCAATGTTCTTAATGGCATCTAGAAGAGTGAACCCTTTCCAGAAGGTTTTAGATTGGTTTTGCCCAGATCTATCAGAGGAATCACTATCTATGACAGTTATAGCCTTACAAAATGTATTTCTTACACAGTAAGATTTGAAAATTGAAATGACTCCTTGATCCACGGGCTGCAGAGTAGATTTTGTGTTAACATGCACAAAAGCAACATTAATCTCATCGTACATCTCCATAAGAGCTTTTGGGTTATCAAGTGCATTATCAATGAGTAATCATATTTTGAAAGGAATCCTTTTTTCTGAAAGAAAGTCTCAACACTGGGCTTACATTATTTAGTAAACCATGTTGTAAACATGTTTATTTAGTAAGCAAATGCACTGTCATCCAGGTTTTATGCTTCATTTATAGAGCATAGGCAGAGTCGGTTTAGCATAATTCTTAAAGGCCCTAGAATTTTCAGAATAGTCGGTGAGCATTGGCTTCAACTTAAAGTTACCAGCTGTATTAGCCTGTAGTAAGAGAATCAGCTTGTTCTTTGAAGCTTTAAAGCCAGGCATTGACTTCTCTCTGGCTATGAGTCTTAGATGACATCTTCTTTCAATAGAAGGCTGTTTAATCTACACTAAAATCTGTTGTTTAGTTCAGCCACCTTCATTAATTATCTTAGCCAGATCTTCTGGATAACTTGCTGCAGTTTCTCCATCAGCACTTGCTCCTTCACCTTGCACTTTGAGGTTATGGAAATAGCTTCTTTCCTTAAACCTCATGAACCAACCTCTGCTAGTTTCAAACTTTTCTTCTGCAGTTTTCTCACCTCTCTCAGCCTTTATAGAATTGAAGAGAGTTAGGGCCTTCCTCTGGATTAAGTTTTGGTTTACATGAATATTGTGGCTATTTTAATCTTCTATTTAGACCACAAAACTTTCCTCCTATCAGCAATAAAGCTGTTTTACTTTCTCATCACTTGTGTGTTCACTGCAGTAGCACTTTAAATTTACTCCAAGAGCTTTTCCTTTGTATTCATAACTTAGCTAAATGTTCAGTGCAAGAGGTCTGGCTTTGGCCTATCTTAGTGTTCACTAAGATTAATGACATTTCTAGCTTTTGATTTACTAAGTGAGAGATGTATGACTCTTCCATTGACCTGAACACTTAGAGGCCATTTTAGGGTTATTAATTGGCCTAATTCATTGTGTTTCAGGTAACAGGAAGGTCCAAGGAAAGAGAGAGAGAGAGTAAGGGGAACAGCTGGTTGGTGGAGCAGTCAAAACACACACATTTATCTATTCAGCTTGCTGTCTTATATGGGCATGGTTTGTGGTGCCCCAAAACAAATAGAGTGGTAGCACAAAGATCTCTGATCACAGATCAACATAATAAATATAATAATAATAAAGAAGTTTTAAATATCTCAAAAATTATGAAAATGTGACACAGAGACATGAAATGAGCAAATGCTGTTGGAAAAATGGTACTGACAGACTTGCTCAATACAGGGTTGCCACAAACCTTAAATTTGTAAAAAATGCAGTGTCTGTGAACTGCAATAAAGTGAAGTACAATAAAATAAGGTATGCCCATATAAACACCAATGCTAGGAAAGGTAAAAGATTTCAATTCAATAATTTAAGTGTCCATGTTAAGAAGTTAAAAACAAAAGAGCAAACAAAAGTCAAGCAATAAGAAGGAATAAAATAATATAAATCTGAAATTAATAAAATAAAAAACAGAGAAATTATATTTACCAATGAAAACAAAAGTTGGTTCTTTGAAGAAAGCAACAAAGTTGTTAAACCTTTAGCTACAGTGAACAGAAAGAAATGATAATTTCAGATTAAATCAAGCATGAAAGAGGGAACATCAATATAGATCTTACAAAAATAATCATGATTCTATGGGATTATTAATAATTAAATGCCAAATAATTAGATAACTGAGATGAAATGGACATCTTTCTAAAAAGATACAAAACTACTGAGACTGACAGAAGAAATAGAAGATCTGAATAGACCTATAACAAGAAAGGAGATAGAATTAGTAATAAAGAACAAACAAAAATTATATCCAAGAAAACCCCAAGGTCAAATGGGCTCACTGGTCAATTCTGCCAAACATATGAAGAAGAATTAACACCAATCCTTCACAAGACTTTCCAGAAGAGTTAGAGTAGGAAAGTATGCTTCCTAATTCATTCTATGAGGCAAGTGTTATCCTGACATTTAAACCAGACAAAGATATCACATGAAAAGAAAACTACAGACTGAAACTCCTTATGAATATAAATGAAAATGGCCTCAACAAAATATTAGCAAATTGAGTCCAGCAACATATAAATAGGATTATACAGCATGATCATTTGGGATTTATCATGAGAGAATGAAGGTTGGTTCAACATTAAATACATTTGTCAATGCAAACACCATATTAATAGAGTAAAGGAAACACCATATGAATATCTCAGCAGATGCAGAAAGAACACTTGACACAGTTCAGCATCTTTTCATGATAAAAACACTCAAGCTAGGAATAGAAGTAAATTTCCTCAACCTGATAATGGTCATCTAAGAAAAATCCATTATAATTGTGAAAGATTGAATGTTTTCTCTCCTAATATCAGGGATCAAAAAAAGGTGTCTACTCTCTGTGCTTTCTTTGAAAAATTATGCCAGAGGTTCTAAAAAGACCTATAGGCAACAAAAAGTTATAAAAGAGGTCATTGGGTACAATGATACTGGTATAGGTTAAGTCAGGGTCACAGAATGTTAAATCTTGAAGGTCACATTAAGAACATTTATATTTATTCTCAGAACAATTACAATACAGAAGAAAGTAGAGATATTATATGGAGAAGGAATGGTTTTGCATTTTTCTATTCAAAAATATTATATATTCCTTTTAACTGTACTTAACCACATGTTTAAATTCTAAAATGTTGAAATAATTTAAAATTTAAAGTGGCACTTCTGATTATACATCCATGATAATATGTTTAAAATCTAATTAGAAATAAAAAGCTTCAAAATAAATTTCTCTTTTTGTCACTCCTAGAAACATATTCACCATGAAAGAAATGTCCCTGGGAAATTCTCACCTCCTCATTTAAATTTAAATTGAGAATGCAATGCATAGTAAGAGAGTACCTACCATGATTATATTTTTCATCTCGTGCCCAAAATACTATGTATTATTATATTATACACAGTATTATTGTCCCCAATAAATACTATGATATGAGGGTTAATTCCAGCAGGCTTAGTATTGGCCTGGGTTGTTATACTGAAATAAGAAATATACCCACATGGCCCTGGCCCCTGGTCAAGCAAGAATTTTTTTGTCACTTGGGGTCCAACAAGTTTCAGGGAGATTTGTCTTCTGCTTTTCAGCATTGTTCATTAATATTGAAATTGCGGGCTTGTACTTGGTCTCAGTGAAGACCCCAGTGTCTCTGCCTTTGGGGCTGATGACATAGCAAGAATGGGTCTTAAAGGGAAGCACCATGGAAACTTGTGTCCAGCTTTTCCAGATCCAGTGCTGTAAGACAGCCTTTGATTGAGATTCATTTATTAAGTAACTTTAACATGGTTTCTATATTTGTATATTTCTGTAATAAACCATATATTTGTAGGCACTATCATTTTGGATCCTGTTAGCATTCTTTAGCAATGGAACTCTAATTGCCACTTTCAATGCAGATACCTATTTCTATTCCATGATTTCAAATTCCTCAGTGCAATTAATAAGGTCCTTCCCAATATGGCCCAGTTTATCTCTCCAAGTGTATGTGTACCTTCAGATGGCCCCTCGCCCAATATAATTTTATTTTCTCCTTTGTATTTTCATAGAAAGTGGTTCATCCCACTGTTGTAATGCTACTGGATTGAATCATGACTATCTATTAATATTTTTGTATCCACCCATCTCTAATATACTATCTGACACACAGTGAGTACTCAGGAAATTTTGGATGCATGCATGCATGCATGCATGAAGGATTGCCCTTAGGTTTGGCCTTACTGCTTTTAAAATAACATTTCTCTAATAACAAATAGCACAATGAGACAAAAATAATGTGTTTGTAGAAATACACGAAAGCTTGAAATCAAATAATATTTCTGACTATCTGCCTGACCTTGCTAGTGTTCATAACTGATTTTACTACCAGCTAATTCTATCCCATTGTTTATATATTACCATTATTTAACTTGGTCATCCCATACACCAGAAGGCTTCATTGAGCTGCAGTGAAAGTATGACTCTAAATGTGCCAGGGATAGTTAAATGAATTATAATGTGATACTGGCCTAGGGGCTCAGCCCCAAAAATACTGAATGGACAGTTAGCTGATCTGAAAGGAGAATACAATGGACATTTTGAACAATTCAGTGGTAATCAGCCAGGAGGGATTTGGAAAGTATGTTTTTATAGATAACATTCACAAAAATTATTTAAAATTAATGTTTGAAAACCTTCAGCCAAATTTGTTTTAATCCCTGTAATATGCAGAGTATTACAGTTTTCTTTTTTAACAGCTGGGCTTTGAATGAGGCTTTCATGTTCATGTAAAGTACTAAAATGGAATGGAAATTTATACAGTCACTTTTGTATGAATAATTTTAAGACATTAACCTGGCCAAAAAATGACTACCTTCAGCCAATGAATATACTCTTGAAGTTATGACTTGATATAATCATTGACCACAAAGTCATGCTCCATTAAAAATTTCTTTTCTTCCCATCCCACAGCAATCTGATTTTTAAACTAATGGAGAGATTAACAGCAAAGGAGTTTTAACCCTTTGCAAAACAACAGCAACTACAACAAAAAGGTTTGCAAACAACTACTGTGTTGAGTTGTTATAATGTAGGAGTTAAAATTAAAAGTGCTATTGCAGAAAGCACAATAGGCAACTGTGCCAATAAAATTTAACAAGTTCTATCCATAAATCAAGGACTTTGATGATAAAAGTTACCTTTTAATTTCCTGAGTTAACTCAGCTGTGTTTATTCCATTAACATTACATTTTGAAAACTACAGTTCACTTTTACTAAATACAGTTCTTGTGGTTTTTGTAATGTGTTCCACAGAAATATGCATGTGCTTTTTCCCTCTGAGCCCATGAAATACATAAGTTTAATTTCATCTCTATCTTCAGTAATTTAATGATGTGATTACTCAGTATGTTGGAGAATAATGTGTGTGTGTGTGTGTGTGTGTGGTATTGTGCTAGTTCTCTTTCAAGTAATGGGGAGTAATATATCAAACCACTGAATGTTTGTTCTATCTATCTAATAAGAGAAATTGTTAAAGTCTAATATATGCATCATATTTGTACTATCCAATTTTTTATTATAAATAGACTTACCAGGCTATTTTACTTCCGTTATGTAAACAGCCAACCTAAAATCTAACTACTGTTTAGAACAGCATACTTCACCTCTACCATTTCATATTGCTGATCTACCACTCAGAAGTAGGATTAGGCCGTGTGCTCCTAACTATAACTAGTGCATACCCCTATCAGCATCTATAGCACACTGAATCCCAGTGATCTCTTCATTCATTTGTCTCCCGATACTTAGTAAACGTCCAGGAAAAGCGCAGGTCTTACCTCTTTTGCTGTTAAATTCTTATCACCTAGAGAAAGCCTGACAAATGATAGCTACTTTCTAAATGTTTGAATGGAACTGGTCATTAAATAAATTATTCATTTGAAAGACCTTATACATTTATTCTAAGTTCATCTTAAATACATTTAAAAATGTTAAGCACACAATAATCAATGTTTGATTTGTAGAACTAAGTAGAAAATTAATTATGAAAGAAATAGATGAAATAAACTTTGTGTTACAATTACACACATAGAGCATTTTTGCCCATAGTATAAGGAAATTGGTTGCTTTCATTTCAATTACACTGGACTTATTTCTCTAATTAATAGTAGGCTATAGGCATTCCTTCATTATATGACAACTTTTTGAGAGTAGGTATAAATATAAATTTAAGAAAACAAATTCTCTTAATGTGTCAATAGTTCTTGCTATTTATA
This sequence comes from Manis javanica, assembly GCF_040802235.1. NCBI lineage: Eukaryota > Metazoa > Chordata > Mammalia > Pholidota > Manidae > Manis > Manis javanica. The sequence continues at coordinate 115,813,998 of NC_133174.1, forward strand.
TATTCACTATATGATTGTTCTAAAGTGAAGAATCAACACTTTATATATTTGCCTTAAGTAACTGAGGCATACCTTTACTTTTTTGCAATAGCCAAGAAGATTTATTTTTAAGTACTGATAGCATGTACATAAAATTCTGAATTGGTTATTACAAGTACATATTTCAGAAAGAACTGGAAGAGGTAGTTTTATGGTATGGTGGTAAGAATAATAACCCCTCACCCCAAATATGGCCGCATCTTAATCCCCTGACTTGTGAATATTTTTTTTACATGGCAAGTGGAGCTGTGAAGATGGGATTTAGTTTAAGAACCTTAAATAAAGGGAGAGTGTCCTGGATATACAGGTTGGCCCAATGTAATCACATTGTCCATTAAAAGTGTAAAAGGGAGGCGAATGAGTTAATAAGAAATATGTGATGGAAGGACAGCAGGAGAAATTCAAAGTGTGAGAGGGACACAACCCACTATTGCTGATCTTGAAGATGGAGGAAGGAAGCCACAAGCCAGGAATACTGCTGATCTCTGGAAGCAGGAATGGTCCTTGGCTGCCAGCCAGCAAGGAAACAGGATTCTCAGTCTTATAACCACAGTGAACTGAGTTTGCCAATATTCTAAATGAAATTGGAAGAGGATTCTCCTCTAGAACCTCCAGAAAGGAATACAGCCTTTTCAACACTTTGCTTTTATCCTGCTAAGACCCATGAAAGACTATAGAACCATAAGAAAATAAACTTGTGTTATTTTAAGCCACTCAATTTGTGGTCATTTGTTATGGGACCAGTAGAAAACTAAGACAGATGGACTACATTGAGGGAAGAATAATAATAGCTACTACTTATTGAGCACTTACTATGAATGAGGAACATTGTACCTAATACTTCATTTAATAGTAATAATAATGTTTTCATTTGTTTAGATGAGGAAATTGAAGCACATAAAGTCTAAATAATAATCCAAATTCAGCCAGCTAGTAAATGATAGATGCTAGATTGTTCAAACAGGCTGTTTAACTCTGGGCTATCTTTTAACCCGTATGCTACTCTGCTTCTCAACAGGACTACAGGAACTATATAAGGAAAGCATGCTGAGTTAATGCTAAAATTATAAAAATAGTCTCTTATTGAAATTATAATCTATATATGCATATGTTCAAAGAATCTACTACATAGTTCTCTACTGAGGTTTGCATATTTTATGGAAATAAGCTTAGGAATAATATTGCACATAGATATTTTGGTAAAAATATAAAATACATTATTTTTCAGGGCATAAGAAACTATCTAACATGCACTGAGTCCTTACTATGAGAGCAAGGTGCTATATTTAGTATGTTACATGCATCATCTCCTTTACTCCCGATAGCTCTGTGATGTAAGCATTATTACATATCTCTGTTTCACAGATTAAGAATCTGAGTTTCAGAAGAGTTCTTTAAAAATCGAACCACCCATGGCTGGAAAAAGTGGCAGAAGAGGGCCTAGTATTGAGGAATGTGACACTCCAAATGTGACTCATGGAAAGTCAATGTGACATGTCACTTAGTAAAAATTCAACTGTTCTGTAGTGTTGGGATAACAATGTAAGGTTTGCCTAGTGTGGTTGCAGAGATGATTAGTGAGGTAGTGCATCATATATAATGTTTGAATGTAATAGTGATTTATGGTTCTCAGGCCAGAGGTCCCAGTGCACTAGTCTACCATTTGTAGCCTGGTGACCTTTTATGGCAGCTTGGGCTGTCTCTCGCCAGGCTGTGCTCCCAAAAGAAGTTTGAGAAATTATGGAGCATGAAGAGGAAGATAGAAGGTAAGAGCATGGCTCTAATTAATCATCCACATGCAATCCCCACTGACCCCTGTCACTGTTAACTCCCTCAGCTGTTTTTTGTACACCTTTATATAGCCTCTCTTGGCAGTATTTCTATCTACTAGTTGGAACTTCTAGTATTTACCTTCTTGGCTTTGAATGGCCAGTTGTTTCGACCCATTCATAACCCATAAGCTGTATTCCCTCCCTTGGCTCCTGATGAACCTTCAATGAAATGTTTGTTCCTTTCCTTTCCCAACCTCTTTATATTAGTTTATGAAAAAATAAACAAATGTATCATTTTATTGTGTACAATTCAGTTGTAGGGTAGCAAACAATGCACTCTCCATGCAAATCATTGGTTTTTTGAAAGAGCTCTCTCAGGTCATTGGGTGAGCTGCATAACTTATTTAAAACACTCAATATTAAGGTGACCATAATGTTTGGAAGGCATTATTAAAGCTTCACCTGAAGTTGTTAAGAATTCTTAAAATCATTAACACATACCTAGCTTAAATGGTTTTTAAAAGCCTGTGCTTGAAAAAGTAGAAAGTTTTAAATGAGACGTCTCCTTGATTGTGAATACCTTTGTTGGATTTCTTTAATGAATGGCTCTATGAATTTCCTCAGGACAGTTAAAAGAACTAGTTTTCTTGCTTGTAACCTTGCTTACCCCCAAATTTAAAAGCCTTTCCCTATCTCAGATGTGCAGTTTGCTGAATTAAGCTATATACCATCATTCTTTTTATTGCCTTAATTTAAAGATAACTTCTTGGTCTTCTGTTGGCCAAAGAGGGATTCTGTCAGTATGTACACTGATTTTCCTCATGGGAACAACTTTCATGTAACACCGGCTAAAAGAACAGCAGATTTCAACAGCATTCTTCAACTACTAAACTAACCTACATTTGCAAGGTCAGAAGTATGTAAGAACAAAACAGAATAAATAAACAAACAAAAGTACAATAATTTCCTTTGTAGCCAGAATTACAAGGTAAGAGTTTTGGCTCCGTTTCCCAGTATAAATCAAGGCATAACATTAAGTAACAGCTAGGTCTGAATGGTACATATTAATTAGTGTATAATATTTGCCATATTATTATACAGTCTAATATTACATATTCTTGTGTTTCACTTTCTTATGTGCTTCACTAATATTCCAACCTACACTAATTTTATTTATACTATTACTCTATTAAGCCAGTATGAATATTTGTAAAGTGAGAACATTAACTGTGTCAACCTAATATCAAGCAGCTTGGTTAGACATCCACATTTCCTATCCACCTCTTAAGACCCCTGAATTAACTGATTACATTCGTATTGTGTAAAAATAGTTCAGATTTTGGTCTATAATTACATGCAAAATACTCACTTCATTTCACCTAATCAGTGAAGCTAATTGTCTCTGGTCATTTAGAAGAAGGCTTGTAGAAAGTGATACACTTGGAGATTGGGAAACCATTTCTAAGTTTATTATATTAGTTCATTTTTTTAACCATGAATTAAGATAAGTATCTGATGCATTGGTTTTGGAATTGTTAAAGAAAGAATGCAATTGTCCTAAACAGCCATTTTGTATGATTTATGGAAACAGCTAGATATAAATAATAAACTGGTGCTTGTTTCTGAAGAACGGTATTATTTAATTTTTGTGTAATAATAGATACATTCAGTAAACTTTTGGTATGAGTTAATAGGTTTATTTTATACTTTTTCCAGTTTTACTGAGATATAATTGACAAATAAAATTATATATATATATATATTACATATATATATTCAGGGTATACAATGAGATAATTTAATATACATACACATTGTGAAATGACCACCACAATCAAGGTAACTGACACATTCATCACCTTGCATAGCTACCTTTTTTCTTGTGATGAGAACACAAGATATAGGAAATATCTTAAGAAATTTCAAGTATACAGTATGGTATAATTAGCTATAGTCACTAAAGATTCTGGTCATCAGTTCCAGCATATGAGTATGTTAGGCAGAAAAACAGACATGAGCGGGGTGGAGAGAGAATGAAGCCAGTAAAGTCCACTAACAGGGACTCGAAGAGTTAATCAGACAAAACCCAAGAGCCAGAAAGGACTCACAGAGTTTCAAAGGCCAGGAGTGACTTGGAGTGTCCGGATAGTCCCCAGATGAAAAATAATTCCCCAGATAAAGAAAAGTATCAGAGCACGAACACTCCCCATATAAAGAAAAACATTACAGCGTAGCCCATGTCGTCATTGGACCAATTAGAGTCTGCCTCAAAGGCCAAAGGTTGACAATTGAGGAATTTTCAGTGCTGCCAAAAACCCTTACAGTAAACAGTCTGCCTGTTTAACCTCACACAGGCCCACTCTGTTACCCTGGTACAGGGTGCAATAAAACTCACTTTACTTTTTTGACTTTGTTTTCACTCTGACTTCCCTGCATCTCTACTGAGTTCCTTCCTAACAGGTGTGTGGGGGGCTCCCCACACCAACAAGCAATCCTCTAACATCAGCTGAGTGTCCTACAATTTAACTTAATTCAGGCACTATATACCTGGAGATACCATCAGATTCCACAAGTTAAGGGCTCAGTCCTACAAGAATTCAGCCCTTTCCCCATGCATTGCCAAATGCATCTCTTCCATCTGGCTGTTCCTGAGTTATACCTTTTTGTAATAAATCAGTGATCTAATGAGTAAAGTATTTCTCTGAATTCTGTGAGCCACTCTAGCAAATTAATTGAATCCAAGGAAGAGATCACTGGAACTCCCAGTCTATAGCTGGCTAGTCATAAGCACAGGTGATAACTTGAACTTCCAATTAGTGTTGAAGTGGGGGTAGGGGTTGGAAGACAGTCTTGTAAGGCTGGGGAATATCCCGACACTCCAAGTCACTCCTGGCCTTTGAAACTCTGTGAGTCCTTTCTGGCTGTCTGGTTTTATCTGGGTAATTCTGAGTCCCTTTTAGTGGCCTTTACTGACTTCATTTTCTCTCCACCCTGCTCATGTCTGTCTTTCTGCCTAACATACCCATATGCTGGAACTGATTACCAGAATCTTTAGTGATTATAGTTAATTATCCCATACTGCATACTTGAAGTTTCCTAAAATATTTCCTATATCTTGTGTTCTCATCAAAAGAAAAAAAGGTAGCTATGCAAGGTGATGGATGTGTCAATTACTTTGATTGTGGTGATCCTTTCAACATGTGTATGTATATTAAATTATCCCATCCTGAATATATATATTTAATTATTTCATTTCTTTTGGATATATATGCTGAAGTGATATTATTACTGGATCATATAGTAGTTCTATTTTTACCTTTTAGAGGAACCTCCATACTGTTTTCCATAATGGCTGTATCAATTTATATTCCTACCAACAGTGCATAAGGGTCCCCTTTTCTCTATATCCATGCCAACACTTGTTATCTCTTGTCTTTTTGGTAATAGCCATCCTAATAGGTATGAGGTGATATTGCATTGTGGTTTTGATCTGCATTTCTCATTAGTGAATAATGAACTCATACAACTCAATAGCAAAAAAAACCCTAATAATCTGATTAGAAGATGGCAAAGGACTTGAATAGACATTTTCCCAAAGAAGACATATAAAATGGTCAACAGGTATATGAAAGGGTGATGAACATCACTAATAATAAATTTAGTAATGTTTAGTATGCCTGTTTATTCAGTTTTTTTTAAAAGGATATATATATATATATATAATTATTAAAATGTGTCCTTTTCAGAATAATCTATGTGTCCTTCAAGAAAAACAATAGTTACACAAAACCAAAGATGTGTAGAATTAATCAAATTCCATATTTGACTTCTCTTTCATTATTTGGCAATATAAAGTGATGACATTACAAACACCTGAATAATTACATTATTGAAAATGAGTTACAGAGTAATGCAAAGGGTTTGGCAAGCAGTTTAGTTCTAGGATAAGCAGTATCATTTAATGAGCTAGGCCAGCATTTCTTAAAGCATGCTGCCTGCATCACTAATTTTGTGGGATGCTAATAGGCATTACATGGGAAAAAATAGTTACATGGAGTTATCTTCTGTCTTAAACAGATTTTATTCCTGCAAGATTCCACAAAGCTTTTAGTATGTTAATGTTCACTGTGAATCTCAAAGAATGTGGTGTATCATGCAGCATTTCTCAAACGTATTTGGCCATAGGACCCTTTGTTTCATAGAGCATTTTTAAAAAACTAAGCGATCCATGAATTGCTTGTTATGAATTTATGGTTTATGCATAGTTGAAAGAGAAGCTGAAAGTATAAAGGGAAAAACATAAGAGGGTACAAAGCCAACAAGCATCCTGGGAGTAACTTGGTGCTTAGCACAAGGCTTGCTACATAGTAAGTGTTTGCAGATATTCATAAATTGAATGGAAAGGTGACTAAATGACTGAATCCTGTAATTATTCCTTTGTGATTAAACCATTAGATTTAAGAAATTAAAGTTCAGTGTTACAGAGAAAAAAGCATTAGTTTTGCAGTTAGGCGTACCCAAGCCAACCTTCACAACTAGATGCCTTAGGAAAATTGTTTAAGGACTGCAATTAATCATCCTGAGCCTTAGTTTATCTGTGAACTGTAAATAATACAATCTATTTGACAACTTTCATAAAGATTTAATTTACTATTACACTTGAAAGTTGCTTGCTGCAGAGTAGGTGTTCCACAAACGTTGGTTTTCTTTCCTCCCAAGGTAATTGAACTTAGGTTCCAAATTATCATGGAAGAAAATCTTACAGGTATGGGAGCCCCTGTGAATTTGATTCCAGTTGCCACTCACATACTTGCCAGCAGCTGTGTAGCCTTGTGAAGTCCTTAATTTCTCTACGCTTTAATAAAATGAGAATAAGAAAGGGTTAACAGAAAAGCTTAAAGAGTTATTATGATAATGAAAATATAAATGCCTAGCAAGCAATTTGCACAAAGTAGGCCCTCATAATTAACAGCCATTATTTCTCATGAGAGATGTGGCAGTGGAAACTCTACTTAGGAAATACGCAACTATAAAAATCTTTGAGGACTTTTGTAGCTCATGGATTGTAGACAACAGATGTTCAACCCATAGAGTCTAGTCAAAGAAAAAATATACAAACATTAGGACCGGGAGCCAAGATGGCGGCCTGAGTAGAGCAGCAGAAATCTCCTCCCAAAACCACATATATCTATGAAAATATAACAAAGACAACTCTTCCTAAATTAGAGACCAGAGGACACAGGACAACATCCAGACCACATCCACACCTGAGAGAAACCAGTGCCTCGTGAAGGGGGTAAGATACAAGCCCCGGCCCGGTGGGACCCGAGCGCCCCTCCCCCCAGCTCCCAGCAGGAGGAAAGGAGTCAGCAGGGAGGGAGAAGGAGCCCAGGGCTGCTGAACACCTAGCCCCAGCCATCCGCACCAGAGTGCAGACACAGTGCATGCGCAGGGCCCTGCATACTAGGGAAACAGGACAGCAGGACCGGTGAGCGGGTGCCTGAGGCCAACGCCAGAGAATAAAGAAACGGAGTGGCCATTGTTTCTTTTTTTTTTTTGGCAAGTGCTACTTGGAAGTCTTAAAGGGACAGGGACCCCAATACTAGGGAAACAGGGAAGCAAGACCGGTGAGTGGGTGCCTGAGACCAGCACCAGAGGACAAACAAAATCGTGCTTTTTTCTTTTTCTTTTTTTAAAAAAATTATTTATTTAATTTTTGTTGTTGTTGTTGCTGCTGTTGTTGTTTTGGTTTGGAGGGTGCTTTTTGGAAGTCTTAAAGGGCCAGGGCAGGACACTTAGTCTACAGGCAGGGAACCTCGTGTTCTCTGGGCACTCTAACACCCTGGGCAGCAGGGAGCACAGAAGCCCCTTACAGAGATAAATAGCCTCCAAGCCACTCCCATCCGACGGGTCTCTACCATTTTGGAGCAGCAGCCCGAGCCAGGCCACGCCCACAGCAACAGTGGAGATAAACTCCATAGCAGCCAGGCAGGAAGCAGAAGCCCTGTCTGCGCACAGCTGCCCAGCAAAAGCCACTAGAGGTCGCTATTCTCCCAGGAGAGGAAGGCCACAAACCAACAAGAAGGAAAGTTCTTCCAGCCATCACTCGTACCAGCTCTGCAAACTATCTCTATCACCATGAAAAGGCAAAACTACAGGCAGACAAAGATCACAGAGTCAACACCTGAGAAGGAGACAGACTTAACCAGTCTTCCTGAAAAAGAATTCAAAATAAAAATCATAAACATGCTGACAGAGATGCAAAGAAATACGCAAGAGCTAAGGGATGAAGTCCAGAGGGAGATCACAGATGCCAGGAAGGAGATTACAGAAGTGAAACAAACCCTGGAAGGATTTATAAGCACAATGGATAAGATGCAAGAGGCCATTGAAGGAATAGAAACCAGAGAACAGGAACATATAGAAGCTGACATAGAGAGAGATAAAAGGATCTCCAGGAACGAAACAATACTAAGAGAATTATGTGACCAATCCAAAAGGAACAATATCCGTATTAAAGGGCAACCAGAAGAAGAAGAGAGGAAAAGGGATAGAAAGTGTCTTTTAGGAAATAATTGCTGAAAACTTCCCCAAACTGGGGGAGGAAATGATCGAACAGACCACGGAAATACACAGAACCCCCAACAGAAAGAATCCAAGGAGGACAACACCAAGACACATAATAATTAAAATGGCAAGGATCAAGGACAAGGACAGAGTTTTAAAGGCAGCTAGAGAGTAAAAGGTCACCTATAAAGGAAAACCCATCAGGCTAACATCAGACTCTACTTCTCGACAGAAAACCTATAGGCCATAAGAGAATGGCATGATATATTTAATACAATGAAACAGAAGGGCCTTGAACCAAGGATACTGTCTCCAGCATGACTATCATTTAAATATGATGGTAGGATTAAACAATTCCCAGACAAGCAAAAGCTGAGGGAATTTGCTTCCCACAAACCACCTCATCAGGGCATCCTGCAGGGACTGCTCTAGATGGGAGCACTCCCAAAAAGAGCACAGAACAAAACACCCAACATATGAAGAATGGAGGAGGAGGAATAAGAAGGGAGAGAAGAAAAGAATCTACAGACAGTGTATATAACAGCTTAATAAGCGAGCTAAGTTAGGCAGTAAGATACTAAAGAGGCTAAGCCTGAACCTTTGGTAACCACGAATTTAAAGCCTGCAATGGCAATAAGTACATATCTTTCAATAGTCACCCTAAATGTAAATGGACTTAATGCACCAATCAAAAGACACAGAGTAATAGAATGGATAAAAAAGCAAGACCCATCTATATGCTGCTTACAAGAAACTCACCTCAAGCCCAAAGACATGCACAGACTAAAAGTCAAGGGATGGAAAAACATATTTCAGCCAAACAACAGTGAGAAGAAAGCAGGGGTTGCAGTACTGGTATCAGAAGAAATAGACTTCAAAACAAAGAAAGTAACAAGAGATAAAGAAGGACACTACATAATGATAAAGGGCTCAGTCCAATAAGAGGATATAACCATTCTACATATATATGCACCCAACACAGGAGCACAAGTATATGTGAAACAAATACTAACAGAACTAAAGAGGGAAATAGACTGCAATGCATTCATTTTAGGAGACTTCAACACACCACTCACCCCAAAGGGTAGATCCACTGGGCAGAAAATAAGTAAAGACACAGAGGCACTGAACAACACACTAGAACAGATGGACCTAATAGACATCTACAGAATTCTACTTCCAAAACCAACAGGATATACATTCTTCTCAAGTGCACATGGAACATTCTCCAGAATAGACCACATACTAGCTCACAAAAAGAGCCTCAGTAAATTCCAAAATATTGAAATTCTACCAACCAACTTTTCAGACCACAAACGTATAAAACTAGAAATAAATTCTACAAAGAAAAAAAAAGGCTCACAAACAGATGGAGGCTTAACAACATACTTCTAAATAATCAATGGATCAATGAACAAATCAAAATAGAGATCAAGGAATATGTAGAAACAAATGACAACAACAACCCTAAGCCCCAACTACTGTGGGACACAGTGAAAGCAGTCTTAAGAGGAAAGTATATAGCGATCCAGGCACACTTGAAGAAGGAAGAACAATCCCAAATGAATAGTCTAACATCACAATTATTGAAACTCGAAAAAGAAGAACAAATGAGGCCTAAAGTCAGCAGAAGGAGGGACATAATAAAGATCAGAGAAGAAATAAATGAAATTGAGAAGAATAAAACAATAGCAAAAATCAATGAAACCAAGAGCTGGTTCTTTGAGAAAATAAACAAAATAGATAAGCCTCTAGCCAAACTTATTAAGAGAAAAAGAGAATCAGTACAAATCAACAGAACCAGAAATGAGAACAGAAAAACCATGACAGACTCCCCAGAAATACAAAGAATTATTAAAGACTACTATGAAAACCTATATGCCAACAAGCCGGAAAACCTAGAAGAAATGGACAACTTCCTAGAACAATACAACCTCCCAAGAATGACCAAGGAAGAAACACAAAAGTTTAACAAACCAATTACGAGCAAAGAAATTGAAACGGTAATCAAAAAACTACCCAGGAACAAAACCCCGGGGCCGGACGGATTTACCTCGGAATTTTATCAGACACACAGAGAAGACATAATACCCATTCTCCTTAAAGTGTTCCAAAAAATAGAAGAGGAGGGAATACTCCCAAACTCATTCTATGAAGCCAACATCACCCTAATACCAAAACCAGGCAAAGACTCCACTAAAAAAAGAAAATTACAGACCAATGTCCCTGATGAATGTAGATGCAAAAATACTCAAAAAAATATTAGCAAACAGAATTCAACAGCATATTAAAAGGATCATACACCATGTGGGATTCATCACAGGGATGCAAGGATGGTACAACTTTCGAAAATCCATCAACATCTTCCACCACATCAAGAAAAAGACAAAAACCACATGATCATCTCCATAGATGCTGAAAAAGCATTTGACAAAATTCAACATCCATTCATGATAAAAACTCTCAGCAAAATGGGCATAGAGGGCAAGTACCTCAACATAATTAAGGCCAAATATGATAAACCCACAGCCCACATAATACTGAACAGCGAGAAGCTGAAAGCATTTCCTCTGAGATCGGGAACTAGACAGGGATGCCCACTCTCCCCACTGTTATTTAACATAGTACTAGAGGTCCTAGCCACGGCAATCCGACAACACAAAGAAATACAAGGAATCCAGATTGGTAAAGAAGAAGTTAAACTGTCACTATTTGCAGATGATATGATACTGTACATAAAAAAACCCTAAAGACTCCACTCCAAAACTACTAGCACTGATATCGGAATACAGCAAAGTTGCAGGATACAAAATTAACACACAGAAATCTGTAGCTTTCCTATACACTAACAATGAACCAATAGAAAGAGAAATCAGGAAAACAATTCCATTCACAATTGCATCAAAAAGAATAAAATACCTAGGAATAAACCTAACCAAAGAAGTGAAAGACCTATACCCTGAAAACTACAAGTCACTCTTAAGAGAAATTAAAGGGGACACTAACAAATGGAAACTCATCCCACGCTCATGGCTAGGAAGAATTAATATCATCAAAATGGCCATCCTGCCCAAAGCAATATACAAGTTTGATGCAATCCCTATCAAATTACCGGCAACATTCTTCAATGAACTGGAACAAATAATTCAAAAATTCATATGGAAACACCAAAGACCCCAAATAGCCAAAGCAATCCTGAGAAAGAAGAATAAAGTAGGGGGTATCTGACTCCCCAACTTCAAGCTCTACTACAAAGCCATAGTAATCAAGACAATTTGGTACTGGCACAAGAACAGAGCCACAGACCAGTGGAACAGATTAGAGACTCCAGAAATTAACCCAAACATATATGGTCAATTAATATTTGATAAAGGAGCCATGGACATACAATGGCAAAATGACAGTGTCTTCAACAGATGTTGCTGGCAAAACTGGACAGCTACATGTAGGAGAATGAAACTGGACCATTGTCTAACCCCATACACAAAACTAAATTCAAAATGAAACAAAGAACTGAATGTAAGTCATGAAACCATAAAACTCTTAGAAAAAAACATAGGCAAAAACCTTTAAGCCATAAATATGAGTGACCTCTTCTTGAACATATCTCCCTGGGCAAGGAAAACAACAGCAAAAATGAACAAATGGGACTATATTAAGCTGAAAAGCTTCTGTACAGCAAAAGACACCATCAATAGAACAAAAAGGAACCCTACAGTATGGGAGAATATATTTGAAAATGACAGAACCGATAAAGGCTTGAAGTACAGAATATATAAAGAGCTCAGATGCCTCAACAAACAAAAAACAAATAACCCAATTAAAAAATGGGCAGAGGAACTGAACAGACAGTTCTCTTAAAAAGAAATACAGATGGCCAACAGACACATGAAAAGATGCTCCACATCACTAATTATCAGAGAAATGCAAATTAAAACTACAATGAGGTATCACCTCACACCAGTAAGGATGGCTGCCATCCAAAAGACAAACAACAACAAATGTTGGCGAGGCTGTGGAGAAAGGGGAACCCTCCTACACTGCTGGTGGGAATGTAAATTAGTTCAACCATTGTGGAAAGCAGTATGGAGGTACATCAAAATGCTCAAAACAGACTTACCATTTGACCCAGGAATTCCACTCCTAGGATTTTACCCTAAGAATGCAGCAATCAAGTTTGAGAAAGACAGATGCACCCCTATGTTTATCGCAGCACTATTTACAATAGCCAAGAATTGGAAGCAACCTAAATGTACATTGATAGATGAATGGATAAAGTAGATGTGGTACATATACTCAATGGAATACTACTCAGCCGTAAGAAAAGGACAAATCCTACCATTTGCAGCAACATGGATGGAGCTGGAGGGTATTATGCTCAGCGAAATAAGCCACGCAAAGAAAGAGAAATACCAAATGATTTCACTCATCTGTGGAGTATGAGAACAAAGGAAAAACTAAAGTAACAAAACAGCAGCAGAATCACAGAACTCAAGAATGGACTAACAGGTTCCAAAGGGAATGGGTCTGTTGAGGATGGGTGGGTAGGGAGAGATAAAGTGAGGGGGAGAAAAAGGGGGTATTAAGATTAGCATGCGTGAGGGGGGTGGGAGAAAGGGGAGGGCTGTACAACACAGAGTAGACAATTAGTGATTCTACAACATTTTGATATGGTGATTGACAGTGACTGTAAAGAGGTTTATATGGGGGACCTGGTATAGGGGAGAGCCTAGTAAACATAATATTCATCATGTAAGTGTAGATTAATGATAACAACAACAACAACAAAAAAAGCAGTTCCTGTGTGGTGACCTCCAATGAGTTCTACACAATGGTATAAAGGGCGTATCAAAGTGAGGGCAAAGGGTCTGTTTGTGTTTATACAGAGGATCAAATCCTAATTTGGCTACCCAGAAAATGAACTAAGATACGGTATGAAGAACAACTTCCAACATCAGCACTCTCTGGAAGAGTCATACCAGAAGATGATCATCAAAATACCTCAACAAAGATCCAGGCAATGCTGCAGTTGTAGCTGCATCCATCCCACCGGTTCCTGGACTTGCCATTGGAATGAAGAAGGAGATATCTAAGCTGGCCTGTGCTTTCATTAAAGCATCAAATTTGACTGGATCTATACTGTTGGAACTCAACCAAGAATTAGGAGAAGTGCAAGTTGTAGCGCTCCAAAATCTTATGACTACAGTCTATCTACTGTTAAAAGTACATATGGGATGTGAACATTTCCTAAGAATGGGTTGTTTTAATTTGTCTGATTTCTCTCAGACTGTTCAAGTACAGTTGGACAATATCCATCATATCATAGACAAATTTTCACAAATGCCTAGGATGACTAACTGGTTTTCTTGACTTCACTGGAGATGGATGATAATTATAGATCTGCTTTGGTTATGTAACTGTATTCTTATTATGTTAATGTGTGTGCGCAATTTAATTAGTAGTTAAAACCTACACATGCTTAAGTTACTCTACAAGAAGATATGTCAAAGAAATTATCAATCCTCCCATGTTTTCTTCCGTCTGCTACCTCTATAGCTTTTCTTCTTCCTTCCTAATTACAACCCTTAAATAGAATTCGTGCCTCATATTGAATTTACCGAGTATCATAATTCCTTCAAGTGGTTAAGATACCTCAAGACAAATGCTGGGCATAGAAGCCACAGGGCATAAATCTGCAAAGAAGTAAAAAGCTAACCTTTTCAAACAATATGGCTTCTCTCACACTTACCACTTTACATCTCCCTGTATGGCCCTGGAAGATGACTGGTTAGCCAGATACGGGTAAGATTCCTCAAGGAGGAACAACCTAAGACAGGTACAGTCGCAGGGGGGCCATCAGGTGAGAAATTGGGGATCAACAGTGGTGAGGTTTAGAACCTCACCCCTCCTGTTCTGAGAGAAATCTACTGTATCTGTGGATGTTTTAATGCCCTTGTCTAGCTTGGATTAACACATAGTCTACAGGCACACACCTGATCATCTACAATTGCTCTCTTACAACACTAAACTATGTTTTCTATCTTTATCTTGCATCTACCTACCACTCCAGCATTTTATTAAAAATAAAAATAATAATAATAAAGGGAGAAACGTGGGATCCACATATAAATCAAGTATAAAAATCAAATGAATATTCATATTTGACCTGATTGTTTATAGTTCATCATGCGTGATCAGAACCGAAAGTTTCTGTGAGGTCTGCCCTTGTACTGTTCACCATGTAAGAACTTATTCACTATGTAAGAATTTGTTCACCATGTAAGAATTTGTTCGTTATGCTTCAGAAAATTGGAGACTGATGAGAATTAGGCTGGGGGTGGATTAATGATTGTGCATTGAGCATTGACTCCCCTTTACAGAATTTTATTGTTGTTAACAACCATTGGATCAATAAATATGAGAGATGCCCTCTAAAAAAAAAAAAAACATTAGGACCACAAATGCAAAGAGATAACAAGCTATTTTCTAGAACTTGCAGGAAATCCACTACCATTCAGAATGTGGTCAAATTAGAATCCATTTCTGTCTTTCACTAACCTAAATAACAAGAAATTTAGAAAATATATTAATCATAATTAGATTATCTGAGGCCAGAAATGAGGACAGTTGGATAAAAGGCAAGGAAAGAAGTGTGATAATTATAGTTATCACTCTGATTTTGATTATATTTTTTCTCTACTTTTCTCCTTTGCTTCCTAAACTTTCACATTTTAAAAAATACTCATTGTTTTCTTCTCCTTCAAAGTAAGTTCTATATGATAAAATCACATCCCTTCCTCCACATACACACATAGACACACACACATAATCTTACACTATAACATAATAGCCAAATATATTTTATTTAGTATCTATCAGGTACTAAAAACAATCTCTGAAAGACTGACACTTTCTCAGCTACTCTAGTGACTGCAAGGCAAATTCTCTCAGTTGAGTTATAAAGTGCAAGAAATAGACGTTTATAATGGCAAAGATGACAGACTTTTAACTAGAATGGCACCAGCACACCACTATAATTTTACTTTTTGTCTAATTCCAACAAGAGCCTCTGTACATCATAGTTAATGGCAGTCTGGGGGCTTCAACATTTCCAAGAGGGGCCGCATAATTCAGTGAATGTCTGGTGAGTATCCAGTATACATGTCAGAGAAGGAGGAACGGAAGAATTCGGCATTTTCCTCAAATGCCACCAGTCAGATCTGTACTGAGAACAAGACAGAAACATTGAGAACAAAACAATGGCCAGTGGCACAGCACTCCATATGGCAAATTTTTCTTGCAGGCTTGTCAGTTCAGCTGCCATATCATTTGTGGGTTGTGATTGATTTACCTGAATTTTTTGCCTAATAAGCCCTTCAACTTTCTTGGTCAGTGCCATTTTCCTGAATACAGAGGACATGGGCTCTAAAATACTGATTTTCAAAATACTGATGCTTGAGGTGTTGGATTCATTAGCATCATTCTTCCAAGCTGTCCTTACCTCACCAGCTTAGTGCTGTCTCGTCCCTGTCCAAACAAGTTAACAATAAAGCATATTACGAGGGAATTAAACAGCTAGCTATGAAGTTTTCTTCCTGGCATGTCTGCAAACTAGAAAATAACGTCGAGTATGTAAACTTTGTCTCCAGGAGGGACAGGCAAAGCTTGAAGGTGAGAGGTCTGGAAGCTTGGTGTCCAGAAGAAAGGAAGTTTGTTGGTATAGAAAGAATTCCTTATTTCACGTTCTTCTCTGAGGAATAATCACAGAATGGTGGGTACTTTAGGGTTTTCTAAAGCTAATAGTAAATGATTTTTGGACTTTGATAAATGATTATAAAGTGCAATTCGTAACTTTTTTTGAAATAGTGTTTCCTTTAGTGAAGTTCAGATTTTATGTGAAGAGGTGAAGCGATACTTTAAATTCTTTTGGGGGAAAGTGATAATGATTGGGAGAGTGTATGGGGGGATTGATGTGCTGATAATGTTCTTTATTCATGTGATTGATAGTTAGATGAGTAGGCCCACTTTCTGAACATTAACTGAGTTGCACATGTATGATTTAGGCACCTTTATGAATATGTATTATATTCATAAAAAGTTAATAATCCAGCTGCATTGTAGAAATAGCAATGGAAGTTTAGACTACAAATTGCACAAGGGGAAACTTTTCAAACCACAGCCAATAAGGAACTTTATTTCTTACATATTTATAGAAAAGTTAGTTTTAATTGGAATTTTATTATTATGAGTGAAAAATCACTTCTTTCATGATAGACTGATGTTAATATCTCTTTAATACCTAGCTATGTTTAAATTCTATACAGTCTCATGAGTTGTATGAATTTCTCAGGTAAAGAGTTAACGAATGTCAAGTTTTTGCATTGCCTTTCCCTGGAAGAGCTAGAGAGCATAGGACATGTAATTTAGATTAGCATTTCTCAACCTCTATTTCATGACATAGTTGTCTGTTACAAGTAATTTGGTACTGAGCTAAGTTAAAATACAAAGTTTACAAATGTTTTATCTTATATCGTTTATTTAGTCATACAGTTATGCTTTCCTCTTTAGCATCTATTCCCTTTCTTGAGTAGAAGAGAGAATGCACCAGGAACAGCTCATGACTGACAAACTATTTTTTGTATTTCATTGCCCATAACTGAGATTGGAATCATCTATGGAAATGTGTTGAGTATGCAATCTTCATCCATTCTGTGAGACACAGTGGGGAAAACCCCCCACAAATTTAACAATTACTGCTTTAAATTACAACCAGGGGATGTGTATGGGGCCTGGCCTTGGGAAATAGAACTGAGAACTATCTTGGAGCATTAGCTCCAATCTATGGTTTCCTTATTCATATTATCATTAAGGTCAAGTCCCACATACTGATAGAAAACCCGGCTATGTTCTCATGTCATTGGTGAAGACATAGAGATCCATTCCATAGTGATCCCTCATCCAAAATCTTTGAGATATCTGAAGAGAAAGAATCAAGGTCAGGAAAGTATAAGAATAAATCACAACACTCTAAATAAGCACGCGTATACCCAGTTAATATAGACAAATTCAGCTAATGCTTGAAAGGGGAAATACCAGAGCAGTCAGTATTATATTTGTATTTCTATCATGAAAGATACTTTTAAACTTATACGATGTAAGCTGGACTTGCATCTGGAACTGTGTCTGGATGCCTGCTCTGAAATCTCATTCATACAAAAATCAGGCATGCCCACAGACATTCAAATGTAGTTTGAGTTTTCACAGGCCTCACAAGTTTCTGAGCATAGATGAGGTCACATATTCAAAGTCCACTGGCTCTTGTCGCCACGTGCTTATAGGATCTCAGCCTTTTGTAGAGTCCCTAAAATATTTCCGGGAAACCTTCAGAAATGTCTCACATGTACTTACAGAAAAACAGTCTGATCCTGCTGGACTAACAAGCTCAAAAGTCTCTGCTAGCTTCACTGTCGCTCATGAGGCAAAATACTCCTGCTAGTTCTCACTGCTGTTCCATGATCTTGCTGACTGCCATTGCTCTGTCAGGAACCTGTTCTCTGCTAGACTCTTTACCACTAATTAATTCACTGGCATTCTCAGCATGCCAAAGTTGACTACTATTTTGTGGTGAAGCATGGAGAAAGCTTCCCCCTAGCCCCATATATCATCTTTTGGGAGTAGACATTAAATTCTAAAAAGGCAAGAACAATATATCTCTTTTTGTTAACAAAGATTATAGCAGACAGCAATTTGAAATTTTAGTATAATCATTGCAGAGGACTCTGACACACAATCCAAAGTAGACTGAAAGCATCATGAAGGAAGTAACTGTATCTGTTTCATTCACCATAATGTTCATTGAATACCTGCTTGAAAATGAATGAGAGCTAAAAGAGGGGACAAATGAAATCGAGACTGTACTTCACTTGGAACTGCTCTTCCCTACAATGACCAAAGCTTTATAACAGTATCAATTTCATTCTGGGCTCTTTCTTGCCATATAGTAAGTTTTCTCCCAGAAAGCTTCTCAGTTGTCATGCCAGTAGATTCTGTCAGGTCGGGGCCATTTTTTCACCACCTGTTTCTCATTCCCACATACACTCAAGCTGGGATATGTCTTTAAACCTATATAATTACAAAGTAATGCCAAAATATCACAGCTACAGGAAACAGATGCTTACTTTATGTCACCTCACATGTAGTGTAAGAACATTGCAATAGTATACTTCAATCTCTCTCCTCCTGGCCTTTAAGTTATTGTTTTCAGTCTTTTGATTATGGTGTGTCTTGGCATTTAAATTTTTTTCTTTACTGCTTTCAGTTCACTGAGCAAAACCTGTAAACTGTCTTTTACTAAATTTGGGAAATTTTCAGACATTATTTTTCCAAAATATTTTTCTGCACCAATATTTTTTTCCCTCCTTCAGGGACCGCAGTGACACAAACGTCAGCATGTTTAATATTATCCAGAGGATCTGTTCATTATTTTCAGTCTCTTTTTCTGGTCATCAGGATAATTTCTCTTGGCCTATGTTCTATTTACTGACTCTTCTCTATTAACGCCATTATCATAATAAGCTCATCCAGGCTAGCATTTTTATTTAAGGTATTATATCATTCAGTTCTAAAATTTCCATTTGGTGCATTTTGATAATTTCTACTTTCCGCTAAGAACTCCTATATCGACATTAATTTCAGAGGTGTTTAACCTCATAGAAGGTGATTTTATTAGCTGGTTTAGTTTTTGTCAGGTAATTCCCAATATATTGGAAGTTGGCATCTGTTCATTGTTTTGCTTTGCTTTGTTTTGTTTCCCTTAATAATTGGTCAGATTTTCTTTTTCATTCATTTAATATACATATTTTTAATTTCATCGTGCGCATTTTAAATTCTATGTTATGGGGCTCTAGATCCTGTTAAATTCCTCTGGAGAAATTTCATTTGCGTTTGTTTTAACAAAGCAATCAACCGGGTTAAGTCTGTACTGCAAGTTCTGTCTCCCTGTAGGTGGTGATACCAGTGCCCTTTGCTATGCGCTTTGGGTCTGTCTCTCACAAGCCACCGGTGGAGCTCACCTGAGACCGGGTGGTGGTTTATACCACACTTCCAATGTCAAAGCCTTTGCTAAGCTTCGTAGGGTGTGTTCCACACATCTGCAGTTTGAGGCTGGGCCTAGGATTTGTGTCAATTCGCACACAGCGTCAGGGGATGCACTTTTCCCACTCTGTGAACTCCCCATATTCTGCGAATCCCAGGCGTCCTTCCACTCTGGCTAGAAAAATGGGGTTCTCTCAGAGTGTTCGCCACCCTCACAGGTTCATAGTTCTGTGTGAGGGGGCCTGCTCTCTGGGAGGAGCGGCAAGAGAACAGGGAGAAAACAAATCACGGGGATGCCCAGCACATTCGAAAGAGCAGAGGTTCATTTTCCTGGTCCCTTTATTCAAAGAGATGGGGTTTCTCTTGCAGTTTCAGAGGACACCTCTGCCTCTGTTGCAGCAATGAGTTCAGCAGTTGGGGTGGGCGTCAGGATAGCAGGAGAGGAAAAAAAGACAAACATGGAATTTTACCCCCTACTCTGTGGCCTGAAGACGTTCCTTTTCCCAGTATTGTGGCCCCAAAGAGAGATTCCTCATGAAGCTTCAGCTGCCCGCACCCGCTGCCAGTTCCCCTATGTGGCTTTGTCTCCTGACCAAAGCCTGCAGTTAAAGAAAGGGAACAAAATAGGAAACTTATCTTTGCTTATCTGGTTTTGACCTCCCTCCTCAATTGCCCTACATTTCAGAGAACTCACATCTTTGTTTTTCATGTTTTGTCCTAGTTTATAGTTGGAATCAGTTGCGGACTTAGGTTGTAGCACGCTTATTTCACCTCAGCCAGCACCAGAAGTCTTCTCACTCGCTTTTAAAAAAGAGAAGTAAGCAGAGAACGTTAGGTGAAGAGCTACTGCTTATCAGTACTTATGCCTGCAACCAAGGTGCCACTAGTCCAGTTTTACAGGCTGCGGAGACATCAGGCTCTTAAGACCTCACAGTTGGTCAGGAAAGCAACTAGGGTTGAAACACAGGTCTTTTGAATTTAAACAGTTTTACCATTTGTTCTTAGAGGGAAGAAAAAATGCTTCATAATTATTAGCAAACTAAAACACATCAAACTCAGTTTTATAATAATTTTTCCAGTGAGTGGAAATGTTGGTTTTATGAATTGCAAGTGACAAATCACAATACTCAGTGTCTAGGTGCACTTCATTAATCAAAAGTATTCTAATACATAAGATGCCAATAAATTCTGAGTTCCTTATTTAATAATCTTACCAACTATCTTTCTGTCCTCATCCAAATTATGGTTGGGGAAAATCTGCTTTGATTTTTCTCTCCCCATAAAATTAAGTTTACTTCTCAGCCTCGTCCTCTCCGTCTCCTCCTTCCCTCCTCCCCCCTTCCACTGACCTAAATTCAGCACACAGGGAAATGTAAGAATCCTTAAGTTTCTTTCCAACTTTTAGAGTACATTTTCTTGGCAGAAATCCACAATTCTTGTTTATATGGAAAATCATTTAGCCAAATGATTATTCCTGACCCATTCTATAAAAACAGGATTCTTTTTTGCTTATATTTCTTGAAGGACTAATTTTTGCATGTTAAAATTGAGGACCAGGCCCTGAAAGGTTCTCCCAATTATACATTTAAGTTTATGCCATTACAATCTCAGTAAGTTGACTTATTTGTTTAAATGAAGTATAAGTGACTTATAGAAAAGCACACAAAATATTGTACAGATCAATGAATTCACATAAGTGAACACCCGTGTAACTGTTACACAGTTTAAGAAATAGAACATTGCCCGGTCACCGAGTGATTTCACTTTCAATGTTTCTTTAGAGATTGTTCTAGTGTTTCAGCAGTCTTCTAGTAGCAGAACATCATTTAAATTAAGTACAATGAAGTTGCACACTAAAAAAATATTTAAGTGTCTTTACAGAAGGAGATGGAATATCTATATGTGGTTGCCCTTCATAGCTTTTATAGTCCAAGTAAATGCAAGGGTAACTTGCTTTATCTCACAAATGTCTTCCTAAATATTGTGTGTAAGTGAATTTTACCTAATACAAAGCATTTAAATGCAATAAGCAAAGAAATGGGATTATTTTAAAGCTGTTATAAATCTTCTGTAACAGGGCAGTTCTCTTTACAAAATAAATAACCACCCCTAATTTTTCTGTTTTAAACCTGGATTTGTGTACTCTCAGTTTCTTTAAAGTGGGGTATATATACTTCTAATGAGGCAAGTCTGTTAACAAACTTTTCTTTGGTAGATTTGATGGAACTGGATGTCCTATATTACTAAAACCTGAGCTTGTAAGTCTCATAGAATATAGTAAACAGATATACAAGATTTAAAAAAAAATTCTTATCTATGCCACTCAAGAAGTGATTGTAGGTATCCTCACTTTAAGCCTCCTAAACAAAGTGTCAAATTTAGATCCTGTAGCCCCCTCATTTTTTGTTTGTCTTTATATATATCACTTAGGATTTAATATGTACTGTAACTTTGAATAGAAGTACTTTTGAGCATTTCGTTTTAATTAATCCAAGTCCCAGAGTATCTTGAAGTTTGCCTCATGCTTATGATTTTTACTGAGAATTTAGCAAATCACTGTGGGAGAAATGTATTTAACTGCCTCATGCTTTAGTACACTCACATCTAAGTCTGAATAAACAAAATTCAACTCTGAGAATCAGCTGCAGTGCCCCATAAGCTGCATGAGCATTATTTTAAACACCAAAAATTCTTATCTGGTCTGAAAACCCCAGATACAAAATATCCAGCAAAATATTGTGAAATAAAGAAATCTTAATTTCTCTCTTTCAATGTACATACAGCTCCACATAATGTTCTTTCTTTTTTTATAATGATGTGAAGATATTTTTCTCCTCAAAGGATTTTTAATTAGGCATTTATCTAAGACAAGATAAGCATAATTTTATACATCCATTAGCTAATATGCATTTAGAAATCTGTGATTAACAGCTTGAAATTGTGCCAGTTCTCTGTACTCCAATTAAATATTCACAAATAAATGTGCAATAGCCTTCTTTAATTTTGATAACTTTTCCTTGAAGTTAAATTGTTCCCACCTACTGAAACTAAAAATAGATCACCCTTTTGCATTGAAGGTGGCAATAACCCCCTCTTTCATTTTTCTTTAAAAAATCCTAGTCTAGCTTGATTTCTCATTAGTTTAGATTATACAATGCAAATTCGGTTAGTGTTAGGCTAATGTCAATATGTTACATGTGGTTAAGATGATCTTAACAGAATTGTAAAGACTGTCCTAAAATTTATAAAAAGCTGTTTTATTATTTTAAAAGTGCACATTTTTACCATGAATACTAAAATTTGTGAAATGCAATTTATAATATACATATAACAAAATTATGTGAACATGAATCTTTGAAATGTGTATCTGTTCATCCTATGGAATAGGTGTTTTTTCTCACACAAATAATTCATTTGTCATTTTCCATCTTCATCTTGATATGAGTATCAATTCATTTTTTTTAATGAATTTTTTTGATTTTTTTTGTGATTTTAAAATAATTTATGGGATCTTTAAATCTTTCAAATTAATTAATTTGTGTGTTCCTTGATATCTAAATGCACTATCCTGTGGCATTGCAACTAACATCAAGTATATTAGTGTGCCAGGTTTGAGAACTAATATACCTTGCAAAAATATACTACTTCAGAATTGTCAACGTGTTTTCACATCCATTATTCATTTGATGCTCCTAACAGCACTGTGGAAGGAATAGTTATAGCGCATGTTACTTCCCACATTTTAAAGATGAGAAAACAAAAATCTAAAATTACTTGACAAGTGAGTGTGAGAGCTTAGGGCTTCTAATCCTCATGGCCTACCATGGAAATGTGGGGGTTCACCCAGTGACTTGGGGGAGGCAGTGGAGACTAACTCTTAGATTGTTACCCTCTTATCGCTTTTTCTTCAATGCAGTGAATCTTTTAGACTAGGATCACACCTTGTTTTCTATTCTGCTAATCACTGTGGTTCATAAAGTTGGAAATCCTAAACTACAAATATAAGCTCTGTATACATATAATTATTAACAATGTCTCAATTATTGTAAAACAGTGGTTGGAGCTTA
This sequence comes from Manis javanica, assembly GCF_040802235.1. Classification (NCBI taxonomy): domain Eukaryota; kingdom Metazoa; phylum Chordata; class Mammalia; order Pholidota; family Manidae; genus Manis; species Manis javanica. The sequence continues at coordinate 115,837,537 of NC_133174.1, forward strand.
TAAATAATCTCTTAGCTGAGCCATTTAATTCCCCAATCATTTCTCAAATTAATATTATTTTATCAAACATGAATAACCGCTGTAAACAGTTACTCAGCAAAGCTGTTAAGAACAAAATCACCTTACTAAAATAGCTCTAAATGATCAGGAATGCCAAGTCAAATTTTAGCAATCCTTTTCAAATTGATGTTTAAAACTACTCATTTAACAAGTTCCTGGGTGACTGTGTTTAAAACTCTTCAATGGAAATCTTCATTTTTTTTTCCCTATAAATGCTTTGTTTGGGGATTGGCAGGTTGGAAACTAAATTTTATATTACATAAAATAAGAATTTATAATATGTTGGGAAGTGTAGAGTGTCTTAGTGGCCTGGGGGCAGGGAAACTACAAAAAAGTGATGGGAATAAAAAGGAACTGAAATAATGGACTCTTCTATTAAAAAATTCCTTCAGGTCTTTGCCCTTTCATACTCATCCTTATTATCTATTCTTCACTCTCGCATCTTCTCTTGTTTCTATATTCATTCATCCTGGCTTGGATCATTTAAGCTTACCTGGAACTCACACTATATATTGACTCAGTGCCAATATTCATATGTGATGACTGAATTTATCCTTAACAACTGACAGTAAACTCTCTACTCACCATTTACCCTTGTTAGCCATTACCAGTCTTAGTCATCCTAGCCTCCCAAGTTCCATTCTCTACCATTCTCCCAGGGCCTCAGAGTTGACTGAAGAGTCACTTACTCTTTTTTTTCTGTCCACAGTATCTAAGAACATCCTGACTTAATAATAACCTAAAAAACGTGAGCAAATTTAACATTTTTTGCATTCTTTTGTGTAAGGTAAATCATGATTTTTAACCTGAGTGTGGCTCATTTTGATTAGAGTAGGCTGCTGATGAAGCTCAGATAGCAGGTGGAATCGTCATGTAGCCCTATTAATTTCTCTCTTAGAAAAAACATTTATCTTTCCTTATGTACTACTGATCCCAGTTATCTTTTCATTAGGAGAAACAGCACACATTGAATTAATAAGATCTATTTCAATTTATAGAATTCAAGGTGTCATCTTCATATTGTTGGGCAAGAAATTCAAAGCTTTCAGCTGAGCTTCTAAGGTGGAATAAACCAGATATTCGGCACTGCACAATTGGACACTTATGTAAAGGAATATTAGGGGTAAGGTTACTAGCCTGAGGCCTGCAGAACAGATATGAAATGTAAGATGAAGCCTACAATTCCCACCAAGAATTTATTGCCACAAAACTGAGGCAGAATATGAGGAATGTACCAACATGAGCACATGCACAACTCAATATATCATGAATAGAGACATGGAACTTACATAGAAAAAAGAAGATAGGGCCTTTAAATATTGTCATATATTTTAAGTTGGTAATTGTCTCGCCAGTGGGTTTCAGCAACAGCTAAGTTCATTCTTGATTTGGTGAGAATGAATAATGACAATGCAACGTTCTTGGGGTGAAAAAGTTTACACCCAACTTTATTCCCACAGTGGCAGGTCAGTACTAGAACCCATCTACTCACAGTGAGTCTGCATGCAGCAAGCTAGCCTCTCCATCCCTGCAGCCATCTCAGTCTCTGTCCTCAGTGCTGCCACAATTCCAGCCTCTGCTCTCCTGTAGCCATGCAACCCAGAGCACTGGGCAGAGCTTTTTATATAGTGTCAGTAATAACCTTTTGCTCACACAATGTGCAGTGAGCAAGCCGACCAGGGTCGGGTGAGAATCCTGGCCACAGAAACTTTCATTTTCTCTACATGCCACCCCTCCAGGACTCTCCCCTCACAATCAATGTGCCCTCTATCTTCTATGATGGTCCCTATAAAAAAAGCTGGAACACTGTAACCAAATTTCACAATAATAACAGAGGCTACAATATACAAATAACAAAAATTATGATACAGATAACAGAAATTATAATAACCCTCAAGCCTGAGGAGATCCATTGCCACCAGTCATCCTAGCTGTATTCAAACCAGGTCTACTCAGATGAGTTCATGACTCACATTTTCCATGAACACCCAGCAAGCAGCAATTTTTGCTAGAGTGTGTGCCCAATCCACACAGACATTAGGAGAGATTAACCTTACGGGCAATAAGACACATGTTGTAGCAAACCAAAGGGACCACAAGTGAGCTTTACAATATTCACCTTCTCCAGCCCCTAGAGGGCTTCTCCAACCTCTCCAGCAGAAAATCTTGCAGACACACAGCCCAGTCTTGTGGCTTTGTCTCTGGCTTCCATTTCTTGTCCCTCACTTTAGCCAACTGCCAAAACTGCTGCTCTTGCTTCAATTGTTGCCACAGCTCCAGTAAGATTTTATTTGACTTCCCATCCTGTTTTTCTCTGTCTGCTCCTGCCCCTATCAAATCAACCTATAACTGGGTCCTCATGACCTTCACAGGGCCCTTTAAATTCTTCCTCTGAGCAGCAGACCATATTTCCTTCCATGCTTTCATTATTTCAGCCTCTCCCAAGTCTGCTACTGTATTGGTAACCTCACTTATGGCCTGTCCTAAGTGAGGGGCAAGAATGGCCACTAGGGGCCCAAAGAGGGATGGAGGAAGTATTTCAAGTACCACATTTCTCATCCCCACAGTAAAAGGCTCCTCGGCTGAGCCATAATTCTCTGGAGTATAAATGGCCTTTTTCAAGCCTCACTTCTGTAATAACACCTGTTGGAGCTTGGCATATGTCTGCTATCTAGTGGGGAAGGATGGTAAATCACCCTGATTGGACCCTACATCATGAAGTGTGGCCATAATCCAATTTAGGAGGGAGTGATTTTTCTGGGGTCTGATATGCATTTTGCAGCTACTTTCTCAAGGCAGGGTAAGTCATCAGGGAAGCCAGTTTTCCCATTTCTAACCCAGAGTAATTTCATCAACACCTAGATGGCAGTAGCCAAGCTGATATTGACTCCAAGGGTTTCTGCCAAAACCTGGAGCCCAAATCCACCAGTTCAGCCTGAGTATAGGGGTGAAGCATAGAATGCTCCACCACCTGGGGAGGGGGTTGCATCTCTCCTAGAGGAACCTGAGGTTGTTGCATCTTTGTTTTCATAACTACAACCAGGCATGCTTTCAACCTGGGAGGCTTTCAACAGAGGAGCCAGCTCGGCCTCCTTGCCTGCTGTCAAACCTTGGCTCCTCTTCCATTTCCAGGGCTGACAGCACCACTTCATCTTTCACCTGCCCCTCAGCACTTTGCAGCCTGCATTCTTGGGCTGTTCCTTCTCATGCTACCATTACATCCTTTACCAGTTCCACAGCACCTCATAGTGACACCATTTCAGTCAGCAACAAATTTTTTTACCTCCTTTCTGGCACCTCACAGCTCGTGTTCTTGCGCTGCTTCTTCCCATGCTTCCTGTAGGAGGACATCTTTCTCCCTTATGGCCTTTCTCAGTACTGTGAGAAAAAGCCAACCTTTGGTTCCCTTTGCCTTACAGGCACTCTGTTCCTTTAAGGAATTCCCTATATTGCTGAGGGCCAACTCTACTGCCTTAGGTGTCACCTCAACCTCTTCCCAGTCTTGGGGAGGTGCCTAGTCCTCTAGGAGGCAAGCCACTTAGGACCACATGTGCAAGCAATGGGGGACACTCGAATGTCTCACCTTCCATAGGCACAGCAGTACCCCTCCCATTAGGGCCGCCTGTTCTGTTCTTCTGTCTACAGCGAATCCTGATGACTTTGCTATTGCAAATGTGTTTCAGCCCCAGATGAGTTCACTCTTGATTCGGTAAGACTGAATAATGACCATGGATCGTTCTTGGGGTGAAAGGGTTTATACTCAATTTTGTTCTCATGGTGGAATGGTAAGTGCTAGAATCCAGTCTGCCTCAGAGTAAGTCTGCATGTAGCAAACTGGTCTCTGCCTCTGGGCCTCTCCACCCCTGCAGCCATCTCAGTCTCTGTCCTTAGCACTGCCACCACTCCAGCCTCCACTCTCTTGCAGTGATGCAGCCCAGAACACTGTGCAGAGCTCTTTATATAGAGTCAATAATAACATATTGCCCACATGTGTGCAGTGAGCAAGCTGAATAGGGTCAGGTGAGAATCCTGGCTATAGGAACTTGCATTTTCTCTACAGTAATTGTTTTGGAAAGGCATTTGGCAAGAGCTGTAAAATGTTAATGTACTTTGATCCAATAATCCTATTTCCAGAATTTTACCATAGGGAAATAATGAACAAATACACAAAGATGCTCATTTTATTATTATTTATAGGTATGACAAAATGATCAATAAAAAGCTTTAATATTATAGGAATGGTTAAGTAAGTGATACTACACATGTTATAAAATCACTAAAATATTATTATGGACCTTTAATAATGTTGAATGAAAAATATGCATAATATTATATATATTATGTTTGCTATCAGGCCAAGACATGTGATTATGAAAACTGGATTGGAATATTCCAAAACCATAATTATTTTATTAGGTTTCTGGACTTGTAGCAAAAAACATTTTTCTCCTTTCTTGCTGAACTTTCTATAATATTATTTGTATATTTTAACATAGGTTTCAAAATCTACCTGTGCTATTGGTGATTGCATATGATCTTTACTTAGATATAACTGCACTGCAAGCTGAACACAGCTGCCACACTGCTTCTGTAGTTCTTTAGCAGTGTCATAGTGGTTCATAGGAACCAATGAATTACCATAAAAAATGCCTTGGTATTATCTAAGAATTATGATATAGTCTATATATGGCCATAAAGCTTCCAAGAACATCTGCTATGCCCATTGACTCTGTTTCTGCTTACCATGGTATGGAAAACCTGTCATATTAAAAGTCTCAACCTTTCCTTCAGTTATTCAATAACTCAACTCCTGTCTATTATCTGTCTATTTGGCATTTGTCATCCAACTCTATAAAAAACTCCACACTTTATAGAATGCTACTAGATAATTTATATTCATTATCATTCAATACTCGTACAAATCCAATGAAAAGTATGTTTTTATTGTTAATAGAAAGAAGTAAGGCTCAAGTAAGTAAAAGGACTTATTTAAAATCATGTAAGTGGTAGAACTTTTAAAAAAATATTTTGAAGTATACTTAATGACATGAGAAAACAATGTCAAGCAAAAATAAAATAAAATTGAAAATTAAGATGGTCATTTCTCATTTTTTGAAAGTTGAAAGCTATATGAGAAAAAGCAAAGGGAATATATTGAAATGGTGACAAATAGATCCCAAATAGTACAATTTCCTTTTCGACATCTTCTTGTTTTACAAAGTTTCCAGCAAACATATATTCATTTAATAATCAGTTCTTACAGAATCAAGATATAGCAATATAGTAAACAGAGGAATTCTGAACATGGATACATGACAAGTTTTATTTTCTCTGGTAGAACTATTTTTTCAACACAGACTGCCCAAAATCAAATCAGTATTCCTTCTAATACACAATGATGGCCTCTTCTTCATAATTACCCCTTAAATGCCCTCTTCATCTTCATTCATTTACTGAGCACCTACTATATGATAGACACTGTGCTAAACTCAGAGGATACATGGATAAATATGAGTCCCATTCTCAAGAAGGTTTAGTCTATTCTGTCCTTTGCTATGCATTCACTCTTTCATTCATTGATAAATTAAGTAATAAGCACCTACTATGTGACTTATGTTTTTTATAGGAAAGAGAAAATGTAACATAACCTAAAATATTGCTTAATTATAACAGAAGATAAAACAGCAAGAAGTATGCAGTCACAATAAAGACATAAGCATGTGGATAAAGCTGATATAACGCCAGAAAAGGTCCTTTAATGAGTGAGAAATTCCTAAAAACAATAAAACATGTCATTGTAGAGAAACATTCTTAAAAGAAAATATGAAGTGAGATTCCCTTAACACTGACGATAATCCCGAATGGAAAATTTAAGGGCAGAAAACCCCACAGCTCATATCACTAACATAGGACTTCATCAATGTTTATTACAGGCAAACACAGCCAACCAATCAATACACATGCAGTGACTTTAATGCCAGCTTGTGTTCTCTTTTCCTTAGGCTCCTTTCCTCAATTTCTTCAAACATCAGTCTTAGCCTTTAAACCATACTTTTGGTGAAATGGAGTATTACACCTTATAAAAACAGAAGTCTAACCTTTCAACATATATGATTGTCTTATTGTATCTCATTATCACTAGAGAAAATGTATACACTTTTTCACCTCCAGAAAAAATGCACAACACTCTTTTCATAAGAGTGGCTAAGCTGTGATTTTGTGTTCCTCATCTCCTTACAAATAAAAAAGAAAAATAGGCTGAACAGTATGAGTTAAAATCTCTGATTTCCACACAGCTGGCTGTAGGTAAAAAAATCTCATCAGTAGCAGCGGGCCATAATGTTTTTTATTATCATATAGGAAACATAAAATTTTTAAATTTCTTCAGAAGTACTCCAACAACAAATGTATTGTCATGGTGCTGAAAAACAGAAGCCATATACTCATCTGTCTCTCCTGTATGTGGATGTACAAAAAAATGAGTCTTACTCTTAAGCAAGACTTTCTCTCACTCTTGCTTTCCTGCTGACCAATATGATGGCTAATTTGGCAGACAAGATCAAAATGAACTCTCAGAAGTAATAACTAGATTAAATATTTGAGATATTTATTGTGATAAAGGACTGCACAAGTGAGGACTGTTCCAACTCTTTAGATAACATGAGTCCCTTTTTTTATTTTTATGTCTCAAAATTTAATTGTTACTAGATTGGCTAATATAAGACTCCAATAAGAACTGGATTATTCTGCTTATTTTCTTTATTGTTTTAAATCAGTCATAGCTTTACATGTTGTGTGGGTGTTATGACCTCATTGTACTGAAGCTGTGTCTGTCCTGGTCTGACATAGGAGCGTAGCTTTGAGAGACAGTTTGGTGTACTGGAAAGAGCTTCAGATTTTGAGACAGACAATTTGGGTCTCAAATCTTGTTTCCACCATCACCAGCTGGATTCCCTTAGGCAAGTGTGCCAGAGGTGGATAGTGTAACTCTCCCCCAAAGTTGGATGTAATGGCTGCTGTTAGCTGGCTGTGTTCAGCTATGCCAATATGGGGCAGGATTGGGAGACTGCAGGGTTGGAGGACAGAGAAGAGACATGCTCCTTCTGCCTAAACCCTGATGGTTCATGTTGATTTCCTGTTCCTTTCAGTCTCACACCTCTTCCCAACAAGCTTCTGCACAGCAAGCTTCTGCACAGTGGAAGCAGCAGGTATTTCTCATAGTAGTAGGTGAATCCAATCTGCCATGTTTCCCAATATTTACAGAACCAGCCTCATCAACCTGCTTCCCCTTCCCTGAGAGTCAGCACCATGGAGCCCTCCAAGTTTCTAGTTTTAATAACCCAACCTCTTCTGTTTTTCCTGGCCTAGCTGCGCTTGCTGCTTGCTGTTGTTGCTAACTCCATGATAATTTAGTGTGCTTGTTTTACTTTTTCACTTACTAAGTTAATAATCTGTATACCTAGTTAACTATTCCCTACATTAAATTGTCTCTGCTCAAATAACTAATGTTTTTTGTCCCGACTGGACCATGACTGTTACAACAAGCTACTGTATTTTCCTGAAATTCAATTTCCTCACTGAAACATAGAGATGTTAATGCACGCAGTCCTCATTATCCAAGAGTAACTGGTGCCAGAAGAGCCCACTTAAGTGAATGGCCTTAAAAGAGGACCAAAAATACATTGCAAATTGTGACTAAAAGGTTTGACTGGGAGAAAAGCTTGAAAAATGAATCAAAATTATTTATCTTACATTTTATAAAATTGTATTTATAATTAGAACTATGCACTACTTCTCAAAATAAAGACTGATTTGATGTTGATTTTGAGTTTTCTTGTATGTATGTGTATTTTTTTCTGAAAAATTGTATAATATAATACTATACCCTAATCTTTATTTTTCATTTTGTTTGCATACTCATTAATAGGGTCGTTCTGGAAAAATATTCAAGGGCTTCATCAATTTTCCAAAGGGCTCGATCTTCATCATTCTGGTCATGTTCTCTTATTCAACTCTTAACTGGTCTGTCTCTGCAAGATCCCCATTTGTCATTGGTTTCACAAGTAATTTCCAATATCATTTTCATTCATTTCATGAACTTTTGCATCTTTTGTAAAATTTATAATTTTACATTGTGATGAATTTGAATATGTCTGCATTAAAATATTGAATTATGACTAGGGTATAATGGAAAGAGAGAGATGCTAGTATTTATCATGGAGGGATAATTAAATGGGTATTAATTTTATGTAGTTAAGTAGTGAATATTTTTGCATTTTGATAATGTTTTCTTCTCAAGGAATCTTATAACTGCCAAGAGTAACATGATGAATACCCAGCTAGCAAGGACCACCTATATATTCTTGGTGGGATTATTCTGTCAAAAGAGATAATGTATAAAAAGTGTTTATCACAGTGTCTGAACCACAGTCATGATAATTACTATTATTAAATTTTAACAATTTGGCACAATAATGTATATCTTGTATTCTTTTAATACCTTTGTATACATGACTGAATTGGATTCTTTAATGACAACAGTTTTAGATAAGAAGACAGTATAGAACATGGGTATACCAACCTCAGTCAAGGAATAGAAAAGTATATTTTCTTTGGAAATATATGGTTCCTTCTTTACTTTTAAAATAAAATAAGACTTTCATTGAAAAGCTGGTTTTAGAGAGAATCAGTGTCTGGGTATTTAGCTGTAAAGATGCATCAGTTAACTGAAACTCCAATAAGGGCACTTAAGATTATGTTTTCAATTCATGGATAGAGGTAAAGAGAAGTAGCAAGGTAATAAAATGGAGTTAGAAACATATTGCCCAATATTCTGTCTCAGAGAAACTAAAATGAGCCATAATGTTTTGACTTTCTTTTAAATGGAAACAGCTCTTCTTGAACTTTTGACATAAAAACACTTACTTTACTTACTGCAATTCTAGGGGTTTGCTCATGGCCTGCTGCTAGCAAGAGGTTGAAGCAAACTGCAACAGGAATCTATGGTTCTCAGGAGATGAGTACATATGCCAGGCATGTTGACTTGAATTTGTATTTCCTGCCAATAAAAATACATCAGAACATGTAAATGATTTCTTGTATCTAACATTTTTCTTTACTAAAATAAACACTGATTTGATTTCTGTAACTGCTCCAGCTTGATATTTAAAAAATGGATTTTAGTGCACTTAAGTATTGTGGTTGTAGAGCCAGTTTGCAATCACTATGGTTTGGTTTGCTTCCATTTTATGATAGAAAATGTGTACATCAGGCTTACTAAGTGAAAGACATCAAGAATATGTTCCTGATAATATTGAACTTTGACAATACAGCATAGTATGATTGTCTTCTAAATGTACCTATTATTCCTAATTTCAAATGGTTTGTAATCACAATCAGACTTAGCAACTAAGGCTCCATCTACATGAATAAAGTACCATATGACAAATAAATTTGGTCAGATATGTTATATGTGCTTCAAGACCATAAAAGAATAAACAGGCTGAACTACATTTAAGATTACAAAAATATCAACACAATACCAAAGACATTGCACAAAACCCCTGCATAAGGATGCTAAAGAATAACTAAAGAATGTAATGAATTTAACTGTTTTCTCAAAATCAGTTTCCTCTCTGGACCTAAGTACTTTTTCTATGAATTTATATTTCTCTCTGTTCTTAGGCCTAAATCTTCAAATAATTTGTGATTCTTTTCTGGAGAGCCTTGAAGACAAACCTAGTTATGAAATTGATTTCCTTACTTATCACGTATCTTCTCTTTGCATCTCATCAATCACCAATTGCAACATAATCTTTTTCTTTTATAATACAATTCTCCTTCATTCCCCTGTCACATTCCTTGTTCAGACCCTAATCACTGCTTTCCTGGATAGTTGTCTTATCTCCTAACTAGTTTCCTTGCCTCCAGTCTTTGCCCGTTTGCTGACCAGTAAATCTTCATCAAACACCGTTTTGTACACATTACCCTCTGTTTAAACCCTTCGATGGTGTCTAATTGCCTAACAAATAAACTTGTAATTCTTCAGTTTCATATTTAAGGTCTCCACAAACTGCTCAAAATCTTCCTCTACTGCTGTGCCCTGCAGGATTGCTCTTCCTGCTCTCCTGCTTATTTAACTTCTACCCGATCCTCTAATCTTTACTGAAACTGCAGACTCTGAAGGCTTACCTGTTTGCACCACCACACAGTGTTCTCACAGAGACATCTCAGCAACAATAGGTGATACTGTCAAATCCTATTGTAAAATTGCATTTGCTACCTAGCACATTTGTGGAACTTTGTATGACACTTAACTCAATATATCACTTCAATACAAGTACTTACTACAGATACACAAGTAGTTTAGAGACTGTATCTGTCAATTACAACTGTCATACTGTTGATTATTTTGACCTCTATAAAACCCTGTTACAGCAGGTGCCCTTTGATTCAAGGAAATATACTGAAGTTCAGAAATGTTTTTCATGGCACTGTGTCAAATGCATTTCACGGCACTGTGTCAGATGTATCTCTTCTCTGTTTTGTTCTCCATCATTTCTATTGCCACATTGGAAAGCTAAAACATTATTTTATAGATTTCTTCCTACCAAACACTACCATTACCTTCTTTATGCTGTAGGCTGCATCTTCCTTTCAGGCAAAATTAGCATGGGTTTGGATGCTTATCAATACTATCAGTATAGTCTAACCAAAATTACACTTCCTCTGATACACAGTGGTGTTTACAGCAACCCAGCTCTACAACAGTCTCGTAAATAGTAGTGGTTGTGCTTTTCCTTATAATTTCTTCAGTCCAGATTGATTATTTAATATCCAAAATCTACACTGAAAGTGAATCATTTAAAAGTAAGCTGACTGTTTAATGCATGTTCACCATTTTCCATAAATATAGCTTGGTGTAAATTTTTCCATGAACTGTCAAAGATACAATATCACAGTGAGAAAAATAATTTTCTCTGTGCTGTTAAGATATTGTTTCCTCAGACTAGAACACTAGAAGCCTGACTTTTTTTCTTTACTTCATAAACCAGTGAGAACAAAAACAGGATAAAGCCCATAGCAACAAGATATTTCTTTTACCATCTGTTTGATTTATGTCGAATTTAAACTGCTTGTATTTTAGAAAGGAATCCGTTTTCTATCTTCAGAAGGACGCAATCCAACATCTCTCAGTTGCTAATTTTTAGCACTTAGAGGTCCCCTTGGGCTGCTGTCAACTTCAACTTATTGCATAGGTACTTTTCATTAAAATCATTATAAAGTGATTAGCCTCCAGCAAGACAGTGCAATGCTACAGGCTGCTTCCATTATATGTGGCTTTGCAACTGAATTTTGTACTGTCAAATCTCATCATATTTTGAGTACAGAATGTCTCCTGGGATTCAACACATAAAATGTTAAGAGGGATCTTGTCACTTCTCTTTTAAAACACACCTTTCCAAAAAAGATACATATGCACGTACACAAATACACACATATGCACATGTGTGTACATATAACACTCATAAAAAATACATGTCATTAGCTTGAAACAGATGCTATCTTTAGCTGACACCAAGCACATTTTTAAAATTCATGAATTATTTTTCAGTTTATGCTTTGGATTCAAAAGCTAATTAAGTAGCTCTACCTTGATTCTCTGAGTAGTTATCATTAATATATGTAAGAGTGCTGCTTTTTTATTAGCACATTGAAATTGACAATGCTTCTTACCTTAGGGTACCAGTGTTAGTCAATACTTGTGGGTCTAATAGGCTATCTCAGTTTCTGCAATGAAACTAAAATTAGACTGGTTATGTACAGGCACAGATTATTAGGCTTATTTGGTGATTTATTCGCAAGCCTCCATAGTGAGGTAGGCTTTATCCCAGCTCCCATATTCACCATTGCCTGAAAGTAACTCTACAGTGTAACACTGAACAGTCTCTACTAGAAACTACCTCAGCTACATTGCCCTCCTTCAAGACTCACTCATTCTCCAGCTCACATTCCTGAACTGTTATGATAGGGTTAAGCTCATGACACACCTGTAGAAGTTTTCAAGTATATAAGGGGAACTTGTGCAGTGCCAGGAAAAAAACATGGAACTTCATATTCTGAAATTTTTCATGTTATGACAACTTATTGGTTGTTATGTCACTTGTTAAGGAACAAGACAAGGATGGCACTCTCCCCGCTACTATTCAACATAGTTTTTGAGATCCTAGCTATGGTAATCAGACAATACAAAGAAATAAAATGCATCCAGATTGGCAAGGAAGAAGTCAAATTGTCCTTTTTAGATGACATGATATTGTACATAAAAATACCTAGAGAATCCACTCCCAAACAACTAGATTTAATATCTGAATTCAGCAAAGTTGCAGGATACAAAATTAACACACAGAAATCTGTTGCATTCCTATACACTAATAATGAACTACTAGAGAGAGAAATCAGGAAAACAATTCCATACACAATTACATCAAAAAGAATAAAATACCTAGGAATAAACCTAACCAAGAAAGTGAAAGACCTATACTCTGAAAACTAAAAGACACTCATGAAAGAAATTAAAGAAGATATCAATAAATGGAAACACACCCTGTGCTCATGGTTAGGAAGAAATAATATTGTCAAAACAGCCATCCTGCCTAAAGCAATCTATAGATTCAATGCAATTCCTATCAAAATACCAACAGCATTCTTCAATGAACTAGAGAAAATCATCCTAAAGTTCATATGGAACCACAAAAGACCTCAAATAGCCAAAGCAATCCTGAGAAGGAACAATAAAGCAGGGGGAATTATGCTCCCCAACTTCAAGTTCTACTACAAAGCCACAGTAATAAAGACAATTTGGTAGTGGCACAAGAACAGACCCATAGACCAATGGAACAGACTGGAGAGCCCTGATATAAACCCAACCATATATGGTCAATTAATATATGATAAAGAAGCCATGGACATACAATGGGGAAATGACAGCCTCTTCAAGTGCTGGTGTTGGCAAAACTGGACAGCTACATGCAAGAGAATGAAACTGGATCACTGTTTAACCCCATACACAAAAGTAAACTCAAAATGGATTAAAGACTTGAATGTAAGTCATAAAACCATAAAACTATTAGAAGACAACATAGGCAAACATCTCCTGAATATAAGCATGAGCAACTTCTTCCTGAACCCATCTCCTCAAGAAAGGGAAACAAAAGCAAAAATGAACTCATGAGACTGCGTCAAACTAAAAAGTTTTTGTACTGCAAAGGACATCATCAACAAAAAAGGCATCCTACAGTATGGGAGAATATATTTGTAAATGACATATCTGACAAGGGGTTAACACCCAAAATATATAAAGAACTTACCCGCCTCAACATCCAAAAAGCAAATAACCCGATTAACAAATGGGCAGAGGATATGAAGAGACCATTCTCCAAAGAAGAAATTCAGATGGCCAACAGACACATGAAAAGATGCTCCACATCACTAATCATCAGAGAAATGCATGTTAAAACCACAATGAGATATCACCTCACACCAGTTAGGTTGGCCAGCATTGAAAAGACTAAGAAGAACAAATGCTGGCAAGGATGCAGAGAAAGGGGAACCCTCCTACACTGCTGGTGGGAATGTAAGCTAGTTGAACAATTGTGGAAAGCAATATGGAGGTTCCTCAAAAAAGTAAAAATAGAAATACCATTTGACCTGGGAATTCCACTCCTTGAAATTTACCCAAAGAATACAACTTCTCAGATTCAAAAAGACATATGCACTCCTATGTTTATCACAGCACTTTTTACAATAGCCAAGTTATGGAAGCAACCTAAATGTCCATCAGTAGATGAATGGATAAAGAAGATGTTGTACGTATACACAATGGCATACTATTCAGCCATAAGAAAGAAACAAATCCTACCATTTGCAACAACATGGATGGAGCTGGAGAACATTATGCTCAGTGAAATAAGCCAGGCAGAGAAAGACAACTGCCAAATGATCTCCCTCATTTGTGGAGTATAACAATGAAACAAAACTAAAGGAACAAAATGGCAGCAGACTCACAGACTCCAAGAATGAACTAGTGGTTACCAAAGGGGAGAGGTGTGGGAGGGCGGGTGGGGAGGGAGGGAGAAGGGGACTGAGAGGTACTATGTTTAGTACACATGGTGTGGGTGATCATGGGGAGACCAGTGTAGCACAGAGAAGGCACATAGTGGATCTGTGGCATCTTACTACACTGATGGACAGTGTCTGCATTGGCGTATGGGTGGGGACTTCATAATATGCGTAAATGTAGTAACCATGTTGGTTTTTTTTCATGTGAAAACTTCATAAGTGTGTATATCAATCATACCTTAATAAAAATTAAAAAAAAGAAAGAAATGTTAGGACCAAGAGATGGGAACCAGGCTTAAATACTCCAATTACATGGGATAAGTCAAAAAGAACACAGACATTTATCCAAGATAAATAAAGGGAATAGCAATGTTTAGAATGATTTCAGTAGTCAGTCTTTCTTTTACCTTGCTAATAATCAGGAACACATGATTGACACTGTTAAATATTTAAAGACTAGTCTTTTTCTACTTTTATTTTTGCTCAGAAGTTTCCAGGTTTCCTGAATTTTCATTAAGAATTTTGAATATATATATTGTAGCTCTCGGGAAAAGGGTGTTTCCAGCCCAGGTGAGTCCCTATGAAACTGATGAAACTGAAGTAAGTCAAGGGAAAGAGCAGGTTGGGAGAAAGGCTTTTATTTCTTACAGTTTGCTGAGGATCACTAGACAGGCCGAGCTCCATCAGGCTCCTCCGGCTCCTCCGGGATCATGCTCTCCTTCCCTGCCTACTCTTTCCAGGAGGAACTCCATGGGCAGGTCCTTGGTGACTGGCAAACCCTAGACCCAGGAACGGAGGGGAGGAGATAGTGGCCATTTTCTCTCCACCCTTTGTGCCTGATTGACTGAAAGCTCTGAAACATCTATTGGTATGTAAATGGACTAAGGCCAGGTGGGAGATTTTGGAAATTTTTCCATTCGCTCCATATATATGTATATTATTTTATATGATTATATATAATATATATACTTTTTTTTAAGAAAATGGTCCTACATAGCTCCATGTACCAGAGCAGTATGCAGATCAACACCTGTTGCAGAGTCCCAAGCAATTTTGCTTTCAACATCATTGAGGACAGCTTCAAAATCCCTACTGTCATCTCCACCTGGGACTCAGAGACCTGATGTGGCATGGGTGGCCCAGGCCAACCAAGTCCCAATGCTGTGAAGCTTCATCCAGCAGCAGTCATCCGCAGCGTTACTCTTACCATGGTCCCCAACTGGGTCTGGGCCCTTGGGAGGCCTGCTTGCAAGGTCAGTGGACTCAGTCTGGTGCTGTGGCCTGGACATACTCACTCACAGTATAGGTGGAACCTGAGCTGCTCCTGCTTATCTGGAGCAAACCAGGCCCTCTCTGGTGCCAGGTAACTGAGAAAGCCAGGACCCATGCAGAGGGCCTTGGTCTGATCTGTGCCTTGGCAGCCCTGCACTGGCCCACATGACACTGGGGGCCCCCAAAGATTTTTGAAAATTTTGCTAACAATTTTCAAATTACAAAGCTCCCAGTGGCTTGAGGTTAGGAAGAGCTATTTCATGAGTATTGATAAGACAGAAACAAATATTATTTTCCCATAAAGTGGAATTACAAGCTCAACACTGGACTGGATCAACACATTGAGTTGTAACATTTCAGTACAGATGGATGTCATTAAAACAACAACCTTCAATCAAAAAACAAAACAAAAAACTTTAAACCTGAGCTTTCTGCTGGGCTACAGTGCTTTCATTAGCAATTGCACTTTAAAGTAGATGAAAATGCAAAATGTCTACAGCCTGGTTACTTGCTGACTGAAAAATACGACTGATACTTGAAGACAACTGAATTGACATACATATGTAACTTTATTTGAATAACGATAAGGCTGGTAATTTCCAGAGGGCACATTTCTGGGTAAGACATTTGCTGTTCTGGGATTAATGAAATCAAATGTCAGGAGTCTGGAGAGAGAGAAAGAGAATAAAGTACTTCGAGTGCTTTTGCAGGACAGAGGGAAGGGAAAATTCTGCACCAAAGGATCAAACAGGGTTACAAGTTCTATTTTTTACCAGATAGGATTTCTACACAAGGCTTGGAAATATATTTTATATAATGGAATTTTTTTACATATCTTTTATATAATTATGAAATTATGTGTATATTAGGTACTCTGTTGGACCAAATGGACTCAATAGTCCAGGGGAAGAGCTCAAGTTTATCTCCTATCAGATCTTTGTAGTAAGATCAATATTTGTTTATATGCTTAAAGTAAGAGACTAAAAGGCTGAAATATTTTTGAACAATTTGTCCCCTGAAAATTAAATAAGAAAGAGCTCAAAAGCAGTTGTTAACCTATATTTTTTAAAGGTAATGCTGAGTTACCAAATATACAGAAAAGGTGACTCTCCTCAGGCATGATTTTGAAGGCCCCAGACATACCTGTTTTGTAGATCAACCCCTCAATTTTCTTTTGAGGCAATTGTTTTGGATTTTTTTTCTAACAAGCATTATTTTCTGATTCTAAAATTAAAACCTCGGTATGATGATTTAGAAAATACAAAATGTTTTAAAAGGCAAATAATCATTCATCACCACATGTAATATGTTAATTTCCTTTAAGATTTCCTTTGTTGTGTCAAGAGTTCTTCCTCACTACAATATTGCACAAGTAATTCCTTATATTTTCTTTTAAGATTTATTTATTTATTAAATGTTTAACTCACTAATCCATGTTTTAGTAACTGGTGATGAGTGACTATGTAAAATTTGGTAAAAATTGGCCCTAGCACTACTTATGGGCCAATCTTCTTTTCCTAATATGATATGCCACCTTTAAAAATTGCTAAATTTGTATGCACACTTGAGTTTGTTTGGGGAACTCTTTTTTCCACGTCTCTATCTTCCTGCATTAGTAATAAACTTCAAAAATTTTTTTAGCACTGTAGTGTATTTCCTTGGCTATTCTAACACTCTATTCTTCTACATGGACCTTAGTATCACAGTCTTACACCCCCTTCACCCTCCAAAATAATCATTGTTATTTTCACAACAATTATTCATAAACAAATTTGCTGAGTATTGGTATCTTTACAGTACTGAGGGTTTTTTTCCATCTATATAAAGGGTCTAACTCCCACCTCCTACCCAAGTCTTTCTTTATGCTACTGCTTCAGCTGAAAGCCCCATTTTCTCCTGCTTCACTATGGCTCATTTTAAGGTCTCTGAATGTCTTAGTGTAAATGTTCAGGTCTAAGTTCAAATGTCCCCTATTCAGAGAGGAAACCCTTCTCTGGTCATCCAGTCTAGAGTAACTCCTATCCCCAACATCTATACACTCTAGATCATATTGCCGTGGGTTGTTTCTTTCATAGCGGATATAAGTTTTTGACATTATTTTATTTCTAAATTTGTTTACTTGTATGTCTCCCTGGCCAGAATATAAAAATCATAAAGGAAAAGATTTTATCTGTCTTTTTCATTGCTTTATTCCCCATCATGTAGCACAATATCTGGTAACATCGATGTTCAGTAACTGTTTACTGAATAAATGATGAAAGAGTGAATAAAATCAGCTCAGAGAAAACCCGCTCTGCTCTACTCGTCCTGGTATTGCTAGCAGCCATTGATTGCTGTGGAGAGTCACATGTGTTATCTAGTGAAGTGGTATCCAAATTTCCAATGGCTCCCCACTCACCAGGCTGAACTCCATTATTGACAGTGTCAACTCCTAATTGTGATGTGGCCCTTTATGACTTACTTCAATCTTTACCACTGGTACTTCATAGAAATCTCTCAGGGTTTGTGCTGTAGTGGGCCCCTTGGATGCACGAGATCCTTCCCACCATTTTTGTCTTTCTTTCATTTCTGCTGGAATCTGGAAAATGAGGTTAAGACAATGGACATCTTTTTGGTAAGACCACCTATTAATTATAACATTACATTACTCTATATTTCAATTGATTTTTTTCTGTAAAATATTTGCAGGGCATTTTTAAATGTCCTTCTATCAATGTCTTTCTCTTGATTTTTCACACAGTTCTGTTTTCATAAAAATGTATTGCAAGGTTATTTAATTTTCTGCATTACAGTTCTAGAGCATTGAACATTAACATTTACTTTTAAAAGTTACTTTATTTTTCAAGTTAATGCAATATTCCTTGAAATTCAAATTGTTTAACAAAATACTTCTAGATTACATCTCTTCTCTCTCTCTTACACATGCATAATAAATGTCCCTATTAGTCATTTCTTTCAAACTAAAAAGTCAAATATTTGTTCAGCTCAGGAAATTTTCTCTCCACTGTTCTTTGGTTTTTGTCACCATTACATCATTTCTGTTCTCTTTTTCTAAAATTCCTGTTTTCTGTTCATTGGATTCCTTGTATTTGTCCATCACATCTCTCATATTTTCTCTTATGTTTTTCACCAATCTACCATTTCTCAGAGTTCTGGATGGATTTTTCAAATCTGTATACTCCTTTTAATGTTCAGTTATTACCTTACTATATGGTACTTCCTTTAAAGTTGTAAATTTAACAATTCTACCTTAAAAAAATATGTGGTTGTGTGTGTGTGTGTGTTTAACTCCATTTGATCCATCGTGACTGTGCTAGTGTTGTTTTACTTTATTTTCGGATTGAAAAACATTATGAAGCTTCCATAATGCCCTTCTGTTACTTGGAATACTCAGGTTTGCCAGTGAAGTACCTCTTTTGATTCTTGATCATTTCCTTTATTTGAATTGCAATACATTTTCACACATTGTTTGATTTTTTTTCCTTTTCTTTTAAAAAATTCTTACATCTGAATCTGTAAATCAAGGCACATCAGAATATCTACAGTAGTACATTTCTTTGCCATTGTTAAGTAGAAATTGAGATAGGTGCTATAAGAAACTGGTATAGATATTTGTATCAATTTTTCAAATGTGAAGAAAGGATAAATTTTATAATTATTGTATATTAATATTGTTAGTGACTCATAGTCTGGAGGGATTGAGAAAGGATCCAGGACTCTAAACAAAGAAGGGAACTTTGCTAATGAGCTATTTCTTCATTTGCAAGAGCAAATTAGGTACAAACGAGCCAGAAGCAAGCCCACAATAATCAGTTTCTCTGTACCAAGACCAAGTAATGGCAGCCCTCAGCTTCCTTCTTTGTGATGCTGTCTGTAGTGTTAGCTTCTGGTTTCTAGTAAGACCTCAATGTCAGTTAAGTAAATCTCACTTCTTCCACATTAATTGCAGGTCTAGATGCTGTGCATGAGCAGAGGTTGGGTAACATCAATATGGTGTATGGCCTTTAGTGTTCTTTGGCCCACTCTAACAATACAGCCTTCTTTAAACTTTGAGAAGCACTGCTAGAATTGCCTCAATTTACTTCTCAGACTTACTACTTTTTCAGAGGAGGCATTTTTCTGTTCAGGGCCTGATCTTTCCTTCACTGCTTTCTTTTTCTTCTTTTATTTTAACTAACAGGAAATCCTCAAAGTTTGTGGCACATCAATTGGCAGGTTACTACCCTGTTCTTACACCTTTAGTCTTTTCAGTGGGAATATGGAGAATTACTCTGCTATTGCTGCAATTTTTACTGAGAGGTATTTCTTTCACTTCTTCTAGGACTCCCTTCCACTTAATTTCTTTGTAGTCTTAGACATGTGAAGCAACAATTGGGACTATGTAGGAAGTACTTATACTATAGTACTGAAGATCGAGAGATACCACCTCACACCAGTTAGGATCGCCACCATCCAAAAGACAAACAACAACAAATATAGGCGAGGATGTGGAGAAAGGGGAACCCTCCTACGCTGCTGGTGGGAATGTAAGCTAGTTCAACGATTGTGGAAAGCAATATGAAGGTTCCTCATAAAACTAAAAATAGAAATACCATTTGACCCAGGAATTCCATTCCCAGGAATTTACCCTAAGAATGCAGGAGCCCAGTTTGAAAAAGACATATGCGCCCCTATGTTTATCGCAGAACTATTTACAATAGCCAAGAAATGGAAGCAACCTAAGTGTCCATCAGTAGATGAATGGATAAAGAAGAGGTGGTACATATACACAATGGAATATTATTCAGCCATAAGAAGAAAACAAATCCTACCATTTGCAACAACATGGATGGAGCTAGAGAACATTATGCTCAGTGAAATAAGCCAGGCGGGAAAGACAAGTACCAAATGATTTCACTCATCTGTGGAGTATAAGAACAAAGAAAAACTGAAGGAACAAAACAGCAGCAGACTCACAGAACCCAAGAATGGACTAACAATTACCAAAGGGAAAGGGACTGGGGAGGATGGGTGGGAAGGGAGGGATAAGGGGGGGAAAGGGGCATTAAGATTAGCACGTATAATGTAGGCAGGGAGACAAGGGGAAGGCAGTATAACACAGAGAAGACAAGTAGTGATTCTATAGCATCTTACTATGCTGATGGACAGTGACTGTAATGGGGTATGTGGTGGGGACTTGATAATAGGGGGAGTCTAGTAACCATAATGTTGTTCATGTAATTGTACACTAATGATAGCAAAATAAAAAAAAGTACAGTTATTCATGTGAGGTAACCCATTAAGACATTATATTCTTTTTAAAGTTCAAAAAATATGTATTCATAAAAGTAAATGAAACAATCTATCCTCTAAAGGTGTCCACAAAAATGAGAGTATTTATTGTTATTTAACAGGAAGAGGAAATCAGACAAAGAAAATTTTGTTTTACCTAAGGATAATTGAGAAACATGTGATATTAGGAGCAACTATATGAGCAAAAAAAAAATTCAGTGCAACTCTAGTGAGAGACTTCTTACCAAGGATTCTGAATCCCTAAATCAAGACACAAAAAGCAAAAACAGGGTTACTGAAATCACAACTGGGGAAATTGGGATAGGAAAGGAATTGGGAAGACATTATGCTGATTCATGTATTACCTATTATTGGATGAACCTTTGTTTTTTTTCTTTTAGGCATGTATGTCTATATTATAGTATTTCTAGTACTCTAAGATTAGGATTAGGGTGTTTTCTTCAAGGTTTTCCAGCTAGTATTTGTGCATTTACACAAAAGTGAATGCTTGAATAACAAGAAATCAATGCAGGTCAAACCTAGTTATTTATCTCCTGAATAAGGATTTTATATTGCTTTCCATGTTGTTGCCCTCCAGCAACAGCGGATCAAAAGTCCTTCTCACACCTCAAGTCTCTCTGACTTCAACTTCTGCCCCATCTTCGTGACTGACTCGTTTGTCCTCTTCTTCTGCTCTTAAAGGCCCATCTGGATACTGCATGATCCATGATATCTCCCAGTCTTAAAGTCAGCTTATTAGCAACCTTAATTACATCAGCAAAGTCCCTCCTCAATAGTACCTAGGGTTGAATCACCTGATCATGGGAATCTTGGGTAAAGGGCATCTTTAGGATTCTGCCTACTGCAAAAGGTATACAGGGCAGACTTTCATAAGGAAAAGACTTATGCTTCATTGCTTTCTTACCTCTCTTCTACACTCACTATTATTTGTTTTTATATATTTTATTATTCACAAATATTATAAATTTGCAATTTATATTATAAGTTTGGCTTCTTAACCTTGAACTGGCCATCCAAAAAGAGAGAAATTCTTTTCTTTTTCCAAAAGTTTGAATCACTAACCAAAATTAAGTCCTAGAAGTTATTAGCCTTTAAGTTTTACATAATTTCTTATGATATGAAGGGCACAAAAGGCCCTATTAAAATACCACTGCAAGTTCATCATGAACAGACCCTTAAGAATTCTTAAAGATGCTCATTTTGTAGAGAAATGGGGAAACAGAAATGTCAGCACTGGCAACTGAAAGGGTACAGATCTCCTGCTAATGAGAGAGGCAGCTGTTTCAATACAAATTTTTTTAAACTAAAATGTCCCATTGTGCTCTGGAATCCCTGATTAATTATGGTGAGGAACCAGAGTTTACTTTTTTTTATCATCTCCCAAAACAATCTTAAACAACATGAATCATCTAAGGAAACGATATTAGAGATTTAAAGTGATCTAAAATATAAAGCAAGCCATATTGAGGAAGTCGGACAAATGAGTTTAATTTTTAATTCTAAATCTCTAGAAATGTAAGTAAGTCACTAAAACATTCCCTCTCTTAAATGTTTCAGATTCAAAATAGGTGTCTGGCTTCTTTAGACACTATAATAGATTTAAAAGAGCATAAGCTTAGAGACATGTAAAACTGGGCCCAAAGCTTGGTTTTCTCACTTAGTAAATGTGTAAGAGTAAGCAATTTACCTAATCTGTTTCACTTTCTTCACCTGTAACATAGAAATAGCACGACCTACTTTGAAGGGTGCTGTGAGGATTAAACAATATATGTTAAATCCCTACTCAGTACTAGGCATGTCGTAGATAATGAAATTGTCGCTTATAATTATTTTCCCAAGCCTATGCAGCTGAAGTCTTTGTTGGCCATTGAGAAACAGGAAGCAAATGCTGAAGGTAGTACTGTGACTATATGATCCCCATTATAAACAGATCCATTTCTTTTTTCCTCTTCCTCCTCCTCTTCTCTCTCTCCTCTCTCTCCTTTCTTGAGCTTTCTTTCACTCTCTTGCTTTTCTTTCTATTTCCAGATTGGTTGGAGAAACAGAAGTAAAACAAGCATTGTGAAACTCTATAGAGACCAAAGGAGAAAAGTGTTTCATAGAGCAATTTGTTATTAGTGTCACATGCAACAGGGAGATACAAAGGAGAATGAAGACAGAATAGATAACTCTACTGATCTGACTTTCATGAGGACAGTCAAAATTCAATAGGGGTATTAATCTGATGAATGACTAATTTTCTAGTTCCCAGGAGATATAAGACACAAAGAGTGGACTCTTATAGAGACACAGGCTCACAAAATAATATTAACATGTCAAATCGACTTTAATCCAGCAATCTATTCCTCAAGAGACATACTGGGGAAGAAGAAAGAGTCCTTGCTAAGGATGCAAATTAAGGGTTAAGAGTTTCCCTCATGCCCAGGCAAGGTCTTCAGAAAGGCTAGAGGACAAATAATACTTAAGTGAGAGGCTTCCAGAAGGTACATCTTCAGCTATTCTATGGTCTGTTTGTGGTCTGTTGCCTAGAGCTATCAGAGAGATTCATCAGCTGACTTACTCCAAATGTTGTCTCCACACTTACTGGGCAAGCTTGGTATGATCTGTATCAGAAATGCTGAGGCAATAATGGAGGAGGTAACCTGACTACACATGGGTGTGTAGGTAAATCTAGTTGTTTAGAGGTCCATTTGCCTAAACACATCTAAGTGGCCAGGTAAAGGCTGGAGCACTGTAAGCAAAAATAGCTCACTCATCCTTTTAAAACACATATCTAAAAGTGAATCACATATTTCTATTTCAAATGCCTCACCATTGCCTAAAAGAACACTGCTGTGTCATAGTCAAGATGGAGCACCCTGTCTTAGATTTGAAGACCACAGTTTCAATACTAGGGGACAATCTGGTGACCAAAAACTTTTATTACAAAATGAACTTTAATGGAAGGAACTAGATGGCAACTGAATGGAGACAGTCTCAGAAACTCCCTGAAGGAATCATTGATTTAACAGAGGGACCTAGTTCTGATGACCACATATTTTAATATTGTGCTCTTGGGTCTCATTTTCATGACTTGACTATATAGTCATACTTCCGGAATAAGCTGTGTAGTCAGACCTGACCTAACTTCTATTTTTAAAAACCATTCCAGGAGTTGATAGAGCCCCATAGTTTCTGAGCCCTGCTTTAAATTCCCTGTGAAGTGAAAACTATGCATCAAATTCCATTGATCCAAATACTACTGAAATAACTTTTAAAATTTCATCTGTATCACTTATCTATATATTCAGCAAAAAGATAACCAATGCCCCATTTTTAAGCAAAAGTCTAGTATCAGCACTACAAAAGATGCTAATGTTTGATATAACTGAATGTGACCAATATTTTCGGAAGCCTCAACTAGCTAAACCATGTCTGGTTTTCAAATACATGATAACAGTATGGCACATAGCTGATTTTTTTGTTTGTTTATTTGAAAAACAAAGGTTAAACTGTCAGCACGTGAAATGGAAGGTTTGGTAAAAAAAAAATAATTTATTGACCATGAGGTATTTGTTAAATGTTGGAATCAAGCTGTTAAACATTCTGAATGTTGCTAAAAACAGCAAAAACGTTCATTAACCTTGAATTCTTAGAATTTGGTTTGGTCTGAAATCAGTGTAATAAATGGTGAAGAGGATTTTTGCCACTCTGAGAATGTACCATTCAGTTTTTGTTCTTGTTGAAAATGAGGAACAAAGCAGCAGAAGAAAACATTATCGTGGAAACCACACTTCTAAAAAAAGAAGAGTGTGTGCGTTAAATCGAGAATTCAGAATTACAGGATCCCTCATTTTTAGGGCTTCTTCCTATGTATGACATTTGTACTTTGGTAGAGTTATTTAAACATTATGAATCTCAGCTCCCTCAACTGAAAAAAAGAAATTATTCCTACCCTACTTAATTCACAAGACAGTTCTTAAGATCAAATGACCTAACAATTTGTGAAGCTGTTATGTAAACTCGAAAAGTCTAAATAACAGAAGCTGTCACTATGAAAATCAATGTATGTCTTATTCATACTTCATTTACATGCAATCCTATAACTGTGTAAAATATCACTTGTGCTTATATTTGGGGTTAGATCCATAGGATATCATAAAAAGTAAAGCAAGAGAAGGTCTATAATTTTTTAATCTATCTGAAAAATCTAGAATAATAAGAAATATATTACTATAGACTACACATCTGTACACCAGTCATGTATTGTAAAAAGAACATATATATTCACCTGGAAAACTTTAACTTTCTAATTTTAATAATATTTGGAGGCTGTTTTATTATCCTCTAATGCAGATAAAGTTCTGACTGAGCTGATTAAATATACTAGACATCAATTTCCACCCCCTAACTTCTTAGTTGAATCTTGTAGTTTGCTACACTAAACGTAAATGATAACCAGATCTTGCATCAAAGAAAGGGGGGAACATTTCAAGGTGAGACCTTCTCAGACTCTTCTTCAAGTTGCCGCTGATCAGCAAACTCAGGGTTCTACTACTCTGATGTTTTCTCACAAACAAAAAGAAAATTGTGCTTTTCTGATGCTGAAATATTTCAGATTTGTTTGGCTCACAAAAGTTATTTCTGTACAATTAAGAATGCATACTGTATAAATATATGAAACTACAAAATGTGATACTGGTAAACTTCCTCGTTCTTTTAGTTTGCTTTTATAAATATGTTTACATGTACTGTTTTAACAATTAAGTCAAAAGTCACAGTTCAGCTTAATGCAAAAGTATATATTTAACATGACTAAGCCACTTGGCAGATGAATAATATGGGGAAGGTTTTATAAAATTGCTCAACTTCCTTTGGACTCCAAGTGGTTCATATGCATTTAGGGAAAATTAACCTAAACTACATTTAAATGATTGGCTCTGAAATATCCATCAAATCTCAGAATGGAGATTTGGAAGTCACTGTTGACTGTTTCTTATACAGAGGAGACCAACATGTATCCTGTGTTGCAAAACCCCGGAACATCTGTACCTGGAATACTGCAGGCAGTTACCATCACTGGGTCACAAGAATGACACAGAAGAGGGTAGGAGAAACTTAAGTCAGCGCAGAATAGGAGATGATGCCACAGAATAACTTTAAACTAGGACTTTCCAGTGAAGTGTTACTCTCTAGGTTCTTGTTTTATAGATCCAAGAGCGATGTTTAAATTTCAAAACAGATATTTTTAGGACCATGAGAAAGAAAAACTATTTTCCACAGGGGATTGCATGGTTTAATAGAGAATATGGGTGCTGTAGTAAGACAGGTGTGAGTGAGTGTCCTAGCTCTCACTCATATCCACTGTGTGACTCCGGGCAAGATAATATTTTAGTCCCACACCCTCAATGGGAATTCAATGGTGAATTTATGTGAAGTAACAATAAATGTTACTTCACATTTTACACATAAAAACAAACAAAGTGGAATTACTACTATAACTACAGGGTGGGGTTGGGGGGAATATTTTCCCAACTGGAGGCAAGTAGCTTTGAAACCAAAATCAGTCAAAGAGAGAAATAAAGTGGGAGAAACCCCTTTATTGCTTACAAGTAGTCGTCCACTTCTGCTTGTCTGTGTCTCTCACGACCTGGCTGCAAAAAGGGGCTCCACCCGACCTCTCTGGTCCAGATATGCCCTTGCTTCCCCTTGTAATTACCTACTGATACGGAGATGGACTACTTCTCTCTACCCCTTGGAACCACCTATTGATAGGGCGATGCACTAAGGCCAGGAGAGAGATTATGGAAATACTGTGATTTTATCCACAGCCCACTCCTCCAGAAATCTCACCTTACAATCTACTTGTTCCCCATCTTCTGCAATGGTCTCTGTGTGAGAAAACTGGAGCACTGTAACCAGACTAATAACATACAATAGCAACAGCAATAAAATCATGATAATCCTCAAGCCAGAGGTCTCAGCTAAGTTCAAAGTCCTATGTCGATTTAGTCCAGAGCTCACCCATTCCAGAGGCAGTCAGTAACTGAATGGGTGGGGAGTTCAGAGCAATCATCATGCAGCAGCTGTAGCCAGGGCGTGGGTCCTGGTCACAGGGACTGAAGAAGAAAATAACTTTAAGGGTGACAAGATACATGTTTTAATGGCACCAGCATAGGCAAATCTTGTCTGTTGCATAGGATGCATGCAAGAGAGTGGTCCTGTGATAGGACAGTGGCAGGAATGGGATCTCATCCTGTTATAGTATAGCAGACCCTCATCCCCTCCCTGTGGGAGTTACAGATGGGTCAATATATAGGGCTATGGGAGGTACATGCCCTGGCCATAAAGATAAAACAAAACTTCCCCATAAGGTGCTCTTACCTCTCAGACGTTTTGAGTATACTACCGTGATCTCTGGGGGCCACTATGCTATTACTCCAAGAATACACACGAGGCCAGCTTCCAGGCCTTTTTCCCCAGGGTACCAGAAGGGCCAGCCATTGCTGATCCATGTGTTGAAATGTCCAGGGCCACATCCACTCAGCAGTGTCTCCAGGGTTTAATGCAGTTGGGCTGGCAGCAGAATGTTGCTCCACTGACCACATCCAAGCTTCAATAATTCCTCTTTAGTTTGCCTATACAGTTGTATAGGACAAGTAGCAATGTGTGTTAGCATGTCCACAGGGCTAAAGGCTCCCTTTTGGGGCTTCTCATGCAAACACTGTAGTACTGTCCATAGTGAACTGACCAGCCCTGTAGACTATTGGTGTCTGACTTTAGGCCAGATTTCAACAAACCATTGTGCCTTTTTATCATGTCTACTCCGGTAGGGTTATATGGTACATGAAACTTCTACTTTATTCCTAATTGCTGCACTCATTCTTGTAACACATGTCCAGTAAAATGGGTGCCTTGATCACTCTCTATCACCTATGGCCAGACATAAGATGCAAAGAGATGCTCCAGGTTCCTTTTGGTCATTTGCTAATCTGCATGACATGCAGGAAAGCAACCAGCAGTCCAGTAACTGTCCACACAAGTCATGGCATACCGATATCCTTCTGATATGGGCAGAGGCCCAATATAGTCTATAGCCACAGGGTCAAGCCCTAATAGACGGCCCAGCTGTCAGTGCAGACAACTATGGGGAAGGGCTCCTAGGTGATCACGAACCATACTGCCCACAACTCAGCCCCTTAACTGCTCTTCCACTCTCCATCCTCCATCCATATTGTCTCACTCTTATTATGGAAAGCCACAGCCCTCTACTTCAGGGCCTGCCCATGACTGGAGCTGTCTGTATACCAAGCATCTTCAGGTATAAGGCTCTTTCCCTCTTGTTAAGGACTCTGCAATAAATGGCTCAAAAGCAAGTTCTTCCTGCTTTCCACTGCTATAAGGGCTTCAGAATTTGTGGTAAGTGCAGGATAAACACTCTCTGGTTGCCCAAAAGACCCAAAAACTCTTGTAATCCTGCCACAGTAGTAGAGGTATGGAAAGCCTGGACCTTGTCTATGAGTTCTGGGCTAACTTTAGTTTTACCTGACCAGACAACCCCCAAGGACTTTAAAGACAAACCAGGTCCCTGAACCTTGGTGCTGTTCACAGCCCATCCATTCTCCTGTAGATGCTGCAGCACTCTAGGAACTTCCCCTTCTAAATCTGTAAGAGAATCAGACACGAGCATAATACTATCAATGCAGTGATATAGTTGCAGCGCTTGTGGTTTCTTCCCTGTGGCCAAGTCCTGGGCTACAAGTCCATGACAAATTGTGACATGGTGGAGGTATCCCTGTGGAAGGACAGTGAATGTTCACTGCCTGCCTTCCCATATGAAGGCAAACAGTTCCTGACTTTCCTGTGCTAGGTCAATAGAGAAGAAATCTGGCTTTTTCACTGGCCACACCAGGGAACTAAAAGGACTATGATGCCCACCTTCTCCAACTCCTGTAGAGTTTATCCAATTTCCTTGTACGCCCCAGGCAATTTATACTGCTTAGTATTTGTCACTCACCAAGGTACAGGCAGAGCTACAGGTGGGTGCTTAGCACATCCTCTCAGAACTACCTTTACCACACATACGCTCAGTCTGAACTCACCTACAGAATGGTCTGTAACCACAGGCCCTGCAGGAGAAAATATATTCAGGGATGGGAGAAATGTATATAGTATACTCCCTTGGGGGTAAACACTCTATGTCCAAAGGGATTTGGGCTTTTTTCACTCTAATCGCCTTACCCCCATAGCCATCTATCACAGCAGGGGTCCCAGAAAAATGTTCAGGGTTGCAATAAGTCAGAGAACATTTAGCTCCTGTGTCCACCAGTGCCAGGAGATGTTGTACATTACAGGGGACGAATGAATTGCTCATTCTACATGTGGCCTCCAGTCCCCACCACATACCCCAATGTGGAGGCCTTGACAACCCACCGCTCCCCAGTCAAACCTTGATACCCAGTTGTCCTCATGTGTGGGTGAGGGTCCAGGTGGATCCTGAATACTGTCCCCCAGGAAGTCTTGCAGGGTCACAGGCCAGACAAGGGGCTTTGCCTCCGGCTTCCGTGTCCCAGGCCTCAGCGTCTGGAACTTATGCTCTGGCTTCAATTGGTGCCACAGTTCTAATACGATCCTTTTAGGCTGCCCATGAAGTTTTTCTTTCACTACCGTGGCCTTTATCTTATCAACCCACATCTGGGTCCTCAGGACCTTCATGGGGTCTTGCTCTTCTCCTTTCATGAAACCTACCTCCCTGTTTTGGTTCCTAAATGGACTGTCAGTGAAAATGCTCAACTATAATTTTTCCTCAAGTGGAGCATTTAGCTAAGGGCTTCCTACAATTACAGAGACGTTTACAAATTGGTATGCATGTAAAAATTCTCATGGCATAATACAAACCATGAAGACAAGAGAATACCCCATGATCTCCTTAAGTCTTTATTTCTAACATAAATAAGTGATCTCTTGGGAATGGAAAGGCATAAACATTGCTATAGCATGATATCTTAGTATTTGAAATTATTTTTCCAAATCCTTATGCTTCCAGATGAATCATTCCCTGTCTCATGGAAAATAGCCAAGAAAGCACTTGACTCTGTAGGATTGTCCAAGAGTCCTGGAACAAAGGACAGTCAGTCATGCTTCTCTTTGGACATTCTTATTTTACTGGATTGTATGAAGCATGACGCAGACCCCGTTTACTATTTGTTCTTATTAGATAACTATTACAGAGTTACTTTGCTCTCTTACAGAGCAAATAAAGCT
This sequence comes from Manis javanica, assembly GCF_040802235.1. Taxonomy (NCBI): domain Eukaryota; kingdom Metazoa; phylum Chordata; class Mammalia; order Pholidota; family Manidae; genus Manis; species Manis javanica. Next base: position 115,867,525 of record NC_133174.1, read on the forward strand.
GGACTTTTCCATTAGAGTGATTTTAGTGGGCAAAAAGGGAGTGGCTTATTATTAATTTTGGTTCTGTGTCTTTCTACTTGTAACTTTAGATGAGAAATCTTTTTGCACACAATGCTAAATAAAGAACAGTATGCAAAATTGAATGTATAGTATAAGTACAACCTTATAAAATCCATAAGAAAATGTAATAAAGAGAATATCCTCAAATACATTGATATGAGGGGTAGGCCTTATGTGTATTTTAACTGTTTTTCAGGACATGATCTATTTATAATGAAAAAATAAGTTAGATACATTTAAGAAAAAGCCTGTCCATCAATCCCAAGAATTGTGAAACATTTGGATGCCATGGCAGCCAACATGTCTGGAAGTAGATGAGAAGTAAAACTGTCTAATTGTTATTTGCCAGTAATGTGGAAATGCCCTTCTGCCTCAAATCCCTGCAATTAGGACATTCCTTTTTTGGACTGTAGATCTTTTCCTTTGTAAAAAAAAAGTGCAAACTTTGGGAGGGGAAAAGTATCCAATGTACCTTAGTAAAGGTTTGCAGTTGAAACCTCAAAAATAAAATAAAACCACCTGCCATACAAATTGAGTAAGCTAAGGCTCTTAATTGCAGGCAACCAAAATTGTCTTAGGATCATTTAGCAAAAAAACATATTGAAATCTATTTAGTAGCTCATGAAATTACAAGAAAGATGAAAAAACAAGGCTTGGGAAACAAGCAGGCTAAAGGCAGCACGGGCACAATGGAGAATGCACTCTATTGGTAAGTGACAAAAGCAGTGCCAGTAACAACAAATTCAACATTTAGGTGGGTGACAAACCTAGTTACATGCCTAGCCCCTAGCTATAATGCAGGTTGGAGAAGCAGGTATCTTCTTTTTCAGTTTCTATAGAGCGAGGTGTATTCTCTCTCCTGCCAAAATTCATAAGGTAAGATATTCATCATCACGGGAGTTCAGGTGGTAAGCATGCAACAGTAATGGCAAATGTTCACAGCAAATATGATAAGGGTAGATAATAACATAACCTAGTGATGTAAGAGGGAGTTTTATGTGGGCAGGTACAATATATTTACATTCCTTGTATGTTGAATCAAAAGAAATGGAGGTAATAGATATGATATACAGGGGCAATTTAAGTCAAGCCTGAGGAATTTAGCATGAGGTTCATCTGCAGATGTTTATGTAAGTGTAATCTAGTATGAGTAATATTTGAAAAGATTATCCTTCCTGCAGTAAGAAAAAGATGTAGATAACAGAGACAGGACATGGGATATGAGTCTGGCAATTATCAATGCTCTGTGTGTTAACATTTCACCAGGCACAAACTGAATAAGGTAAAAACTTCTGATTCCCAGTTGTTTTTCCTAGTCATTCTCATCTTATTGCTTCCACCACTTATGCCATTCCCAAAAGGTCAATTTCCTTCTTCCTATTATTAGTAGTAAGCTAATGACATTCCTAGAACTTACAGCATTTCATATGATTCTAAATTCTCAATATGTGTAGCTGATGAATAATGTACAACCTTCTACCCCTCCATATTATGTTCTGAAAAGCCTGCCTTTCTGAAAAAAATTAAATCTCATTTTTCCCTTGACCTATTTTAGAATTTTGGTTGCAACTCATTTTCATATCAGAAGAATCTTCAAACAACTACTGACTTTACCTGCTTGCTATAAGCATATCTCTAAGTGATGCATTTTATAAATTAATTTCACAATTGAATAGAAACTTTGCAACAAATCATTATGTATTTACTCTCCAACTTATATAAATTCTTATTTTGAAATGTTTGTGCATAAAGAGAGCAAGATCTATAAGGTCAGAGCTTGTTATTCTCAGTACATTTATATAGCATATTTAGTCCTTCACATGTATTTACTGGTCATATTAACTTTAATATGACAGATCCAGTGCATTGTGGGAAGATTTCATAATGGAGAGATTAAAAACATTTTGCTTATATACCACTTGCTCATCTATTACCATCAAAGATCCTATAAAATTTACCAGCTCAATAATTTACTCAATCAAAACTATCAATATCATCCTTTTCTTATTTTACACAGTTAAAACATATCAATTTCACCATCTGTAGAAAATCTAGATTGGTTAAATATATCAGTGTGCCTTTTAGAAATGGTATTTTAGATATCAGATAGAGATACATGCCTTAAAAATCAATTTATAGACTACATGAATTGTACTGATCAGGAATACCAAAAATATTTAAAAACCAAAGACCAAAGACATAAAAATATAAAAAATAAAACATAAAATAGTACAACAGTTAGTCAGAAAATCACCAGTTCTAGGAACATTTTTTTATGGCATAATAAAATATGTGTGGTGACCAGAGCCTTTGCTGATAAGTGTTAGTTTAGCTTATCTCAGTATGAAAATGTTTTTAAGTAGAGCTTTTCTCAGCTACGGGGCTGAGGGATGCAAGGTAGAGGCAGAGAGCAAGGGTATTGCATTGCATGGAATATACTTTTGTACAATAGCCAATTTGACGTATAGATATTTTAGCCTCTGGCCTAGTCTGTGTATTAGTGAACAATGGCTTTATTATCCAACAGCTGGGGCATATTCTAGGCAGAGCAGAATTCTATAAGCTTGTGGTGTAGATTTATTTCATGTATACATCATTGGCGGTATCAGTGTAGGTCAAGTGTCCAACAAAGGTCAGAGAGTTGTTTCATTGCTAATCTTATTTAATGCCAAAACTGTTAGAAATAATAACCAAGGGGGAAAAGGGAGGATGAAATATCCTTCTTCTTATGAGAAAGATTTGTTCTTTCATTCTTAGTGAATTAGAATCACCTATGCTTAGAGAAGGTAAAAACATCTCAACCCAAGCTAACAAATGCCCGTGGATGCCAAAAGAGTCCTTTTCCAACTGCTAGCATTAACTATTGATGAGATCAATGATGTAAGAATTTATAAAATGAGAGATATAAACTGTGGCATTATCTGGACTAATCTCTCCCCCTTTGGGCTAAACCATTCAGAATAGATGGTTGTCTATTGTCTTGAAGATCTTAAGAAGCATAATACATTTCAGTATTTTATCAATCCTTTCTGTTTATCTAAAAATCATACTTCTTATTTCCACTTATTCTCTTCTCATCTGATAACACATGCACACTATTCTTAAATATTCTTTTCTTAGAAGCTTTTTATGATATTGGGGATGGTAATCCAAGCAGTCTTTAACCCTTCATTCTGTAAGTTAAATAACCTTAATTCCTTTAACAATCTTAAAATAATACATTGCCTAATATACTGTTATTTCTGTTATTCTCTGCAAAATCACCAGTTTCTTCATACCCTTTAAAATATACCCATAAGGTATTGAGAAACTACAATATCCAGTGCAAAGAATAGATCTAGAACTTGGGTTACAAAGATAAAGAAGCAGTAGTTCTGGTCACCAGGGACATGAAATATGCTAGCAAGAATTCTAGGGAGATTCAAGATGGCGGCGTGAGTGGTGAGATGGAGAATTACTCCCAAAACCACAGATAGTATGAAAATCTAGTTAATGGACACAACTAATCCTAAAACAACAAGAAAGAAGGCTGAACCAGACTGCACACAGACCTCACTAATAGAGCAGATGTCACGAAACAGGGTAACGTATGAAAGCCTTAATCAAGAGGGACCCAAGCCCTTCCCCCACCACAGCACACTGGTGGGAGGAAGAGAAACGGACTGGGTGAGGGGGTGGAAGCCTGGGACTGCTGAATACCCAGCCCTGGAGGTCTGCTTTGGGAGCAGAAACCTACACTGTGTGGTGCTCTGGAAATTGGGGAGCTCAGACAGGTGGAGTGCTAGAGAGACAGATTGAAGCCATTTGTGGAGAAGGGGATCCACACCCAGCCACTCTAGAAGAAGGGAAAGCCAGGTGGTCTGAGAGGCTTCCTAGCAGCGAGAGGGCTGCTGAAGGAGCAGGGTTTGCATGGAGCTTGCTGTGGGGGGGAGGGGAGAGCTGGACAAGGCTGTCTGGGCATGCTCTGCCCAGCTGATTGAAAACTTTGAAGAGCTTCAGGAGCCCCATCCCCTTGGCTGACTACTCAGCTCCGAGGCCCCCAACTGGGACAGACAGCGTGCTGCACCTTCCTCCTAGCCTGCCAACACCAGTTCACAAACCTGCAGTGACTGTGGTGGCTTCAGGCCAGCCAGAGGGAGGCCCTGCCTACAACAGCTAGAGATGCCAAGCACAGAGGCTTACACATGTGTGTTTGGCCCCTGGCTCTGACACCAAAGACAAGCACCACAGACGGGAACCAGAAAACAAATCTTTCCTCACCCCTGGGACCAGCTCTACTCCCCTACAACACCAACCTCACTCTAGGTGCTGAGCAGCTCCAGAGATTGGAGCTTCTGGGCACTAGTGGGCACCACACAGAAATATGAAATGTCTAAAGAACAAGGTTCCATCCCAAATCTCACAAACCCCAGGAAAGGTCAAATGAAACTGAACTCACCAATCTGCCTGAAAGAGACTTCAAAATAAAAATCATAAACATGATTATGGAGGCACAGAAAAATATTCAAGAATTGAATTTTAGTAGGAAATTTAATCATTAAGAAATTCCATACCTGAAATGAAACATACAATGGAGGTATTTAAAAGCAAATTGGATATAGTAGAAGAGATGGTAAATGGAATAGAGATTAGAGAAGAGGAATACAAAGAAGCTGAGGTACAAAGAGAAAAAAGAATCTCTAAGAATGAAAGAATATTGAGAGAATTGTGTGATGAACCCAAATGGAACAATATTCATATTGTAGGGGTACCAGAAGAAGAAGAGAGAGAAAAAGGGATTGAAAGTGTCATTGAGGAGGTAATTGCTGAAAACTTCCCCAATCTGGGGAAGGACATAGTCTCTCAGGCTATGGAGGTGCACAGATCTCCCAACACAAAGGACTCAAGGAAGACAACACCAAGATATATAATAATTAAAAAGGCAAAGATTAAGGATAAAGACAGACTTTTAAAAGCAGCTACAAAGAGAACAAAGATCACATGTAAAGGAAAACCCATCAGGCTATCATCAGACTTCTCAACAGAAACCTTACAGGCCAGAAAGGTGTGGCAAGATATATTTACTGCAATGAAGCAGAAGGGGCTTGAACCAAGAATACTATACCTGGCAAAGCTGTCATTTAAATTTGAAGAAGGGATTAAACAATTTTCAGATAAGAAAAAGTTGGGAGAATTTACCTCGCACAAACCACCTCTACAGGATATTTTAAAGGGAATGCTCTAGATGGAAGTGTTCTGGCTAAATAGATGTAACCAAAGGGCTAGACAAAGAGTACAGAATATGATTCATAACATACAAAGAATGGAGGAGGAGGAAAAATGAGGAAAAAAAAGAGAAAACGTTTAGGTTGTGTTTGCAATAGCACACAAAGTGAGTTAAATTAGACTGTTAGATAGTAAGGGAATTGAATCTTTTGTAACCACGAATCTAAAGTCTGCAATGGCAATAAGTACGTATGTATCAATAATCACCCTAAATCTAAATGGTCTGAATACACCAATCAAAAGACATAGAGTCATTGAATGGATTAAAAAACAAGACCCATCTATATGCTGCCTACAAGAGACTCACATCAAACCCAAAGACATACACAGATTGAAAGTAAAGGGATGGAAAAAGATATTTCATGCAACTAACAGGGAGAAAAAAGCAGGAGTTGCAGTACTTGTATCAGACAAAATAGACTTCAAAACACAGAAAGTAACAAGAAACAAAGAAGGACACTAAACAATGATAAAGGGGTCTGCCCAACAAGAGGAGGATATACCTGTTATAAATATCTCTGTACCCAACACAGGATCACCTATATGTGTGAAACAAATACTAACAGAATTAAAGGGGGAAGTAGAATGCAATGCATTCATTTTAGGAGACATCAACACACCACTCACTTCAAAGTACAAAACAACCACACAGAAAATAAGTACAGAGATAGAAGCACTGAACAACATATTAGAACAGATGGACCTAACGGACATCAACAGAGTACTCCATCCAAAAGCAACAGGATACACATTTTTCTCAAGGGCACATGGAATATTTTAAAGAACAGATCATACAGTAGGCCACAAAAAGAAATCACTAAATTAAAAAAGATTGAATTTGTACCAACCAGTTTCTCTGATCACAAAGGTATGAAACTAGAAATAAATTACACAAAGAAAATTAAAAAGCCCACAAACACATGGAGGCTTAATAACATGGTTCTAAATAATCAATGGATCAATGACCAAATAAAAACAGAGATCAAGCAATATATGGAGACAAATGACAGCAATGATTCAACAACACAAAATCTGTGGGATGCAGCAAAGGCTGTGTTAAGAGGGAAATATATTGCAATACAGGCCTACCTCAGGAAAGAAAAACAATCCCAAACGAACAGTCTAAACTCACACTTAATGAAACTAGAAAAAGAATAACAAATGAGACCCAAAGTCAGTAGAAGGAGGGGCATAATAAAGATTAGAGCACAAAGAAATAAAATTGAGAAGAATAAAACAGTTGAGAGAATCAATGAAAGCAGGAGCTGGTTCTTTGAGAAAATAAACAAAATAGATAAACCCCTAGCCAGACTTATCAAGAAAAAAAGAGAGTCTACACACATAAACAGAATCAGAAATGAGAAAGGAAAAATCACTACAGACACCACAGAAATATAAAGAATTATGAGAGAATACTATGAAAAATTATATGGTAACAAACTGGATAACCTAGAAGAAATGAACAACTTTCTAGAAAAATACAAGCTTCCGAATCTGACCCAGAAAGAATCAGAAAATCTGAATAGACCAATTACAAGCAAAGAAATTGAATTGGTAATAAAAAAGAAAAACCTAAGAACAAAACTCCGGGAACAGATGGTTTCACTGCTGAATTTTATCAAACATTTAGTGAATACATGATACCCCTCCTCCTTAAAGTTTTCCAAAAAGTAGAAGAGGAGGGAATACTCCCAAACTCATTCTATGAGGCCAACATCACTCTAATACCAAAACCAGGCAAAGACACCAGAAAAAAAGAAAATTACAGACCAATATCCCTGATGAACATAGATGCAAAAATACTCAACAAAATATTACCAAACCAAATTCAAAGATACATCAAGAGGATCACATACCATGATCAAGTGGGATTCATCTCAGGGATGCAAGGATGGTACAACATTCGAAAATCCATCAACATCATCCACTACATCAACAAAAAGAAGGACAAAAACCACATGATCATCTCCGTAGATGCTGAAAAAGCATATGACAAAATTCAACACCCATTCATGATAAAAACTCTCAACAAAATGGGTATAGAGGGCAGGTACCTCAACATTATAAAGGCCATATATGACAAACCCACAGCCAACATTATACTTAACAGCGAGAAGCTGAAAGCTATTCCTTTAAGATCAGGAACAAGACAAGGATGCCCACTCTCCCTACTTTTATTCAACATAGTTCTGGAGGTACTAGCCATGGCAAACAGACAACACAAAGAAATAAAAGGCATCCAGATAGGAAAGGAAGAAGTCAAACTCTCCCTGTTTGGAGATGACATGATATTGTACATAAAAAACCCTAAAGAATCCACTCCAAAACTACTTGATCTAATATCTGAATTCAGCAAAGTTACAGGATATAAAATTAATACACAGAAATTGGTTGCATGCCTATACACTAATGATGAACTAGCAGAAAGAGAAATCAGGTAAACAATTCCATTCACAACTGCATCAAAAAGAATAAAATACTTCAGAATAAACCTAACCAAAGAAGTGAAAGACTTATACCCTTAAAACTATGGGACACTCTTAAGAGAAATTAGAGGACACTAATAAGTGGAAATTCATCCCATGCTCTTGGCTAGGAAGAATTAATGTTGTCAAAATGGCCATCCTGCCTAAAGCAATCTATGGATTCAATGCAATCTCTATCAAAATACCTACAGCATTCTTCAATGAAGTGGAGCAAATACTTCTAAAATTCATACGGAATGACAAAAGAACCCAAATAGTCAACAAATCCTGAGAAGGAAGAATAAAGCAGGTGGAATTACACTCCCTGACTTCAAGCTCTACAACAATGCTACAGTAATCAAGACAATTTGGTACTGGCACAAGAACAGACCCATAGACAAGTGGAACAGAATAGAGAGTCCAGATATAAACTCAACCATATATAGTCAATTAATATATGATAAAGGAGCCATGGACATACAATGGGGGAAATGACAGCCTCTTCTAAAGCTGGTGTTGGCAAAACTGGACAGCTACATGTAAGAGAATGAAACTGTATTACTGTTTAATCCCATACACAAAAGTAAACTCAAAATGGATCAAAGACCTGAATGTAAGTCATGAAACCATAAAACTGAGAAAAAAATATAGACAAAAATCTCTTAGACATAAACATGAGCTACTTCTTTGTGAATATCTCCCCAGGCAAGGGAAACAAAAGCAAAAATGAACAAGTGGGACTATATTAAACTAAAAAGCTTCTGTACAGCAAAGGATACCATCAGTAGAGCAAAACGGCATCCTACAGTATGGGAGAATATATTCATATATGACATACCTGATAAGGGGTTGACATCCAAATTATATAAAGAGCTCACACACCTCAACAAACAAAAAACAAATAAGCCAATTAAAAAATGGTCAGAGGAGCTGAACAGACACTTCTACAAAGAAGAAATTCAGATGGCCAATGGGCACATGAAAAGACCCTCCACATCGCTAATCATCAGAGAAATGCAAACTAAAACCACAATGAGATATCACCTCACACTAGTTAGGATGGCTACCATCCAAAAGACAAACAACAACAAATGTTGGCGAGGATGTGGAGAAAGGGGAACCCTCCTACACTGCTGGTGGAGACAGTCTTCTGGGGGAGAGTAAGGGAATGTAAATTAGTTCAACCATTCTGGAAAACAGTATGTAAGTTCCTCAAAAAACTAAAAATAGAAATACCATTTGACCCAGGAATTCCACTCCTAGGAATTTACCCTAAGAATGCAGCAGCCCAGTTTGAAAAAGACACATGCACCCGTATGTTTATCGCAGCACTATTTACAATAGCCAGGAAATGGAAGCAACCTAAGTGTCCATCAGTACATGAATGGATAAAGAAGAGGGGGTACATATACACAATGGAATATTATTCAGCCATAAAAAGAAAACAAATCCTACCATTTGCAACAACATGGATGGAGCTAGAGGGTATTATGCTCAGTGAAATAAGCCAGGCGGAGAAAGACAAGTATCAAATTATTTCACTCATATGTGGAGTATAAGAACAAAGAAAAACTGAAGTAACAAAACAGCAGCAGACTCACAGAACCCAAGAATGGACTAACAGTTACCAAGGGGAAAGGGACTGGGAGGATGGGTGGGAAGCGAGGGATAAGGGGAAAAATGTGGCATTATGATTAGCACACATAATGTAGCGGGGGGACACGGGAAAGACAGTATATACAGAGAAAACAAGTAATGATTCTATAGCATCTTACTATGCTGATCGACAGTGAGTGTAATGGGGTATGTGGAGGGGACTTGATAATGGGGGGAGTCTAGTAACCGTAATATTTTTCAAGTAATTGTACATTAATGATATCAAAATTAAAAATTTAAAAAAAGAATTCTAATGAAAAAATTTTTTAAAGCAGTATATAGTAACATTTCAATAAAACAACACAGTGTATCACAGCATGTCTTTCCCACCAACAGTGCAAAAACGATGTCTTTCCCCAGTAGCAGCAAAATTTAGAATTTTTAAGACTATAAATTGACAATCAACAATAGTGCATATACCGAAAAGCATCACTCTTAAAGGTAAATCAAATTAGCAAACCATCATATGTCTTACTTGATGTGTAAATATTTTCTACCATGCCACTGAGTTACTCCAGTGTCAGTTCCTACATAGTGGCCCTCAGGGCAAGGCTGCCAAGCCTTTCTTTAATCATGGTAACAAAGAGTAGAAAATGAGCATCTGTATTCATTGTAATTAGTGGATAAGACAGAGAAATATGTCACAGGTCTGAGATATAGGGAGCGTTAAAGTGATGACAATGTTAAATAGCAAATATGAATTAAATCAATTGAATCCAAGTTTATTTCGAAGTTAAGCAGCAAAAATTAAAATTCTGGTATAATATTTATTTACATCATCTGTAGAAGTCGAAAAAATTCTTGTAATCTTGTCTTTAAACATTATAAAATAATTATAATTGCAGACAGACTTTGTTTCTGATATAAAGGGAATATATACAGTGTTGCACCAATAAATATTCTGAGTTTTCTTCTGGGGTGTGTGTGTGTGTGTGTGAACATACATGAGTTCACTTGGAACAAGCACAGTATTATGGTATAAGATTTTGGTATCAGAATGATGAAATCTTTGGAATAAATTGGGTTGATTTCCATTATATGTAATAACGTATGTATGTATTATAAAATAAACATGGGCACAATATTAGGGCATATTAGGGCATGAAATTTAAAAATATAATGCATATTTTTATTTGTGCTTACTACAGAAGAGTGAACTAGATATTCTGAAGGAAAATTCCAGGGCAACACATTTACATATTGTTGAAAGTACTTTTAAGTACATTGCTGATCTCTTAAGAG